>NC_043971.1:21002963-21698796 GCF_902148855.1 Sphaeramia orbicularis | reverse complement strand
AGGAGCAGCGGCCCGATGTCCCTAATCATCTAACTCAATTTAATTTGATGTTCTCTGTACTGTCAAATGACAATAAAGTCAAGTCTGATTCTGATTCTCTGCTGTCCCCATATGACACTTGACGGTCTGTCACTTGTGGTTTACAGTCGTCTTCTGGTCCCCACTCTACCTGGAAACATGGAGACTAAAGTTGGGAGAAAGCAGCAGAGTCCTGTCTGGGATTTATTTGAATACGACGGAGAAGAAAACTAAACTATAAACTAAAAATTAAACTAAAACTAAGCATTTAGAAAAAAAATGAAAACGAATTAAAACTAGCAAACCTGCTCTAAAAACAAATTAAAACTAACTGAATTAGAGAAAAAAATGGCAAAACTAAATAAAACTAAACTAGAATGAAAAATCCAAAACTATTAGAACCTTGGTGTTGATCGTGAAATATCTGTACATTTTAGTGAACGGACTAGTTCTCCATACGCACAGTAGAATGTGACATAAGTGTAGGGAAATTACAGTTGAATTACAAAATATGTTTTGGTAATGTATGTGACTAACATTAGAAATATATGCAAAAAGCGAAATCTTCTCTAAGTTTTTCTGAAATGTAAAAAAAAACACTTGTGAACTTGTGACGAGTTAACATTTAGTCAGTTATTACCATCATTTTAACCCATTCATGCATGAATTATGAGAACTTCAGTCAAGATTTTTTTCCTGAGTGCTTTTTTTTTTTTTTGGGAAAAAAGAATCTGATTGAAAATTTTTTAAAAGAACCTATTTTTCATGGAGTTACAAAAATATCCACTCAGCTGGACACCATGCGTTTAATTTTTGAAGTAAAGAAACATGCATTTACTGTCATACTGTGTGAAAACTATGAAATAAATGTTTTTTAATGCTGCTAATTTGATGATTTCTCACATTTTAACACACTATAATAGCAGTTATTACTCACTCATATAATATGCAAAAACCAACAAAACACAACAACTTTTTGTTAAAAAAAACAACAACAAACAAACCCTGTTAATTACAGTCGAATAACAATTAGCAATTGATTTACACTCAAATATGTTACTGCAGATCAGGTTTATCATGAACAGGAATGTTACAGTAATGGAATTGCAGTGTATTATGGGATAGTCCATAAGTGTCCACTGTGTTGGTTGATATGCAAGTAAAACAACAAAATCCATGAATATACAAGAGAAAAGCTGGAGAATAACTGTCCTCTGCAGGGACTGCTATGCATGAAAGGGTTAAATTTTTACTTTTCACCTGCAACCAGAAATTTTGATATAAATGTATGTATATGTACATATGTATTTATTCATTTAATTAACCCTTTCCTGTATACTGGTCACTACAGCGGACAGCTATTCTACAGCTGTTTTCTAGTACATTCATAGATTTTGTTGTTCTTTTCGTTGTTGTTGTTGTTGTTGTTTTTACACATAGCTTTATTAAAGTTTTAAGACACTACATATCTTTTCTGACGTGAATTGGTAACGTTATGTAGATCTCTCCTGAGCATAAACCCCCAGAATCACAAGCCCTCCCCATAGTTTTCACACAATTTATCAGTAAATGCATGCTTCTGTGCGTCAAAAATTAAACGTGTGGTGTCCAGCTGAGTGGACATTTTTGCAACTTCATGAAAAATAGGTTCATAAGAATTTTTTTTGTTTCATTATTTTTTTATGTTTTTTTTTTTTTTTTTTTAATTTTTAAAAATTTTTATGTTATTTTTTAAATTTATTTTTCAGAAGAAAATTTTCAATCACATTGTGTTTTTTCGTGCCTAAAGAGGAATAAACACACTCAGGAAAAAAATTTGATTAAGGTTCTCATAATTTGTGCATGAAAGGGTTAATTAACAGAGCCAACATGAACTTGTGTCTCTAGAACTATACAAACTAGAGATGTAATGATGCATCGAGACAGTTAAAAATCGACACAAATGTGTGACGATTCAAATCGGCTGAGATGAAAAATGACTCGCTATGCCCTTTATAAACAGCAGAGGGCCTAATCTATTTTTGATACCATTTGTCCGTCTCACGTTACGTCTCTGTCAGGTCTTTGACACTGACGTCACAGACACGCCCCCGACGCCATTTTAGTGGGCGAGCGAACAACAACAAACACTGTTTATCAATGGTGGGGAGAGATAAGGAAATATTATAATAATAATGGAGAGGAAAAAGAAGAACGAATGGATACCATAACAAGAGAAACTTAACAAAGATACAATGGGATCAGTACTTTGCTAAGTTGGCCTCAATAAACAACATCAATGCATTTAACCTGGAAAAAAAACATCTGGAAAGCTAACATAGCACTGCTGCCTCCGCCATCTTCATGGACACTAACTATCTGGTTTACGGCAGAAGGGCTTACACTTTTCAAGAGTTTAAAAATTACAAATATCTTGAGGCTCATGGACATTTCTCCACTGGCTTGGTGCAGGATTTTTACTCATTTCGACCGGAGAATTGCGCAAACAGTCGTCACAGCAAAGGTAAGAAAAGCTCGTCAGTGTATTATCCTGTAAATGGTGATGACGTTTGGTGTCTTTTCCCTATATGATCCAAAAATAACAAATCAGTGTTATTTTATATCACACAAGCAACAATCCTTAACTCTCTCATCCGATCTCAGAGGCGCAGCTTCGTTTATCACTTTACCCTTCAAAATGGGGAAAACTACCCAGAATGCAGTAGTTTTTTGCAAGTGTGACTTCAGGTGTTAAATATAAAATCAGTCTTTGCAGTTTACCCTACTTCAGAGAAATAAAAAGGGATTCAATTTAATTTGTTAATAAAGATTTTTAAAAAAAAAAGTATTTTGTAGTTTTATATATTTAGATAATTATACATGTTTTTTTAAAATATGCATTCATTGCATAGTTTGTGTTTTGCAGTTGCACCCTACCTCAGAAATGTGAGAAAATCATGTCATTAACCCCGTATCTGAAATTGTATTGAGTCGTGAGTTGAGTGTATCGTTACGTCCCTGATACAAACACAATAAAAAGGGCCTTTAGTGCTCTCCAACACCCTGTAATTAAACTTTGAGCACATATGTTGATTGTGGATTAAGAAAATGTGTCTGCTTAGTGTATTTGCACCTAAATAAAGAACATATTCTATAATACATGTAATAAATAAGAAACTCTCCTTTTTTAGACCATCTTATTTAATTTAAGTAAGGTTATGGGAAATTTGTGTAATATAAAACAGACAATGTGATGCATGGTGCCAGGATTGCAAATCAACAGTCTCACACCAACACTACAAATATATATATATACAGGGTGGGGAAGCAAAATTTACAATGAACATTTAGTTGTTTTGTCTCAGCAGGCACTACATTAATTGTTTTGAAACCAAACATATATTGATGTCATTATCATACCTAACACTATTATCCATACCTTTTCAGAAACTTTTGCCCATATGAGTAATCAGGAACGCAAACGTCAAAGAGTGTGTGATTTGCTGAATGCACTCGTCACACCAAAAGAGATTTCAAAAATAGTTGGAGTGTCCATAAAGACTGTTTATAATGTAAAGAAGAGAATGACTATGAGCAAAACTATTACGAGAAAGTCTAGAAGATACTATTAAAGAAGAATGGGAGAAGTTGTCACCCGAATATTTGAGGAACACTTGTGCAAGTTTCAGGAAGCGTGTGAAGGCAGTTATTGAGAAAGTAGGAGGACACATAGAATAAAAACATTTTCTATTATGTCAATTTTCTTGTGGCAAATAAATTCTCATGACTTTCAATAAAATAATTGGTCATACACTGTCTTTTAATCCCTGCCTCAAAATATTGTAAATTTTGCTTCCCCATCCTGTATATATAGTCATTACTTTACACAATGAAACATAGAGCATTTGTTAGTGACATGTTATGGAAAAAAGTTTGTGAAAAATAATCTGCGACGTTAAGTAAATGACATGATTTGTTGTAAGTAAGTAAAGCTTTATTTATATAGCACTTTTTAAAACAACACGTTACAAAGTGCTTCACATAAAGGAGAGACAGATCAAATCAAATCGAATTTTAAGCCAATTTACAGAAACCCAACAGAATCCTCCAGGAGCAAACACTTATGACTAGTGACAGTGGCGAGGAAAAACTTCCCTTTAACAGGCAGAAACCTCGAGCAGACCCAGACTCCTGTTGTGCGTTGAGAGATCTTTAAGTAAAGCAATGGCTGTCTTTATGCCGACCAGTACTCTTATAAATACCTGTATATAACATAATTCTGACATATTCACCAAAATGCAGTGTATGATGGATGGAAACAAGTTTTCTAGGCATAAAAGAAGCCAGTTATATGGCTGACTAATGTAATAAGAGTCAAGTATTTTGCATTCAAATGAAGCAAAGCAATGCACACTGCTCTTCAAGGAATTTATATAAATCCGTGTAAAATGCTTTACTGTCAATTTAGAGTCAGTTTCACAGAATGGATTACTTACACTGTATGAAGCCGGGGTCATGTGTTAATGCTTTTTTTTTCAGCATAAAGAGTAGGAGGCAGTGACAATGAGATTTGATTAGTCCCATTAAGCCAAATTGGAATAAGACATTTTTTGAAATAAGAGAATGGCACAGAAAAATTCTGAAATCTGTGGAAAAAGCCATTAATTCTGAGTTTATGAAAACAAGTAAAGCCTTATTTCTAACTTTGCATTACTTATTTGTCCCTCACAGTCATTCATATAGCATTTTGACATGAGCATTCACTGTAGCGGGTTTAGTATGCAGTTGTTGGGAGCTAGCTATCTATTTCTCATAATGGAAAACATATCATAAAGAGCCACTGAGTGTGAGTGTTTGTTGTAAGTGGGTCAAATGTTAGCTGTTGTAAAGAATGCAAGGAGGGAACCTCACTTCTCCAGAGAAACCGCCAACCTGCACAGCTGTGCATGCTCACATTCACTTGCATGAATAAATCAAGAGCAGAGTTCTATTATTCCATCCCAGTAAGACACCATTTATGGCTGAGTAAGAAATGAAATGCCACAGAGACCCCGGATCATCCAAGAGACTCTGTGACACAAGCTAAAAGAGCTCACAAGAGCATTAGGGAAGAGAAATATTGCTCAAACGCTCATATCTAAGGAGTTGTTTTTTTTTCCCCAAGTATGAGAAGTTAAAATCAGGAACACAATCAGTGGAGCATAAAAAAAAAAAATGTTTGGAAGCTCATTACAGCTGCAAGAATAACCCGTAATTTAGGTTCCGATTTACAGCCTTTTTTTTTTTTTTCATCAGACACAAACAATATTTATTCCGCTGCTCTTTGGCACAACATGCTTTAGGGTACGCTCTGCTAATCAAGTGTTTCTGCAAAGGGCTGCAAAAAAGTGCTCCTTCAAAAGTTTTTTATTAGACTCCTGCCAAACCACTAAAATTATAGATTGATAAAGAAGAGGCAATATTTCAAGTCATTTTTATCCTCTATTATTCTGAATGTTTAAATACAATGATTCATTATTTATTGTACAGATAAATCTGCTTCATAATGGACAATATCTCCTTAGATTCTATACATTTCAGAGCTGTTGTTTAAGATCTAGTCACAGAGGTGGTCTCTTCTTGTGATGGGGCTTCTACACTGAGCACACTCTTGACATTGGATTGGGTGTTAAGTGTTTTCATAGGAATTTAGCACATTAAAACCACAAGCTCAGTTTTAATTAACATTATTGATTTGCAGTAATTTTACTCCCCCGTGCTTACTACGCGCCATTTATCCTAAATTAATGATGGTGGGGAAATTGACATGAGGAGTCAGCAGAGCACAGGGATTATGTGTCCATGTCAAGCAGAAATAAATGGTAAAACAAGTACGGCGGATGTGGGCTGTGGAGGAAAAGCGAGCCTCTTACCCAGGTTCCCAGTCATCAAATAGGCATTGTGGAAATCCTTCATGCCCAATCCAACGATGTGGATGAATTCCTCTATGACCTGCATGAGTTCCACTGCTCCAGGATAGATCTAGAGGAGATAAGAAGACGAGATGACACTTTCAATCTCAAATCAGAAATAGCTGGTCTAACTGGGGGATTGAATAGTGATGGTGACAGAGAAGCTGGAAAAGTTAACAAGTCCTGGAAACTGTTTGGATACCGGAAACACAAAATAAACAAGAAAAATATAGTTTGATTTTTTTTTTTTTTAAAGTGTCTTGCGGGGATTACCTAGTTACAAATAATAACAGTGTAAGAATGTGAATCAATAAATTACACAATAAATGTAACTGTAATCAGTTATGATCCCCATAAAAAGCTATTTAATTAGAGTTGTTAATTAAACTGTTTATGATTATAAAGTAAAACACTGGTGCTGCCTTCATGTTACCTTTCACTGCTGTAAAATACATATTTTCCTTCTAAAACCCAATAAGTGCTTTAATATTGTAGGTAAATGCAAGTTTTAGGACAAAAATTACACTGTTTTCCATTTTTGTTTCTCTTAGAAATAATCAACCTCTGATTAAATGTACTAAATTGTACATCCTTTAATAAGATGAATTGGGGAAAAAAATGACAAAAAATGATGGCTAGTTGATGTTTTCAATGTATATAATAATGTTTTAGTAAACCTGTAGTGGTTTATGTACTTTTATACAACAAATTTATACATTTCCCATTAGAAAGAACTTGTAAAATGAATGTATTGTAATGTGCAGTGTTCTTTAGTAAATCTGGTAGCTCTGAGACAAACCTTCCCTTTGAGTAAAACCCATTCTTTCATCAATTCTCAGACTTATCGACCATAGTCAACCAACCCTTTTTATTTATTTATTTATTTATTTTTTTTATCAGTGACTAAAACTTGGTAAAGTTTCAATAGTTTTATTGAGGCGGCATTTTACTTGTAGCCCAGTATAGTCAAAAAGTACCAAAATAATTCTTCTTATTTTTATTTTTATTTTTGTTTTTATTTTTATTATTCTTATTACTCTTATTATGCATTTTGAACATCTTTTAACAGTGTGATCTGTAATATATTAATTATATATCAAAATAACCTCCTAAACATCACTCACAGCAAAGAAAAAAATCTAGAAATGTGTTGCATTGCTTATACTCTGTTTTTCTCATTAAAATATGTGATTAAACTATCTCTCTGGTATCCGCCCCAGAGCTATAAGCAGTGGGTTTGCACACAGTCGTTGCTTGGCTTCTCCTCTGAAAAGCACTGCCAAGTTAAGGGTTATTTCCTGGGTTCATGTGCTACTTTGTGAACATCAGCAGTCAGCGAGAGAATGCCGAGACAGGAATTCAGCACCACGGACAGCGCCATGGCTCAACCAGTAACTCTGCTGGTCTGGTCAGCACGGCTCTTTCCTCCAAGTCGATAAATCAAAGGCTCCCTAATCCAATAACTGACCTTACAGAAATTGGACCGTTATCCTGGCTGCTGATCTGATGTGATGGGACAGATCTAATAAGAGGCTTTGATTTTGGAGCCACCAGTTTTGTCCTGTGACTGAAATAATCCAACACTGATTGTAGTACTGTGTAGTTTTTCCATACAGCATGATGTGTTCCCCCTACTCCATCAGCTCTTTCATGGTAATATTACTCACAGAAAACACTGATGTAACAACATGTAAAAGTGTCAGTTACAGGAATGTTTTGTGTCGGACAAATATTACTGCAGGACTTGAAGAAATCTGTGAGCACACAATGATGATGTCAGGCAATTAGAAAGGCCTTTGAGTGGCATTTAGCAATTAACACCTCACTCTGGGTTGATATTCAACAAACACCCGAGGCAGGTATTTCCCTCCTCTGTAACACCTTGTTTTATGTGTGTTTGCACATGCCTCTACATGTGCCAGTGCTAAGCCAGGCAAGCGGATCAGTGATGCTGAAGTTGAGAGCCTCTGACACAGCAGAGTGAAAGCCATAGTGGGGGAGAAAAGCACATCACGTCGCCCCTTCCGGCATGTCTGACGCACAGTGCAGTCATGCTCATTCTGCTGGTCTCCATGGCAACCATGAGATGTGAAGGCAGCACAAGGAAATGGCTGCAGTGGAGGTTCTGTAGACAGAGCTCTTCCTTTCCTTGCCATGGTAACAGTGACAGGAGGTGAATATATAGTGATCTCTGCACGGAGCCAATTCTACCACCAGTAAAACCTCATAGTGAGGTGTTTCATGTGAGCTTTTTCTGTGTTCACACAGCACACAGTGTGTGGGTGCTGTGGAAACTGAGCTCAGAACACTCATTAATTCAAGAAAAGCCAGCAAGTGAGAAAAATGTATTACTGTGAAGTCCAAGCATCGTCTGCTGAAATCAGATGACACTGCTAAGTCAGTGTCCACTTGGTGGAGTGCTAAAAGTAAAGCAGCAGCCTTAGATAGGCACATTAATAACTACAGAAATAATTAACCTTGTCACATTTCTCTTCTGGGTGTTCAATCAGAGACAACTTTCTCTATTTCTCTATTTTCTTTGATCTCTCGGTCTGACTTGCACTGACGCATTCTCTCTGATGAAACTGCTTATTTGTGAGCTCTTCCTACCGACAACCTACCTTTGGGTCTGCCAAACTAAAGCTGCAGTGGGTAAACATCTAATT
This sequence comes from Sphaeramia orbicularis, assembly GCF_902148855.1. Taxonomy (NCBI): domain Eukaryota; kingdom Metazoa; phylum Chordata; class Actinopteri; order Kurtiformes; family Apogonidae; genus Sphaeramia; species Sphaeramia orbicularis. Next base: position 21,690,182 of record NC_043971.1, on the reverse strand, counting down.
ATTGCCCGCAGAGACAGCCAGGACTGGCACTCCTGGCAGAGTTTGAACTGTCTATATTTCCCACCATCTTTAGTTTAAGTGCAGCATGCCGAAACAGAGACAAAAAAGAGATCTGACGGCTTTTAAGACACCCCCTCTGTCATATGTCAGTGCAGGTGATACCTAATTTAAGTCAATTTACCAGTGAAGATGACAACAGAGCAGATGCCCTCTGCAGACTCACAGTCATCGCAGATGGTAACTCTGTCAGGAGTCTGGATGTGCGTGATTTCAGGGTTCAAGTTGTCTCAGACACCAGTGGCAGTTTCAAAAACAAGAGTTGCCACCTCTCAAGCTGAGAGATGTGTCCAACAGAGGATGTAGCCAGAAGCCAGTCTCAATGGATAAACACAGTGTTTTGATTTTTCTGATCTACAGTATATTACTGTACAGAGATGCAGTTGTTTACTGCTCAATTTCTATTTAAATGTGAGGCTGTGTTATGTTTAGTTACTTATCTGCTTTTAATTTAATTGCTTATCCTTAAGGTGCTGCCTTAAAAATAACAGCAAGACAGACATGGATAGATAAAGACTGAATTTTAACAGAAATATTATAAGCAACAAAATGTACAAAACTGACTTGTATCTATTCACTTCTGTCCTATAATTCATCTTAAGTTATGGTTTAATCCCACTGCAAACTATGATTTGTGTTGAATAATGTGTGTGCAGGAGGAATGGGTCTTGCAGTGTTAATGGTTGGACAGTGTCTGTGGCAGTGCTGCTGCCACCAAGTGGAGGTCTGCAGAACTATCTCTTAAAATGAGGCCAGATGTCACGTTTATGAAATGACCTCCATGAATGGTTCATGGAAGTATAACACTATCTCATCACCCACCTGCCATTTTTTTTTTAACCCTATCCTCCCATTAAAGGACCTGCAGACATGCTTTGTCTTGATTTCTGAGAAGCTCAGCATTGATGAACTTTCATTATTTACTGAGTATACTGTGACGTGCTTACCTTTTGTGCATCCTCCCATTTCTCCTTATTCTCTTCTTCTAAGAGGTTGCTGATGATTTGAAAGAAGTTCTGCGGATATGATGAAAAGAAAAACATGTAACACACCCACACAGGAGGATTACAGCCACTGCAGCAAGATGCCTTTTTGTATCATGACACATAAGCACTATGTACCCAGAGCCCGTTCAGGATAATGTGCTTGCATTTCTGACTGCAGGAAATCAGGAAATTCTATAATAGAATAATGATCTCTGCAGGACATAATAACACCCCAGGAAATTTGCCTGTGAATCCACGTATGGTAGCCGTCTGAGAAAAGATGAAATTTGTGCATCAGCTCTGACAAAAACACACCTTGAACCCCCCGCAGCTTGCAGCAAACACTTAATGCAAGAAGGGAGAAGCACAAGCTGCAATCAGAAAAAAAAAAAGATGAAAGAGAATGTTTGAGCAGCTGTGTGGATTGTCTTGTTCGGCAGCAGAGAGCAGGGGCTGCTTGGGGTGCATGCCTGCAGTAGTAATAGGACCCCTGTCTGATCTTTAGCCTTGTTATTTCGTCTGGTCTACAATGTGCCTGAGGGAGTGGCTCTCTCTCTTGACACAGGCTATCTTGTTTTCTACTTGAATGCTTATGCTCCCTCTGGTGGTAATGTGCCCACTTTAACACTGCATTAGCGCAGAGACACATAGAGGGGGCGGGCTGGCTGAATGCTCTCCTGTCTGCCCACACACACTATAGCGCTCTTATAATAACCAGAGACAGGATGCTTTCCTCATATCATAGATTTTCTATGGGGGTAAAATGGCTGAATGAGGCCCAGGTTGCCCATCCATGGTTGACACATTGGGATTTGTATACAGCTGCAAACACCTCACATCTAGAGGAAATGGTAAATATATGTGCATGAAACCAGTTGCAAAAGAGCATTCTTATCATTTTGTGATCCAAATACCACTGCACACAGTCACTTCAGCATTAAATGAGGTGAATATTTTGATGATTTAATTACTTACATCCTTAGCTGAATTTTAAGTTGTACTGTATTCCAATTTAATCCTGTCACATTCAGAATATACAGCTCAAACTATGATCTACCATCTCTGATCGTGTTATCTCGTGTCAGATTTTATCATAGACTTCTTCCTCGACCTTTCTTAAACCTAAAAACAGAAAAAAAAAAAAACAAGAACACTGGGATCGAGGATAACATTTTACATTTAAATAAATTTACAAGTCATCACATTGTTTAATGTGCTATGGATCTCTTGTACATTATCCAAGCAGAATTGTACGATTTATTATATGTAGAAACAGGCAGGCCAGGCTCAGACTTGGAAAAAATATCCTCATCCCCTCCCAATTTTGTCGACTATTTAACAAAAGCATGAAAGAAACACAAGCACAAATAACTAATGCAGATTGTTAACATGCAGGACAGCACAAAGACCACACCACAAAGAGGCTTGAGAAGAGGGTATTTGGAAATCACATGGCTCTAAGGACATAAATTATCTTATTGGTGATGGAGGTGGAGCTTTAGTGATAATCTCCATCATCCTATTGGCATAAAGAGGATCAAGACAGCAGTCAAACCCAACATGATGAGATGACACAGCTTAGCATGTGGAGGAGATCTAAGATACAATAGAATATAGCTTGTGTTTTGTTTTTGTTTTTTTTTTTTAGCTTCGTGCTGATTCAGAGATAGCAGTGAAAATACGTCACAAAGTTCTCGCCTTTTGCCTACTTACTTGTACGTCATCTGAAGAAGGCTCATAGCTGGCCCTTTTGAAGGTTTCTGTCACATTGCGGAGGATCTCGACAGAAGACAGGAGGTCCCCAGCGTAGAAGTTTCTCCTTTGGGTTAGGTCAAGCAGGTTTTTTGTGACCTGGGACATCCCATCCCCCGCCAGCATCCTCTGGCCCTTTGCAAGGTGCCCCTGAACCTCCAAAAACAGGAGAAGAAGGAACTTGGGGTATCGGTGTCCTCTGCAGGTTTTGTGTGATAAACACTTAGCTCCACATTGGAGTAAATGGAGTGCAAAAATCAGGAAGAAAGACTCTACTCTCTATGGCCCTTTATGTGACACTTACGTCTAAGCTAGGCCGAAATGTATTCTGCCTTGCGGATGTTTTGAAATGAGCCAATATGAATAAAAGAGTTAACTGGAGCAGAAGACGCGCATTTAGGCAGAAATTGCACAGTAAAATGACATTTCACATCATTGCACAGGGTCTATGTCCATAAATACACGTTCACAGGTGCAGCACTATATGTGCTTTCTCAGCTCTACTGAATTATTTTATTTTTAACAGTGATGGAGGGTTACCAAGATTATCTCTTCTAGTAGGTGTTACAATTGTATTTCAAGGCTAAAGGCAAACACAATAAGGTAACATTTTATTTAATACAGCTCTTTTAAATGGGCTTCGAGACAGATAAGAAGGGTTTTATTACCCTCATACATGAGAGAAAAATCAACAGAAGGTTCTTTTGTCCCAAAAGAAAAAAAAGTCACTCTATTAAAAATGAGCTGTAACCATTTTCTAACTTGGTTCAATGTTCACTTCATGTCGTAGATCAAAATTGTACTGGAATGTATTACAAATGAGGAGCAGTAGATTATTCATTTGCTCTAAAATTACATTACAGTACATGTTCAATGACAAACTTCACTAGGTGTTTTGCAATATAAAGATAAGCAAAGATGAAAAGAGGACAAGAGATGAAAAGTCTAAATCAAACACTTTAAAGACTTGGAAATTCTTTTACACACAGAAAAATGAAAAAAATTAGTATTTTAATTTGCTCCGCTATTGAAAGTGGTTAATCTTTGGCTGCAGTGTGATGATAATGGGGGATAGGGAAAACACTAGGGAGGTAATTTATGATGCATTGGAAACAGAGGCTGTGAGAGGTAGCTGACTTTGCACCTACTGATTGCTGCAAGTATCTGAATTCATTTGTTATGCATCGAGCATAGCTGGGCTGCTCCCAGAAGGCCATACCGCGGTGATCCAAAGAGCAGCGTCGACTAGTGGTGCCTGTAGACGGGAAGGAGACAGCGACAGATTTGGAGAGGAGAAGGCGCGGGGGAGGGATAAGAAGGGAGATGAGGATGCAGGCGTTGAGAGTGCAAGGGGGTTGTGGGATTAAGACCAAAGGAGGGGGGAAAAGAAAGGCAGATGGAAGTGGTGTGGGGGGAATTGGAAACAGGAAAAGCGAAAGGGAAAAAAGAAGAGGGAAGAGCAAAAAAGACAGATATATGAATTCTTTTCAGACAAAAAAAAAACCTCTGTTCTGTTTTGTCAATTCCTGTTGCCCATCACCGACTATTCACGATTTGCTGCCAAACTTGCCAAGATATAGCAGTATTTACATGTTCTAATAAAATAGCATATTCATACCCATTAAAAACACAATTTTTGCTGCTAGGCGACACACAATCAAAGCAAAAACAAGATGTGATGACATCGTGAAGTAGCATGGGACCATGGGAGCTGCTGTTTGAGCTACCAATGCAGATAGAATAATTATAATATTCACTTGATGCAATTTCTTTTTAGTGCAATTGCTACAAGCAAGGTTATTTAAAGTTATATAAATACTAAAATAAGATGATTAATTTTGCCTAAATTTAAGTTAGGTCTCATCATTATGATAATGTATACATTAGCTTCATGGTTGCATTAGAGACTGGCTATATCACAGTAACCTTGAGTGAATCTGAAGCGTATTAATAACTTAGCTCTATACTGGATTACTGTTTTGCAAAATGGAATGCAAATGATGAAATAATTATGCAGTGTGGCTGAAATACCGCCTCATTAATGTTCCTGTGACAGGTGACCAAATGAAGCAGGCTGTTACACAGGATGAAATTAAAATTGCAAAATATTTTGCATAGTTGTAGTAGACCCGCATTGATTTTAGATTTAATTGAATGTTACATGTTCTATCTTTAACAGATGCACATTAATCCAAAATACAGCAGTGGCCTACGTGTCCAGGCATGCAGTATTTCAGCTACGATGACTGTCAGGCATATAAACAGTGATCCAAAAAGATAAGAACCACCCAATATCCACCCACATGGCAATACACATCCAACATAGGGGTCTAACATCACACCTTCCCAGCTGTCGACCCGGTGGAGTGTACTTCACACGTCACCCCACGGCGCCATCACAGGTGCTTGACATCCTCAGGAACACTCCCACAGTATAAAACATTTCCCCTGGCGTACGTGCTTCATATGAACCTTCACTATCTCTTGTTCCCTTTCTCTCCCTTTCACACTCTAACACATACAGACAGAGATCACAAACCACACCCCCTACGCCCACTTCATCCACAGCTTCTACCTGGTGATATGCACTGAAGCCATGAGTGCACACAAAATGCTGGGAGCACCCATGCAGCACCACCAGACAACCCAGAGGATAGGAGGAGAAACCCACTGCTTTACACCCCACTGAGCATCTGTCTCCCTCCAAACCAGCTCCACCTGGGTGATTTTATTTACCCCCATATTCCAGGCCCATAACGTTGTCAGCTCACAAAAGAACCATCATGGTATTTCTTTAAGCACCTCCCAAGCCTCAAAAACACAAGAAAGGGAGTGAAATGTGTTTATGATGACTCCATACTCATATTAAGGATTCAAAGCAACGTTTTGGCCCTGACATTCCTAAAGGTCACTTTGAACTGAGAGACAGTGTGTGCTTTAAGTGGAGTTTGGCAAAAACATGCACCGCAGTGACAAGAGGTCACATACAAGGACTGTTTTAAATGAAAAAAAAAAAAAAAGAAAAAGGAATAATTCTTCATTGACAGAAATGAACCATATTGGTCTACTAAGGCAGGCGATTGCTTTAAATCAAAACTTACAAAAGACATGTTTTAATGATGTGAGGTTTTTGACCTAGTGGTGACCTGAACTTGGTTGGTTTCATTTTAACATTACGATGGTACAGCTTTAATGTGAATTCTGCTGTAATAGAAGACATAAAACGCCCAAGGCTGAAGTCAGTTTAATTTGAGATGCCCGGTCTGAGATTTTTTTTTGTATTCATTCATTTAAAAAAATCTATAACGCAATGTCCTTGTGGACTTAAAGGTGCTTTGACAACAAAATTATTCCAACTTAATGGGACTGTGTGTGTGTGTGTGTGTGTGTGTGTGTGTGTGTGTGTGTGTGTGTGTGTGTGTGTGTGAGTGTGTAAGTCCAGGAAAGCTACTTTTATATGGTGCTATAATGTGTATGCCACAACACATTCTGCTTTTTACTCCTATTTATACACATCAGTAATCACCTTTGACCAGGTGCAATGATTACATATTGAGTCCCAGTTATATTTTTATCAGTGTAGAATAAATCACATTATCACCACCATTTCATGACAAGAGGTACAAATATTTTTATTACAGCTTTATGGGCAATAGCTTAGATACAGATTTGAAAATAATTATTAGACTGCTTATAATTTTTTTTAATGGAAATACAATATGACAGGCCTATTGATATTCTGTTTGATATTAGTTGTTTATAGATTGTATATGTGTTACTTCTTATTCAGAAAAGAATGTAATACAGCTTTAATTTAGTTGCAATTTTTTATATTACATTTGGTCTATTTAAATATGGGTTAGCCTCAGCCCTATTTTGGCTAAGTATATTATTCATATTTGAGCTAAATCACTTTTATTTGTTATGCAATTGCAAACTTGGTCATACATCTGGTTGAACTTAGTACTACTGTATAAAAAAATAACATTAAAATAATTCTTTTTTTTTTTTGGAAAAGTATGTTTTTTGTCATGCATATTTGCACTAGTACTGCGTTCTGTGCATTACTGTCTAAATACTATTTTCTCTCACATTAATTTGTACAGTTTTTGCGAAAAAAGCCTCTCTTTAACCATATATTTTAATTTTCTAGTTTTGTACATATATTTATTCTATAGTACATGAGAGCTAAGGATAAGCCGGAGTCAGATTCCTTGTTTGTGTGCACAATAAGGCTGATTTTGATTGTAATATTTAATTCCATGTCTGTATTTGGCTGAACATATTTTATTTTATACAGGTTTTATAGTATCTATAGATGATAGGATCAACCAGGGTCAGAGAAATCAACACAAGGTTCTCTCTGTGATTCTACACCCAACTGTCATCTGTCCTTGCATCATCAGTGATATATGTAGAGTAGGCTGAGTATGAAATATAGGTCAGTGGATAGTGTAGTTGATGAAAACCAAGGACGCTTCCCTCTGAGGCAATCGACTTGTCGCTGTCCAGTTTCACAGAGTCCTCGAAATACTACAGAAAACACTTGCTTGAACATAAAGGTGATACAAAACCACTCTGTTTTTATAGTGCAACCATCAGCGAGTTAGTGGCTTACATTAGTGTCAGTTGAAACCCTCACAAGCATCACTCATACATTAAACATGACAGTATTTGGGGATGCGGATAGTATTTATTTTCAGATATTTATTTCAAATTCACTGTGCTATTGACTTTAATTGGTTTTACACTGCTTTTATATGTTTTATATATTTCTATACTGCTTATATCTTTGACTTTTTTTTCTTTTAACCATTTTACTTGCACTCTGAAAGATCGATCTATCTATCTACCTATCTACCTATCTACCTATCTATCTATCTATCTATCTATCTATCTATCTATCTATCTATCTATCTATCTATCTATCTATCTATCTATCTATCTATCTATCTATCTATCTATCTATCTATCTATCTATCTATCTATCTATTTTTAGGCTGTGCATGATTATGATGTTAAAGTTGTTTTATTGTGTAAACATGGTAAATTAGTGTCACTGTACCAAGGAAAAATATATATTTGGATGATGTTGTCCTTGTTAGGCTTGTTTTGAGGTGATCAACTAAACTTGTCACTCTTATTTTAGTTAATTTACTACTGTCAATAATTATGTTTGAATCTTTGAATGTCATGTTTGGTTTGTTTTTTTTATGATATTAATTGACATATGAAGTAAATATGACACAAGTGTTTCTTCATTTATTTTGGGTTGTCGAACGCCCTGCTTGTTTTTTGAGATCATAAGTAAATAAGTAAGTAAATATATAGCTCAACTTTGCTCGAAACTTCTTCTTTTTTTTTTGATGTTTTAGTGAAAAAGAACATTGGATAAAGTGTATATTGTGTTATCTATCAATCTATCTATCTATCTATCTATCTATCTATCTATCTATCTATCTATCTATCTATCTATACATTTTAGGCTGTGCGTGATTATGATGAAACAGTGGTTTTATTGTGTAAACATTGTAAATTAGTGTCACTGTACCAAGGAAAAATACATATTTTAATGATGTTGTCCTTGTTAGGCTTGTTTTGAGGTGATCAACTAAACTTGTCACTCTTATTTTAGTTTATTTACTATTGTCAATAATTATGCTTGAATGTTTGAATGACATGTTTGGTTTGTTGTTTTATGATATTAATTGACATATGAAGTAAATATGACACTACTGTTTTGTTTTTTTGATTTATTTTTGGATTGTCGAACTCCCGGCTTGTTTTTTGAGATCATAAGTAAATAAGTAAGTAAATATATAGCTCAACTTTGCTCGAAACTTCTTCTTTTTTTTTGATGTTTTAGTGAAAAAGAACATTGGATAAAGTGTATATTGTGTTATCTATCAATCTATCTATCTATCTATCTATCTATCTATCTATCTATCTATCTATCTATCTATCTATCTATCTATCTATCTATCTATCTATCTATCTATCTATCTATCTATACATTTTAGGCTGTGCGTGATTATGATGAAACAGTGGTTTTATTGTGTAAACATTGTAAATTAGTGTCACTGTACCAAGGAAAAATACATATTTTAATGATGTCCTTGTTAGGCTTGTTTTGAGGTGATCAACTAAACTTGTCACTCTTATTTTAGTTTATTTACTATTGTCAATAATTATGCTTGAATGTTTGAATGACATGTTTGGTTTGTTGTTTTATGATATTAATTGACATATGAAGTAAATATGACACTACTGTTTTGTTTTTTTGATTTATTTTTGGATTGTCGAACTCCCGGCTTGTTTTTTGAGATCATAAGTAAATAAGTAAATAAATATATAGCTCAACTTTGCTCGAAACATCTTCTTTTTTTTTTTTGATGTTTTAGTGAAAAAGAACACTGGATAAAGTGTATATTGTGTTATCTATCTATCTATCTATCTATCTATCTATCTATCTATCTATCTATCTATCTATCTATCTATCTATCTATCTGTTTATCTATCTATCTATCTATCTATCTATCTAATCACTGTAAAGAAAATACTACATTCATTCAAAAGGACGATATGTTCTGTATTGGTACATGATCATTTTTCTCTACATTAGTCTGTGAGGAGTTTTCTTAATAGCTTGTGATTCTGTTGCTATGATTGCTCCCCCTGTCAGGTGGGGACTTGAAATTTAATTGATAATTGAGCTCATGTGGCATTCATTAGCCTGGCACATAAATAACAGAGCATGACCTTTATAGCTGCAAAACTTTTTTTTTTTGGGAAAATAATTAGTAACCCCAGGTGTCACTGGATTAAAGACTGCATGTTGACTACTGATAAGAAGCACAGTGAAGGGTATCTGCTGTTATTTCATATAAAGTATAAAAAATAGACTTAAAAAAGTACAAAAATGACATTTAAGTAAAAGTATTGCGTGAAATTAAGAAATAGAGGGGTGTGTTTTTTTTTAGCTATTTATGTTGTGTTTTGATGGTTTGCTCTTGTACTTCCTCTCTTTTCGATGTTTTACCCTTTGTTTGAGCCTATCCTGTACGTATCCTCCCCTCTCGCTTCCTCTGTTCTCGCCTCTGGTGGCAGTTGTCATCTACAATGACCGAGGCGGTGCTGACACCCCTGCACTGGGTACCGGGTTCCTATGATGACCTTGGTGACGACGGTGACTACAGCTGAGTAAGCACCGATGCCCCTAACACATTTGGACGTTTCCCTCTGAGCGTTCTTCCAGCATTCATCTTGTACATTTTGTCATGTTACATCGGAGATCAATACTTCCTCTTTTGTTTTTTCCGGTCTCGCTCGCTGTTAAATGTGCAGTTTGTCCCCGGAAGCAGGAATTCAGATTTGTGTATCTTTTCATATTGTTTCTTATAACAGGTTTTTGTGAGTATAACCTTGATCTAATTACAAGTCAGAGGTTGGGAGGTTTTTGCTTCATGTGTTGTTTCATAATGCGAGTTTGTGAAGCCTACTGAGACTGAATCTGTGATTAATGACTTTACAAATAAACTTGACCCAACCTGAACTATTGTCCATCATGGCCTGTGGTCAGTGCCGCCGTTGGCAGTGGACTGCACTATGCTTAAACATGAAATATGTCTGCTATTCATAATTATATACCCTTTTATCACAACACTGGTCTTCTGTTGTGCCAGGCAGTAAAGGTCCCATATCTAGGTTCAGATGTATTCACAATGAACTGAGCTCTCACATACTGTAAATGCGTATTACTCTAGTCTGCGCTTATGTAATACTGCTCAGTACTAGTGAATTATCTCATTGCATGAAGTAGGCAAGTGTCTGACCTGCATCTGACATTGTTCATTGTTGGGGGTAACATTTTCAAACAGTAAAAGTGTTAGATCTCCTGCATTATATAGAAAGGGAAAACAGCACAAAACACAACTAGGAAATGGCTTCTTAATGACAAACTGTTATTGGCTATTAAAGTAATGTCATGGCATAGAGCTAATGTCATGCTAGTAAATCTTACGGTGCGTAACTCTGCCTCAGGTAAGCCATCTGTGAACGACAGTGTGTTTACTACTACGTCTAGTTTGCCAGTTAGTAATTTTATGTGTGCGGAAGAAATGTCAATTCAAAGACCCAGACAGTTTAAAGTTTTACAACAGCTGACTGTGTGTTTTTGGTTTAAAGCAGCCAGAAACAGCTCTCTGTCTTGTATTTGTTATCAAACTGGCATTCGAAAGAGCAAGTATCCTACATTATAGAAACACTCCTTGCACTTGTCTTGTCTATACCTTTTTTTTTTTTTTTTTTTTTTTTTTTTTTTTAGGTTAGTGCTCTCTTGCTGTTAGAAAGCTTGCATCCTCTGCTTTAATGCTCTCTCCCCTGTGCAGATATTAGCGCTTGTGCTGAATGTCTAATAACAGACATTGCTATGTTTTTCTTCAGTAGTGCCCTGGCCATTTCTTTCTACCCTCTGCACAAACTACAAACAGACGGATATAACCATCAGTAGCACTAATGAATGTGGAAATGCAATAACTGCAATTTTAAACAGCATATTTTCATTATCGTGATATTAGTGTTATACTACATCATGCGACAAGTGATGTGATGCAACTTTTCGAGTTTTATGAATGATCATTTTTCACTATCCATTTTCATTATTTTAGTAAAATCTTTAAAATTTTACAAGTATGCCTTTTAGATTTGTTTGTTTAAGTCCCACAGGATGGTCCACCCACATCTACTCTATGCTTTACATCCCTCAAACCCTAAACAGCCACTGGCGACCGAAAACATCTACCGATTAATTTTTAATAACTTTGGAACCACTAATCCTATCAATACATTTTAATAATTCAGGTAAAATACAGTTTCTCTGCTTTTCTGCAGCATCAGATGTGACCCATTAGGACGTTCAGAGGCTCCATAGTGAATGTAGAAACACCATCATCTTATGCAACATGGATTCACCAGTAAAACCTATGTACATTAAGAAACAGCAGTGGTTGTAGACATGTGGGTTTATGTAAATACCTATATGCTATATTTTGCTGAAAAAGCTACTCTTTTCATTTATTTTTCTGTTTGATATAATAACCTTTGAATTCAGTCTGAGCTTTTATGAACACTTAGATATTCAGTGAACTAAATATAGTAAAATATCTGATTTTCATTGAAATATGCAAAATGCAAAGGATAATATTATAATAACTGAATAAATAATTATTTATGAAAGGTTAAATGTAGAGGGAAAAAAAAAATTTTGAAGTTGCCAAAAAATCTCTCAAAGTCTTAAAGGGTTAAAGGAAAAGCACAAGTAGAATCTGCTAAATAATTCAGCCCTATATGAATTAAAATATATATGTTGACCACATAATTCCACAACTCTTATTAATGAGTGAATAATTTGTAAGACATAGCTCTTACCTGTGGCATTTGGGGGACATCTGTTAAAGGCCAGTTCCCCTGAAGGTGTCCGTCTCCACACCATTGACACTGCATAGTCCTCGGGACAAATCTCATATGGGGCTGAAAAGCAAAGTGCATCAAATGCTACTACATCGAGGCGAAGACTTTTTCAGCATTTCCAATATGATGCAAGAATTTCTTCGCATTACATACAAAGAAGTATGGAAATATAGGAGATCAAAGCTGTATAGTTGGAAAGCGAATATTAACATTCTTTTTAAGGAATTTAACAAAATGTACCTGCATTGCTTCACAATATTCATAGGAAATGTTAAGAGACTATATGTATTGTCTGGGGAGTTCCTGTCTGTTACTAGTTTTTCAATCTGTATCATGTACTTCTCTCTTTCATGCAGCCTCTGTGCCACTCAGATAAAGGTCTCACAGAACAATTATCCTCTGACTCACCTGGACAGCGTTGGTCACTGCATTTGCGAACTTCCTCTCCGTTACCATCACACTGTTGCCCGGTGACCGCTGCACCCTGACACACCCGAGCTCGCCTCTGCCATCCGCCGTCACAGGACTTAGAGCAGCCGCTCCATGGACCCCAAGGATTCCACTGGCCGTTTGCTAAAACAGAATCACTCACGGTTAGACAATCTGAGAGGCATCCAACCTTCAACAAAACCAGCAGAATACCAAGTAAGATAATACATCAACATGTGCATTTGTGTTCCTATTCAAGCTTTTTCATTATAGTGTCACATCATAGATATATTCTCTGAATGTATTTATTCTTGTTGCAATCCAAAAAAAAAAAAAAAAGAAAAAAGAACAGGGCTTCTTTGAGTAATCACAAGATGTGTGTGTATGTGTGTGTGTTTTATGGCTACAGAGGCTCTTCTGTGAGTGGTAATTATTCGCCTTACTTTGCCAATATTAAAACACAGATATGCTGAAGTTTCCGAATCCAACAGCATGTGTTATGCCCTTGTAATGAACACTGTTAAATTGTGCATTAGACAAAAAAAAACAGATGCCCCCCTTCAGCCATGTAGTAAATCACATGCCCTTGTCTGAACGGAAAGGTACAATACCCTGTGAGCAGGAAACACACTCCATTCTCGTTTTAACCTACACTTACCCCTCCTTCACATATACAGGGCTGTTTTGTGTCCTACAACTAACCTCTGTCAGCGTCACTTCCAGAAGAAAGAAAAAACAAAAACATTGTGACCTGTTGGTTAAAACTATTGGCAACACATTGATCAAATCCCAGCAGATACTGAAGAACAGTGAACACTATTCCTCAGACAGATGTATCTGTGTGTATTTCAAAGTCCTCGCTGTGCAAGCAATCATTTGTCTGATAATTTAGCATGTGCATGTTGTATTTAAGCACATTTACTTAGATAGATTTTGAACTCGTTTTTTATTTTGTTTCACGAGGTACTGCTAGCGGTCATGGCCACTGTGCTGATTTGGTAAGTGATGGATAACACTGAGCTTTGTGTCAGCTGTGCTGTGGCTCCACAATGTTTGATCCTTCTTCACCTTGCAAACAAAAATAAGAATTGCAAATAGGTAGGCCACATTAAATGAATAAACTGCATAATGCAACCTCCCTCTGTGAAGAAAACAACAGCATCCACGGGATCCTTATCATACAAACAAATATAATATTCACTATGCATTTACAAGGATGCGCCAAGGTGTATCACTACTTTAGTGGCCCAAGAGTACATAAGGATGATTGACTATTTATGTCACGTTTCCAGTACCTTTTTGAGTGGACTCTCTTTGCCACACACATGACAGTGAAATGCCAAAAAAAAAACCCAACCAAACAAACAAAAAAAAAGGCGTTGTTTCTACACTGCTGCAGTAAAAATTGTATCAGGAGATTATGAGAGTGCTCAGGCCCTTCATATGATCAGACAATTCAAAGCCTGATGGAGACCACTAAGCTGACATCTTTGAGCCTCTAATACATCTATGATGTTGACAGACGGTTTGGACAGCTAACCCTGAATTATGTGAAAGGCATACAGTATATCTAACTGGATTTTACAAATCCAATTGATAGAGCATGGTTTTAAACATTATTCTCGATTCTTACAACACGGCTTTGATTTCCGCTACTCAGCTTTTCAGTATGGAAGTGAAAGAGTGAAATGGTGCTGTAAATCAGGCTGCATATTGATAATCTGAAGTTGAACAATAACGCTAGTAGTTTTGACTCTGATGAAGACATAATGGGCTGGTTCTTTCTGTTTCTGTCTTTTCCGTGTTTCAATTCATAATTTTGAATTTAGACATCAAAGCGGATGCAGAATTAAGAGGCTCAGGATTTTACCTGTGCAGTCAGGATTATGGCACTCTCTGCTTTCTGCCCAGTGACCGCGACACTCAGATCCCCCATGGGCGGCCGCTGAGCACTGCCTGGTCCTCTGCTGAGTGCCATTGGCACAGGTCACCGAACAATCGCTCCAAGAGCTCCACTCCTGCCACTGTCCGTCCACTGAGGCACCAACCACAACCCAACAAGCATGTCCCAAGTGAAGGGAAAAAGAGGGCAGACAGAAATGGGAGGAGATATTCAGATCACTATTCTGTCTCAGATTGAAGCCAATAAAACAGACATTAAGTAGAAAGCAAAGGATTACATGAAAACTGGTGGATTTTGAAAACTGTATTAGCTGGGTTTCTGCTTTAATTTTCTTCAAGGTAAATTTTTTTTTAATTGCTATAAGCAAAAGGGAAATAAAATATTGAAGTGATTTGAACAAATATTCAAATATGATGATTCAGATTATTCAAATATGAAAGTTTAGAGTGCTCAAATTATTTGTTAGCTGCCTTCCATTTTCCCTGTCAGGGCAGAGGAAAAGCCTCTGGGATTGAGTGGTTTTCAACTGAGTCTGTTTCCAGAGCAAAGCTAACATTTACTGTGTGGAAAAACTCATCATCACTAATCTGCTTACCATTCACAGGCAATTGCGGGTAAGTGATTTTGACGTCAGTATTACAGTATGGACTCTCAACAGGGTTTCCTAAACGGTATTAGAGTGTAAGCAATGTTACTTTAAATGTACCACGGTAACCCTGCTTTCACTCCATTTTTACTCACCTTTATTGATTACATTGCTGTAAATAAGGTAAACTACTAGTTTATGAATCAGTTTGATGATTTTACGTCTCACAATCATCATGCCTTGAGGGTTATTTTTTAGTACTGTTAAATATATTTAGACAGCAGACAGAGGATACCTGGGCATAGGGCTATGTTGCAAAGCTTAGTCTGGGTCTCAGGTCCATCACAGGCCCTGCCTCCATGCTGGGGAGGGGCACACATCCTAGTCCTAGTGCGGTGACCTCTGCCACATGTGAATGAGCACAGACTCCACGGTGACCACTCCTCCCACACACCGTGTACTGCGGGCACAGAAAGGGCGTCAGCTCTAATCAATGTCTCTGTTTATGCTATAGCATAAACAAACTCATAACAAACTGCACTGAGCCATAAATGAAATAAAATTAATTGAAGTAATTAGCAACAAAACTAATGTAAATGAAACACTGAGCACACAGACAGTGTGGGGCTTCTCAGACACAAGCTTTAGTCAAATCTGTTCATTTTAGACTGTACACAGGTATTATATATCCATTAAGAATGCTGCATACAGTATCAGAGAAATTTACACAAGCTAGAACAAGGCACAAGAACACCGGCTCCTTTTGCCAAAATGATGGAGAGCTGCAGCAGATCTGCACAAATTCACTGTGTGATGAGTTTTCTTGGTTGACTGGGACTCTCACTGCAGTGGACCTCCAGGTTAATGTCGGCCGACATTGATCTGCCATTAAACCAACATACTAATTATGACTATAGACAAAGCAGACAGCTTTGATCTAGACCTCTGAGCACCCAGCCACATCTCACACATCTCTAACGGTAATGAAATGGCCATTTGATGCAAATATCAGGCCAAACGGCCACTGTCCAAAAAGAATGAATATGAAAGGATATTCTGTGATAAGCTTCATATCTTGATCCCACGTTGCAACAGCACATCTGAGCTACAAATGTCTTGCAACTTAGTTTAGTCTAAAATCATCCAAAATTCCATGTGCCATCCAAATCTATTATTTTGTTTTAATACTGTGCCATTCTAACATTGCTTGTCAATTTTCAGCTAAACCAAAACATAAAAGAGACAGAAAGCAGTGACACTTATGACTCCCCATGTTTTGGTTTTTAGGCAAGAAATTTTCCAAACTTGGCCTGTTTTGACTTTTGTTTTTATATTTCTTATTAATGCATACAAATTGTCATTGTACTTGAATTGAAATATATTTCTATTAACCAACGGCCAGAGAAAAGCATCAGTTTTCTTGCATCTTCATTTTGCATCTTGGTTTGTGTGTAAGCTTAACTGGGTTCTGGTCGACAGATGGTAAGCCTTTACTGCGGAAGATATTTGCTGTCGGTCCAAATATTTACTTTGAAAAGGGAAAATGTGGAAATCTGAGAAGCCAACAAAAGTAAGACACGGCCTGTCTTGTCTGAGTTCTCACAGAGTGCACACAGTGACAGGAAAAGATGAACACGCTTCTTCCAAAGTGCAAAAGTTTAACCTCTGACGTTAATTTCTAAAGCAAATAATGTTTAGTTTTCACAGCTGCGTGATCCATTTACTGACTGAATTAAAGGATCCAAAACAACCCACAGCTAAATCATACTGAACATCCTTTTATTGCAAAAAGTCATATTTATACTAAACATGAGCTATTTGCAAAAAATTCAGTTTGGGGATGAGTTAGGAGGGTTTGAAACGCTGTGAGCTGCATATACTACATGTTTCAGTTTTACGGCACCACGGCAACGGAATGGGCTTTTTACTCTGTGTTGACAGTCGAAAACTGAGACCTTGAAAACTCGTGACTGTTTTGTTCACTTGATAATTATTCCTCTTAAAATGGGCTGCTTTTCATAGCGTTAGAGGTTTGCTGTTGTGGGTTTCAGTATCACTAGTAGAGTAGATCCAGCTGATGGTCTGCCATGAGGGGAGGTACTGTCTTCCCACCCCTTGCCTCTTGGCACCACTTTGATGCTCTTAGCTATGTGTCCCATGGTGCCATAGCATTTACTTTGAAAAAAATTGAGTTCAAAGCAGGCCCAGTCACCATGGCTAGCAATGATGGAATAGGATTCAGGTTCTTTGAAGGTTTTTTTTTTTTTTTTTCTCGCTTAATTGTGGTCATGAGCAGTCATATTGTGCTGTTTGGGCTGAAATTCTTGGACCAATATGTGATAGTAAACAAAAGCAAATACGTTTGCCAAGAATGTTTTCATTAATTTGCAGTAAACTGGGATTTGGATGGCCATTTCATACATGCTAGTAGGTTTCACCATCAACCTCCCATCATACAACATTTTGCTGCAACCTTTGCTTTGCCACAGAGTTGTTGTAGGCTGTTTTCTCTACAAACTCCAGAGGGAAATTCCAGTCTCTGTAGTTGTTATACAAGCCTCAGTTTATAGTTTCCAGCTAGGTGTTTGTATGGTTCTACACAGGTAGCATATGGTGTCTACTGCTGCTTGAAACTACACTGAAAACAGTAGTGAAAGACATAAAATGAATAATATAAACAAATTACAGTGTTTAATGTTAACACAATCAGGTCTCTGCAAGCCAACAGCGCAAAAAGCTTTATTCTGTGTTGAAAGGGCCTCGTACATAAATCGAGTAGCCTACTGCCAAAAATGTTCAATATAATCATAATTCCTATAGACTGTTCTCGCATCCATCAATAGAGTAACTGCACTCTAAGGCTGAAACATAAAACAGCAAAAACAAACCAAGCTGCTGCGCCTGGTTTTGGGCACTACTCAGCTAAGAGGGGTGTTTCAAAAAAGAGAAGGGTTGTTGTACTTTGGCAGACATATTGTGTTGGAAGTCATTTGTAAGAAGGCCCAGAATTGCTTGCAACGTACTTAACCCCCAGCCTGCAACTGTTGTTCACAGACAATGGGTGTGCTTTGTTTTTTTAGACTGAAAACGCCTGGTATAAGACTCCTCTTGGATGCATCCTTCCACCATCCTTCTGTCCGCCTCATAAAATATTAGTTATAGATTCTGGATTTTCTGTCTTTCAGTGACAGCCTGTTGGATGTACTTTAAAACATGCTTCGGAGAAAATAAATGCGATGATTCTTGCGTTAGGTTTTTCAGAGAAAGACCAACATCTTTCAGAAGCACAGGACAATAATGACTTTGTTTTGTTCTTGCCAAGTCATGAAACAATGTGACCCTGCTTGTGGGTTCTTCCAGAGTTTTATGGTGCACTTATTTTATTATGTGAAAGAAACGTCTGTATCTACTAAATATACCAAATACCTACTGTCTTGAGATAAATCAAGGTCAAAATTGAGTTCATATTGGTAGCTTTTCTAAGTAATAGTTCGAAATGAATTATTTGCCATTTTGCAAATTAGTGCACATGATACGGGGGTTTATTTATATATTTATTTTTGCTTTTATTAATAAGAGCGGCCTTTTTTTTTATGCTGTCTTTGCTAAATATTAATGGCAGGTGAGGAGTCACATTGATACTGGTTGGCTGGTAGTCAATCAACTGTTAAAATGACTCATCTTCTTTCTAGTTCCTGGTGTCCACGCACAGTAAGAGGATGACCCTTTTAAAAACTGCCAACTTCCCACTTACACATGTCACATCTAAAACTGAAGCACAGCGCATACTTGATTAGAATATCAAAGGATAGTTGTAGCGTTTTTGTGATCGGTCCTTATTACTTTGGCTTTGCGATGCAGCTACAGAACTCCTCCTGAATCCAGTGGTTAAATCTAAGAAAGAGCTGGGAAGTACATAACCAAATCAGTGCATTTGTCTGTGAAAACAAACATGATATGAATAAGTGTGTTTAGAACGGCAATACTGTTCGCTCAAATGCTTGCAGACAAACATTAGCGCGCTGCAGTAACCAGTCAGAGAAGCATCTGATGCCGATACCTGACAACCAGTGAGTCATCTGCTGTGCCATCATGGGTTGAGGAAGAGATGCCTTACAGCGTGTTTGAAGAAACGCTGCCAAGCTATTTTAAAATGCGCGTCTGACCTTCAAGGAAATGAAACTGATGTCTATATCCCTATCTGCTGTTCCCCAAGCACAACGACATGTCATTAAACCATCTCAACGCTGATGAATTGCTTTACAGTTAAATGAAATGGAGAACGCAAAAGTGATAATGAAAAAAAAAATAATAAAATCCACATTCACAAAATAACATCAAAGAAGAAAGTGTCAGATAATAATAACTGTAATAATAATGATCATTATACATTATTAAATAGACACATTAAAAAAAAAAAAGTTTGTTAAAACACAACAGCACATTTCCTCCCATCAACAACAAATTAGCAAAACATTGATATTCAAGAATCTGCGGCTAACACTACCTGGACAAGGGGCAGTGTTATTGCAAACCCTTGATTCTCTTAAAGGGCCGCTGCAGTGTGTTCCGTATGGTGAGACACATGTTCTTGTTCGCACCTGCGACCCTTGACCGCAAGTTACAGAGCATGAGCTCCACTGGGACCACTCCTCTGCACCTGATTCACCTGTGTGGGAGAAGGGTGACACTAGTTAAATGCAGCAATATGGTCCTGGGGCAGGGCTGAGGGGGCAGGGTGGGATAAAGTGTGCTGGGTTGAGGGCCAACATATGTCACTTTAGGGTGAGTTGGGGTCTCCAAGTTTAACAAGAACACTATTGTGTACTCTACATGTTACCTTCTGTGATCTTTTATAAATACTGAATTGGCAGTGTATTACCAAATGGCGATTCAATTATTCAGTATTTACTGTATGCAGCAAAATGGAAACTTTGCTGCAATACTCACATTAGTAATTGTCTTCATAGTTTTAAAAGGATATATAAATTAATCAGACATTTTACAAAAAATATTAAGATGCATTTATGCAAAGATCACAGAGACGACATTAATAATAAAGGAACAGTAGACATTCGGGTTATATCTAAGTGTTTTAATTCACTTAAAATCATGCATTTCAATGAAACCCAACAGTATGTTTAAACAAAGGAATAAAATTACCATAAGCAAACAAAACTTTATAAAACATGGTGACATGCAAGAAAGACAACGTCTGGAAAAATAAAATGGAATTTTAATGGGTGTTAGTTCAGAAAGAAGTCAGAGATATGGATTCCCTTGCACTGCAGAAAACTGTCTAGTTTCCTTGACAACAGTGGAGATACTGTGTTTTCAATAAATTTCAATCCATCCTAACCTGGTAATTCCCAGTGAAGGAGGAAAATGAAAAAAGTTAGCCAATTTTATTCAGCACTTCATAGCCGTTTTCACATTTTCACATTGTTGAAAGAAAACTATTCTAGTTTCAGTTTTAAGTGCCCAGATGTAGTTCAATACTAGTTATCAGGGATTTTTAAAGCTTGTAGTAATGCCACTGAATGCAAATTAATTCTGCTTCTACGGCCCATATCTTTAAATGGAAGTTTTGGCAAGCAGGTTTTGGAGGAATTAAACTTGGTATGCAGACGTATTGTCAATATTTCAGTAGCAAATTAGTAAGAAAAATGAGCACAGTAACTACTTTGATTTTAAGATAGCTTATGAGGTAAATAAGATTAGTCAGAATAAATAACACTGAGGCTTAAATTATTTATGGTCCCAAAAGGACAAATATCAAAAAGCCATGAAATGCTAAATAAAAGTGTTTATTATGATGAGGCAGTGGGGTGAATTCCAAAGCCATGATTGCCTAAATGAAAAAAAAAAAAATTAATTATTTGGTGACAAGTGAGTGGACAATCAAATCCCTACATCAAAGTAGTCACCGAATAATTGCTGTAATTGTCTGATTATATAACACTGTGGTGAAGTATTCATTTTCTTTGAGGTTTTATGCATTAGAGAAATAATTTTATACATAGATGAATAATTTCGATTGCAGCTCTGAATACATTTATGTCATTTGAAGTCATCATATCATGTTATAATTTTAAGCACATTAGGCTTAAGGACGTTCTTAGCTTGTAGCATCAAGGACACATATATTTGGCCAAATAGGGATCTAAACCCTGCTCTTAATTTTGCAGATCATAAAATAGACTGAAAGGTGGATCAATTTGTTAAATGAGGCAGTACAGGGATTGTAAATTGTGTGAGAATGAGAAACAGAAAAGCACAGCGATGACACTCAAACAGGGAAACAACATACCTACAGCGTGTGTAAAATGAAGAGGTGTTAATGGTTTTATATTAGTATCGGGATACGTGTATGGTGTGTCACAAATTAAAATGGTAATGAGAGGAGTTTTTAAACAATGACAGCGGTTTAAACTGGAACAACACATGAAAAAAAACTAAAAACATTCCCAAAAAAAAAAATAGAAAAAAGGGGGGGAAAAAATCATAATAGCGTCTAAATCTAAACCCACCCACTGGAAAAAAAAAAGTGTTATAGATAGAATAATATAAAAATAAGTAAATAATGAAGCAAAATTAAAATATTATTAATACTGCTGTCAGTTATTCTGTTTCAGTGTATTGTGATTTTACTCTAAGATGGTTGGTTATAATAAAAAAAAAAATAATAATAATAATGAATTTAAGTTATTTCATCCTTTAATTTATTAGATGCTACACATGATTAAGCCACATAGCTTCGTTTTATCTCTAAGGGCAACAGCTATCAGTTCAACTTTTGCCAAGTATGTGTTTCGTATTTGGCTGAAGGGGTGGGTTTTTCACCGAATGACATTTAATTTATCACGCCTTGGAGGAAATGATTAACTACATCAGGGCCTTGGTTTTAAACTGCTGTTTAATTAATGTTCTATGAATATACTGTATGAGTAATCCACTTGCCAACTCACTATGTGACAATAAAACAAACAGACCCACAAAACTCAATTATATTCTATGTTCAAAGGAAATACTCAAGAATCAAATTGAGCTTTCTAGTTCATATGTAGCAGTAATAGAGAATGAGTAGGAAAAAATAATAATGCAAAACATTTCCACTTAAAAGGTGCAGTACAAGAGAGAGCATGCATGATGAAATTAAGTTTAGTTAACAAAATAAAGTAAAGAAACATAACTATTGTATTACCAGTTTGTGCCATAAATTTAGCAGATTCAGCTTGCTCCTGCAGGGCCTTTGTGTCATGAACTGATCTTGGCCGCTGACTTTTTACTGTATGCTCTCCGATCATTCCATATTCTATGGGACAAAATAGAGGTTGATATGAAAGCTAGGCTTAAACATGATCTTCTGAGAACAAAAGCTTATTACATACGTTTTTTCAGGATGTTTGAAGCAACTGCAGTACATGGCTAGAAACAAAGACCACACAAGTTTGTATTTAATTTGTCCTTTACTCTAGGGCATAGAACAATGCAACGAATTTATAAGGGTGAGTTGGAAGTATTAATTGAGCTTGAAAGCACAGCGTAAACACAGAGCAAACATGCAGATAAACTCACATTGGTTTTAAGACTCTAGTACTTCATCAGACCAGCTCCCTCCCTCCCACCCCCCCACCTGCACACCCGAAAAAGAAAACAAAACAAAATGAAAGTAAAAATGTGTAAGCCATCAGAAAGCCACAGAGGAGGGGGTCATGGACATAACATGCTATTGATCCACAGTTTCCTTAACAACTTGTCATCTTGTCAGTTTTTTTTTTTTTTTTTTGATTGACCCATCCCAAAATATTGTGAGCTTTTGTAAAAATTAGACAAATGTATTCTGAGCTGTATTTATTACAATGCATGCCCTCTTTGTTTCCCGTGAAGGGGCAAAGAGACAATGAGTACAATGTTCTGAAGCCACACTGAAGAAAGTGATGCGAGCAAAACTTTGCATCAGGTGTTTTTGACTTTCTTTTTCTCTATGTAAAAAAATATACACAATTTCTACTTTGTCGAATAACTCGAGCAAATTGTCTTGAATTTGTTTTTGACTGAACGCTAGCATTACTTTTGGCAGTGTGGTCCCAATGAGGTGATTTTATCATTTCCAAATAGGCAATGCAGGTGATGCATCAACAACAGATTCACACATAGCTTATGTTAGTACATTAGACAATACAACGCATCAGCCATTGACAGGGAGAATGTTTAAATCCTCTTTTACTCTGTAGCCTCAGTTTCCTGTATTTGCTACAGCAGATTTAAAACTAACCTCCCTCACAGCGAAGCCTAGGGGGAAATCTATCCGCTCGTCTGATCATCTTCCACTGAAATATTATTATTTTCACTAATTTTAAATCACTTGGCTGCGTCTTCCATATGACTGTTGGCATCTAAGAAAGTATATTAAAATCACATATATAGACAAAGAAAAAAGAAAAAAGTAACATCTCTTCCCAGAATGAGATGATATATCGACTCT
Source organism: Sphaeramia orbicularis (assembly GCF_902148855.1). Lineage (NCBI taxonomy): Eukaryota > Metazoa > Chordata > Actinopteri > Kurtiformes > Apogonidae > Sphaeramia > Sphaeramia orbicularis. Next base: position 21,666,513 of record NC_043971.1, on the reverse strand, counting down.
GTGCTTTCATGGAGATACAAAGAATAAGAATAATTAATAAAAAAAAAAGTCAATATATACATGGTATAATGAAAGGAAAAAAAGCCGCAGGTAAAAAAAAAAAGTAAAAAAAAAAATTAATAAAAAAATCAGCATCACAGCCTTTTGATGCTGATTAGGATCTCCAGAACTATGGCTGCACACAGTAACACGCCTCAGAATCATGTTCAAAGATCTTATGTCCACATCTGTTTTGCTCAAATTAAGCAGACGGCACAGTGTGAACTCTACGCCGGACAAAGGAAATGTGCAGGTACGCTGATGGTTGCACAGACAGCAGGCGGCTGATCTAATGCTCCATCATGTAAGGTTAACTATTGTAGATACTTTGACATGTTATCTCTTTATTGTATTTCATGTTCTGTCCTGCGGCGCCTTTGAATCACGAACCAATTACATTTTGCAAAATAAAAAGAGTTACCTGATTCAGGCAGCTTGAACATGTGTTGTTTTGCAGAAAAAAAAACCCAAAACATAAACACTCAAAAAAAAAAAAAGCAGCTTGCACTCATTTTTAACATACAAATGAGACTAAAGTTGTTTCTGCACAAACATTTTCATGTCTTTTTTACAAACTAATCAACAAGATTGGCTTCACAAATCACTGATCCTAATTTTCCTCCCTGAAAAACATTGATCACATCATCCTGCTGAACAGTAATATTAGCCCTGCAGTCGGTTACACACGATCAAGCGTCACGCAGTTTTAAATAGAAGTGTTTTAATCATGATGTATTCATCCTTTCATGATGGCTGTTTGAGTAATTACATCTACAAGATAGCTAGCCTAGATGTCAGTCCTAATGCTGTGTTTCAGATAGCCTAAAGGTACACTGAAAAAGAGCAGGATGTCAAAACACAATACCAGAAAAGTACTAAAAAATAAGCCCAACAGTTTAATTGAACTACTAGGATTGTATTCAAGCCTGTAGCTACAGTATATAACAGTAAACATGAGAGACAAACCAGAATTTTAATAACTGGGGGTGGTGGTGGGAAATTGCTGTTGTAATTTGTCAGAGCAGCCCAAAACAATATGCCTTGACTGTATTACAAGGCAGAAGGCACAGATGATGCATTTAGCGTGTCATTACTTAAGAGCATTTTGTTCTGTTTCAGATGGCGTCATTTTGAAGTTTTGGCCAGTGTTCAGAACTTTTCAACGGTGTGTTTTAATGAAAATTAAGTTTAAGATTTATGAGGTCCCTGTTCTTCATTCAGGATTACAAAGAACACTTATTATTGATATCCAACAGTCAGCATGCTTGAACAACAAAGAAATGACAATGCCGTTCAGTGAGGGAATCAATCACTATTAGCTTTTTATCCTTCTGTGTGGGGAGTGTTTCATTCACTTTGCATGCACATCTCTTCATGGCATGCACCACTGAAACAACATGCATTGTTTGGGTTAAGAATTTTAAAAAATAGTCTTTAATCACATGTGAAGATATATTTACCTTAGACAGATAGTATGTTAAATAACTTTAATAAGAAAAATACCTTTCTTTAAAAAAAAACAAAAAAAAACAGGTTTTAACACAAGACCAAATGTATTGTTTTTCAGCAAATCTAAATCTTATTTTAAAACTTGGACCACATCAGAAGGATGTGTTTTTGAATAATAATGTTATGAAACAGCAGACCTCAGATAGTTCATGGAGAGCATATCATGTTTTATAGTAAATCCATGAAATTATTAATAACTGAGGGAACATGAAGCATTAATAATTTACAGAGAGTAGAATCTATCTTGTGTCTTGCAGAATGTGCAGATACTGCAGTGCAGAGTGAATGTACAGTGTGTGGATGCTTATTTTAATGTATGGTGTCAGCACAAACTAAACAAAGTGGGACTAAAGGCCATTATTGAAATGACAACCTGTCATTCCGGATTAAAACCGTCACCTTTTATACAAATTGCAGAAAGATAACTGTTTAGAGGATATTTTCCTTCATCTAAAATCATTTCCAAACCATATCCTGTCTGTGTAGTCTCTATGTTTTAGATAATTCCAGTTCTATCATAAAATCATGGGTCATTTGTTGAATTTATGCTTACTATTTACTGGAAATAATATTAACAAAAGCCATATGATGTGCCTTTCTGTTTATGTACAACTAAATGAACCAAATGGCTACTGGTCAGTTTCATAACTTATTTCTGTGTTTTGGCATTGGCAGCTTTTATTATATTACATTTTTGCAAATATAAATCATAACATAGTGCGTGTGGCTATGCCTTAGCTTAATTATTTTCCGGTTATTTTAAAACTATAGACTTAGAGAAAATGGTAAATCTTAATTATGAGAAAGTCACACAGATGTAATTATAATACATCACAAACGTTTTGTTTCTTTTGTTTTACATTTTAAAAATCTGTTCATTTGCTGGATGTACTGAGTAGAATTAGTACCACATTCAGCACAGCTTTCCAACAGTAGGAAGTGCAATTATGATGAGAAAGTATAAAAAAGCATTTAAATGGTGACTTCATGCTGTGCCATCAAGTTAAAATGGCAGCCATATTGCTTAGCAGGGACTGCCACCAAATTAGGTGTGCAGTAAAGAGGTGAGTAATACGATTAGTCTGTTTATTTTTATTTTATTTTATTTTTAAAGAAAATACCTTTGGTTTAATTAAAGAATTTGTCCTGATTTGTAAGCTGCTCTTGTTAGTCAGATTATTTTTGCAAGTTGATATTTTCTGTGGGATATGGACGAAAGAAAAACATTTGGAGTCTTTGGGAGCTGATCTCCAGGGGTGCTTGTATTAGCAGGGGCAACATTTGATGAAGAAACAGCAGTGGCAGCTCTGAACAGTGAAAATCTGTGGCCAACATGTATCAAAATGTCTGCTCAAATAAGTAGCTATGCAGGCATAACAGCCTCACCAGTGGTCTGTGACCTCAGCAGGTGACAATAAATGAGGGTTATAACCGAAGGACACCGAGGCTCATCATCTGAGGTAACAGTGTGTGCTGTGGCCCTCGCAGGCCTTCATCACAATGTCAGAGGTGCGCAAACATGAATAGCGCTGGATAATATTTTCCCACCCAAGTCAAACTACTAATATGAGGCTGATTTGGCGGACTCATAGCTTTTCTGACCTATCACAGCTCATTGATCATTTCAGGCTTAATTAGTAACCACATTCACACAGATATTCATGCTTGATTTAATTAATGTCCCGCGACTAAGTACATGCACTACATATTACCAACAAATAAAAACACAGCGCACAATCAAAGCAAATGAAAGTTCCCCGGGTCCGTGACCTTTGTCATCGCTGAGGCTTTGATCCACTACATGCAGAGAATTTAAAGCTTAAGCACTGGCAGTGATCAAGCCCAGCTGCAGAGAGTCCAGCGGAAGACATTTCATTTCCAGGTTCATCTTCACTGTGTGGACACGTTCCATGTGTAATTTTATTGAAAGGCAGTAAAAGGCAGCCCCATGTCCAATGACTGATGTGTCTAACCTTGCATGAAATGAGCCTTTACTCTGAGGCCCCTACGAGGAGCTTCTATCAGGGGCGCTCCGCTTACTGCCCTCCATGCATTCCTGCCTGACTGACTGACTGTCACAAATGTAGCTCTTAATGAGAGGCACTTCATTACCACTGCACTTTGAAGACTGGAAGTTCCCAAAATAGAGACAAGCATACAGTCCAGGCAGATCTGGAAGAAGTAGACCTCTCAACTCAAAGCATGCATTTGATCAGTTTCTTCACTGCTGAATTACTGATGTTAACAGTCATCAGATGTAGTTAATCTCAATGCAACTCTAAATGCTCATAGTAGTTCAAAATTTTAGATGTATTATTTGTTTGAGTCATGAACTAGAATGCAAATATAATTTAGAAATGTTTCCTTAAGTGTTACACTTGGGAAAGAGGGTAGAAAAATAATCAATGCCACAAACAAACAGTTTAACAGCAAGGAAAACAAAATGTAATATCAAAAACAGATCCAGAATATAGAAAAAAATAGCATTATTTATTACAATGTGCATAAAAATACAGTTATTAAATATATATATATATACATTTATGAATATAAAGGAAATATTCTATCCTGTGTTTTACTTATTCTGGCAGTTTAGAGACATATGTAATAATAGTATATTTATAGTAAGTGTGAATGTTCCATGACTAATTTTAACATGGATATAACAAAAACAATGACAGTCATGATGATGATGATGATTGGTGACGATCATGATTATGCAATGATAATGCATTATGTGTTTTTTTTTTTGTTTAGATACTCTCCCACATAAAATCTAAATCATAAATTTAACTCCAATCACCAAAACAAACTTTAGAAAAAACATATCGTAAATGTATTGAATTATTGTAAATGTATCTCCTTGCAGCCATTGCGCACACCCATCACTATTGGTGGGACCATATGCTTGAGCCAATCAAAAAAACTCAATTAGTCCTTCATTAAGAAAATGAGGGGGTTGCACAGAATCAGATACAAATTATGAATTGTCCTCTGAGACATACAATTATCCATCATATTCCTTCTGCCATCTGTTTGCTTCCTGTTGACTCTCCTAATGACTTAGATTGAAGCCAAATTAGAATTCTGTGCAACTGCCACTGCACCTCATTGAAAAGTCATGTGAACTCGCCTAAAAATGGAACGCGTGCGGTGAGGCAAGCGTGCAGAATGCAGTCCGGGGTAAGCAGAGAGGATATATTTTGTCTTACTGATGTGCAGGCAAATGAGTGGCTACTGGAGATTACATTGATAATTTACAGCACAATGCTAAATCACAGGACTATTGAGCAGTACCTCACAAAGCAACCTAGATGGAGCTCTGACGTTATCAAAGCACTGCATCAAGAAGCCCTGTTGCTGGGTGCCGTGAGCAGATCATTCCTCCTCTTTTTCCGTGCACTTCGGGGGAACGGGCTTCATCAGTCTGTTTTCATACCATTACAACTCATTCCAATGTGTATAAATTCAATTTCTATACTATCACACAGTTTAGATAGATATTCTACGAGCTAAATTTTATATTATAACGTGGCTGTCACTACATGGATCAAAAGCAACGCCCACATTACTGTGCATTTGCTTATCAATCCTAGGAAACCAGACTTCATTTTGCTTTAAATAAGAGGCAGAGGAAAAAAAAAAAAAAAAAAACAACAGCAAATGAAGACACTCATTTCTTTATCATCTATGCCGGGTTTCTACAAAGCTGTACCCTCTGCATAATAATGTGTTGTGCTTTCAGTTCAGCTGCATGATGCTATCAGAAAATGGATCCCCCTATGGAGCATTTTAAAGCGAAAGCAATGCCAGGATTGCAGCTTATAACTTGCAAAATCACCAGCCTTTTCAGAAAGAGACGCCGCTGAACCACCCGTGACTAAAAGTGGGGCTGCTGCAGGGACACAAGTGAAAGGACTACTGTGCACCGACAGAAACAAGGATGGAAGCGGATTACTAATGAAACCAGTTCAGAGAGAAATTCAAAACTCTAGTAGTTACATTCATGGTATAAAAACGACACATTCCACACTACATAAATATCAGAAAATCTCTTAAATCTGGGACATTTGTATTCTTCTTGCTGTGTTTAATGAAATATTCTCTTGTAAGTTAGGGCCAATAGCCTCAAAACATTCCACCCCAGTAGGATGTGATTTTTGTTGTAAATTCTACCTCCTAATTATCCTTTGAGGTATGCTTTACTGTTATGCCTCTGCTAAGGGATATTGGGGAAAGTATGGAAGCAGCTTTTGGCATTAGTATAGAAACACACAACCCCAGTAGATGACCCGGCAGTCACACACACTGCCAAGCTCAACGCCACCATGCCAAGCAATGCATCTGTCAAGTGAGAAACATGACACATTTTTTAGCACCTTTGCGTCTGCAGCCAATTTTCAAAGAGCATACCTTGTCCTTTTCTGAGCCATTTTGCTTGGCATACCAAGTAGTGACCTTCGATTTAATAGAGTCATGGTTTGGCGTTCACGGATATTCCTCACTAAAAATGGAAAATGAAACACCTAAGAAATTAAAAGAGCAAAACACAATATGTACTCTGTAACCACGGAGCAAATGCATTCGGATGACCATATTTCGTGGCGAGATAAATCATTTCCAACAGCCCCTAATGAGACTTTCATAATTCATGCTGTCAGCTTTTCCACAGCACCAATCATATCTGATCCTTTGCAGTGGTAAAGCCCACTGCTTCAGACTGCCACCCTGCATCTATCAGCACAGGGAACATTGTGTCATATGCAAGTTAGTCATGAGGAAGATGCCTGCAACATGCCCTGTCTTGGCTCATTGACTAAGCCCATGTTAAAGCAAATATGCTCTCCAAAATAATTACAAGGACACAGAGGCAATGCTGAAATGTCCCCAGACAAGAGCACAACAGCGGTGCAATAGGATTTTTATTTAATGAATTTTGATGCCAACTTTGGGAACAAACATGTGAGCCATCATGACTGTTCCAACTTTTTAAAGCCATGCATGCTGTACTGTATTTTTATAAGCAAGGAAATATGTTGTTTTGGCAATGTAACTTTAACTTTTAATACAATTTAGATAATAAAACTGTTACCTCTTCCCAGAAACGGTACACTTATCAAATTAGTTTTTAAAGGAGGATATTCAGCCAAATAAATCCATTCCTTAAATTCTATAAAAGTCAGGATTAAACAGAATGGACTCATGAACTGTGTTTAATCCATGTAAAGTATGTAAGCAGTTTTCTTTATCCGAGCAATGACAGAGGTGAATGTCCACAACCCCAAACATCTCACCGGTACTAGTTTCTTTCTGTATTTAGACTGGTTTATATTGTCAAGGGAAAGAGAGAATTGGAAACACAGGAAAGGAAACTCTGCCGGGATTGTGTCCCAGGACAAGGGGTCGGCATATAGCTCACGAATCAGGGGATTTCTCTGGAAACACTCAATAATTTAAGAGACATACTGTAAGTACCGCACTATCCAACCACATCTGTGACCTTCTATAAAATGTTCGCTATAGTGTCTCTCAAAATGAATATGTCAGAGATTTTTGTAAAAAGAGGGAAGGTCTAATTAAGAGACAAGTCCCTTTTTCCACCACACAAAACTATTTAATTTAAGAGGGTCTAGATTTTAATACCACCTCAAATGAACTGAACCATATGGCCAAGTACAATGGTGGGTAAACTTTTGAAGTTTAATGCATGAATTCATTATTTCTCAAACTTTAGCCACTTAATATCAAAGCGATTCTAGGTTCTATTAAAGTAATAGAGCAAAAGACGCATTATCTTAATTTTAAATTATGCTGAATTGGGTTGATGAAATTATGCTGAGTCTTTATGCGGAATGATTGTAATTTCAGCGGGGCAAAGTAATTGTGTAATGAAAGAAAAGGAAAGGTGCATTAAAATGGGAATGATTAAATAATTCTGTTTATGTTTTTGTATCGTGAGAAAGGTCTCAGATTATTATCCTCTAGATGCTTTTGAAATCATCCTTATAAGAGCTGATAATGACTGGATAGTGAATAAAACATCTCCTTTCATTTGTTCATTTTTGAGGGCATGGTGTCAACCAGATGCAAAGTGGTTTGTCTGTGTACAAACAGCTGTACGGTGATTTGTGGTGAAAACAAAGACACAAAAATAACACTGATTTGTAAGACAGCGACGTTCATTCATCAATAGAAAAACCAGGGCTAATGAAGTTGCTCCAATTTCCTCATTTCACCATGATCCACTAACAAAAATGCTTCCTGTAGTCTACCACAAATCTTTCTGAACATTAACTGGATTAGCAAATGCATCATTAACACATAGATTATGAAAGAAATTGGGTTACTGTGATTTGTTAATCAAACTATGGCCTTAATGTGGGTATTTACTTTGATATGGTTACAGACACTGTACTGCGACCATATCAAAGTGAATATCTACAAGCATGTAAATAAATAAATAACTCTACACTGGAAGTAATAAATCAAAATGCAAGTGAAAACAAACTGTCTCCCAACCAGCTGCCAGTAAACACTCCACAACCGGAAAGCTGAAATCATCAGTGATGGCTGAACCTGCTGGCTTTTATAAAAACAAAAACTAAACTGTTTTATTAAAGCTTAGCGTTTACTGGAGCCATACTATGATTTCTGGATACTGAAGCTATTCCAGCCTTTAAAACGATATCTCGCTGCCATGTGGAGCTGCCAAAGTGCAAAGTTGCTCACTGCAGCTTAAAATATAAACAACAGTAAAAGAAAAGGATTCGGTGACTAGAAGCAGAAAATGTAATCAGTCAATACCCAGACCATGACCTTGTAGCTCTGCAAATGGAAGGAGATGTTATTAAAATCAACAAAACATTATTTTCCAGTGCCTCTGAAATGGAAACTTAAAAAAAAAAGTGCCTCAATTTCACAAAAAAAAATGTTCCTAACTTTGCACAGCCTGGATCAAATCCTAGATGGAGTATAAAATGACTTATCAGTGACAGCTCCTTGTTATATGCAGCAGCGGATGCAGTCAAGAGTGACATTAGTATTGGAAATTAATTGTTTTTTAATGTGCATGTCTCCATCGTCCACCACCACATAGCCATGCACCATTACTGTGGTCAATTAGCCATTCAACATCTTACCGTTGGCCAATGTATGGAATTGATTACCACACCACAAGCTTTTCCTGCAGCCTACCATGTCCAGAATATTAAGTGATATATCTAAAAAAAATGTTTGACAAAGAGAATTTAATCGGATCTAACCCAGAGGCCACTACCGAATGTGCAACAAAAGCAGCTACAACAATATTTTCCATCGACACGGCTTAGCACACCTGAGACTGTACATAACAAGCACATTATTTAATCATATTAAAACTTCCGTTTTTTTGTTCTCATATATGCGAGGATATAAAGCCCTGTCGGCTCTGCTTCCTAGCCTTTTCGGATATGATGACATTAAGGATGATTGAAGTGCATTATCTGGGCACACAATGGCTGCTGTCCATTCAGCTGTGCTCTGCAGAGAACTGAAATAGGGAGCTGGCGACACACTCACTGCAGAGGAACGCAGAGCTATAAAGGCCCGTGACATCCAAGCCCCCACCCCAATAGCTTCGCCTCAATAGCCTGTCTGACCTATTGTCAGTGAGTTCACATTATTGTCGATGTACCTGTCTGATATGTCGTCAAAGCTCTTGGGTCTTCTGCCTCTCAACAGATGAGCGGTATAGCCTCAAAAAGGACCCTGATTTAAAACATCACTTTCTTCAGGTCATTGATAGCACCAGGTGAAGTGGTTAATTTACAGAACAATAATCCATCACATGTGGTACAAGTATTCTACAAAATATCTCCTTATGTATTGGACAATAGTGGATGAATGGAAAAAGAGTGCTTTAATTCGTCAAAGCACTATAAATAATTCTTAATTTAACATACTTGTGATAAATACATCTGTGCAAATACATATAATAATCAAAATGAATTTATTATTAATGCAGTCAGACATGCATTCAATATTTCCTCAAGAGAAGGGAACCACTTGTTCCTTCTGTTTCTTACAGTAAAACAAGTGCACTTCACTTCTCTAATGAGCTTTTCATTGCAAAAAAAAAGTAACCCCATGCATATATTTTTCTACTCTAATCAGCAAAGTCAAAAAAAAAAAAAACAACTGTCTTCCCATGCACTCACTTGTTCTAACCTAATTAGAATTTATTAAACTAGGCAAAAGTTCAAGGGCATCAATAGTAACATATTCTCACACATACAGACGTGGCTAGTTAGACAGTAGAGGATTGTAAACCAAATGAGCAGAGCAGCCATTTTAGTTCTGACTATCCTTTCACCTCATTATGGCATTTAGAGCCACTGATGAATGAATATTTTCTATGTTTCCTCCTGATTTTAAACTAGGCGGTGCTGAATGGTCACATAAATCAACTACATTCAGCCAGTAATTGAATCTCCATGGACATAAGATGATATAACAATAGAGGGTAATCAGAGGGCGCAATGTACTATTCTTGTATTTATAAAGTATATTCAGACAAAAACTGGAACAGCAGCGGGAAGGCTGGATTTTCTTTGCCATCATAACTGATGATTAAAAGAAAAAAAAGAAATTGACTATAATTGCAGTATAGTTGCATTTGCTGATGCAATAGATTGAATTTCTTAAATTCAGGAACAGATTACCTTAAAATTAAAGAGTGAATGCTAGACTTAAAAAGGCATGGGGATTTTTCATGAGCTCTCAATAAATGGAAATTGGATTGTGGAAACAGGTTTTAGATTTCAGACAAACATTTATATTTAAAGAAACAGCAAAGCCACATGGTTGTGTTTTGCAGCTATATATAAGCCACCAACTACATGATTTGCATTACATTTTAAGAATTTCTATGGATGCATAACTGTAACAGAAGATTTTATAATAAAATACGTGGAATCTGGTCTGACTACTGCCATCTACTGGTGTTTATTTTCTATGTCACCATATCTGATGATTTTAAAAAATTAAATTGACTATAATTGCAGTATAGTTGCATTTGATGATGCAATAGATTGAATTTCTTACTGTCGGGAACAGAGTACCTTAAAATTAAAGAGTGAATGCAAGACTTAAAAAGGCGCGGGGATTTTTCATGAGTTCTCAATAAATGGAAATTGGATTGTGGAAACAGTTTTTAGATTTCAGACAAACATTTATATGAAAAGAAACAACAAAGCCACATGATTGTGTTTTGCAGCTATACGAAAGCCACCAATTACATGATTTGCATTACATTTTAAGAATTTCTATGGATGCATAACTCTAACAGAAGATTTAATAATAACATACGTGAATCTGGTCTTACTATTGCCATCTACTGGTGTTTATTTTCTTTGCCATCACAACTAATCATTTAAAAAATAAATAAATTGACTATAATTGCAGTATAGCTGCATTTGCAGATGCAATAGATTGAATTTCTTACAGTCAGGAACAGATTACTTTAAAATTAAAGGGGGGGGGGGTCATGAGAGTTCTCAAGCTTGCAGCTAAAAAAAGCCACCAATTACGTGATTCAAGAATTTCTATGGATACATAACTAACAGAAAATTTAATACTATTCGTGGAATCTGTTTCTACTACTGCCATCTACTGATGTTTTAAATAGATTATTTTAACACAAAACCTGAGGGAAGGAAAAGTAAAAACATGTTGTCATTACCAGTTATCAAGAAGCTCCTCTCAAACAGGACAGGAGACAAACATGCAGAGTTTTAATACAAAACAACAGATCAATAAACTAATAAGTCAGAAGAAATCACTGCCAAAGACATAAAATGATGCTTTGTTGTCAAAAGCATTTAATTTTCCAAACATTTGTCGAACAACAGGAATGTCTGAGCATTAAAGGTACTGATTTAAGTGATCAAACCGATCATCATTTTGTGTGTTTTCCTTCTGTCTTTGTATCTGGATAACAGAAATATACACTGGCACAAAAATATGCACATATTTTAATATATATACATGAGTTTAGCACACGTTAAAGCACTAAAACTTTAGTTTTTTGTTCGGTCTTCTGCTTCTTCTGCGGTCTTTAATGGTATTTCTTCCCATCTCTTCTCTGTTAATATCTCATATATTCTAGGTTTTGCAGAGCAGGTGATTGATCTGACTAAATAATAATAAAAAAAAACTACAGTGCTCTGTTAAGATTCCTTTTGATAGTTGCATGAGACTATCTTGCTAGAATTGTCATAAAAACACCAGAATTAAAGACAACATATTTTCTCATCACATAAGCTTTTCATTCTCAGTAAAATTAATATTTGTAAGTAAATAAAATGTAGCTGTAAGTAAAATACTTATGTAGGCGCTGCGGTAGAAAAATAAAAAAAAATCACATTAGTAACACTGCAATATGGCGCAAGCCGGCATCACTCAATAAATTGTGAGCGAGTGCCATTTGAGGTTATGGGTTAAGTGTCAGATTCCAGACAGAAATGACCGACTGACTGATTGACTGGCTGTCTAACTGATCAATGTTTTCATACCTCGCATTTATTGGTTGCTTGCTACACAGAAATGTCAGAGAGGACTCGAGTAGAGAACAAGAGCTGCAGTCAAGTCGCCGTACTGATGGCCTTAAAAATCAAAGCACCAGATTGACAGAGCTCTGATCCACAATAAATGGGGAGGCATCAAGGGCAAGCAGTCACCTTCCAGAGGAGGGGGGGAACGGCCCACTGGCCCCACCTTCGCCTCGATAACGGACGCGTTGAGCCCTGACAGTTTTCCGAAGGGCCTTGAACTTACAAGCCTCGAGTCGTGCTTCGATACAGTATCCTGTCAGGATTTCAAGGGTTGTTATTCGGTCTAAAAGTGTTCAATTTAAGATGCAGGTAATTATTATTCATCTGTTTCACTTTGGTTCTGACAGCGAGCCATATAACTAAGACCAGGGGGGGTTGTTGTTCTTCAATATTGGAAAAACACTGATTTTAATATGACCATAAAGTGTGTAAATGAACTGTATCTAACTCCAGAAGAAATATTATGCAAGCCTATCTCATTGGCTTCTTTATCTGAGACTTTGCCCAGCAGCTCCTACTCTTCCTGGCTGCACAGTCTCTACTGAAAGGAAAATCTTCTTACCACAGCACAGACCCATCAGTATTCTCTAGACTGGTGTCAAATATGATTGACAGCTGTATTCCCTGATTTTTTATTTTATTTTATTTTTTTTATAACTATTTGCCTACTTAACTTGTCATGACGCTTGGAACATTTATCTTTTTTTTTTGACTGCTTCTATAGGTATGTAGATAACCAAAAAGGGGTATTTGCATTAATTATAGAATGGCATTATTGATTGGCTTAGTCTCATAAGGCAAAGCGTAATTGCTTGTTGTTAGTCCCAGTCCAAACAGATTTCCAGATAAAGGGTATTGATATTTCTCTATGTCTACATTCAGTGTTTAGGGTTGACCCGATAACCACACGTATAAGGTGAAATCCACAAGGGCTCTAATGTCCTGAGCAGCAAATCCCCTGTTTGATTCTCTTTTAGTGCGTGTCACCGGCCTATTCTCTTTCCTGTCTCTCTCCACTGACACTATCGAATAGAGGCATTCAAAAAGAAAGAAAGAAAACAGAAAAAAACTCTTGTTCATCAACAATAGCTTTAAATACCCACACCATTTTATAGATTGCCAATAAACTGATTGAAAACTAAACATGACTCAAACTGAGATAATCATTTATAATGTAAATGAAGTGAATACAGCCATAATGCTAAAAGTGTGTTGCAAAAATATAATGTATAGTGTGCAATGAAGTTGATCATTTGTAAATATATAGTATGTATGTTGCTTTTTTATCTCATGCACCATTACATGTAAATAGTTAAAACTAATGAGTCCTGACACTTCACCATGACTATATTTATAAGTTAATGCAAAATGCAATACATTCATTTGAAGTTAGAGCAATGAGCAATTCTGGTGTCTCTAGGCACCCTACAGAGACAGGCGACAGGATTCATTATATGACATTCTCAATAATTCATTACAAACGAGCCCTTCCTGTTTCTCCTTGTTTTAAAGTCTCGGTCAGTCGTGGCTTGGTGGTTTACACCGAGTGACCTCCTTCATGATGAGCTTATGACTGATGATATGTGCTAAGACACTGCTTTGAAAACACACAGTTACCACACAGCAGAAACACATGCTTTGTTTCACATCTTCAGCATGTGACACATGCAGTGAAAACGACTTCCAAGGGGAATCGCAGAAGCGCTCAAACCAGTTGGAGATTTTCTCTCATTATCTTTTCTCTTCCATGCCAGGCTGCACATTATTTCATGCCTTCATATTCCTTCTTCACTTTTCCTTCTGCTTATATTTGAGTGGTTTTCCTTTTTTTTTGGTGGGGATATAGGTGCTTAATGATACCCCTACCATTAAAAAGGACTGAGGGATTTTGATTTTAAATGAATGGTGCAGTGGTTGAGAAGGGCCACCATATGTTCATATGTTCACCGTTGTTTATGGATATATTTCTCTCTTTGAATTATTTATTATTTATTTATATTTGGCCAGCACAATTAAGAAACGCAAAGGTAAAAGATTATATGTGTATTTGTATGCTGTGTGTATATGTATAAACGTATGTACCGATGTATGTGTATACAGATGTATGAGTGTGTATGTGTGTGTGAATAGATATACAAATGTAAAAGAGTAATGTAAAAGGAAGAGGGAGATAAATATATATTATTAATAATATTTTATGGCGAGGGGGTGGGATTAAATAAATTGCACTTCTTCCCACCCCTTTTCGGGCACGTAAATTAAACTATTGTGCTGTTTGTGTGTCAAAGATTGTCTTGATTGTTGATGTTTGTATTATTACCTCCGCCGAGGAGGTTATGTTTTTGTCGGCATTGGTTGGTTTCTCTGTCTGTCTGTTTGTTAGCAAGATAACTCAAAAAGCTATGGACGGATTTGGATGAAAATTTCAGGAAATGTTGATGCTGGCACAAGGAACAAATGATTAAATTTCAGTGGTGATCGGGGGGTGGGGGGGCACTGATCTGCCTTGGCAGAGGTCTGCACTCTATGAGTGCTTTTCTAGAAAAGACAGCACAGAACTCCGCCAAGGCAGATCAGTACCCCCACCCACCCACCCCTGATCACCACCAAAATTTAATCATTTGCTCCTTGTGCCAGTATCAACATTTCCTGAAATTTTCAGCCAAATCCGGGGCACTGATCTGGCTTTGTGGAGGTCTGCGCTCTCCGAGTGCTTCTAGTTATTTATGTTTTGTGTGTTCATATATATTGTTAAATTTCATTGCATGTTCAGAATAAATCACTAAATCAAAATCAAAGGGCTTGCATCTAGTGTGATGTTAAATGTAAGCACAATTATTTTATTGTTCCCTCTTTGTATTCTGTTCATTAGTGATGTGTGTCTAGTGATGGTCAAACACTGTAAATTCACTCATGGGTGACTAAAAAAATCCGAAGCAGCTTCATAAACCATTCACTATCCATGACCCTGACAGCACTACAATGAAAATATTTGCTCTGTATGGTGACAAATACAAGGTAACTGAGTGTTGTATATCCCTATAAACAGAATGCACCACATACTGTACGCTGCTGTTTTATTCATATCATAATGTTGAACGCTCATACCTGGAGCTACCTCAACCATCACCCTCCAAATATGTTTGGTGCTGGTGGTAGTACTCTGTTATATTTATGCATATAAGTGCTCTTTTAGTGCCTGGAGCCAAATGCTAATATAAGCATGCTAACATGAGTTGGCGCAAGATGAAAGGTTTGTGTAGCGACATAATTATTTTAATTTATGCTGACAGAGACATGAATGTGTGTACCTAATTTAATGGCAATCTGTCCTTCAAGATATCTCTCTGAAAACCATAACTGTCCCAAGGTGGCTCAGAGAAAAGTTTTATTTTATTGTCTGGAAACCTTTCATGTTTGCAGCCAAACTTCATAGTATTTTGCCCAGTTGTTGTGAGAGTGAAACTGAAATAGTGGACGAACCAAATCCTGTAGTCATGCTGCTAGAGAGGCCAAAAACACAAGCAACAAAAACCAGAGGAGTCCAAAGCCAGCAAGTTTAGATATAAAATGCTTGTACACTTAATTGATGCTTGTTTATCCCTTCCTGCCTCTAACCCCTTCTATCTATTCAGCACTATCTCTGAGCAAGCAGGGGGAGGGCAAAGGAGACTGCAATGACACAAGCAGCACAAAGTGCAGCTTCTGGAGTTTGAACAAGAAGACTTTTGTTTGCTAACTCAGTGGGGTTCACGGCTGTGATGTCTGCTAGATTTAGCCTCTGTCCCGGAAAATGACTATATTTATTAATGTCTGCCACCCAAGCAGCAATTCTGCCTCCACTTTCACTTCCACTTGAAATCTAACTGAGTAAATTGGAAGGATTAAAACACTGCCAAGCGGGTGCCTTATTGCATGTTAACACTATGTCTGGTAGACCGAATCTTCAATACGCACTCATGTTAACCCCTTGGGTCGTAAAAACAGGCAGATATATGGTTTGTTTCCAGGATATTGAGCCAGATGACTTTAGACTGCTTAAATATGTCAGATGAGTACACGTTCAAAATGAGCTCATCTCGGTTCATGGTTTCAGCAGAATATAGAGGAAGACTGGCTCCTTGTAACCAAGAAACCAAGTCAACCAATGCATACAATTTGTTCTATATTAAAGACAGGGTGAGGGAAATTGAGGCGCCTTGTCCTTTTCACAGTCGTTTTTGTGGGTATACCCTATTAAAACACAAAGCAATGGGGGATGTGGACAAGAGATCAAGTCTAAGTGGGGTGCTTGAAATTCCTTTAATGAGAACTTGGCTCATTTAGAGGCATTATTGAAGTCTCAAAGTTAATGTGAGTTGAACCAAAGCAGTTGGCTGGTGGTGATGTCAAGGCAATACATTTTAAGTAAGGTTTTAAAGAAAGAGAAAAGCGGACAGGAGTGAAAAACAAACAGAAAAGATTTGGGCGATGTGATATATTTTTGTATGTGGTATGTGTCTGTGGGGGAGATGACACCACAGAAAAAAACAAATAAGTAAATAAGAATTAAGAAATAGCTTAGATGGCTTACATTTTGTATACAGGCTTTTGAATCTTTTTTTAAGCTTTAGGAAAACAATATAATCACTGTGATCTCAAAACAGGGAATTGTTGATTCATATTTGCATGTAAGGATGAGAGAGGATAACAGGAAATGACATTATTGTAATTATATAAATCAGACACTAATGACATTTCTATAAATGTTAAAATGTTTAAATCCAAATTCGAGCAGCAATTAAAGTACACTGCAAAAAAGGAGTAAAAAAAACTTTCTTTTTTCTTCATCGTATATTTTACATTAGAACAATAATCTCATTGTGAAAAAATGCTTTGTCTTAATGAGCTATTGCAGTTAATATTGAACTAGATTGACTCAAAAACAAAATGGTCTTTTGCATGAGTTCCTCACAAAGTAATAAAGATGTTTTACATATTTTAGCAGTGAGATGATTTGCACATCTTACTTGAATAATATTAAATCTCTATTAAATAATATGTTTTCATTGCTGGCAATAAGTAGCCTATGACTTGCCTAAATTTTGACATTTTCTCCCTTTATGTCAGTTATGGTTTTCAGTTGCTACTTTTATTCAAGTTTTAAGAAATCTAGCCAAGACTTAAATTGCTTTCCCCACAGGCAGGATGATTTGTATTTCATTTATTTCATTCTGTTAGACAATTTGATTATATTTATGTGAAATCTTGAAAAATAACCATCTGCAAAGCACCTTCATTAGAGTTCTCAATAATTTAAATTGAAATATTGAATTATCTACAACACTTTGTTAAATTTAATTTTATTTAATACAATGCTATTTGTCACTACAGGACAGCAGGTGCTAAAAATGTTGACTGGCGCAGCGTTATGAACACAGTGTAAAACACACAGCTGTCCCGTTATGCATGTGAAAGTGGGCAGGAGAGGCTGTAAACGCCCTGAATGCATCTGCCCCAACCCAGTCATTCAAACTCACAACAAATATTCATGTTTATATGCCTCTGCCTATGTGTCAGGTTCATTTCAGTTCAGAGTCAGGCGGAAAGCACACGACAGTACCACCCACCTTTTTATGGCACTTGACAGGCCTCTGTATGACAGATAACTGAGACACAAAATGCATTTGAATAATGCAGGCATTCACAGTGCGCTGCAATGCCCAAGCTAAGGTGATGGTCAGAGGCGGGTGTATCAGCTGGAGCTTTAGTACCTGCCAGGCAACTCCTAAAAAGCAGGCTTTTAATGGGAGCTTCTTTCAGACACATTTTTAGAAACCTTGCATGTCTTGAGTCCTCTTTTGCCAAGACCAGAAAAAAAAGTGCTGATTTTAATTGTGACATTACTCAGAATTAGAATAATCATACGTTATTGAAGCTGCCTCGAGTGACTGTTGCTCTGTTAACTAACCCATTTTCTTTTATGTTCACCCTCCCCACACACACACACACGCACACACACACACACACACACACACACACACACACACACACACAAACAGTTTTATTTATTTCTTTTTGGATGGAACACCTGCTTCCTCTTAATTCACCTCACAAACCAAGGGGTAAAAGTATGTTTGGGCACTTCCTGCACATTACCCATTGAACTGTCTTTTAAACAGAGGATATTCATTGCCCAAAATAAATTTGACTAGCTCAAGGTTTATGCCTACTGTACAGATCACCTTCATTAAAGCCATCTGACTCTAAAAGGATGAGCTGTCAAGGGCTCTGCAGATAACCCAAAACCCTCCTCATGTCATTAATCTAAATTAATGCTCTGACAAATATGTCATAATATTGGGTGTGAAATATGATAAATGCTCGCTTCAGCCCATCCATAATTAAGTCTCTTTAGCAAAATGGCAAACTTTCAAATTGTAGAGCTGGCGTGGACCCTCAAAGCAACAAAGGTGACCTTATGCTTTTCTCTACACAACCCACTAATAATCAAGATTGCCCTTTAGAAAGACTTGACAGGTGAGTATTACAGTAGGTCCGAGCCCATATAACCTGAACCTAAATCATCAGTCTATAATATTTACTCATGCAACGATTCATTTTTCCTGCATAGCTCATTAAAACAAAATACATTTGATTCATTATTCCAAAACACAATTAATGTTCTGATTAATATGAGAAAAAAAAAAAAAAAAGATAACGCTTTTGCTTTTGTTTTCTATTAAGAATCAAATGAGCTATGACTGCATTTACTGTACAGGCTCTCGGACCCAAAGCAAACAGCAGCATGCATCATCATGGTCCAGCTCATTTTGTCAACAAATTATTTGTTTAATGTTGCAATAGTTCGAGATCTGCACCCAACACAGTGTGAATATTGTTTGGCAATTGTAGCAAGCTGTTTTAAATGTATTTTATATTTGTTTTGAGCACAGCGCATAGAGGAAATGTCACTTTATATTGTATTAAGAAAGGGGATATTAAGGACAAAGTACAAAATAAATGAATTAAAAAAATTGGGTTTAACGCCTTTGGGTGAGAGTGGGATCTTTGTGTGTTGTGAGGATAAACATTACTGCTCCAGCCAGCATCTGACAAAATCACTGTTCTGCAAGAGGCATATTGAAAAAACGGTAATGCACACTGTTTGGATTTTCATCCAGTGCAAGCAACTATGAAATTTCAAAAGGAATCTCACAGCTGCACGGTTCTTGCCTAACTGGTTCATTATATCTGTTTTCTCAGTTGTCTTCCAAAGTAAATGACATAAGGTATTGTACAGCCCCAGGTGTCAACCCCTAACTAGACTAGGAGGCACATTCACTTCATTCATTGGCCTTCCTGGTAATGAGGTGGAAGAGAGTGTCAGCCTATGGCCAGCTGGGAGGCACAGTCCACTGGTGAGTCAGACCAAGTGTAATAGGCGACGCTAAGACATGAAGGGAGACTGCTGCAGTCAGACTGATGTCACAAGTGCCAGAGAACAAGCTAATAATAGGACATGTTTATGAAAATATCAAAATATAACATGCCATGGGGTGTCCTGGTTGCTCAGAAAGCAGGAGACATGTAGCGCACTGTGATTTTTAATCTGGCTCACTCTCCTCTCTCCTTCTTTTTTACTTCTGAGATATGCCACTGTGTATTCAGTCAATCTGTGGTTCGCATACTGTTCATACCATAAGGGGAGGTTGATGAATGTAAACACACTGCTGTTGTTTTTAATCAATACTGTATATGATGGATTCGTTTAGAAAAAGGATGCACGGTGAATGAAACCCATCACATTATTTAAAGATTCATTCACTCTCATCATCTTAAAGAATTTCACATGAGTCATTCTGTGAAATAAACAACAGTAACACGATCAAAAAATACACCATACAATTTCCTGTTCTCCGAACTGAAAAGAAAAGAAAGGAACTGAAATGCTTAGAGTGGAGCACTGCACGTTATATGCAGACTTCACATGTTTTTGTTTCTGCAATTAAAAGCCAATTAATCAACACAGCCATTTACGCCATTATGAGCCAACAAACAGTAATACAGTGAACAGAATCAGTAATGGATGGAAAAGGAAATTACATCTGATCAAGCATCAGCTGCTCTGTGTAATAATGGGTATATTCTGAACGTCTGAGAAGCACAAGCGAGAAGAGAAAAGAGCTTTGCAGGAAAAGAACTCAAGCACTTTTAGACGTATTTTTTTACACAAGAAGACTGACTGCTTGTTATTTTTGTATCATTATATCTGCTTTGGGGACCAGCGTAAAAATATGTGGCTTTAAAATTTAGATCTCTGATCTCGTTTTCTCTCCCATTCCCACAGTGTTGCTGTGCAGACTTTAAAGGGCAGACTTTATCTATCAGAGCTGGTTCTAGCAATATCTGTCAAAAGGGCCTAGGGATGATCAGAACTAGTACATCACCAGTATAACAGCCACCAAATTCCAGCTCCGATGGGGGTATGTTAATCTCAAATGGGGACATAATGAAACCCACCAATGCCCACAGGCCATGTATTTTAATTTTACAGTTTAAAATCTGTCCTGATAACCTGACAGAGGAGTCTTTGTCAAACTTGAAATGCAAAACTATTTGATGGTTGGGTTATAGTTTTTTGTCATTGTCCAATTTAACACAGTGAAAAATTTTGCTATGAATTTGACAGGCATATCCATTTAAGTCAGATCATGCTCAAAATTATATTTTAGTGTAATTCTATATTTGATGGAATTTGAACATAACGTTAAGATGAGAAAATCACACAGTAAATGTCGCTCTAAGCAAACTGCAGCTATTTGAAAGGAGGAGCAGCCTGAAAACAGAACATTATCTGAATTGATATGGATTAGTTTTCCAAAGCTTTTCCAATACGTGTTGTTGTTTTAATGACAACACTGCTGTGTTTTGTCGAGTTATGAAAAGCAAAGAAATTGTCATTATTTGATCCCTGATGTTTATGATGGTTTTGCTATTAAATTAGCTTTGTAGTGCAAATCATCATTTTATGTCATTATAATTTTACTGCAGTGCTTGATGTTGATTTCGCTTGATGAGATTTTTTTTTTTTTTTTGTGCCACCTGATTAGTATCGTCATTTAATTTGAGATGAAGTTTTAGTTATAGAGAACATTTAATTAGCTACCAAATTGGAGCTCAAGCTTTCCATTTATAACTATAATCATATTGTTTTTGCTCAGGAAACTAAAGAGGAAGAAACAGATAAATATAATGCTTCTCCGTATTCAATTTAGACTTTAAAATGAATAAATCTCACGAGAGACAGGGAGCTAACATACCAAATAATGACAGATTTGTGTGGGTGTTTACTTTTTGAGGCCAACACTGACATTATCTGATGGGTGGCATTTATTTTTTTTTCTCTCCAGTCCGAGGTCTTGAATAATTAAATGAGATTGGCATGCTCCTCTTTTTGTTAAAGACAGGAGGTATTCTGACAGTCCCTGTTTGACAAGCTTTGCCCTATCCCAGAACGTGAGGGGCTTTCTAAACAACACCCCGGCTTTGTGCATTAAAGCAGGGAGACACTGTCTTTCCCAAATACCTCTTTCACACAAGTTCACCAATGGCGTTCTGTCTTGAAAGGCAGACACCAGCAGAAATCTCATTGCTTGCTTTAGATTCATCTGTCTGGCCAGCTCTGATGGCTTCAGTCCATCTGGGAATTCAGTCAGCCTTGGAGTTACACACCTGACACTGTGTAAGAATGGACACAAACCAACACTCCCTCTGAGATCAAATTTGTTTTTTTCACTGTTAATGTCCAAGAACGCTGTGAACCCAATAAATCAATGCTTTTTCCGAGGAACGCGTAAAGAAATTGATGGAGGACATTTGTAGGACAGGCAGGAATAAAGCGCTGGCCAAACATACAAAGATTTTCTCCCCTCAAGGACAAAGAATAGTGTCCCATGATTTTTTTTTTTTTTTTTTAATTCTGTGGACAACTGTAGCTTTAAGGCAAGAGAGACATTTGTTTGGTATGCTTTGTGTCTGTATGAAATGAACCCGCATGAAAGCCCTTTTAGCCGTTCAATGACATGGTTGGAAAGTTGCAATTTCACTAACTGCACAAAGAAAATGACATATTCTTTCAAAATGAATGTGAAACACAAAGAAGTGAATAGGCTAAGCCAGGCAGAATTAGCTCAGAATGAAAAAAAAACATGGTATGAAAGAATAGAAGAGTTTTTAGCAGAGTCAAAAACAAATAGGATTAATGTTATCTTTAAGGAACAAATCATGAATAACAATATCTCTCTATAATTATTCAACTGCAGTCTTAGTGGCATCAATTCTGAATGCAAACCATATAATCCATTTCAGTATCTTAACAAAAAAGTTAGCTATGTAACATATAATCAAGGTTTCCTCCATCACTATACATATAGTCAGAATGTTTATCATGGAATTTGGCTCAGATGTTCTATTAGTGTATGTATGCCAGAGCCTTAAACCAAAACCTAAGAGCTACAGCAGTTTCCACGCACTACATCTCATGCCATATAAGTCATGTGTTCCTGTTTTTGGCGGTGACACCACTTTGATAATGATCCACCCAGTAACATCCACACTTCTACTTCCCTGCTTTGTCAAAATAACTACTGTCTCAATATCTGAATTGTCAAATACATTTCAGAATGGTTCACTGAGCTTGGAAAGACCCTAAGGAAAATTTCTGATGTAATTTAATCACACTATTACCTCAGCATGTAAAAGCAACAGAGAGGCAACTGTGGGGGAAAGCGTGTCCATTCAACTGTTTTCCTATTGCAATGTTTCATATTTAATGTAAAAACACCTACAATTTCCTCCCAATTAATGCAGGGCTTGAGGTGATTTCACCATAACAACAAGATTGCTCCAGATTTTCAATCGAGATGGATGTTCTGATCAGCCCAGTTAGCTGTTAGATTGGGCCTTAATGGCACATGCAGCTCTAGGCTATTACTACTGATACATTATGCCAAAATGGAGCACTTAATTTATACATTGCACATTTGTAACATGAGTCTTTGACCTTCGTCTGCATTTCAGTGCAGATTTCTGTGCTTCACCATTTCTATCACTGCGCATTACCATAAAAATGTGAATGCACCTGAAGGAACATGCAATTAATTTTATTTAGCTCTAATATATAATAACTCTATGATGAAGGGTTTAAAAAATATAGATGTGTGTGTGTGTGTGTGTGTGTGTATACAAGGTGGGGAAGCAAAATTTACAATATTTTGAGGCAGGGATTGAAAGACAGTGTATGACCAATTAGTTTATTGGAAGTCATGAGAATTTAATTGCCACAAGAAAATTTACATAATAGAAAATGTTTTTATTCTATGTGTCCTCCTTCTTTCTCAATAACTGCCTTCACACGCTTCCTGAAACTTGTGCAAGTGTTCCTCAAATATTCGGGTGACAACTTCTCCCATTCTTCTTTAATAGTATCTTCCAGACTTTCTCGTCATAGTTCTGCTCATAGTCATTCTCTTCTTTCCATTATAAACAGTCTTTATGGACACTCCAACTATTTTTCAAATCTCCTTTGGTGTGATGAGTGCATTCAGCAAATCACACACTCTTTGACGTTTGCTTTCCTGGTTACTCATATGGGCAAAAGTTTCTGAAAAGGTATGGATAATAGTGCTAGGTATGATTATGACATCAATATATGTTTGGTTTCAAAACAATTGACGTAGTGCCTGCTGAGAAAAAACAACTAAATGTTCACTGTAAATTTTGCTTCCCCACCCTGTATATATATATATTTATATATATATGTGTGTGTGTGCGTGTGTGTGTGTGTGTGTGTGTGTGTCAATTTCATGCATTCATTCATTTCTCATTATGTGCTGAACTTGCATCTTACAGGTTTGGTTTGACTTGGCGGCTGTGGTGGATTTACTAGAATAATGAAATGATAATTATGGGTGCGTTCTCAAGTGGAAATTTTAAGGGATTTTAAAGACATGACCAAAAGTTGTCTCATTATTTCATTATTGTTTAATTCATTGTAGGATCAAAGAGGGGGCTGAAGCTGATCGCAGCCAACACTGGGAAAAGGCAAGGTACACCAGGACAGGTTGCCAGTTCATCACAGGGCTGACCATTGACACCTACTCACACCTACAGGTAAATTTAGACTAAACCTATTAAGGTGCATGTCTCTGGACAGTGGGAAGAACATCAAGTAACTGCAGAGAACCTAGGAAAGTATGCACTTTGTACAAAAAGTAAAATTTAATAAAATAAATACACACATGTATTATTATTATTATTATTATTATTATTATAGTCTTTATTTAACTCAGGGAAAAAAGCTCATTGAGATTAAAAATCTCTTTTCAAGAGTGTCCTGGCTAAGACAGCAGCAGCAGCAGAAGTTACACAAAATGGAAATCGCAGCTATACATCCACACTAAAAATATACATAAACACAATGAAAGTCAGTACTAAAAACAAACTTAAAACTGAAAAGAACATACAGTACATATAAAATGTCACTATTATTTTAAAAGATACTAAAAGTATAACAACAATGTTCCTTAAAGCATCCCAAAGCCAATTCAATCAATTATAAAAAAAACATCTACGCCCACATTTGTCCTTTTCCCATTCTCATTTAAAATGACTGAATGTATTAAAAGAGATCAATTCCTTCAGTTTAATAAATTTAATAAATACATAAATGAATACATTTATTCATTCATTCATTCATTCATTCATTCATTCATTCTTCCATTTTGAGATTCCATTGATTTTCAATCTCAAATGGTTCCATCCTCAGTTACATAACCAGTAGATCCACACATCTGTGAATAATAACTGTTTGGCATTTTTGCTTCATTTAAACAATTAATTCTCAAAAATGTTTCTTTCTAATTTTCTGCTAAATGATTAATTGACTATTTGTTGAAACATTGGTTGTTTATTAGATTCTGTTAATGATTCAATGCCTTAAATATATTTTGAGTGCTGTATTGATTTATTTCTGTCTTGACTTTCTGTTCCTTGCTTGAACTGGCCTGTGGTGCCTGGGAATAAACCAATAATCTGTAACTCATTAACATCTGTGCTCCACTCTTTGCTGCTGTGCCAGCAACATATGTCACACCTAATATAGCTCTACACTTCCAATCAGCGATCTGTAAGATGTGCAAATTGTTAGAAGTGCAAAACACACCGGTGGGTTGAAACATTAGCGACAATGGAGAAATTCACCTTATGGACTAAACAGATGATGGTGCTATGTGCTTTCATAAGGTCAGTCAGACACAGACAGTTTGGAAGAAGCTGCTGTGATAAGCGTTGACATTAGAATGACCAATCTCTGCATCCTGCCTCTACCCCTGACCTCTGGGGCTTATTGTAATACCTCCGTCTACTGAGGACGCAGATAACAAAATCAGCATCTTCAGGCGCTGGGTTTCATTTGTCATTGTCCCTTAGGTCAAAGATATGAGGCAATACTGACCTTAAAGATGATGTGCACCCTTTAGAATTTCAAAACTAAGGTGAAATCAAGAAGACGAAAGACAAGACTGTTGGTTAACAAAAAACTCACGCGTTAGTATGAAAATATATGCAGGATTTATCACTTATCTTGAGCCTCTCAGGAAAGATATCAACACCACATCTCTTGACACCAACAAAAAGCAATGTTTACAAAATCCTTTGATATTGTTTCCTGCAATTCAGTATGTGTGCATTCATTCTGCCAAATGGCAATGTATTCTCTCACTCTCACTGCTAATCCTCTCCTTTCGCCCCCTTCTTCTCAATTGTCACCTCACATCAGAGAAGAAAGTTGCAATTATTGCACTTCAGTAACTGTTGAGACAACATCACAACAGTGGAGCTTTGGACACCGCTGAGCTGATGGTTAGGGAAGACGGTCTAAGGAGCACAGCTCTTCAACTGGAGAATCTCAAAGCCTGAAAGCCTCTGTTAAATGTTAGCTTTAGATCACTGCATGAGAGTCCTTCAGGGTATACACATTTTCATATAAATGTGCCATAGAGCGGTAAACTCACAACATAGTTCCAAGTGTTGGTGACTAAACAAACATGAAATGCCTCATCCACAGATCAGCAGCCCTGTTGCAACAGTAGCTATAATGTCATATATTTTCCAGTTGTTGCTCATGTGCAAATTAAAGCTGCAGTGCTCGACAGATCTTTGGTGTCATTGGACAAAAGTTCCATAATAATTTCTGGTGACCAAGACCATCTACTGATGAAAAATGTTAAATGTTTAATACCTGTTGATCCACTAATCCTATCAATAAATGTAAGTAATTGGTGTAAAGTTCGCAGTGTTTTGCTGTAACTTGCTGGTAGTTGAACATTCATATTTTGTGCCATGTCAAGTAGTTCAAGCACTTTTGGGGTAATTTTTTGTAGTTTAACCACTCAATTTGCAAACTCCAATTTTGGGCAACAACATAAAATTTAAGTTTTTTTTTTTTTTTTTTTACATTTATTTTTTGTAACATTAACTGTATTTCACCATTGAACCCAAGACAGCCCCTTTTTCTTTCATCCTGAATTACTTTGAAGACATGATCATGACATCCAACGTTGCCTCTGATTGGTTTGCCCTGGCAGCACTCGAATGAGTCACAGATGTACGATCATTATTAATGTTGTGTGGTCGTCACCGCCATGGACAACCCTCCTGCCAGCACCACCCCTGACAGCGACGTGCTACCCCAACCACGGCCGTATTTTGTTTCATATACACCACATGTACATTCTCAATTTAAAGCTGAAATTAAAAAGCAGTTGCTAAAACTACTTTTTCTAGCCGTAGTTTAACAAACTTTATTTCTCCAGGGGTAGAAATGTAGTTTGTTTGAACTACTGCCATGCTAAACTACGCTCGCAAAGTAGCTTCCCCAACACTGAAAATACAGTTTGTCATGTTTTCATGGTCATCAGACATGACCCATTTGAATGTTCAGAGGCTCCGTAGTGAACATGACACTGTCATCTTCTACAACATTGTTTCATCAGTAAAACCCATGGAGTTTGATGAATGATGGTGGATGGAGACACTTGTTTTTTGTTCAGTAAATGATATATTTTACTGAAAAAGTCACTTTTTCTTCAGTTTTCTCCATTTTGATATAATAACCTCTGAATGTACTCTGAACTTTTATGAATATCTACATGATCAGTGAATTTATTGTAGGAAAATACACAATTTACACTGAAAAAGCTCAAAATAAAGATGATAATATTACAATAAATGGTGATAAAACACTTAAGAAAGGTTAAATATAGAGAAACATTCATTTGGGAACTGCCACAAGAGTACCAGTTTTTTTTTTTTTTTGTTCTGCTGCAAGTAGTATATTAATCTTTGTTTTTTAATAACTGAAATTAGAATGACTACAATTGTAATTACAAAAAAGCAAAACCACACATTGCTTTGTCTTGTACTATATCTTAATTAGTTTCATTAAATAAATTCAATTAGCTTGCATTAAATATAATATGTTACAAATTACATTGATTGATATATATTATACCTACATAAGGTCAATTAGAAAGATCCAACATATGCCTTCCATCATTAAAAAGACCAATAATGTACATGAACAAAAGCAAAGACCATTCCAATTGACTTAGTCATATTTGCTTAATTGTAAGAAGAAAAATGCGTGCGGTGACTGAAACTGCATTAAAAATGATTATTCTGGTCAAGTAGATATTATATTAAAAAATCTGCATTCTTAGTTATTAAGAGAATTTAATTAGTATTTGACTTTTTGTTTCATTTCTTGATACAAATTCCACACAGCAGTACCGCACTGTACTGATGTTACTAATGTAAACAAGCATTTTCTTTTTCAACCATTCTCTTAAAAACACACACTGCAAACCCTGAGAGGTTAATTTCAATAGGATTGAAAAAGAAAAACAACACTTCAGGGTCACAGATATTATTCATCTAAGCAACTGCATGTAAAGTAATCATGGATCTTTCCATTTGGACAATGATTAAAAGAAGGTACAGTGTAGCTACGCCGTCTGTGAATGCATGATCCATCTGCAGCGACGTTTCCATGGATACCTCTGTATGAGCCATGTGCACACACATAACTGGAGGTATTGCCATTTCAACTGAGGCTGCTGTGAATTACTATTGCATTAAGATCACGAGTTAAAAATGACCGTGTACAGAAATTAAATATCTAATACTACCTAAGCCTTCTATTCAGTCCTTCTCTCCAATACCATATTTCAAATCAGCAAAAATAACATAATGCACCTAAATACGAGGAGAAAACCACCAATCCATGTGAATATAAAATACTAAAACTGTTAAGATTATAATTTAATTCTATTTTTTTTTATTGCCTAATTGCTGTGGCATCCATACACTGTGTTCGAGCATATCAGTTTGGAAAGAAGTAACATACTGTACATTCATGAATATATGAATTTAAATATTTTTGCACATTAGTACACCTCCAGCTCTGATCATGTATTTCATATAGAGATAATGTGTTATTCAAAATGATAGCACAGCCCCCAGACAATCTGCCAATTTTTCATGGTTTGCTGCAAAGAATAAAGGATAAAGCACAGACACAAAAGGGTTTTTGTCCATGACCATATGACCACTTGACGCACAAAGATGACTATCTAGTAGTAGCCTCCAGCCCTCATCACTGCACTGATACTTTTTAAAGCAAAATAAAGAGGCTGTCTTTGAACAAGGAATGCTGATATTGTTGAATCCAATTCTGATTTTTATTTATTTTTTTTTTTAGCCATGAAAGCTTCTCAAATGAGCTATGATTACAGAATTACACAGCCAAAATCTAGATCATGGTTAGTCAACCACCTGCAGCCACAATCCCATCATTTACACCAAATTGGTGTCAAAGGGAGCAAATAATAAAGAATAATTCCTGACAAAAATAAAATTGAATGCAATATGTGCCCAAATCGAATAAAAAGTGCATATAGGACCATATATGGCAAAATATGATTATATTTATTAATAATTATGGTGGCTTTTTTTTTTTTTTTTAACCCACCACCACCCTCTTCGGAGGACAACTTTATTTTTAATTACAGCTTGTGCTTAATAAGTATGATGGCAAATTTACTGTGTAGGTAAATACAACACAGCTTCAGAAATACTAAAACAAATCACAAAATTCATCATAACCTCCACACATTTAAACTTTAAACTTATTTTTAAGGACAGGTATACATACATCACACAAGAAAAGATAATTTCGTAATGCACTGAGTCCCCATGAATGAAAAGTGCAAGAAATACTAATCAATACTGACAGAGAGCAAATGAAGCTCAAAGGAAGGGTAAGAATCAGAGTGCGATTATTTTCTACATTATCACTTCAGTGCCATTTGCTCTATATTCATTAACTTGATATAATACACAGTCACACACACACACACTCACGCAGCAGCTGTGTGTCACATGACCTCTCTTCATAGATGTATGTTTCAAAGAGACAAAATCAAAGGCTTGTAAAACTGCTTCACCCATAGAAATGATCTATTAATGTTTCTTTGGGAAAACAAAGGTGTCTTTGAATGCACCAAATCAAAGACTGTGCAGATTACACAAGTGAACACGTAATTTCCATGGCAGCCATCTTTGATTTGCATCATACTCAGTGTGTCAGAACATATAAAATAAAAGGAAATATACATGCTAATCCAGCTACTTATTTAGGCGCAGTGAAAATCCTTCCAAAAATATATATTAAGTTTGTTATGAGTTGATGTAACTGAGTAAAAACTGCTCATTTGCAAATGAAAGATTACAGCAGCCTGTGATAATTGTTGCAATCAGTTTTTGGACAGTCAGTTTATGTCTCTGGGTGTTAAAATTATACTTGTTAGGGCTGTTAGTGTAACATTATTGCTAACAGCTTACAAATTATAGGGACATTACCATATATAACGAAGATAAACAGTGTGGAATTTTGTGTATAATGATATGTTATTGATCCAGCCAGTAGATTGAAATAAAATGCAATTTTATATATAAAGCTGAACATCGAAAATAGACTTCCTTCTTCACTAACTAGTATTAGCATTCAACTTATACAGGGTTTCCGTGGGTCATTAAAAAGCATTAAAAGTCATTAAATAGATTTTGTGAAAATTAAGGCCTTAAATGGCATTAAAAACCATTAAATTCGATGTCCAGAAGCATTAAAAAATGTAATACACTCAACAGAAAAAAAAACACTGTTTTTCACGATTTATTTTGATTATATAAACATTTAATGATTTTGATTGGAAGTATAGTGTGATGATTGACAGCCGGAACCCTTTAATTAGCTATTGTTTATGACCGGTGTACGAAGTCACAACACCGGATGTTTGGAACTTCTGCTTGCTGCTGTGAGTGTGCTCATGGTGTGGTGAAAGAGCGGAGGGAGTATTAGCAAATGTCGGAAAAATGGGAAAATGCAAGTTTCAGCAGAAGTGGTTGGAGGAGGATCTATTCAGAACCTGGTTAAAGCCCGTTGACGGTAAACCCAGAGATGCATTTTGTAGCATGTGGAAAAAGATCTTCAAACTTTGCACAATGGGCGTCAATGCAGTGAAATCACACATGCTGTCAGATAGTCACAAGCACACGATTAAAGGCTGGCAGCAGTTAACTGTCAAATTTCTTTGCCGTGACCAGCAACGCACCTTCTGCTGCTACCAACTCACCTAATTTGTTTAACCCTATAACACCAAACATATTATATTTGATACATGAGTTTTGAAGCCCTCTACATGATCAGCGTGATATTAATTTCTTGAAAAACCTGATGTATACAATTAGATACATACAATACACAGATAATCCACCAGGGGGGAGGAATTCGTTCACCAGAGGCCTTTCCAGTAACACCACAAGACTGTCATTAATGAGGAAGGAGGCAGAACTTTGCCAATTTTGAAAAGGAATTATCAATTTGTTAGACATGTTTGTGTTATATTAAGTTTTTGTTTGTTCAAAAATAATAATAATTGAGCATTGAGACCTGATGTATCAAATATGATACAAAATTGAAACTCATACATGGAAATTGATATTTGAAAAAAAATGTTTTGGTTCTTCAGACGGACCAATAAAGGCTCCAGTTTCAAAGAACTGGAATTTTCTGTCAATAATTTAATGGTTCAGGATTTACAGGGTTAAAGTGGCATTAAAAAGGGCATTAAAAAGCATTAGATTAGATTTGCTGATACCTGCAGAAACCCTGTTATTTGGATGTGAATTGTTCTGGGCTTAAAACAACAACAAATTAGGAACGATATTTTCAGAAGTTTTCCTCTGACATGTAAAAAAAAAAAAAAAAAAAAAAAAACTAAATAAATAAATAAATAGAACTTTTTTTTTTTTTGAGGATACCAGCTTCATGTGTCATCATACATCACATACATCAGATCACATTTATTAATGCTTGAAGAATCACTGTAGCTACAGGTAAAAACTAGTCACGGCAGGCTAGAGGTTTCTATTATAAGGAAGAAGGGACAAAGACAGAGTCACGATATTTGGTTGACCTCTTCCATAATCCAATGATATTATATATTTAAGATGAACCAGAGCAAGATTATCACTGCAGGTTTTTGGCTCTACATTAATTTGCTGTATCATTTGACTGTTTTCACACAGGGAAACATAGTGTTAGAATCCCTACCCTTGAATTACTGGATAGTTGAAGTGTGTATGGATGTACTTGTGTGGTTCTTTTTTTTTTTTTTTTTTTTTTTTTTTTTAAGTCTGGCCAAATACACTGTTGGATGTGATAAGAAGTGAACCATGTTGCACCTGTAACTGTCCCCTACAATAACGTCACTGTGTGTATTCACCTTGAGGACACTCTTCCAATGCAGCGCCCAGGTGAGACCTTTGGCAAGTCAGGGAAAATAAAGATAACACTGCATCCCTGTTTATTTTTGTGTTTCTCATAAACCTGTGCTTCACTTCTGAGAATTCATTAGGCAGTCTCAAATGACTCTGGGGGTGCTTTCATCTATATATTTGTTTTCATTTTTCACATTCATCTTTTCTGGGGAATTATGCACACAAACTGAAATATGAACCAGTGATATCAAAGGATGGAAAAAACCCCAAACAAAAAGCTCCAGCAAAAAAAAAAAAAAAAAAAAAAAAAGCAGGTTTGGGTAGTCTGGGTGAGCTGTGGTGGTACAGTATTGATTCAGTAATCTGAAGCCATTTCCCAAGTGCCTCTGATTTATCTGTCACATTTCATTATGACTTGTGTGTTCTGAAGCTCTTTCTCTTTAGTACAATACTGCAGAGAGCATCTAGCCATGTGATGTGTGGTGTGTATTGGCTGAATGGATTGGACTCCCTGCAGCTGGCTTTCACTAATTTGTTGGAGTGTGCTTTGTTCATTTCACTGGTGCTGCCATTTAAACATAAGAGACTGTAAGTAAATTAACAATCAAGAATTATTTAAGAAATGAGCATGTTATGATATTATATGCATTCAAGTTATCCAATTATATTATCTACAGTGCAGACTCATGGGAATAGTGATTCTAAATTTAAATTAATACAGAAAAACAAGGAGATTTCCCTTTGGGAGGAAAGAAAACAACGGTCATTTATTTGAGCAGGTGATATGCCAAGCTTAATTTACGTTCCTGCAGCTTGGCATTGCATGGAACAGCTATACCAGTGGCTACTATTTTGTATCCTGTCTTCCACAAGGAGAGCTTTGATTTTCTTTCAATGATAGTAATCTATTCTTAACCCGTAAAGACCCAAACATCAGCCACTGGCAAAAATCATCCACTGATCTAAACTGTTTAATACATGTTGATCCACTAATCCAATCAATACATGTAAATAATTGGTGTAAAATACAGTTTGTCATCTTTTCATGGTCATCAGATATGACATATGTCTTTGTTGCTTGACTGAATAAGAAAAGCAGATGTGTAGCAACTTTTAACCCATAAAGACCCAAATATACACCAGTGACCAAAAGCATCTACTGATCTAAAATGTTTAATAACCTTAGAGGCATTAATCCTATCAGTCCGTGTAAATAATTGGAGTGAAATGCAGTTTGTCATGTTTTCATGGTCATCAGATATGACATATGTCTTGGTTGTTTGACTGAATAGGAAAAGAAGATGTGTAGCAATTTTTAACCCATAAAGACCCAAATATACACCAGTGACCAAAAGCATCTACTGATCTAAAATGTTTAATAACCTTAGAGCCATTAATGCTATCAGTCCGTGTAAATAATTGGTGTAAAATGCAGTTTGTCATCTTTTTATGGTCATCACATATGACTCATTTGGATGTTCAGAGGCTCCATAGTGAACGTAGAAACACCATCATCTTCTATAACATTGATTCACCAGTAAAACCTATGGAGTTGGGTCAATGACAGTGGAAGGAGACACTTAGTTTTATGTTCAGTTAATGATACATTTTACTGAAAGTCACTTTTTTCTTCAGTTTCCTCTATTTCTGGTGTAATGACCCTCAACTTCAGTCTGGGCTTTTATGAACATCTACATCACAGGTGTCAAACATGCGGCCCGGGGGCCAAATCCAGCCCTCCAAAGGGTCCAGTCTGGCCCTTGGGAGGAATTTGTGAAATGGAAAAATTACACTAAGATATGAACAATCCTTTTATTTCAGGTTCCACATTCAGAACAATTCAATCTAAAGTGGCCAGGACCAGTAAAATACTATCATAATAACATAAATAATGACAACTCCAAATGTTTTTCTTTGTAAATGTAAATATTTTCACACTAAAACAAAGTATAATTTTGCAAAAAATGCAAATAACCTGAAATATCTTAAAAGAAGCAAGTACAATTTTACCAATATTCTGCCTGTTATTAAATATTTTGTGCATTTGTAGATCCACTGTGATCTGTACATTATAACGTACATGTGTAAATTATAAACTGAGGCTGAATATTGGTAAAATTACACTCTTTTTTTATCAGTTTGTTCATGTTATTCACATCTTTTGAAAGGATAGTTTATAGATGTAAACCTGTTCATAATGTAAATTAACCCTTTTTGCTCTAAAACATGGAGAAAAGTTTGGAGTTGACATTATTTATATATTATTATGTTATTATTTTACTGGTCCGGTCCATTTCAGATCAAATTTAGCTGAATCTGGCCCCCGAACTAAAATGAGTTTAACACCCCTGATCTACATGATTAGTGAATTGCATATAGGAAAATAGATATACGGTGAAAAATCCAAAATATAGATAGATAGATAGATAGATAGATAGATAGATAGATAGATAGATAGATAGATAGATAGATAGATAGATAGATAGATAGATAGATAGATAGATAGATAGATAGATAGATAGATAGATAGATAGATAGATAGATAGATAGATAGATACTTTATTGATTGAAGGGAAATTCAACTACAGAGCATACTATTAGAATAAATGGTGAGAAATTACTAAAGAATGGTTAAAAGTAGAGAAAAATTCATTTGGCAACTTCAAATCAAATGGAGTTTATTGTCACAACAGACAAAATGAAAGAGCGTTTCCCCAGGATCCAAATAAACAACAACAATTACAACCTTGGAATATTAAATAAGTTAAATACTGAAACTAAAGTTAAAATACTAAAATATTAAAATTAGATTAAAATACTAAACTCAAACTTACTTCCACAAAGGTAGCACTGGGTGTTTATAGGTTAAAGTCAGTGTAAATCACATTTCTAGATTTGTCCATACACACATTTCAATAAGGCAGTAGCTGTTGAAATCATGTGTAAAGGCAGTAGACAATGTAGTACTGGAATGTGAAGTTAAACTGTAGAGCTGTTTTGGGTTTTTTTTGCTAGGGGCGGGTCAGAAATCATGGCTCAGTCAGAGCCCTGGAAAACGAGAGAGAAAGAGTCTTTGTTCCCTTCTACCACTCTGGGCTCGATGATGCACTAGAACCATAATTAGTATGACCCCCCTCCCCTAACACTGTAACCTTTTAATAACCAGGGTGCACTAGCAACTGTGGTTCTCTCCCTCAATACTGACTAGGCCGTGGCGGTCATTAATACAGACTGCAACCTCACATAAATGGAAAAATAACTCGGCTGCACTGGACACATAAGAAAGGCCACTGCTTTCATGTATGTCAGCTTGGCCTCCTGTCTACTGCAGCAAAACAAACAAGAAGGTATTATAACCATCTAAAATGGTATCCATCCATCCATCCATCCAAGTTTTGAATCAGTTAGTTCTACTGAGGGTCATGCAGATGCCAGACCTTCTGCTGCCTACCTATGGAGGAAGGCAGGGTAAACATTAGGAGTGTAAGAAAAAATCAGTTTTGCAATATTCATTTATTCATTTTCTGAACCGGCTTTATCCTCACGAGGGTCACGGGGGTCACTAGGAGCCTATCCCAGCTACTTATGGGTGAAGGTGGGGTACACCCTGGACATGTCACCAGTTCATCGCAGGGCTGACATATAGAGATAAACAATACTCTCACATTCATACCTATGGATGATTTAGATTAACTGATTAACCTATTAATCTGCAATATGTTTATGTTTATGTTTATGTATTTGGCAGACGCTTTTTTCCAAAGCGACTTACAGGGGAAAACCAATCAAATCACTCAAACAATCAAATTTTATTTATATAGCGCCAGATCACAACAAAAAAGTTATCTTGTGACACTTTATAAATAGAGTTGGTCAAAACCAGACTCTAAGCCAATTTACAGAAACCCAACAGAATAAATATATCACGATATTTCATTTCACGATACTGTATCGATGTTAAAAAGTACTGAATCGATATTTGTAGGTATTTATTCAAATGCAGATATGCCGGAGTTTAATTTTTGTTTTTTTTATTTATTATTATTTAACACTGTTTTATTAAATAATGGTTATTTGAAGCATCCTAAAAGCACTTTTTACTGTCTGAGAGTGGCAGATTTTAGTTCCTTTGGAAACTAGGAGAATTAGGAAGATTTTGTGATATAGCATTAAATCATGTTCTGATCAAGTAAAAATGTGTTTAGTATTTGTACATATTTCTGGTGTAATTCAATTCTTCCAGGAAATAATCTCAAAAAAAAGAAACAAAAAAATTGCTTTTTTTAACAGTATTATGATATACTGTGATATATCGTATCGTGATCCTAGTATTGTGATTTGTATCATTTCGCCAGATTCTTGCCAATAAACACCCCTAGTAAACATAAGACATATCGCCACTACACCATATGCACATACAAACAACTAACATTCATGCTCACATTTATACCTACAGGCTGCAATCAAACCTGGGACATTCTTGCTGTGAGTTGAAAGCGCTAATCACTACACCGCTGGGTTTATTAAGCCCAGGTTGAACTCTTTAAAACCTGATGCGTCATCGCTGACATACCCCTGTGCATATGCAGTTTGGATGGCTGTAACTCTTTCACTGTTTGTATAATTGGAAAAATTCCAACAGTTTCTGAAACCTGAGACGTTGCGCTTTATAGGCCTTATTGGGTCATTGCAGTAATTTGACTCATGCCTGTAATAGAAGTTGGAGAAGAAGCCGTTTAAGCAGTATTATAACATGCAGTAAATTGTAAATGACTGCTAGATTGTGAAAGTTCTAAGTAAAAATAGGCAAAAGGATTCACTCACAGCATATTTTCTAACTTGTTTATAGTCAAAATAAGAAAAAAGTTAGGGTTTAAAGGGTTAATTAAGTAAAAAAAAAAAAAAAAAAAAGAAAATCACCTTTTTAATGATGGGGTTGAGTCAACTTTGCATAATGTATACAGACACTATTTAGCATCACATAGCCAACATCCTGTGTCATGACCTAATATGTATCAGAAAGAATATTTGTTTTATGTATGTCTGAATATACTATTGTCTACTAATGTTTGTTTGGATTTTTTTTTTTTTTTTTTTTTTTTTTGGGTAATACTACCGGTGATATAGGAAATCAAAATGATTTTGAATTAGATAAATGCACATTTTAGCTTCATACAGACCATCTAATGATGATGCTAATGAAATAGGAGATTAGCTAAATTTTCTTTACAGATTAAATTCAACTTTATTGTCACAGACTGCATAGAGAATGGACTACAGTATTAAATGGCTCCTTGATGCACAGAGAAAAGTAGTCTTGCCCTTTTCATTGTACTCCATAGGACCTACCAGAAAAAATATGAATATTCGTCAATAGTAAGAAACAAGCGATTTTTTTTTTTTTTTCATCCAGCTTGAATAATAAAATGATTTAGTATTAGATAAATGCACATTTTAGCTTTGTAAAGAGCATCTAATAATGATGCTAATGAAATAGGAGATTAGCTATACAGATTAAATTCAACTTTATTGTTCCAGACTGCATAGAGAATGGACTACAGTGTTAAATGGCTCCTTGATGCACAGTGAAAACTAGTCTTGTCCTTTTCAGTGTTCTATATAGGACCTACCAGAAAAAATATGAATAATGGTGATTAGTGAGAAACATGCAATTTTTTTTTTTATTTTTTTTTTTTATCCAGCTTGAACTGTGTCAACATTTACACGTATGATGTCCAGCAATTTGAAAACATCACACATTGTGGTAAAGATAGTGAAGTGACAACTCATTTTGTGTGAAACAGCTCAGTGAACTCCATCTCTCGCCACACGTGGTACACGTCACCAACACCAAAACAGCTGTTACCTCAGCATATCTCACCTTGAGGGAGGTGAAAAAGAATTAAAAGAGGTGAAAATCACCACAAGTCTTGTTATGTAGAAGCTGCACAGTTATTTTCAGTGAATGGAGAAAAACTGTTACACGGCATCATTCAGGTGTGTAGTATTTATTTTTATACACGTTAATAGTTGGATGATTCAACAGTTGCACCACAAACTGTAATTTTCTTGACTTGAAATCACCTTTTAAACATCATATGTGAATATCATGTGTAAGTGACGGTATGACTCAAAAAGGATCCAACACTTTAATGTTATTCCACCATTGACTATAATATACATTATTTTCAAGAAATGAGGTCCAAGGGGCACAACAGAAAGGGCTAGGACTTCAACTTTATATAGTTATAGTAATAAAAACACATACATACAGTGGACGTAATAATCAAATAAAATAGAGCTGCAGTAAGGGATGATTTGTCAAAAGCCCAATTATTTCAAATTTTACTTTCAATCTGATTAAACTGGCAAACTGTTGACTTAATTTATTGGCTACTGGAAGCCATTGTTAGTTTATGATTGATAGTTTGATTAAAATGTAAATGCATTTAAATATTAAAAAGTAATCTTATATTTTATAGCTACTATAACAAAATGGACACATCTGTATTCATTGCCCTTAGATCCCTGAAACTGCTTTAAATTATTAAGAAACATGAATGAAAGGAAGTATTCTTGCACATGCTTTGGACAAACCTGGCTAATGTAATGCCCAATCTTTTTAGAAATAATAAATGTTAGTTATTTATGTGTAACTTATGAACTTTTTAATCAGTATTTTATTATTTTTATCAGTATTTTATTAGTATTTTACTAAATGCTGCTGACGGTTGGGACCTGAGTACAGAGTTTCATTTCTATGTATTGTATTTGAAAATGAAATGACAAAAATACGTTTGAATCTGAATCTAGTAATGCAGATATTTTTCAAAATGGGTATTTTCTTTATGTTTTGGCCTCTTGTTTACATGTACAGTGTTTTAAGTTGCAAAAATGGAGATTTTGTGAAGTGTTATCCAAAGTTAAGGTTGTGTATCGGTGTGGATAGGGAAAACGGTGAGATTGGAAAATGACAAATACAGGTACACAGTGTATAAATCAGTGTATGACAGTATATAAGTGTATGAAGTAGCATCAGAAAGCACAGAAACCTCTGGGAGATGGACCGTATCGGCATTATGACAAAATCCCTGTGATGTAAAGGATACACTTTGATAACTTGGACCAACACTTCCTTCTATGTCCGGTGTTATCCACAGCTTTAAGTCCAACAGAAACAATGATATGCCTGAGCATTTGTACCATTTTGTAGTTGTTTTGTTAGGATATTTTGTAAAATAAAGGACAGGGCATCAAACTTATTATCGTGAACGAAAACTAACAAAATGACAAAAACTAGAATTGTAAAAATGTTTTTGTTAACTGAAATAAATAAAAACTATAATCAAGAGAAAAAAATGATAACTAACGGAAACTGTATTGTGTGCTTACAAAACTAACTAAAATGTATAAAAATTATGGATAAAATTCCCTTCGTTTTCATCTTTGTCAATGTCGGATTGATATGGAATCGATTTATTTCCCTCAAGCAATTTTAGCTAGCGGCACTGTATGATATTTAACGGCCCGTCACTTCTCCTCACTAGTGGTTTAGAGTCGTCTTCTCGTTCCCACTCTACCTGGAAACATGGAGACTAAAGTTGGGAGAAAGCAGCGTCCTGTCTGGGATTTATTTCAATACGACGTTGAAGAGGATAAAAGATATGGAAAAACTAAAACTAAGCATTTAGAAAATAACAAAAACTAATAAAACCTAGCAAACCTGCTCTAAAAATGACTTAAAACTAACTGAATTAGAGAAAAAAAAAAGTCAAAACTAAATAAAACTAAACTATAATGAAAAATCCAAAACTATTATAACCTTGCAGGGCATTAGTACGAGCTAACATCATGACATAATCTTCTGATGGTCTTGTTAGTGTAACTTCTTGAACACAAAGAACAGCGGTGCCAAATGTCTGACTCATCAGTAAGGTAGCTGTCAATCAAAGCCCACCTGGCAGACACAGATGGCACCTATCTGTTATTCAAAGTGGCCACTCCCTTTATTATGCATAACAGTAACCCTAAATGTAATTTTAACGAGTGAGTTATTCGAAAATTCACCCCTTGTGCATTTGTCACGAAATGCAGATTAGGTATAGAAACTAAAAATGGTGTTTATCTCTACTGGTTGCTTATTTTAACATTTTGGGAGTGGGGATGGGGATGGGGGTGGGGGTGGGGGGTGATTTTTGGAATTAGCAAGAAGACATTCAAGGACTTAAAGGTTTTTGCTTTTCCACATTTGCTTTATCTTTCCGCCCAGGAGGTTGCCATTAGGATGTAACACCTTAAGCTTCACCAAAAAAGCTCTGATGAAAACGTAAAAGAAGCATTTTGCTGCTGCCTCCTTTGATTGCTTAACTTCCATGGCGCTGGTATTCCAGTCTGCTTCTGCACTTTCAGCAAACCTGTAGAATCTGTTTTTATATTTTTTTTTTTTTTTTTTCTGGCCATTTTTTCGCCATTCCAATTTGGCTGGTTGGTCCAGATTTTTCTGGGATGTGAAAAACTCATTTTTATTTCTTATTCCACCATGACGGACATGCTCAGACTGGTAGAAATTCAGATTTGTTTCTACTATTGAATTGAACGATTCTCCACACTTCTATTTAGTTCTTGTTTGGCAGTTTCATGTTGAGTATTTCTTAACTTATTCACACCAGTTGCCTTAGTGACGACTTTCTTGCGCGCTGGTATGTTAACTGGCAGTCCCTCCCACATTCATTCAATAAGAAGTCAGACTGGCATGCTGCAGGCCAGATAAAAAAACAAGATAAACTGTCTCAGTCCTCATGCTGCAGCAATATCTAGTTGTTGTGCAGAACTCTGCCACGGCACCAGACAGCATCAGTGACAGATGAGTTTAAGATGTGCAGCAATGTTGGCAGCCAAACCATGCTCTGAATGTGACATCAGTGTTATGTGTTGGTTGCCAGTGGTGTAAAGGACAGTTTGAAATCTGATTTGAGCAAGCAGACTATGACACACACAGTACCCAAAATGCCATTCAAATCTAATTTAAAGTTAGCTATGAATGTGGCTCCAATAGGATTTGTAGATTATGTTCCCAAGAGTCCAGACTTGATGAGAGCAGTCTGATTCCACTTTTGAATATGCCAAATATGAACACTGCCAGACAGAGCAGAGTCATTATTGATTTAGATTTGAAACTTGTTATTTTAAGCTGGAAACCAAAACTCAAATCTTTTTTTTTTTTTTTTTCTTTTTTTTTTTTTCCCACAGTTCTCACAAAGAAACACCTGCATCAATGGGAAATGTGTTTTCAATGACAGCTTTGTCTGTTCAGGGTCATGAAGGTGATTGCAGCAAAAAAAAAACAAACAAAAAAAAAAAAAAAGTTATTTTTTTGAAGAGGCTGGCATTTTACTATTGTTGTTTTATGATTTAAGCTCAGAATTCTGAAATAATTATCACCTGAAATGTGAAAAATGGAGTAGAGGTATTTATAATATGACCTTGACTTTGAATACATGGTAAACAAGTCACATCAAGATTCAGATTTAGTTATTGAGGATTTAATTTTACCTAACAAAGTGTGTTGTGTGGGTTAGCGTAACATTTCCCTCTAAATCAGCTGTGACATATTCATTTCATCTAAACCCATTCTCACTGCAACCTACCTACAGTTTCCTCTTGCAACGAAGGACTGGGAACTGTAGACGAGCAGGCACAAGCTGCCACAAAAGCATTGCATGGAGATAATTTCTGAATCTCATTCCATGTTATATAACACTTCTCCTTACAGTGAGAGAAAATGAAGAACCACAGAGCTCCATGGGAACTTACAGGCAGCGCAAGCAAATGTCAGCTGTCTTGGTTAGTGATGGCCATTACTAAAATATCCCATCATGCATCTGTCAGCATTAGCACTTCCACTAAATCTGAAAGGTACTTCTTTCACAGTTTTGATTATAAAATTACAGTTATCTCATCTAAAAAGCTAACAATATTGTGCAGTGATTATGGATGAAATTGCAGCCTCATTTTTTCTTACAAAAAAAGTGTAATGTGTAATTTAGCTGTTTTAACCTTGTATCTTGGGCCATTTGTTAACTACACTAACTGAAGATGAGTTTGTTACTAACATAAAACCACTTTTTTTTTATGATTATACACATTCAGTGTACGAGATCTATGGATTTTTGGGGTTTCATGGGCAGCCACTGACAGATTATTAAACTACTCAAAATTACATTTTCATTATTTATATAATCCCCTGAAAATCAAAATGTGCTTTTGTTACTTTAGAATGAATCAATTTTTTTTTAGCTTTGTGCTACTATAGTAGTTTTCCTCAACTTTTTTTTCCCTTTCAAGGCAGGTGGCATCTATAGTATAAAAGCCAAGTGGTTTCTGTGTGTGTGTCCAGGGATTCACACAAAATCCGGAAAGAGCTGACTGCTGCAGTTTGGCATACTTCTGTGTTTTTGGTCAAGGAAGAGACTAGCAAAAATAGCAAGTTGATAGGACCAATATTTTGGGAGATATTAGTAATTTTGGAAAAAAAAAAAAAAAAAGTAGCCTTACAATCACATTGCTGTGGCCAGAAAGCTTTGGCAGTGACTGCTGGACAAATGCATGCATGAATACATAACAGCATAGCATAGCAAACTACCGCATCTAGAACCTGTGGATCCCCACGGGTCAACGCACTAATCCAGTATTAAGGAACCTTACTATCACCTACTTTCTGAGTGTTGAACAGAGTTATTGTCCCCGTCACTTAAAAAAAAAAAAAATCTGTGGCTATTCAGTCTGAAATCTACTTGATGTCACAAAAGAATAACATCAGCTCTTGACTGTAGATATTGTTCCACCAAAAGATCTAACAATTCAGTTAACAATATGAGGTGGTTTTGTTGACAGCTGTTAATTTGTTGGCAATGGCTACTGTCACAGTACTGTGGCACGAAATATCAGTTTGTCTACTGCCACAGAGCCAATCAAATGATCCAAATTTTGCACTCTGAACATTGTCCCAGTGGCTGATTTATATTCATCAAAAACCCAGGCAAATTCCTCACATGAAGCAAAACTGTTGCCATGCGTTTCATGTTGTTTGCCTGCATGCTTAAACTGAAAGTGTGAATAGATGCACAAACCAGCCTCTGGTAACTGATACTCGAGCTTTTTCCTTTAACCTGGACAGGCACATGGCATGTGTGATGCTTATTGCCACAGTACTGTGGCAGCAGGGTTACAGGTTACCAGTCGACGAGGGAGCTGATTGGCTCTGTGGTAATAGACAAATGAGAAAGTAGTCCCACAGTGCTGTGGCAATTTTATTTTGCTGGTTACCTCCGCCAGGAGGTATTGTGATCACTTTGCTTTGTGTGTTTGCATGTGTGTGTGCGTGTGTGTTTGTTTGTTAGCAAGATAACTCAAAAAGTTATGGACAGATTTCATGAAATTTTAAGGAAATGTTGATACTGCCACAAGGAAGAAATGATTAAATTTTGGTGGTGATCGAGGGGGGTCTTGGCAGAGGTCTGCGCTCTCCGAGTGCTTTTCTTATGTTTAGAAAACACTTGGTTTGGCTTTGGAAAAAATGCAAAGGATTGATTTACTGTCATTCAGAAGGCAGTAAAGATCCTTAAACAGGAAGTAATGCAGTCTGGTTGGACTAACTGTTGAAAATGTAACAGCTAACCTGCGGCTTATTAGCTTTAGCTCTGATCACATGTGTCACTGTGAGCCAATTGTATCAGCTCCTTTATGTCTTCAGTGCATACAAAAAAAAAATCCTGTTTGGTATATGTTTCTTCTACACGACAAACTATAGAGTCGCTTTAAATTGACAGTTTCAACCACTTGAACCATTTCTTGACTCATTTTATTTTCATTGTATTTATGTTCCATCTTATTAGGTGTTGTCAAATTTTGCTAATTTATGGATAAGATGTTAGAAAGCATCACAGATGTTGTCTGGTTGCAATGGAAACAGAGGAACAGATCATTTCTCCTTGTGGGTTCCATTCAAACAGAACAGCCTCTGGTCTCCCTTCAAATATCTCAAGGCCACGACGGAGATTGGAATCTTCCATCTTGCATCTTGCATTTACCTCACCTTCCTCCTGCCCGTAGGGGAAAGGGAAAGAAGTCAAGGATCTTTGGATGAAAAATTATATTTTCTTGCACCAAAATTCTACTTTTTTGATGACCTCATATTCTCTTCATGCTGTTGACCATTTAACTTCTCTTGTCCACATTAAGGGTTGAGTAGATATTTTTGACTGCTTACCAATATCACTATTGCATAATAATCAGTGAATATAATATGATATAATCAGCTCTTAAATCGCATTTAAATAGAAATACACTTTACTATTCTACTGCATTGGAATGAAATGCAAATGTGAAATTCTCAAGTCCCGGGAAAACATGTTTACCACATTACGCTTTTATCTGATACTGATTATGTAAGTGTGCATATTGCCCTATATTACAGTATCCTAACAGTTGCATACACTACAGTTACATGAGAACACAAGCCATAGCCACCAGAGGGGCTGCCAGTGAAAGCAGTTGCAGAAAAAATGGGATTTTGTCTCCACTTTGCGACATAGACAGTGTCTTTGAGTGACAGACTCATTTGCCAGGTTTTGTGGGTGGATGTTTATGCAAATGCCTCTCCACTGTGGGCTGAAATAGCCATCCAGTGACAGGCCAAAACTAACTGGGATGAAATGCAGGAATATGCAACTGAGAGGCTGAAAGCGGTGCATAATTTACATTAACATCTTTGGCACCACACAACAAGGGCTTGATAAAATTTACCACATTAAGCCAGCCCACACAAAAGTTTGAATATGGTTTTTTTTTAGCTTATTAAAAAAATTACA
The DNA here is from genome assembly GCF_902148855.1 of Sphaeramia orbicularis. Lineage (NCBI taxonomy): Eukaryota > Metazoa > Chordata > Actinopteri > Kurtiformes > Apogonidae > Sphaeramia > Sphaeramia orbicularis. The sequence continues at coordinate 21,621,626 of NC_043971.1, read as the reverse complement.
AGAAATACTCAAGACATCTGACAGTGTTTATCTGCTCTAAAAGCTTCAAAGGCTCGCCCTCTCCTCAGAACTGTAGGGCAAAGCTGTAACAGGCTCTTGTGAATGTTGTTCATGTTTTCTTAGAAGGATAAATAGCACAGTTGCTGAGGCCCACTCTTAAGGATTTTGCATTCAAAATGAATTTGTCATATGAGAATCACAATTGTTGTGTTCCATTTTGGTTTTCACAATGAGCTGAATTGCTTCTTTCTGCTGTGGAGCAAAGATACCAAACCTTCATTTCACACTGACTTCTGCTTCCTTGTGCATGGTGTTGCTCCTTTTGTCCTGAATGAGACTGCAGGAATATTTTCCTTCTTCTGGCAGGGATAACAGACGGTGGTCCGTGTAAAATTATGCATTTGATCACAAAAAAACAAATATTTTCAGCATAACAAGAGGATGAGACAGTCCTCATGTACAGAAGCTCGCTCTTCTTATGTTTGTATCCATATAGATACCTTTCTAAAATCAAAGGAAACAAAAAAACAGTGGATATTCTTTTGATTTATGAGGCCCCATTATCTTTAACTCATAAATAAAGACTGGGGCTGTGATGTCAAAGTAACACACATGCAATTACAAATGTAAATGTTTCATGCTATGTATGCGTTGCTGTTGTTGTGATGAAACAGCAGAGTTGCTTTCTGCACAGGGGCTTAGACAAAGAACAGCGTCAGCTTGTGCCGTACACACACTACGGCAAAATGAATGCAGCAGCAACCAGCGTCTACAAGATGCGATGGGAAACCAGTTCTCTGCAGTGAAAAATACAACCGAAACATATATTGCTTTACCTAGCGCCGGTGTATTACAAATGATTCATTAGTTAAATCTTCCTTTTGCACAAGCCTCATCTAATTATTGGAGACAATTTCGCAGCATATGAGAGACTGCAGATATATTAAATCCAATGCAGTAATTTAAATGGCTGGTGATAGTATGTAAATATTAGATTTAAGAAAGGCTGATAGGAATTATGCAAATTAATAGAAGCACAGACGTATAGTAATATAAGAGGATAAAATGCGGGCAGATGCTTGTCACTTGTCACTTTTTTTACTTTCTTATTTGTAATGTAAAACCTTCATAATGTATCAAACCAGCCTCCGTTTCCACATTGTCAATGCCTATGACACAGCGGTGGTTTAGATTTGTTGCTCTGTGTTATTTCTATTTAATGGGCAAAGCTGAAAGAGTTGAATAAGAGCTGGAATGCTAAACAGGCAAATATGTAACATTTCAAGAAGAATTTATGAGGAGTTGTGGGTGTTGGTGGAGCGCGAGTACAGGCACACAAATCTACCACTGTTTGGAATTCATAACCAGAAACATGCCTACAGGTGGGACATGCACGATAATAAATCAGACTGTGCACGTTTCTTCATTCCTTATGCAGGATTTTACTCGGGAAGTGCTGCAGTTTTGAGAGACGAGAGGTGTGGCTGCCTGACATCAGAGAATTAGACTCTACATTACGTAACCCATTACTCTGATTACAATTCCTGCTGTAATATGACATTATTATGGCCAACAACTGTTAAAACTACTCGCAAATTTTATTGCAACTCTATTTACTGTATGCTGTAAAGTTAAAAAGGAGGACTTGTCACCTTGATGACGATGCAAAACATAGAGGCGAATCGGTCCTGTCCTGATTCTAATTTAAGACACATAAGCGATATTTTGATCAGCAAAGCTCCGTCAAGCAGATGAGTGGTCAACGCGTCGGACTCGGAGGACACGGAGGAGCGATACAATCACTGCTTTAAATTTATGCGACAGTTTAAGGTTACATTTATTCAAGCAGTTATTTTTGGTGTCTATTCACAGATTCTTACATTGGGTAATGTCAAAAGCTTTAGGGCAGATCAGTACATGAGCGTTAAGATGAAAGCCTTATGTACTGATATCGCTTTATCCAAATTACCTCACCTTCAGATGTGTGATTAATGATGTGTGTGATGAAGATTGTGTTGTATACGTGTTTTATATTGCGAATAATAATGCAAGATGAGTTTATATGCTCTGAACATCACTATTGTTGGATATTATTTTGCCGTATTTATTTGCCTTTACGTTCTCGAATATGTCTCTGTGTACTATGAGAGTCACTGTATAAATAATGTCTACTATTATTATTATCGTAAACCAGGTCAACATGTATAAAATTGCACTGCAGGTTTTTCCTCCAGACATACAGCATGACATTGTATCCTGTCTGCAGTCCAGCTGTGACAACATAAGGCTTTAATTTACTCTGAGGCACTTCTTAGTACACAGTCTGCTTAGTGAGGACGACTTATTACTCTGACTTTCAGTTGTCACCAAGTTGAAACATGTCTTCAAGACTAACATCACAAATCCATGTCACATACATTATATACACAGCTCATCTGCATCCATCTGACTGCGAGGATGCGGTGCTTCAAATCAAGGCTGCTCTGACGTATAAGATGGTGTTGATTCATGTTAAATATTACATTGAGCAAAGCTTTTTCCAAAACTGCTTTGAGTTGTGCGTCCAGTCTTATACTGGAGATCTTACAAAGAGGATCACATAAACTATACATTCCTCATGAATATTAAATTAAATCTAACCAGGCTTTCTGATGTTAAATGAGTCTGTTTCACCACTGACTACTCTGAATGCTCTCAATGTTGTAAACTGTAGTGACAACAAAATGAATGTAGCTTTAACCTGGATTACAAAAAACAATCTAAAAATGCTCAAAGCATAAACTACAACAGTTCAACAGTTTCTTCTAATTTGCATATGTTTTTTTTATATATATATATATATATATATTTTGACATTTCAGGTTTGCACTTTATCTTATTGATATTACCCCCGTATTGAGTTAAAATGACCTTATATTATGTCAGACCTATTCATGTTACTATACTGTTACATATAAAGTAGTGCTGTCTAACGATTAACATTTTTAATCAGAATAATCACAGGGTTGCTGTGGATTAATTTTGATTAATCATGATTAAATATCCTTCATTTTTAATCTAGATTAATCGTGTTTCATTTTGCATGATCAAACAGACTCAAGAATGAAGGGAATGTACAGTCGTGGAAAAAATTATTAGACCATCAAAAGTCATCAGAAACGATGGTTATGCAATCAAGTACTAACTCCTGTGTGTATCATGTGACTAAAACAGACAGAAAAGAAAACATGGAATGCCTAAAAGCACTGTTTTTGGCAGTACAATGCCATAGCTATTGATGTAAAAACTGAAATGATTTTGGTTATTATCAAGAAAACATGGAAAACAGCTAGATATCAGCTCTGAAATTAAACTCTTATGAGCTATTTTTGTTCTTATCATTATATTTGTCCAAACAAATTTACCTTTAGTTGTACCAGGCATTAAAATGAACAAGAAATTGAAGAAAACAAGGGGTGGTCGAATAATTTTTTCCACAACTGTATATACTTAGCGTGTTTGTCGCAAGCTGGGCAACGCATTAGCCGAAGTGTTAGCAGAATCCCAGACTAACATATGCTTCACGTTAATGTGGTATTTTAAGCTGGAAGTGCTTCGGTGAAAAGAACACTCCTTCCTGCAGAGTATGTATAATAATACTTTATGTCGGTCAACTGTTCCATCTTGGCGTTTTTTTGTACACGTATTTCCATCCAGAGGGCCAACGTGCTGTTTAGCATCTTCCATCTTTATCCATTTGCCCATTTGTGCGGTAACTCTACTTGGACAAACTGCCCAACATGCATTGCCAGAGACATTCAGAATCATTGAAGATGGGTTAATTGTGGTAAAATTTTTATCAGTAATAATAATCATGATGATGGATCAATCGACATTAATGCGTTAATTTTGACAGCCCTAATATAAAGTCGGAATAATTTTGTTTTCAGACATAATTCTCATTTTATTCCTATTTATACACATCAGTAATCACCTTTGACCAGGTGTAATGAGTCCCAGTTACACTTTATCTATCAAGAATAAACCACATTATCACAGTCATTTCATGAGAAGAAGCACAAATATTTTCTTCCAACTTTATGGGCGACAGCTTATATCATTGATCATCCCTCAAAAAGTCTGTGTGCTAATGCTTCGTATACATAGCCTCCTTATTGAACTCTAGTTACATCTGGCAGATGACTGAGGTGGTTAATAGAACATCAACTCCTTCTCAAACACAAAAAAATGAAAAGTAACGTTATAATGTTGGTCATGTACATATTGAGAGAATAAGACAATGTTTGCTTTGCAAGATAGTTAACTAGTAGTCTACTAATTAAAGTGATGCATGGGTTTTACCCTTCTGCCTGCTTATCTTTACTTGTGATAACATAATGTAATGTTTAATGTTGATAAATAACAGAACTGTGTGGAAGTTGATGGTGGTGAGCTCATAGTTTTTATCCTGACTATCACAGATGATAGTAAAACATCAAATTCAGTTTATGTAGAAGTTAAGACATAAAAGGAAATTTCCTTTTTCTTTAATAAAAAAAACTGCCCTTGGTCATATTCCGGTTTATACAGTAGGTGAATTTTTTAATGACCAGATATTATATTTTATTATAAACAGATTTATTTGAAACGCTTCATTAAACCATTTTGGAGCATTAAAAAGATTATGGTAATCAGACTCAGTTGCAGTTGTTCTGTTTGAAGCTGGTACAAATAAGAAAATACAGTATTTAATAATAATAACAATAATAATAATAATAATAATAATAATAATAATAATAATAATAATAATAATAATAATAGTCAGAATAAAATTTGTTTTAATAATAATAATGGATAACCTTAATAATCTTTTCAAGGCCAATGGCAATAGTGTACAGTTGAATGAATTAGTGAATTTAATTTTCAATAACCACAAAAAGAACTGATGTGAAAATCTCTAATCCTAATTAATTGCTGCATTTACCTTGGCATGAAGTAAATGGTTTTCTGGCTACAGTAGCTAATTTAGTCATGTTTTCAAATAATTAAACAAATATATATGTAAAATTGCAGCGCTGCTATCCCCTCTGCTCCACTTGTGCCACCCAAGTGTTTTGCCTTGCACTATGGTCCTGCTCCATAGGACAAAAGCTATAAACAAATATATGTAAAGATGCATCTCAGTAAAATATTTTAATTGCTGATCATTAATGGAATCATATTTAATATAATTTTTTATTCCTTCAACTTGTGGTGCAAAAGTTAACAACCATACCACGTCTCATGTGGTGAACCCCATATTTTATTATACCATAAATTTTTAAGAGTTGGAAAAAGGAAACTTTTGTGGTTCCAAAGAGCCCATTGGCATTCATGTGTGACACTGTGAGTGGTTTAAGCAGAACTTTAAACATGGCAACAGTTTTTTGTGGTTTTATTTCACTGTGTTAAATGCCTTAGGAGTCACCTCAGAGCCTCATGAATTTTTATACCCAGATACAGGGACCTGGTCCATTGGAAGAATATACTGTTCATATATGTATAATTTTAAGACTTTAACAGAAAAGAACTGCTCACTCACTTGAACATTGTATTATCTTTAGTTCATAGCATTTTGGACCCCGAAGTCAGTGTTTTGTCTAATGTTTGTCCTCATTTTAGGAGCTTTCAGTACAGGCTTTTAATAGACTGGATTACAAAAAAAAAAAAAAAAACAGAGCCCTGCAAAATCCTTTTTGATTTTGAATAGGCAACACTTAATATGTATTTAATAACCAAAGAAGGTAGTTCAAGCTGTCAGTCCAACTTGTTCAAAGCCCTACAGTCTATCAAACCTTGTTGCATTGATCTTGTTGTTCCTTGACAATCTCACCACAGTTGTCATATTGAGTTTGAACACAACTGTGCACCAAAGAAAATGCTGTACAATGTCTGCAAAATTTAAACGTGGCTACACCATTCACTGTATACAAGTGTCAAGAGACTGCACGTGTTAGCACACAATTTGACAATGTATATCAACATATGAAATATTTGCCATAGAAAAAAACAAATAATGCACATCTTAGATAAAACAGATTCGCTGCTGTTGAGCTGTGCTCTCTCCTTCACTGAATTGGAACTAAAATGGCCTCCAAGTGTACTGAACAATGGGGGTGAGCATAATGCAGTGTGACTACTGAGTGACTTGACTGAGATCCAAAGTGAATAAAGGCCTCACTATGTGAGGCAGCGAGGCTGAGCTGCTGCAGTGCTCAGGACTTTGGCGAGTGACAGTGTATTAGAACGCTTCACACACATTTCATTTGCCAATAAAATCCGATTGCCATTTTCCACATGGCACATAGTCGGTGTAGTCAGAAATTGTAATGATCAAATACGCATCTGCATCGGCACTATTCAGCATCTGCATTTCATCTTAAACAGAAGAAAAGAAGATTCATGTTTTACAGACAATATGAACCCCCAGTAGAACATTTGTCATTGAAAAATGTGACATATCTTTAATGGTGTAAGGCAACTGACTTCAATCTGTCTTAACAAGCAAGGGTTAAAAGACCATAAGATTTGTCAATTTATGCATAGTGAATTTAAGTGTCATATCAATAAAGTCACATTTTTCTCTCAAGTATAAAACAGGATCAAATGTGTGATGTCATAGTCATTTCTAACCTACTTCTTGTACTAACAATGAATTTGGAGCCCCACTTTGTGGACTCATAAAATATTTATTTGAATATTTTACATACTTATGAGCTGTAGCTCTTTGTATCATTGTAAGGATTTGAAACAAATTATAATCCCTCATCACCAGAAATCATCTAACTGGATCTGATAAGCCTGTCTCCCTTTTTAACAACCGCCTATGAGTTAACTATAGCACAGAAATAGTAAATGGGGGGTAGAGGTCAGAGTGAGAGCAATTATAAGATATGGAATGAAGTATCTGACAAAACTAAGTACAGACAGATCTTACAATAGCCATTTTTCTTAGAAGTTTTCAAATAAAGATGATTATGTAAAAACAAATGCCACTCAGTAGAGCACATACCTGTTCTAATGGCTGAGCTGAAAATATCCAGATTCCAACTGTTTAATGGATTTTCCTCAAAAGGGTAAGGTTCAATTTAATTCCACTGAAAGACCAACATACTAAACATGAGCTGAGAGCACTCAAATCACCCCCTAGACATGGCAAACATTTCAGTTATATTTTCAAGAATTGAACATTATTGTCAGAGATATTTTTTGTTGACATTATTGTCACTCTACAAGGTTTCAGTCAGAATGAACACCTCATAAGATCACCGTTTGCACCAACATACATACTTCACCCTGAACTGGAAAAATAAATGACATATTTTTGTCAATAGACTGAGCCAACAAGCAAGAAGATGATGCTTCACTGTACTGTATATTTCCTGAATTCAAATGCAATTTCTAAGTGGTTTAAGCAGCATAGAATGAATTTGAGTATTTAAGCCTGCATGCATGCACGTGCAAGAATCTGCACAGGTTATAACAGGGACAAATAATTATTCAGGCAAATCACGTCATATGTCTGGTTGTTGCTCGCTGACTGTAATGCTTCTTAATGCACTTTATCCCTTTTTATTCAAAATAAATGCAGCAGAGAAAAGAAATGTTTTCTATTAGGCATATTCAGCGTGACACTTATTACAACTGGAGTAAATCCCAACGCATATTGGGTTGAAATCACGGAAAAAAACCCTGACAGGTCATCAAAACTTCACAGACCTAACACAGATACTGACTCATTCACCTACAGGCTGCTCAGGGTTGTCAGTCGACTAGAGTTGCACGTGTGGTTATAAATCCACACAAACAGACAGATAAAAAAAAAAAAAAAAAAAAGGTGAATTGAGAATTGAATCTGTCTCCCTGCGAGAGCCACTGCGCCACTGTGCTACCTCCTTTTACAACTTTTATTCATGAAATGGGAGAATGTGATAAAAATAAAACTGCATAAATGAGTCATCTGAGTAGTACAGGATTTCATTGTGACATGGTGGCTTTGAAAATGCCACAAAATCAAGAAATGTGGCTCGTCCTGCGTCTGTTAATCATTTTAAATAGTTAAGAGCGCTGACATGAAATTTGCTGTTATGCTTCGTGTTTGTGTAATACACTGCAGGAGCATTTCAGTGGCATGGCTGGAGTATACAACCTCCAGCCCTGCTTTTCTTTGATGTGCTCTGAAGCCATCCTCTACCAGGAACTGAGAAGATCAAAGACAAGCGATTTTATCAAATGGAGCCCTTGTCGACTGTTTGTAATGCTTTATTCTTCATCAGGAACACCCACTCTGTCACCATGATGCCACAGGAGACACAGTGCTCTTTTAAACCCAGTGGTGATCTCCCCGTTATCCAGATGAAAACGGATTTATTCAAACCTCCCATCAACCAACCTATAAATAGAAGCTTGTGGAAAATCTTCTGAGAGAGGAAAAAAAAAAAAAATAAGCTGTGCTCTTAAGCTGTTATTAACATGCTGATAGAAAAATGTCAAATGTTATTTTGGAGCAGTGAATATTCTGTGAATATAAGCATAATGTTTCCTGGTAATGTTTGTGACGGAAACATGCGATTCACTAAATGACAAAATTATCTGACAAAAACACACAGCTGAGTCATACTTTCTGATATTATGCACATGTTACTTGACTGCAGGGTGAGTAGTAATAATAATTTCCACAGAAATAGTGAGCATTACTGCTCAAGGCTTCTGCTGGAGGCGAAGGTGGATGATGATCAAAACAGCCTCATGTTCATGTATTTAATAAATCAGGTGAACATTAGGAACATACTAGATAGAATATTTGTGAACCTGAAGAAAATGTCATGATCTATAAATGTGCATACAGTTGGGTTGTAGCATGTAGCAGTAGGAACCAACCAAATGGCTTCAAATGGTGAACAACTGTGATCCACATTCACCTATTCTTTTTGATTAGAAAACTGCCACCTGTTTTCCAGGCTGCTATTATTGCAACTGTTATTTTGGTAAGTGCCACAAGGGAGATAGCTCCATAACATCCGTGCTATCATTATTTTTCCCCAAAAAAAATATAAAGGTTGACTCATTATTTTTGGTTCAGTGTGCCGTGATGAATGCCCCCCCTTTATGTCGCACGGTAAACGCACCTCACCTCTGAAGCATGTAGCCTATTCCTCTGGGTTTTTCCTCTACTATCAGTTAAATTGTAAGCAGCTATGTGTCAAGAAGGGCTGCCTTTGGAATTCCAAAAAAGTACAAGAATGTGTGAACAACAAAGTTCCCCCATCTACCTTCTGACTCTAATAATCACAATAATTAGAACTTTACCTTTAACCACTTATGATTAAACTATCATTCTGCTACTTGTATGAATGTGTTAAGATGAATATGCATGTTTAAGCAACATATATGCATCAATGTGTGAACAACCAATGCAATCAGACTCCATGAAGTGGTCTGATTGTGCCATTTCTTCATAATACAGCACGTGACTATATGACTACATGTTAATAGTCGCTCACTTCCAAATTACAAACACGTTGCATTGATCTATGGCAACAACGGACAAGTACCATTTCTATATAATGCAACCTTTCTATACATTTGTTATTAGCTCTCAGTGGTATAATCAAGTGTTTAATGTTGTATTGTGTGAAGCAGCTGGAGTCGTGAACCCATTTGTTCCATATGCCATGATGTAGGTGCCAATTAAATGTAAGGGCATGACCATATTTGTCATTATTGGTCTTTGTATGAATGGCACTGACATAAATGTATGATGTAATTATCAGCAATTATGTTTGGATTTGTAGCCATTTTTACTCTGTGCTTATGTGTACAAAAACCGCCATTTTAAAAAAAAAATCACAGGAAAGCTTATTCGAAATCAGCCCAACCAAATGAAAAACCCCGTTTTTTGTTTTTTGTTTTTTTTTTGTAGTTTGATTTGTGCTGGTGTGGTCTTTACTGCACCCAACTCCTCTGGCAGCTTTGTTCTTGAAGTTGACACATTTCTGAGCCAACTGCCTATACCTATATCTATGTGTGCTCTTTGTTTCATGGGCCATCACACTTCAAACATGCAATAAGGGCAGAGAAGGGAGTGATTGACGTGCACATTTGACTGAAATGATTACTATCTTATCTATGCATACAGTAGTCCATTAAGTCTACATCTATATCAGCATAAAGGAGAAAGATGGCAGGATACTCACCTTCTTTAGGAGGACGTTTCACTTCTGCACTCAGATTGCAGATCTGCCCAGCTTGTAGTTGGGGTGACAAGCAACCCTCCGTTTGTGGATTTAAAGGTAAAACCACGTTGTTGAGCATGAGCATGCTCTCTGATTCTCCATCGCCTAAATGTTGAGGACAAGTGCATTTTGTGTACACGATCCCACATGTCTCCACTGTCCCTTTCTCTAATTTCAGGCAGTTTTCCAGCCACGTACAGAGCACTTGACACCCAAACTGGCTAGGACTTGCCTTATTCAACACCAGAAACTCCACAATAGACTTCTCCTCCTCCTCCAGCTTCTGTGGCGTCAATCCATTATAATCATAAGGGAAAACTCTCCGTAGCTGAACAAAATTCTTGTCATACAGTAAAAATACATAAATATTCTTTGAATCACACAGGTACACTATAGACTCGTTGACTTTCAGCAATTCATTGATCTTTTCGTGTGAGTAATGGTCAAACTGATAAGCAAGCAAAGAATATTCAGAGCAGCTCAAGTCTCGCTTGTATAGCTTCAGGTAGATGCTGTATTTGGTAGGGTCTGGGTTCTCCAGCGTCCATGTACAGTTTGTATAGTTCTTAGGAAACATTTCAGTCACCGAATATGATCCATAAATGACCCCCTTGACCAGAGTGGAACACCAATAATCTTGGGCACCAGTTAATCCAAACATAACCAGAAGATAGGTGGAAAATATATAAATCAACAGGTTTCGAACAGCCTTCATCCTATGTCATTTGGCCTGTAAAAAGAGATGAAGAGGGTTACACAGAAGAATTTATAAGAGGAAACGATGTAACACAGTTGAGAGGTGATCTCTATCAAATCTGATGGATTTGATTCACATATTTTAATCAGATCCTACCGTGAAAACTCAAAAAGCCATATTAACCTCAGCAACATGTCTTTTGCATCCTCATCCTGCCTCCTTCATCACTATACTTTGTGCAAACATTGCCACCTTGTGGTTGCTCCAACCATTATTTATTTATTTATTTTGAGATTTTTTTTTTTTTTTTTTTTTTTTTTTTTTGGGGAGGTGGGTGCAATAATGTGAGTCATTTAAAAAAATATATTAATTGGGTCGTATTTGGTATGGTAACACTCCCCAGAGATGGCCAAATATAGCTGTTTATAATATATCTCACATCAAAAGGCAAACAGTGAGAGCTGGATCCAATAAGTTTAGTCCTTACTGGCTGAGGAGCAATGCAACTGCTCATTTTACGCAGTAACCAAGATCTTTTAAAAAAAAAAAAAATCAAGCTGTTGTCTTTGGGATTTGCTCTGCTTCCTTCAATGACACTTAGATGATATGTGGTATGTGGAGGCAAATTCACAGACAGGAGAAGAAAAAAAAAAAAAAAAAAAGCCTTTTTCTGCGTCTGTCTGGTCACTTTGGGCTTGTCGCTCTCTTTATCTGCGCGCTTTTTGGTCACTGCACGACCTGCATGTCTCCGAAATTCAGAGCTTGACATATTTGACAATGCAATTTGATAAAGAGCCAGTGTATGTGTATGTGTGTGAGCGTGTGCATGTGTGCGTATTAAAGGAGTGTGTGTGCGTGTGCGCGCCCCTAAGTGTGTTTGCATGATAGAAAGAGAGAGAGAGAGAGAGAGAGAGAGGGGAGAGAGAGGGAGAGAATGCAATGCGATGTCCTGATTGCTTTAATCCTACAGGCAATGCAGCTGTGAGCAGTGTCACAGCAGAACGTGCATGTGTGTGCGTGTGTGACTCAAACTGTGTGTGCATATGTGTGTGTGTAGGCGTTGAAATCCCAAGTAGGCTACAGAAAGCAGAGTCCAGACAATAGATACATATGCACTTATAGGGTTTTTTTTCTAACTTCTTCTATTTGACTGATAAAAAACCTGCACAGTTTCACTTATGTTAGGATAATATATGTGTGTTACATAAGGATTTTGTCACGAGTGAAATCAGCTTTAGTCTAGAATAAATCCATATACGATTCCACATCCTTCCGCAAGATTCATAGCCGAGGTTACATGAAAATCAGTATTCTAAAGGGGGCGAGAAATCGCTCGTCAAGAGACGCTGATTTTATTGCCGGGGCTTCCAAGAGCAATTTAGTCTCCAGAGGAAATCTGAATATAGAGACACGGACTACATCTCATGCAGTGTCAGATCGACGCATGGTATTTTAAAGTGATTTTTGTGTCTTAAGAGACATGAAAAAAAAAAAAAAAAAAAAAAAAAAAAAAATTCATCCGTTAAAGCATCATAGACTAATGTGGACGCATGAAAAGCTTCAAAGCCATCATGTGGAATAGACAGGACGCATATTTAACAGGGGGGAGCTAAACTTTAACAGATGGATGACAAATGAAAATGAGCTTTTCATTTTCAACACACGCATAATAATAATAATAATAATAATAATAATAATAATAATAATAATAATAATAGTCTTACCTTACACTGCGGAAGCTATGGCTATTTTTCCAACATACTTGACCACATCCTTTATAAATAAATTCTGCAGCCCTCCGGTGAATCAATATTCTCCATTCCCGACAATACAAGTCCGGCGCAACAAGATGGTTCAATGGATGAAAATAAAATGCGTTACACTCCGGTCTGCCCGTTCACATCCCCCCGTCTTCTTCTTCTTCTTCTGGGTTTTTCCCATCAAAACGGAGCGCAACAACACACGACGGCCACCGAGAAAGAGAGAGAGAGAGAGTGAGAGAGAGAGAGAGAGAGAAGGGGAGAGAGAGAGAGATGGAGATGGAGAGAGAGAGACTGATACAGACAGGGAGAAAAGAAATTCTTGGAGTGATAAAAAAATAAATTAAAAATAAAAATAAGAGGCCAGTTCTTACAGTATTACCATAAATTAATTCGAGCAGCCTCCACACATCTCTATTCCCACTGATATGTTTTCTCCAGCAAGTTGCACGCCCCCCCCTCTTTTTTTTTTTTTTTTTTTTTTTTTTGAGGAAAAAAAAAAGGGGGAGAAAAAAAAATCCGTAGTGGGTGGATGTGAGATGTTGGGGGCTTGTGAGTTACAACAGAGAAGAGGAATAGACGCGCTTTGCTTGGTGCTTGCAGAGCTCCAGGAGCAGGCTGCAATATCACGTCACACACTCAGCCGCTCAGATAAAGCACGTACGTACGTTTCTTGCTGCGTCTGGCACCACCACCACTTTCTTCCCTGCCCTCCCTTTTCTTTTTTTTTTTCTTTTTTTTTTCTTTTTTTTTTTTTTTTTTGTCTCCATACAGCCTCCCCTTAATTCGAGTCAAAAGGGTTTCCCCCCCTGAACTGGACCCTCTCACTTGTGCTGCAGACAGCGCCGCGTTTTGCTGCAGCAATTCTCAAAAAAAACAAAAAAAAAAACAGGAATATTTCATGGATTTTTTTTTTTTTTTAAAGAAAAGGGGAGTGCATGAGAATTCACCGATCATTAAAAAAAAAAAAAAAAAAAAAAAAAAAACAGCTGGTGTACTTTATCAGTGGGACCTGAAGCTGACTGTGGTGTTTGGTAATTTTTCCCCCCTCTTTCCTGATGGGTGACAGCCGCTGTTGTTTTGATTCCTTCGCTGCTTGGTGGTGTACAACACGCTGCACGTCCTCCTGTTTGTCGCCTTCATGCTGCTGGAACAAATGCTTATGGGAACTTGCATTCTCTTTCGGAAAGTTGTCTGCACTCAGTTGCACAGAAGTAACCTCCTCCTCCTCCACCTCTCTTAGACATTTACTCTCAAGGGAATGCTCATGTGTGTAAGCCAAAAGGTAAGAATATAATGTATTAACTCTATTGCCTGCTCATACAATAAAGACAGTCCTAAAAGCAGCCTCAGAGTCAGTCCCTTTCCTTCTTTCTTTGTTTTTCTCTGACATTGAGAACCACTCAACAATAAACAGTCAATTAAATTCACTAGAAGCATCCTGGCTTATGCATTTGGTCCCAAATAATGTGACACCAATGGCTCTGAAACTGGCTTCGTTGCCTATTGGCTGAATTCATGGAAAACATGAAACCATAATGGATAGACCATGGTTAGTCTTGCAGTGATCTGAATCGTCTGGTGCTCGTGTTGGTTTCCAAAACAAGATGGAGGCAGATTTTTGTGCAGATTGGCTGGGAGTTTTTATCAGGTGCAAATAAAGCAGCGGATTGATCATCATAGGTCTACGCTCTTCATATGCATTAAGAAAAGTTAATGAATGAGAAATTAATGTGCATGACCTTCAAACATGTTAGAGTTGAGACAATTTGCATATTGAGAATCATTTGCATATCCAGAAAGAGATTTAGATTACTTTTATCTTCACATGGATTGGACACTGACCATAAGAATAATTGTTCCACAGTACAATTTACATTTCCCCCCCTTGTCTTTTTTATGTGGAGGGTGGGTTAGATTCTGTAATCTTTTAGCTGTGCACAGTTAACTCTCATTAGCCTGGCTATCTCTTTCAGGCCTTGTCTGAATGTGTTCCATCTGAGCAGATGCTGCATGAAGAGCCTATTTGTTTATTTATTTCCAGGAAGTTTTAGTGTGAAGTGTTTGTAAGCCAGCCCTTCCAAAGAATCCTCCAGAACTACGCAGAGAGTACCAGCCACAGCAATGTGTGAGAATCTGAAGGAACTTGTTTATATCCCCAACATCCTGTATCATGCAGCGTTTACAACATTGTTAATCTGTTGCCAAACTTATAAAGGAGATTGGAGTCATTCAGCGCAGTTGGTTGCCGTGGCCTGTGACTGCAGTAGCTTTCTAATTCCAGTCTTCCCCAGGCAGCCAGTGGAACATCAGGGGTGACCTCGAGCCAGCCCACTTTCCACAGCCATAATGAAGACTTTGGCGTTTAGGGAGCTTTTGGCTCAGTAGGCTAAGAGGTGGAAGAAATTCATGCAAGGCCTTACTGAACAATGAAAACACAATAAGTATCTCTCCACTGACTCATGGGGAGGCCAATTGCCAAGCATCAGGAATGCTGCCATCACTCTCCCCTGCAAGGACATTTCCAAGTCCAAATGGCACCCAGCATGTTTGGTTATTTTGCAAGCAGCAGAAAAGAAAAGATGGAATTTGTGTTTAGAGGCAAAAGTGGTTTCATGTGGTCATAATTAAATAAGAAATGACAAAGCCAAGAAGTCTGAATTTGAATATGAAGTTGTGTGCATCTACAATTATAACAGTTGTGTTGTAGCTACACTGTTAAATATTGTTTCCTCATCTTGATGTGAAAAATAAACTGTATTAAATATACAGCAAAAAGAATGTTTTTGTAATGTGGTGTCAGGAATGTTTCAGTATAAAGCATAATTTGTCCTATATCGAATGTTAAGCGGTGTGTGCATGTGGTAGAGCAGCTGGGAATACTTTCATATGAATGCATGTATGTATATAAAGGTTTTGCTTTTTCAGAAATACACTATTGCCCTGAGATTCCTACTAGTAGTACTCACAGCAGATCAATTTTCCCTGCAAGAATCTCAGAAACATTTGTGATATTCCTCATCTAATAGCACTCACAGAATCTGTCATATTATTCTGTCAACTCAAGAATCTGTTTGAGCACATGGTTTGTGAATTATTCATGATCTCACATAAAGAATAGCCCTATTATCACCTGCTCCCGTTTGTGTGTGTGTGTTTGTGCGACCAAGCCCCCATATGTTTATGTGTGTGACTGCCAAATAGAATGTCGGTTTGATATAATGGCTGTTTTATAGCATTCATGTCCATTACAAAAACTCATGTTATAAACATCACTCTATTGATCATATGATAAACATAACTCTATTGATGTAAACCAGCCATTATGAATCATTATGTTGAGTGCTTTAAGAATATATGGACTCACAGAGAAATGATTGGTTTGCATTGTACCTATCACTGCATACAGACAAGTAGACTATCTGTCTTACATACTTGACGCAGATGGGTCCTCCAGATCCTGGCGCAATGTATTCAGATATTCAGCTTCAACTAGTCAGATATTGTACATGTATTCAAACACAGTGTTAATGTGCTCCTCTGTGTAGGAATGTTTGTTGGATGACTTATTGGAAACATGCAATGTGACATCATGAATTGTGTAAATATACACGCCACTTTTAATTGGCGTGTTATCTGTACACATTATAAGCTTTCTGTATGAATGTTCACACTGTGTCAAATACCACATGTTTAGCAGTTAGGGTAAGGCAGTGGTTCCCAACCTTTTTTGGCTCGTGACCCCATTTTAGCATTACAAATTTCTGGCGACCTCAGACATTCAAATAGGAGACATTTTTCTCTTGGAGATGTCTTAGCGGGGCCAGACAAGTGAATAAACCTTTCCATTCTCTATTCTGTCCGATTTTGACTATGTCTGGGCAGATTGAAGCGTAATAACGCATGCGGTCACATGATCAGGTCAGTCAAGATATGCCCTCTCAGATGTTATATCCTGTAATTTATTTGAACTTGATTTTCTTTAGGAAAAATGTGTGGTGTTTTAATTATAATGAAATATATATTGAATCATTTAAAAATATTTTTTTATTAGTAATGTATTTACTTTTTTTTTTTTTTAACTTGTCTTGTCCAGCATCATAACAGCAGAATGGTAGTCTGGCTGCCTTTTGGTGCTGAACAAATTTGCTTTGCCAAGGGAAACTTCATAAAGTATATGAGATGATGAAGAAAAGTGGAATGTTGCAGTGTTCAGTATTCCCATTTTAAACATTGCGTAACTTAGAACCACCAGCTGTGAACATGTCAAGCTTGTTGTTTCCTTCACTGTCTACAAATTGATGAGTCAGAGACTTTACCTAACCAATCAACTGGTAGTTAACCTAACATAGGAAAATTAAAGACTAAAGTAAAACTAAACTAAAAACTAAAGACTAAACAAGCTTTGAAAATTCTTCTGTTGGTCAGACAGTGGGGGGCAAGGCTTTGGATGATTGCAATCTGTTGTCTCAATATTCTTACATGTAACAGTATATTTGCTTTAACCCCAATGCAGGAAGTTTTTGTGTTCTTGCTTCAAAATGGTGTCCAGAGTGCTAAAAACTTCCATGACAGAGGCTATGAGTATATACTCATATTTACATTTTTTTCTTTATCAATTACTAGAAATTTCAGGCGACCCCATATGAATTCCAGGTGACCCCACATGGGGGCCCGACCCCAAAAGTGAAAGACACTGGGGTAAGGGTTAGGTTTAGGGTTAGGGTTAGGGTTAACGGTTACAGAAACTGCGGATCTTGGCGTAAATTGACACACGATCAGATGGTACTGAATAACATGTGAAAGGATGAAAATGCATACATATAGCACGCCAAATGCCATAAGAACTGGTGTGACATACAACGCAATTTCATGAGATCAGTCTATCATATGAAGTGAATTATTTTTGTGTTAATACATAATAAATTACTATATACTTTTTTGTTTCTGCAATTTTCAGGACTAGGTCTCTTTTATTCTCTACTAAACTGGCACTGACAAGTAATAAATCAGCCTCTTCTATTTACTCTGTACAGTATATATAGAATTACTGCAGGTTTAGAAATTCTTGTGCCCTGAAAGTTGTCACCCTTCCATTTTTAAAATATTACACATCAGCTTTTGCAGAAGGTTTTTCCCTTTCCTTCTCCCAGGTGAAAACAATAGTGTCCCTGAAAGAACTCACAGATCTCATACTATTTAGAGCAACATGGTTAAATACGGAAGCAATAAACCTGCCTGAGACGTAAAAAGAAATGCATAATCACTTTCACAGATAGGGCAAAGCCAAGGGAAGTGGTGAAAACGTCAGGATTCACCAAGGAAGAGGTGGTATCTACAAACACTTGTGGAGGGTTTGACTCATGCGACATGCTTGTAAATTACTGGCATTATGGATTCATGCTTGCAGTAATGTTCTCCGTGCATCTCATATTATTTAGAGCAAGAAGATTAAATGAAGAAGCAATAAACTTCCCTGGGTTGTGAATACAAGTGCGTAATCGCTTTCACAGATAGGCAAATGCCAAGGAAAGTTGTGATAACATCAAGACTCACTGTGGGAGAAGTGATATCCACAAACACTTGGAGGTTTGCAACAAACTCGCAAATTATTTGCATTATGGATTCATGCTTTCAGTAATGTTCTTCATGCGTCATGTCTACTGGATGTCACTATCAGTGTATACAGGCTTGTGTCTTATGGTTCGATGCAATCATTACTCTAATGATGTACCACTCTATTAACAAATTAAAGTGTGGGCACTTTCTTGCATCCCTTCAAGGGCTGTTTTCCCATTTTTCTTCATATTTAATTAAAAACTGTTGCAGAAATTGCAGAGTGCTGTAGGAGAGATGAGGTTAAGTGCTTGGGGGCAGTTCTTGCACTTCTTCTTGTATGGCAATCATAAACACTTCAAGAGAGTGCAAAGGGAAATGTATGTTAACTGTGTGAAATAATCAATGTCTGTCAAAAAGATGCATAGTTGAGGCTCATTGAAGATATACTGCACATGCAATCAATGTGTAAAAATGACTCTCCATGTGTGGGTCTTTTTTGACTCCTAAGCACATGATCCTTGGTAGTCAATAACAATGCATTATTAACCACATTTATTTTAGCTCGCAACCGAATTTGAATTTTAATATAATGACACAAAAAATATTCTGTTCATTCACATGCAACACTGATGAAAAAGATTAATGTAATTATTCCTTTGACTTTCCCCTCACAACGCTAGACACAGTGTAAATAATGCTTTACATATTTACATAGTTCGTACTGTCATATTGAGTGAGGTGATACATTCTTTGTCTGAGCGCCTTGGGGACGACAAAACACTATCGAAACAGTCCATCGTTATCTGTCACACGGAAATTATTTTGAAATTTATGTGGAGCTGGATAACTTATTCAATCATTATATATTTTCAAAAGTCTGCTTGTATCAAAATTTAACAGCATTAAATTATTAACCACACTAAAACATTAAAGCTAAAACAACTCAAAAATATATTTCAGCTTTTTTTCACATAACTGATTTATCAAAATAGTCTTTTCCAAATTAAACTCCATTTTATATGTAATCTTGGAATAACCTTGCATGATTAATGAGTCTAAATGTATGGTGTACTGATATACTGCACTCTGATACCCTTCGCAGTAAGAACACAGCCTTGAAATGCACTTAGAGACATGAGGTCAGGGTCTGTCTTATAGGCTGCTCCAGTTTAGATGTAACTGTGAATCTGACCCTGTAGTGTCTTTGCAGTGATCAAGAAAATCTAAAAGGCAGTTAGTCAGCGGTGTAAAAATGCTTTATAGGGGTGATATGATCTCATCTTTTAACAGCTCTGACTGTGCTGCTTGTAACTCCTTATTTTCTTGTTGTCAAGCAGAGGAGCTAAAAATGCTGATGAACTCTGAACTTGACTAAAATACTTGTAGATGTGACACTGATAGCACAGGTGTTTGTATGTGTATCTGTGTAGAGAATAAAAATAAAAATGATGGATGCAGAGTAATTTTCTGAAGTAGGTAGGAGTTTAAGGACTAAATCTAACAGAGTTTTCAGATTAATAGTTAACTATGAAAAACATTGTGTTTATCGATAACAATCTGCCAACAACGGAGCGTGTAAAGTATAGATGATGAGGCTTAAAATGAGTGTGGGTGCTCCAACAGTGTGGGTGCTGTCTTTAATTAATCATTGTAAAGTAACTTTAAGAACACAGTTGAGCGGTTTCACACTCATACTGTTTAGTATGTGAATTAAAAACTCCTCTAAAGCGTAAATACGGTGCTGGCAGTCAAAAGAAAACCGATGGTGGATGGTACGCTGCATCAGTGATTTGACAGTTTCCTGGGAGAATCAGGATGTTTGGATAGAACGTCAAAAAAAAAATAAATAAATAAAAAGCCCTGACAATTAAAAAAAAAAAAAAAAGCCTGGTATGTGCATTTTTTTGCCAGGAAAACTCGAACATGGATGAGGTGGAATTGCGCCTAAAACATATTGCGATTTAGCAGGTTTCATATGGAGTCGAGAGAGGAGCCCTGGGATCTGTCATACTGTCGTTGGTTGTAACACTGCCACCGCTGAGTAATGAGATTTGGGTCGTTTTGATCATATTTTTGGCAAGTATTGATAGAAATGTACATTTTAATAGGGGTAATTATGAACAAAGTGAAAACGCTTTTACCCGTTTTGCTGTTTTATTGGGACTTTTACAGACCAATCTTTTGTATCATCAAATGCTGCTATCTCAAACAGCCACAAAAAGGCAATCAAACATCAACACAGTAGTGCATAATCCCCTTGATGACAAGTGTGCTTTCCATCAGCATCTTTCATTACTTTCCCTCCTAGGTCTTTTTGATGTTAAATATACCAGTCTGCTGTCTACTCAAAGGAGTTTGCTTTTCAGAATTTGCCTTTTAAAAAATGATGCTGACATCTACCAAACTGGACCAAATCTTGCAGCCACAGAGTTACTTGTTTACCATATGGCTCAGTATAAATATTAATAAATTCACTTTCATTTTTAATACAAGTCTAAGAAACCGGGCATAATTTAGATGATTCTTTAGAGGATGAATATGAGCTTTGCAGATGCATGCTGGGCAGCCTTATTGGACAGGATACCTCTAAGCTCTGACAGGGACTTTTTCTTTAACAAGAATTTATCATTCACAAAAAAATATATAATATATATACTGCCTGTCATGCATGTCTGACCTAAACTATGCCAGTGTGGTGCATACAGCTCTGCTTTACATTCCACTCACACTCTTATTTGCCTTTTCCATGCCTGGGTTTAGAACTGAATTTTAAATCAAGGTATTTTTTCCCCAGCACTTTTTTTTTTTCCCTTTTCTTCTTTTTTTTTTTTTTTGTCAGAGACAATACTGCACTGCATGAATCCTCAGGGCCTTTATCCGTTTCCTTTGAATGTGGTTCCAACCACCGGGCCTTAGACATTCACAAACCCCCCTCTCTGGCTATGTAAATATTCCATGAGCCTCTGCCCCCACACTGTGGATTGACAAGCATCCCTGACTTAAAAACTTCATCTTTAAAAGGGTCTTTTATGAAAGGCAAAAACCTACTGTAGATTTGCACTGTTTTACAAATCGCCATTTTTTCCCTATTTTTTGCATGTGTCAGACAGTATGGAACATCCCATAATTTGCCTTCATATAGGGCTGTCGAGCTCATTTTTGTTCAGGGGCCACATTCAGCTCAATATGATCACAAAATGGACCGGACCAGTAAAATAATAACAAAATAACCTATAAATGATGTCAACTCCAAATATTTCTCTGTGTTTTAGAGTGAAAAAAGTAAAATTACATTATGAAAATGTTTACATCTACAAACTAAACCTTTAAGAAATGTGAATAACATGAACAACCTGAAATTTCTTTAGAAAAACAAATTACAATCTTAACAATATTATGCCTCAGTTTATCAGTTAAACATGTGCATTACAACTTACAGATCACAGCAGATACAAATACACAAAACATTTAGTAACAGGCAGAATATTGGCCAAATTGCACTTATTTCTTTTAAGACATTTCAGGTTGTTCATATTTGTTCAAGTTATTCACATTTTTGTGAAAGGATAGTTTAGAAATGTAAAAAATTTCATCTAATTTCACTTTTTTTTCACACTAAAACAAAGATAATACTTTGAAGTTATCATCATTTATAGGTCTGCAGGTGTTAGGTCTTATGATTCATTCACCCCCACCCCCCACCCACCTGTGCATACCTCACAATTCGGGTCTGCAGGCACGTTTGATTATGACAGTATTTTACTGGTCTCATCCACTTTAGATCAAACTGGGCTGAATATGGCACCTGAACTAAAAGGATTGTAATTATCTTCAGTGTAATTTTTCCATTTGACAAATTCATTCCACGAGCCAGAATGGACCCTACGGTGGGCCGGTTTTGGTCTGTGGGCCATATGTTTGACACCCCTGATGTAGGTGTTAAAAACCAGCAAGAAAAGGGTATGATTTCACAGATTTTTTTTTATTTTTTATACAAAATAAGGGACCATATATGGTTAGCTGATAGCATATCAGTGAGATTCATTAAGTACAAAAAGGCAGCAGAATCATGCTGACAAAGGGGTCTGAAAATAGCCCTGCAGCAGTTGGAAAAGAAAGCTGTGTCCTTGTTAATCAAGAAGATCATAGGTCACCTTGGCAATTATCAATTCTGAATGCACACAATAACAAACTATCTTTCCGACAAATCACCTGACACATTTTCATTTCCCTGTCTATAATTTATTTTACCCTGCAATGAGGAAGTGAGGGGGTGGGATAGAAGAGAAAAAAAAAAAAAAAAAAAAAACGACAATCTTGAAGCTGCCTGGAAAGGAGCTGCTTAGTCATTAATAATAGAGAAGAATATGAGTTAACCCCGTAATTTTGTCATTGCCATTAGTATGCTGGTTACTTCATTGTCTTTAGCAGGCTGCAGCCTTACTAATCAATCATGAGCCGCAATCTATCTCCGTCACCTTCACTCTTAACCCGTGATATCTGCTCTACTGCTGTAACATTATTAACTACACATCTGAAGCATTATGCAACCTGATCCAAATGACGTGTAGTGGAATTTATTGATGTTCTCTGGGTTTTTGCACAAACCTTTCATCACTCCCATCTGATTCTGCTGGATCTTCTACAACATTCATGCAACCACAGTCTTCTTTGTGAGACAAGCTCCATAGTAATACTGACATTCTCTTAAGATGTACTGAAAGTATTGCAGAGTGTCATACAAAAGGATTTTTAAAAAAAATCATCAATATGCACCCTTTCCTGATTCATCCTGTACAGTCTACGTTTTCTTTGTGCCACTCCATAGTTCTTCCTATGAAAAGCCTCACATACACTATTCACTCAATCTATTGTGGCTTTTGTAGCTTCTTGGGCAACTCTGAGATACAGCTAATTAAAATTTCCATGATAAAATAATTAGCCTTCCCTAGCAGACAATAGAGAATGAAATTCTTTGGTAATCACTCAATGAACCGATAAGAAAGTTTTCAAGTATCTCCCAATTTACTGTCATCAGGACAACCACAAATAAGTTACTAATTTTCACTTGCAGGCATGCCTTTATTTTAATAAAGATTATAGAGTTCATCACTTGTATGCTGATATGTGGAAATACAATTGTGAATGACAATAAGGCATGAGAAATAGGTTTATTTGAAAGGAGTATGCTCAGGGAAGTTACGTTATGAAACAAGATACAAGACGTATTGAAAATATAACCTGCGAACCCTGTTCATGAAGGAGGAGAAAAATACTGAAATTGTCAGGAAATTAATGTTTTCCAATTAAAGAGTCCATCAATCACTTTAATTAGAATATTTCCTTTTCTCTTTGACATCTCCATTCAGTGTTATTACTTTTTGTGGTCCGTATTGGCTAAACACTGCTGATCGGTGCACATAAGATGAGTGTCAGTAAATTGACCACTGATGGGTCTGCTCTCACAGCAGGTTTGGGGACAACTGCTTGTCTTAGGCAGTTTGCATTCCCAGAGCAACAGAGATGAAAACCACAACCTCAGAATGCTTAAACACCAGATTTATAGAAAAAGCAGTAAGTGAAATGCAAACATCTTTCAATTGAATCTCTTTAGTCTCTCTGGATGTGTTATGAAATATGTATTCAGCATGGTTTTACTGAGCAAAAAAAGGACACCTCAATCAATACCAAGTGTTCCACTTACATTTTGAGTGGGGGCATACACTTTGATTTATTAATCTGTGTAAAATGTTTCTTTTTTTTCTTCATATTTTCTGTGACCTTGAGTATATGGTTGGTGATTTGAATTCTGTAGTGGCTCTGCTGAATAATAAAGATTAATGCTCAGAGATTATGCTCTTGCCATGGTGTGTCAGACATATGAGAAAATGCTGAATTGCAGACAAACCATGCTATAATTGATCTGATACATTATGTTAAGTAGTCGACAAGCTTTAAACAAAGCACTGTTATGAGATGAGGTGAAGGAGTAAATTGCAGTCAAGATGTTGTTTTCATTAAACCAATCATGATTACAATTATAGTATACACAGTTTAACTAAATTGCCCATTTACTGTCTCACAGTTTGCACAAATAATGTCAGACAAATACTTTAATGGATTTTGTTTGCAAGTGCATCACATACTGTATATATCTCCTTATATTCTGCCATAATATGATATTTATGTTATAGCTCTCACCTTGTTTAGCTCAGGTATAAACAATGATTGAAAGTGTCGCAGTCATACTTTTTTTTTTTTTTTACATGAAGTTAATGTGTCGCGACCAACATCCCCTACCGCATCACACAATTAGGGCTTTGGAGTCAGTCCTGTCTGTGGAGCAATTGCCCGGACCAACCTGTCCACAGTAAAGAGGCTGGCTGAAAACTGCCTGCACCACTGGTTTCATGCAGCTCAGCTGTCCCTTGTGATATCCATCTCCTGAGTCTGGTCTGGCTTGTCAATCTAGGCTGGAGGGAGACACTGCCTCCGCTGATCACATCTGCCCAGAGAGCTGCTTTCAACAGCATGAATGGTCACGGTAAACTGTGCCTCTGTCATCACAACCAGACAGTCCATTTAATTTGCAACCGCACAACTTGCAGCATTTCAATTCTATTATAGCAAGTTGAGCTTGTATTAGAGTGAGTGAGTGGGTGAGTTTGGACTGTCATTATTTTCTCAGTTTTAACTCCGTATGTATTCATCTAACCTGATTTGTTGTAATAATACCCTCATAGTGTGTGGCCAGGTGACAGTGGAACACATTACCAACGGAGCTACTATCAGTTACAAACTATCACACTTTCTCCTGCATGGTGAAAAAACAGCTACTCTCAAACCAAACTTGTAGCTACAATGTAATGTGATGTCAATGTAAACGTGTGATGTAAACGGGAATTGTGGGATACCATTCAGACGCACCACATTTGGACAAAATGTACTGTCAGTAGTAGGAGGTACACTTGGTATGTCAATGTATGTATGTCAGTGTAGGTGTGTATGTATGTATATATGTATGTATTTATTTTCTATTTTTCTAGTATGTCAATGTAGTTGTGTATATATATGTATGGATATATGTAATGTATATATGTAGATATGTGCATGTGAAGATGAGAAGTGAGGTTCACTAATCCAAGGGACTTGATTTTTCATATACTGAACAGCAAAAGAAACGCAAGTTTTGGTCGTTAATTTAGGCAAGAGTTCAGCTGTCCTGTCGAGTTGTCAACTGAGATACATATTACAATAAGTGAGTTGTAACCATTGGAGCGTGTGTTTGCAGGCAAACACGGCCACAAGTGGTGTTGAGCACGTGTACAAAGTATCGGAGGTGCTGTACGTTTTGAGTGATATGGTAGTGGGAGCAACAAATGGGAGTGGCAATTCCCTTTGTTTATCCGGGGGCTATAAAAAGAAATGGTAAGATTCAAAAGTTACTGCATTATCACGATGCCTCGCCTTAACGATAATCTGAGAGAACGCGCCATTGGTATGCTTGATACTGGTTTAACGGCTCGCAACGTTGCCAGATGTCTGCAAGTGCACGAGTCCACCATCAGTAGGCTGAGGACACGATTCCGTGACACAGGGACCACTCGGGACAGACCAAGATCCGGAAGACCACGTGTGACCACCCGTAATCAGGATCGCCATATTCGCTTGGCCCGTCTCCGTGACCATCAACTCAGTGCTACAAGGACAGCAAGAGAGACCCACTGTAAATTTCACAGCTGGACATAAATATCTCATATGAAACCAATATTCATAATAAAAGTCCCATATAAACCAATACCGAAACATACTTGTGTTTCTTTTGTTGTTCAGTATATATTATGCTGTTAGGAAGCTAAATGATAGACCAGTGTTTTTCAACCTTGGAGTCAGGGTGCCCCGTGGGGTCACCTGAAATTCAAATAGGGTCGCCTGAAATTTCTAGTTATTGATGAAAATAAAATTTTAAAAAACCATTACTAAAAAAAAATATGTAGTGAGTTGATAGAGACGATCACAATACATAAAAGACATGACAAACTGTGAAGCTGAAACTGAAGCATTGCGGTACTGTTCATCTTTCAAATGTTCCTTGTGGTCAGTTTCAGATGCTGCAGCTCTTTCATAATTCATAGTTTGAGTTCTTGTTTGTTCAGTATTAATTGTCAGCCTTGTAAATCCAAGCTGGACTGACTGTACATATCCTGACCAAGGAAAATAAAATTCTCACCTTGTGCAGTAATCTACACCTGGCTTTTCTCCCTCCATCCATAATAATATACATTATATGGACTAAATGTCATCTAAAATTAATGTTTATTTGCAACATAGTATAACAAACTATTACATGATCAAAAATAAATTAATTTTAGCAAAAAAAAAAAAAAGTCTCTGTTTTGAATGTCTGGGGTCGCCAGAAATTTGTGATGTTAAAATGGGGTCATGAGCCAAAAAAGGTTGGGAACCACTGTGATAGACTGTTTTGTGGAGAAGGTGTGGGATTAAATAAATTATACTTCCTCCCACTCCTTTTCGAATATGCGAATGAAGTCATACTTTGTTTTCATGTATATGTGCAGGTTTTTGTTTTTGCTTGTTTGCTTTGTTTTCTAATAATCTGTTTCATTTATAAAGTCTTAAGTGGGATTACTTGGTTTTGTTGCATATTCGAAATAAATAAATTAACTAAACTAAACTTTGGAATAGCCTGCCCCTCCCTATAAGAGAGTGTCCATCATACAGCACTTTTAAAACTCACTTAAAACTGTGGCTCCTAGAAAACTACACATGCATTCTTTTTTAATTGACATACATTTCATCACCCAAACACTGTCTCTGATTAGTTATATGTAAGTATAGAGGTGAATGTATAGGCTAATACTCCTGTGATCATGCAATGTCTATTTGTTATTTATTTATTTGTTTATTTGTTTGTATGTCATTATTATTTGTCTTTTTTTTTTTTTCTTTTTTTATAGCTAATGAGTTATGTACTGATGTTGGCTGCTTTATGTCTTGTTTCTGTCACCTGCCTAGGGACTGCAGATGAAAAGTAGTTATTTTTACTAATTCTCTCATATTTACTGTACATAGGTGTATTTTTTGTACAGCAATGTTCATAAATGTACATGATCCCTATTAAATAAACCAATATAATAAAAATAAATAAATAAACATGCTTAGAGTGTGTGTGACGGACTGCAGTGGGATGAAATAAAAGTGAATGGTGGGATGCAAATGATTTTTTTTTTGTATAGATGGAGGTATAGAAATGCATATTATACTGCTCTTTGTATGTTTTAATTTTTATTAATGTTTGCTTTTTTAATGATAACATTAGTCTGCCCAGGGACTACAAGTGGAAATTAGCACTAATGCTACAACCTGGCCCACTGCATCTGTCCTGTTTAAGGTTAATGTATATTGTGCATTGTCCCTGTCTGGACAAATAAATAAAATACAAAAAAAAAAAAAAAAAAAGAAAGTGATGTTCTTTCTAACCTACCTGTTCTAATTATTGCTTTTGCACTAATTTTGTTGAATAAATGTGTTATAATGTCTGGATCTGTCCATCCTAGGGCATTGAGTACAATGCAGACAACTGAGCTGATGGACGCCAAGAAAGTGAAATACAAAAGTAATTTCCATTAAAGTAAAAACATACATTAAAATAAAATTTATATTACCCCTATAAAGTTGGACAGAATAATCTAGGCATGCGTCAAACACTATATTTCCTCTAAAACAGATGACAGCCAGCCAACACTTCAATTTGTCATCAAAGAAAAACTGTTCATGTCTGCTCTATTAACACTGAATAAGAGTCAGTATCCATGGTGACGTTCAAGGGAGAAAGTAATATTCCCTAGTTGAGCTTTGCTATGAAATTAAGCTCATTAAGAGGCTAAAAGAAATATCCCCATGTGCTCCAAAGTCACCTCTGAGCAGCTTGCTTTTCTTCATGATATCACTGAATAGTGTTGGATCTGACCTTTTTGAAACAATCGTCAGTGTTATATAACTATGTATTTATTGCGTTGCCCAAGATCCAAGATAACGAAGGATTTTCGGGTGGATTATGACTTAATGATGACCTGTCAACCACCATCCTTTGATCATCTCGAGACATTCACAACAACTGAACTCGAGTAAAGATGAAAAGTGTTTTTAGTCAAGGGGGATGCTGCACAGTATCGCAGTCAAAATAGGAAAAGTGATCTGATGGCTTGTTAAGAGTGTCACACCTGATGTCAACCCAGAC
This sequence comes from Sphaeramia orbicularis, assembly GCF_902148855.1. Taxonomy (NCBI): domain Eukaryota; kingdom Metazoa; phylum Chordata; class Actinopteri; order Kurtiformes; family Apogonidae; genus Sphaeramia; species Sphaeramia orbicularis. The sequence continues at coordinate 21,593,096 of NC_043971.1, read as the reverse complement.
TCCGAACCCACTGAACTAACTCCATTTTACTGATGAGGCCTGAGAAAACAATCAGGGTACCTCCCTGTGTGGAGGGGAGGCCACCTGTGGTATTTTACAGATGTGCATTGGAGGGGAGCTTCCACGCCCCCCCAGTGAATAGTGAGATATATTAATGGGGTAATCTCTGGTGTACATCTCAGAGGGAGCTGGTGAGGAACACCACTAAGAAGTCCTATTCTTTCCTCTTGGGGCTTGTGCAGGTGTGCTAATACGATATCGGAGCTGTCTGAAGCACTTATACTGTAGAGCACTGACTACTGAGATGAATTAGAAGGGTCCCTCCTCTCTCTTTAATGACAAGCCCTCCTCTCCATTTCTCAGCTCTCCAATCATGCAGACAACTCACCACGGCTTTACTCCAGCCAGGTCCCCAGCATGAGGATGACCCATCAGTCTGCCGTGTGTTACACGAGCCAATCTGCTGGGATGATAAATGATAACCAGGAGCTCGGTGCTGCTGGCCCTGTCAGAGGAGATTTCAGATGGGAGAGATGATGGGGTTGCCACACCGAAGCATGGTGTGGGCTCACAGCGGGTACAGAGCATAGGATCTAGTGCCACCAATTAATGTTTGTCTTAGTTCACCTCGGATAACCAGAGCACTCTACACCATGCGGGCTAAAGTACTGCCCCGACAAATAACAGCCGAGCAAATGCACGGTACTCCTGGGAACACAAGAAAAGCTGCAAGGTATTAGGTGAATATGAAACAACCAGCGGCAAACAATTAGTCTGGTGTCCTATGGGAATCATCACCTGGGAAAAAGAACTTCAAACCAAAAGGGAAAAAACAAAACTAGAAAAATATTTTAGAATGCTTTGCAAAGAAAATGGCATGTTTCTCTAATGTGTAAGAGATGACCCTTCAAAACAATTCAATTAATAACCTACATGGTATAAATTAATAAATAGCACAAGGACTGTAACAGGAGAAAATAAATAGAGCAGCAGAATATACTGACATATCACAAAGAGCTTCTCTCTTTTTTTTTTTTTTTTTTTCATCTTGCTTTCTGACAGGCTGCTCCACATTCCCCCCGTCCTCTGCCATGTCTGCATCACTACAGCAGGTCTGTGTAAATAGCTGCCATCTGGAAATCCCATTTAACAGCAGAGGGTGCCAAAGCTTTTCTATTTTATATTTCTCAGACGCACTGAAATCCTTTCTACTTAAAACGCACAATTTTGTTTTTATTTCAAATTTAAAGAAGTATAATTTGCTCATTAAAACCAATTATACTAACTTAATATGAGGATAATATAAATGCAACCTCCACTGGGGTTCCTTTTACACTTCTTTTGTTGTCAAATTAACCATCAACGTAACATTACATAAGATAGAGTCGCTGTCTATCAGCATATTTTACAAGCTTTCCTCCCACATGATTTAAAAGCTGACTTGCCACTCTTCTTTACTTTATGGAATTTCTTTTCCTTTTGCAGGAACTAAAGAAAGCCAATTTGAACCAAATGGAAACACGATACAGATAATTGGGTTAACTGCACTGCTGGCTCATACTCTTTTCTTTCTTTCTTTCTTTCCCTTCAATCCAAACTAATTTCACAGCAATATTTAAGTGAGAACAGGCTATGGTTACATAGACAGAGGCACCTGTAATGCAGCCATTATCACACAATATCTATTTCTGATCATTAGATCTCAATAAGCAACAGATAGCGTTAACACAAGCGTGTTAGGAAACTGCAGTGGAGATTACAAGCTATGCCATTATGCTAAGTTTTGTTCTTCAAATTAAGCTGTCGTAAAAAAATAATTAACTAACCACACACAAATGCACACACACCTACATACACACGCCTCTCACAACACTGCAGTGAAGTGCAATGAGTTACTTCAGTACATGGTACCTGTTCTGAGTGCGCATCTGACCCAAGAGCACCATCTGTTATGAGAGACAGAAAAACAGAGAAAGTATGAGGATGTGACAGAATATGAAATATGTTCCGAGTGTGTGAAAACAAATGAACAATACCTGCATGTTTGTTTGTTTTTTTCTCATCAAACATACAGCAGGATTGTTCAAACTTTGCCAAATACACCCTAAAAAAAAAAAAAAAAAAAAATTAAGATGCTAATTATTTGTTATGACGACGTCCCAGTACCATAACACTGCTGCTGCATTCGTTCACACCCTATTTGTTTTTATAATGCCGCTGCTCAGGTGAGTATCTCTCAATGGTGCATCCTGTCATTTGGGGCCCCCGCACGCTGAGCTGACTGTAAGTTAATTCTGTCGGTTTAAATGAGCATCTTTCTGACATTTAAGCCACAGGGAGTGCATGATATGTTGGCAGAGTGGTGAGACTCCATGCACCAACAAAGTATAGGGAGCGATACATGGCAGCATAATATGAAGACTGTCGTAGAAATGTTTGGTTTTAAATGCCAAATTTGCTTGCAAAGCAGAAGGCTGGCCGGCACCGCAAGTGACAGATGTCTGATATGTTTGGCATGGATTAGCTAAAAGCTTATTTCTGCACCTACTCTGTCACTGGAGCACAGACTCCTCAGACAATTCACCAGTTTCCAAATTATGTGCAGGCTGTGAAGCGTCCAAGCAACAGAAATGGAGGTCGTCCAACTTGTGCATCTAGCCTTAAACAAGGTCAAAGAATAAAATGTAAAAAAAAAAAAAAAAAAAGTTCTATTATAATATGAGTTATTAGTCAAATTTTAAAAAAGAAAGAAAAGTAAGTCAACCAGTCTTTATAGGCCTATTGGTTCACTAATACAGAATGCAATATTGTAATTTTTACTCTCAAATATCCCTCTTGTACCACACAAAAGCATAAATATTTGCATTTGGCCAATTTATTTTCTCACAGCAAAGTCAAAAGTGGACTGATAAATCCCTATCCAATAATGCAGAGTAAAAAGCTCTATCCACCTCACATAATGTTCCATCCAGCATCGCCCACAGTGATGGCCAGTCAAATTGGATTAAGCTGAGGTGGCTTGGGGCTTCTCTGCAGCTGCTGCTGTTTGATATGGGGTTTAGGTGTGCTGCAAGTGTTAACTTGGCTAGACTTAAAAGACTTGCAGAGACACATTAATATTTTATATGAAACTACAGACTATGATGCCAATGAGTCACTGGCCTTACAAAAAAGAGAGCATTATAAAGTGGGTGATTATGTAGGGCTACAACATCGGTCTGTCAACTCAGTACAGTGATGAACTTAATTTTATTCTGTTTCTTTTTCAGACTCATTCTTTTTTTGCAGTTTTCTAGTATTCGCACTTTATTTTTGGAGCCAAAAAATAATTAACAACATTCAAATTAGAATATTATGTAAAATTATATAAGAAAAGAGTTCTCTTTTGGGTTATTCTCATGTGCTTAGCAATTGTTATTTCTTACTTAATAACTGTTAAATATAAAGTGGTGGAATCTGGAATATGCCCAAAAGTGTTACTGATCTGAAAAGAATGGATCAATGAAAAGTACTTCACCATGAAGGAAGGCATACGTTACATTTACCCTTGATTCCAACATAAGGCTGCAAGCCATGTGGTCACAACCAATGCCAAAATATTATACAGTTGCCAAAGTGCCTTGAGGTGCAGCTACAAGTGGCCGCTGGAAGCAATTCACCACAAAAACAACAGCATCGTAATTAGTTCCCATTTTTTGTGATTTATAAAACAATGACACCCCATTATTAAAGCCAAAACCAGAAGTTAAATGGTTTTTTTGTTGCATGTTTAGAGATTCTGTCAAAACATGAATGGGGGCTCCGATGTCTTTGTTTTTTTGTTTGATTTTTTTTTTGTACTTTTGAACTGTAATTTGTCTCTAAACTTAAGATGGATACACACTTACAAGACCAATGATGAAAATTTCAGTTGGATCTATGATGTTAATAATTGTATTTTTTATTATAAATACCTGTTATTATAAACTGTTTTGTCTTTTTGAATTTATGTACAGTATGTAGGGTGGGTCCTTTTCTCTATGTATCTAATAAGCTAATGTACTGTACAGTTGAAATGTTGCATGTCAGCATGAGATTTATTTAGAGCACAGGTGTCAAACATGCGGCCCGGGGGCCAAATCCGGCCTGCCAAAGGGACCAATCCGGCCTGCAGGATTAATTTGTGAAATGCAAAAATTACACTGAAGATATTAACAATCAATAGTGTCAAAATCATTTTAATTCAGGTTCCACATACAGACACATACAGTCCAATTAGATTTCAAGTGGGTCAGACCAGTAAAATATTATCATTATAACCTATAAATTATGACAACTGCAAATTCTCTCTTTGTTTTTTAGGTGTAAAAAAGTTAAATTACATGAAAATGTTTACATTACCAAACTATACTTTTACAAAAAACATGAATAACCTGAACAAATATGAACAAATGGAAATGTCTTAAGAAAAGTAAATGCAATTTTACCAATATTCTGCCTGTTACTAAATGTTTTGTGCGATTGTAATGCACATGTGTAAATGATAAACTGATAAAACGGTATAATATTGTGAAAATTGCATTTGTTTTTCTGAAGACAATTCAAGTTGTTCGTTGTTATTCAGATTTTTAAGGAAACTTTGTAGATCTAGACCTGATCAGAATATAATTTTACTTTTTTCACTGTTATTATTTTACTGGTTCGGCCCACTTGAGATTAAATTGGGCTGAATGTGGCCCTTGAACTAAAATAGTTTGACACGCCTGATTTAGAGAATCCGCTGTGGGTTTATTGGCATAAATACATATATTTTCATGATAAGAGAATTTGATGAGACAGTCTGCTTTCAATCATATCAAATCAACACGTGTCTACATGATGCTCTTTAAATACATATCATTTACACGTATTGTAAAGGTTTATTTCAATCAGAAGACACTTAAATGAAACAAAAGCTGCATGGATTTATTTACAAAATGTGTGTCTTTGGTGATTGGACCCCATTGTGCTGTCATCAGTATTATAGGTGAAGGTAAAGCATGCAGGGAGCTCAGTAGGAATATCCCCTTGATGAAGTTGAGACATTGGTGGGGGTGATCAGGGAGAAGAAACCTGGATGGTGAAAATCTGAAGGAACCATTGACAGCAGACTTTGATAAATCAGGAGGTGTGTGGGGTTGTGTTGAGCTACATCAATCTGAATGAAATGACAGCTAACGGCAACAGTGAAAAGATCAGGGTTTTTTTTTTTTTAAGTTTGACAGCTATGAGATGATTGGTCAGCGGTAAAAAAGACTATATTGTTTGTGGTTGTTTTAACAGGGAGACTGAATATCCTTGAGTCAGATGATTTTGAGAAAGAAATGAGAAAGAATGTTAAACGCTGTACATGTACACATTTTTCATTCTTGTTATTTCAGTTGCACAAATTAGGCAGGATTTGTATTAAAATAATAAATAAACAAGATCAAGAACGACCAAATGTGCTGTTGAACTTCTCATATGACCCATTTCAGTGTTTGATGGATGAACACGCCTACAGTCAGGCTTGGGGCTTGGTAAAAGAGACCTCTCTGGAACAAGACATTCTCAGTAGACCAGAGGAAGCAGGTCGTGACTGAAGCCCACATACACATGAGGTGTGCCAAAACTGTGTGGAAACGGAAGATCAGCTGGAAGGATTTACGAATATGTGTCTTCATTCAAGCAACCTATACTGTGTCCTTCAAAATCCCAACCGGTGGAACGGGGAGTATTAATCATGCATACTGTTTTCATCAGCAACAAAAAAACGGATCTGTACAGGGTACAAAGTGAGTGTCCCCAAAGACAGTCCGCCTAGAGACACGACTAATCAATCCAGCTCAGCCGGTAGCTTTGATTCTGAGAAGGGGGACAAAAAGAATGGGAGATCTCAATAAGGACCAGCATAGGGCAGCTTAAGACAGGCCTGGACTGGTAAAGGCTGTCGAATGTGGGTTAATGCCTTGTAGTCCCACCAGAAATAGCCAACACCAGCTTGAAACAGGATCTGGAGCTGTGGTCCAGCCCCCTGCACATAGTCTATACAGTGGAGCTCATAGTCCTTTGGGAGGATGCTGTGCATGAAACCTTTGCGAGGCTGTAATACACTATGTTGGCAACAGAAGCTGAACATCAGTGGAGAGCAAAGATCTGCTGAATGGAGGTAGAGTGTCAGGGATTTATGGGAGGGATCCATCTTTTGTAAAGCTGTTGAGAGACCTAGGGATCAGTGGACAAGCCGTATAAAAGACTATCAAGACAACATGGAGTTTGACAGAGTGGAATAGTCAGTGGCTGAAGAGGAAGGACCTGAGCTGGTCTCACAGGTGAGTAGTCTGAGAAGATGCTGAGATGGTTCTTTGGTAACCTGAAAGATGTGTCTGCCCTGTCCTCATCACTTTCACAACATTAGAATTGTTTAAAGGAGTGATATTTTGCTTTTTTTTTTAAAAATGGAATTATGTATTTTCAAACATTTACCTGTGGTCTATCTGTAAATGCTCTGCTTGGGTCTGAATTCTTCATTAATTAAACTCCAAAGGTCCATCTTCAACCCTATTTCTGAGTAATGACACCAGAAAGGTCATTTTGAACGCTGGCCCTTTAAATGCAAATGAGCCACTTCAGGCCCCACCCCCTCCAGGTTGTTGACCGTGCTGCCCCATCCTGTTCAGCCACTTGTGTTTGTTTTTTTTTTAGAACTTGATCTTTATTGTATTTTTCTTTTATATATGAAAAAAAGAGTAAAGAAAGAGCAACATAATAAAACAGAAAAAAAAAAAAAAAAAAAAAAAAAATATATATATATATATATATATATATATATATATATATATATATATATATAGTTATACATTTCCACACCTCATGCCAGTTATCAATGCCCGTATACTGAAGACATGTGGACATTCTCCGACCAGATGAAACATAAACAATAATAATAACGATGCCAATAATACAAATACACATGGTTACAACAGTCATTACTTATCACTAAGTCTGAATTCAGCCACTTGTGTTTGTTAATACAACCAACAACTGAACATTTTAGGTAATCGGCTCGAAGTTTAGACATATTTTCATTATGGACTACAACTGCTGCTGCTGACAAACAATTATGTCGTACTCGGAGAAATGTTCATCGGAAGTCTTGACCTTACATGGGCAAATTTCATGACATAACTAGTTATAAAACGAAACAAATTAAGAAGAAATTGAAACAGGGTGTAGTAATCCACTTGATTTTTGCCGGAATTAATATAAAGATAGCTTTGCAGCTCCAGGGGGTTCAAATTCAAACTTGTTGAACTATTAGGGTCCAAATACACAAATAAATGAACCAAAGACTAATAAAAGTGGGTTTAGCAAAATATGACCCCTTTAAGTAATAATGTAGTCAATTATGTCACGATATCTGCACAACTTTAATTGAAGCTGCATGCTTTAAAACAGGGGTGTCAAATTCATTTTGGTTCAGGGGCCATATTTAGCCCAATTTGATCGCAAGCGGGCCAGACCAGTAAAATAATGACTAAATAACCTATAAATAATGACAAATCCAAATTTTTCTTTTTGTTTTAGTACAAAAAAATGGCAATTAAATTATGAAAATATTTACATTTTACAAAAAAGATGTGAATAACCTGAAAAAACAGAAATTTCATTTGAAAAATTAGTCCAATTTTAACAATGTTATGCCTCGACTTATTATTATACATGTACATTACACACAATGTTACATAAACATTTGGTAACAGGCAGAATATTGTTAAAATTTTGGAGTTTGGCAAAAAAATTTGAACAATTTCTACAATATTCCATCTCTTATTATTAACACAACTACAGATCACAGTGGATCCATAAATGCACAAAACATTTAGTAACAGGCAGAATATTGTTAAAATAGCACATTTCGGGTCGTTCAACTTTGTTTTTATTTATGTATTTATTTGCGTTTTATTGTGAAAGAATAGTTTTGTAAATGTAAATATTTTCACAGTGTAATGTTATGTTTTTTCACTTAAATTTTTTCCACATAATTTTTCACAAAGAAAATTTGTTGTTGTCATCATTTATGGGTTGTTGTGTTGTTGTTTTTTTTACTGTAGATCACATCTGTATGTGGAACCTGAACCAAAATTATTTTGATAACCTGGACTGTTCAGGTTAAATTTTGCACTTTCATCCTGCGGGCCGGAATGGAACCTTTGATGGCCAGATTTGGCCCCCGGGCCACATGTTTGACACCTGTGCTTTAAAAGGTAGAGATTGAGGTAATCTTCACCAAACAAATTCTTTAAATCTATTGCAACTAATGCATTTGTTACATCGCTACATAGAGCTACAAGGTAAAACAAGGCTGTTGCATTTCCTGAATGTCAGGATAAACCAAGGGTGTCCCCGTTAAAGTTTCATTCAACAAGTTCCCAGCAGGTGCAAAATGTGAAGAGAGACGCAAATGAAATGTCAAGGGACTTCACTGGTGGATGTTGGGAACTAAAAGCAAATGATGATAAGATTTAACCTTTCTCGTTGAGGATTCCATTTGGTTCTATGCCTAAAAGCAAGCCACCGGCCAAGATTTTTGGTACACCCAGTAAAAACCCCAGTTCATGCTATTCCCCTCTTTCAGTAAGAATCATATTTCTGCTAAGAACTAAGGACTTGACCTATTTTGGACCCTATATATTTTTTAAGAGCTACACTGTTGACTCTTGGGTTAAAAGACTGAAAAAAAAGTCAAGGGCTAAAACATCATCAGGGAATTTTGCAGGATCTTGAATAACATTTAACAAATACTCGTTCATTTTTATTCATTTATTGGTCAAATCACCATATGCTGGAATAGCAAGTGCAAATACTTTCGACTTTATAGGGTATTTTAAAAGATTAATATAGAAATAAATAAGAATAGGCAATTAAATAAGTGGTTATAATCGCCCGGTATAATTAATTGATTTTTGTATGTTACTAAATGATCATTTATATCATCTGCATTCTAGGTTTTAGGCGTTTTACAATCTGTATTTGTTAACCAGATTTTCACCTGATCTAATTTTCATGTTGACTAATGTTTCTATTATTTAAATGAATAAAACCTGAGCCATCCCTATTCTTCATATGAAAATGAGGCTACAGTTTAGAGTAAGTACACACGGTTTAGGGAACAGTTGTGTTTAGGGGATAAATAACAGGTGGTATTGGATGACTTCATGCCTGGAGACAATTACTTTGCAGCAAATATTTAAGCTCCTAATCTACTTTGTTACAGACCATCTAGAATATAGAGGACATCACAGAGGAGATAAACATTCCATATAAATCCAAACCAATAAAGCTTGGTTTATTTTATACAGCCAAGTTTCCAAAGTGTACACATAACTAAAACTTTCCAACCCACACTGGCAGATATATGGTATGAAACCGGAGATAACAACATGGCATTTAAGCAATATTACAGCCCAACCAACTGAATTGGATCCTGCCGTTACTGACTCAGTAAAAGGTTTTGTAATCATTCTGTGTATCTTAAGTGATGGCAACATGTTTTTGGAATCAAATCATAGTAAAATACTTGGTTTAGTAAATGCTAAGATTTTTGCCAGACAGGAGACAAGAGATTGTAGGCGAATGAAGGCGGGACCTTAAAGCAGGAATATACAGAGAGAAAATGAGAGTTGACATTGCCATGGGAACGGCTGCATCTTGCGCATCAAAAGAGTGAGCCTCTCTGAAAAGGAGCAGGCTTCTGACCACAGAGATTTTATGATGCTATACAGAGTCCTGAACCAACAACCCGTTGGTTTAAGAAGAGTGCATGGAAGGAGAGCACTAAATATACTTTACATGGGTTTATATGCACATACATCTTTGTTGCTTGACTGAACAGGAAACGCAGATGTGCAGCAATTTTTAACCCATAAAGATCCAAATATACACCAGTTACCAAATGCTTAACAACCTTAGAGCAGGGGTGTCAAACATGCGGCCCGGGGGCCAAAACCGGCCCGCCAAACGGTCCAATCTGGCCCACGGGATGAATCAGTGAAATACAGAAATTACACTGAAGATATTAACAATCAAGAATGTCAAAATACATTTAGTTCAATTCCATCTGAAGTGGGTCAGACCAGTACAATACTATCATAATAAACTATAAATAATGAAAACCACATATTTTTCTCTTTGTTTTAGTGCAGGGGTGTCAAACTCATGTTAGTTCAGGGGCCACATAGAGCCCAATATGACCTGCAGTGGGCCAGATCATTAAAATAATAACATAATAATACATAAATCATATCAATTCCAAAATCTGTATGTCTAATTTCTATGTTTTAGAGTGAAAAAAGTAAGATTATATTATCCAAATTTCTACATCTACAAACTATCTTTTAAACAAATATGGAAAAACATGAACCATGACCAAAATGAAATTTCTGAAGAAAAAAAGTGCAATTTTAACAATTTATGCCATTATTTGGCCTCAGCTTCTCATTTTTACATGTTCATTACAACGTACAGATCACAGTGGATCTACAAAGGCACAAAGCATTTAATAAGAATATTGGTAAAATTACTCTTAAATCTCTTCAGACATTTCAGGTTGTTCAAATTTGTTCAGGTTTTTCACATTTTTTGTAAAAATCTAGTCTGTAAATGTTAACATTTTTGTGTAATTTTACTTTTTTTTTACACTAAAACAGGGGTGTCAAACATGCAGCCCAGGGACCAAAACCGGCCTGCCAAACGGTCCAATCTGGCCCATGGGATGAATTAGTGAAATACAAAAATTACACTGAAAATATTAACAGTCAAGGATGTCAAAATAAATTTAGTTCAATTCCATCTGAAGTGGGTCAGACCAGTAAAATACTATCATAATAAACTATAAATAATGAAAACCACATATTTTTCTCTTTGTTTTAGTGCAGGGGTGTCAAACTCATGTTAGTTCAGGGGCCACATAGAGCCCAATATGACCTGCAGTGGGCCGGATCATTAAAATAATAACATAATAATACATAAATCATATCAATTCCAAAATCTGTATGTCTAATTTCTATGTTTTAGAGTGAAAAAAGTAAGATTATATTATCCAAATTTCTACATCTACAAACTATCTTTTAAACAAATATGGAAAAACATGAACCATGACCAAAATGAAATTTCTGAAGAAAAAAAGTGCAATTTTAACAATTTATGCCATTATTTGGCCTCAGCTTCTTATTTATACATGTTCATTACAACATACAGATCACAGTGGATCTACAAATACACAAAACATTTAATAAGAATACTGGTAAAATTACTCTTAAATCTCTTAAGACATTTCAGGTTGTTCAAATTTGTTCAGGTTTTTCACATTTTTTGTAAAAGGCTAGTCTGTAAATGTTAACATTTTTGTGTAATTTTACTTTTTTTTTTTACACTAAAACAGGGGTGTCAAACATGCGGCCCGGGGGCCAAAACCGGCCCGCCAAAGGGTCCAATCTGGCCCACGGGATGAATTAGTGAAATACAAAAATTACACTGAAGATATTAACAATCAAGGATGTCAAAATACATTTTGTTCAATTCCATCTGAAGTGGGTCAGACCAGTAAAATACTATCATAATAAAGTATAAATAATGAAAACCACATATTTTTCTCTTTGTTTTAGTGCAGGGGTGTCAAACTCATGTTTGTTCAGGGGCCATATAAAGCCCAATATGACCTGCAGTGGGCCGGATCATTAAAATAATAACATAATAATACATAAATCATATCAATTCCAAAATTTGTATGTCTAATTTCTATGTTTTAGAGTGAAAAAAGTAAGATTATATTATCCAAATTGGTACATCTACAAACTATCTTTTAAAAAAAATATGGAAAAACATGAACCATGACCAAAATGAAATTTCTGAAGAAAAAAAGTGCAATTTTAACAATTTATGCCATTATTTGGCCTCAGCTTCTTATTTATACATGTTCATTACAACATACAGATCACAGTGGATCTACAAATGCACAAAACATTTAATAAGAATACTGGTAAAATTACTCTTAAATCTCTTAAGACATTTCAGGTTGTTCAAATTTGTTCAGGTTTTTCACATTTTTTGTAAAAATCTAGTCTGTAAATGTTAACATTTTTGTGTAATTTTACTTTTTTTTTTTACACTAAAACAGGGGTGTCAAACATGCGGCCCGGGGGCCAAAACCGGCCCGCCAAACGGTCCAATCTGGCCCACGGGATGAATTAGTGAAATACAAAAATTACACTGAAGATATTAACAATCAAGGATGTCAAAATACATTTTGTTCAATTCCATCTGAAGTGGGTCAGACCAGTAAAATACTATCATAATAAAGTATAAATAATGAAAACCACATATTTTTCTCTTTGTTTTAGTGCAGGGGTGTCAAACTCATGTTTGTTCAGGGGCCATATAAAGCCCAATATGACCTGCAGTGGGCCGGATCATTAAAATAATAACATAATAATACATAAATCATATCAATTCCAAAATTTGTATGTCTAATTTCTATGTTTTAGAGTGAAAAAAGTAAGATTATATTATCCAAATTGGTACATCTACAAACTATCTTTTAAAAAAATATGGAAAAACATGAACCATGACCAAAATGAAATTTCTGAAGAAAAAAAGTGCAATTTTAACAATTTATGCCATTATTTGGCCTCAGCTTCTCATTTTTACATGTTCATTACAACGTACAGATCACAGTGGATCTACAAATGCACAAAACATTTAATAAGAATATTGGTAAAATTACTCTTAAATCTCTTAAGACTTTTCAGGTTGTTCAAATTTGTTCAGGTTTTTCACATTTTTTGTAAAAGGCTAGTCTGTAAATGTTAACATTTTTGTGTAATTTAACTTTTTTTTACACTAAAACAGGGGTGTCAAACATGCGGCCCGGGGGCCAAAACCGGCCCGCCAAACGGTCCAATCTGGCCCACGGGATGAATTAGTGAAATACAAAAATTACGCTGAAGATATTAACAATCAAGGATGTCAAAATACATTTTGTTCAATTCCATCTGAAGTGGGTCAGACCAGTAAAATACTATCATAATAAAGTATAAATAATGAAAACCACATATTTTTCTCTTTGTTTTAGTGTAAAAAAAAAAAAAAGTAAAATTACACAAAAATGTTAACATTTACAGACTAGCCTTTTACAAAAAATGTGAAAAACCTGAACAAATATGAACAACCTGAAATGTCTTAAGAGACTTAAGAGTAATTTTACCAGTATTCTTATTAAATGTTTTGTGCATTTGTTGATCCGCTGTGATCTGTACGTTGTAATGAACATGTAAAAATGAGAAACTGAGGCCAAATAATGGCATAAATTGTTAAAATTGCACTTTTTTTCTTCATAAATTTCATTTTGATCATGGTTCATGTTTTTCCATATTTTTTTAAAAGATAGTTTGTAGATGTAGAAATTTTGATAATATAATCTTACTTTTTTCACTCTAAAACATAGAAATTAGACATACAAACTTTGGAATTGATATTATTTATGTATTATTATGTTATTATTGTAATGATCCGGCCCACTGCAGGTCATATTGGGCTTTATGTGGCCCCTCAACTAACATGAGTTTGACACCCCTGCCTTAGAGGCTCTATTCCTATCAATACATGCAACTGTACTGCTGGACTTCTGTCAGTCAGTATTCTCTAAAATATTGTGGACCACATTTTTGGAATAATCTATGTCCTGAACTTCAATCAACATCTTCTTAATCATTATTTAAAAAGTATCTGAAAAGGACTCTCATTTATGAAAAAATGTAAGGCTTTATATCATTTGATTTGTATTTTTAATTTTTTACTTGTAATAGTTATTTCAGTTATATTGTATTTTTATTCTTTATTTCTCTTTTGTGTATTGTGTATTTCTGGGGAGGTATTTATATAAGCCTTTTTGGCTTCTATCCTCTCCTGCACAATGGTGTTACTTGCATGATAATTTTTTTTTGTCTTGTTTGGGATGCGCAAATACATAAACACTAAATACGAAATAATTGGTGTAAAATGCAGTTGGTCATCTTTTCACGGTCATCAGATATGACCCATTTGGACGTTCAGAGGCTCCGTAGTGAATGTGGAAACACCATCATCTTCTACAACATTGATTCACCAGTAAAACCCATGGAGTTGGATCAATGACAGTGGATGGAGACACTGGGTTTCTGTTCAGTTAATAATAAATTTAACTGAAAAAGTAAATTTTTCTGAAGTTTTCTCTGTTTTTGGTATGATAACCCTCAAATGTAATCTCAGCATGATGATTAACCCATAAACCCAGTGCTACTTTTATCCCAGTTCCCAAATTACATTTTCTCTTTATCTAACATTTCTCCAGGGATTCATCACTATTTATTTATAATATTATCCTCTGTATTTTGTATTTTATCTGTATAAAATGTAATATTTTCCTGTATTTAATTTACTGATCATGAAGATGTTAATAAAAGCTCAGATTAAAGTTTATTGCGAGGGTTATTGTATCAGAAACAGCAAAAACTGAAGAAAAAAAAGGACTTTTTCAGTAAGTTTATTATTAACTGAACATAAACCAAGTGCCTCCATCCACTGTCACTGATCCAGATCCATGGGTTTTACTGACTAATCAATGCTGTTGAAGATAATGACATTTCCACGTTCACTACGGAGTCTCTGAACGTCCAAATGAGTTATATCTGATGACCATGAAAAGATGACAAACTGCATTTTACACCAATAGGATAAGTGGATCAGCAGTTATTTAAAAGTTATTAATAGTTATAGAAGTTATAAAAGTTATATAAGTATAAAAGTTATATAAAGTTATTCATATCAGTAAATTATTTTGGTCGCAGGTGGATGTTTGGGTCTTTATCAGTTAAAGTACATGATCAGTAAAATAAATATAGGCAAATATCTGATTTTCACTTAAAAAATGCAAAATGGAAAGGATAATTTCATGACAAATGGTGATGGTTAAATAGAGAAAAAATAATAATAATTTGGGAACTACCACAAAAGTAGCACTGGGTCTTTAAGGGTTAATGTATGTTTGGTGGATCAGAGGAAACAGTAGAGACATAATTAGAGGAAAAATATAATTGACTTAAGTTGGAACTGAATTTGTGTAAAATATCTGGCACAGACAGACAGTGGGTTTTTACAATGTCATACAAATACAGTGTTTTTTGACAAGAATAAACACACAAAATATTTGCGTTTAATGGGTACTGGTTGTGTCTATGACTTACCGTGTATTGTTGACTGTGTAGAAGTAGGTGTACCCTTTGTGTGACTGTTTCAAATTGTATCTACACTTGACAAGGACTGAGATGTTTGCATCGCCTCAGGCTCTTCTCCTTTTGGCAGACAGCATGATAGTTAAAGAGTTAGCTCCACTGTAACCTCCATTATATATTACTTAAAATACACAGGGGAAAAGAAATGTAATATAATATCCATAACTGTGTTATTATCGTTGTGATCATCTGAAGGTAGGCTGAAAAAATAATTTTTTGTTACCTTATATGAGTTGCTTATTCTTCTTTTCTTCTTTTTTGGTTTATAGTTCCAGCATTAAACACTACAGTGTGCAGTATTTCAGGATTAAAATGTCTAAAAATGGCTGGGCTGCTTTACATATTTGCTTGACTCGTGTACTTACATGTAACAAATCCACATTTTAGTCACTTTAACCCTATAATGCCAAATGTATCTTATTTGATACATGAGTTTTGAAGCCCTGTACATGATCAGTGTAATGTTTTTTTTTGTTTTTTTTTTCTTGAAAAACCTGATGCATACAATTAGATACATGCAATACACAGATAATCCACCAGGGGGAAGGAATTCGTTCACCAGAGGCCTTTCCAGTGACACTACAAGACTGTCATTAATGAGGAAGGAGGCAGAAATTTGCTAATTTTGAAAAGGAATTCCCAATTTGTTAGACATGTTTGTGTTATATTATGTTTTTGTTTGTTCAACAATAAAATTATTTGAGCGTTGAGACCTGATATATCAAATATGATACAAAATTGAACAAGGAAATTGATATTTGAAAACAAAAACTTTTTTTCAGTTGTTCAGAAGGACCAATAAAGGCTCCAGTTTTAACTGGAATTTTCTGTCAATGATTTAACGGTTCAGGCTTTACAGGGTAAACAGTGCTTTTAATTTGGTCACCTGTCAATCGTGTCATATCCCTAATAATAACCTATAAAGACCCAAACATCCACCATCGACCAAAACCATCTACTGATCTAAAAAATGTAATACCTGCTGATCTACTAATCATTACATGTAAATAATTGGTGTAAAATAAAGTTTGTCATCTTTTCATGGTCATCAGATATGACCCATTTGGATGTTCAGAGGCTCTGTAGTGAACATGGAAACACCGTCATCTTCTACAACATTAATTCATCAATAAAACCCATGGAGTTGGATCAATGACAGTGGATGGAGATAGTGGGTTTATGTTCAGTTATTGATATCTTTGCTGAAAAAGTCCAGTTTTTCTTCAGTTTTCTCTGTTTTTGATATAATAACCCTCCACTTTAATCTGAGCTTTTATGAACATCTACATGAATAGTGAATTAAATATTTAAAAAAAACAACAAAAAAAACCCAACTTGATTTTCACTGAAACTTTGCAAAATACAGAGGATAATATTGCAATAAATGGTGATAAATCAGTTAAGAAAGGTTGAATAGAGAGAAACATTCATTTGGGAACTACCACAAAAGTCACACTGGGTCTTAATGGGTTAAAGATGCAGGATCCAGAATTAAAAACAGACACAAACATGCAATTTGACAGAAAAAACGGCTCTCTTCTCTCAGCCCAAATCTAAAGACTAAATCTAAAAATACAAGATGTGATACCACTTCACACAACTTTGAAAAGAAAAAAAAAAAAAAAACTACTGGGGACATGGTATTGAGCACCAGTGTCACATCGGAGGAAATCTTACAGGAATTGATAATTACAGCTGTCAATAACATACTTATCCCCCTTATCTGTCCGAAAACACCTGTGATTAGCCAAGTCTCAACGAGTACATTGCATAGAGGGGGGTAGAATTCTCATTTCCCCCAGACAACTTGAATAACAATCCTCTGAAATGCCAATGATTTCAAAACACCATCACACATTTCAGTTTTAATATAGTGTTTTTTTATGGTACTTATGACTATTTTATTGGAATGAAATGATATAATATGAAGGTAGATCCTCAAACACAACACAATGCTAATATAACTGTAAAACACAGTTTATCGGGGTGTTCCCAGAAAAATGCTCTAAGTCAGGGGTGTCAAACTCATGTTAGTTCAGGGGCCACATTCAGCCTAATATGATCTAAAGTGGGCCGGACCAGGACAATAATATATATAATAGGATAAGAACTGATAAATAATGTCGACTCTAATGTTTTCTCTGTTTTTGAGTACAAAAAAAGTCAAAGTCCGTAATGAAAATGTTTACATCTACGAACTGTACTTGAACAAAACATGAACAAATATGAACAACCTCAAGATTCTAAAGAAACATAAGTGCAGTGTTAACAATACCATGCTGTAGTTTATCATTTACACATGTACAGGGTGGGGAAGCAAAATTTACAATATTTTGAGGCAGGGATTGAAAGACAGTGTATGACCAATTAGTTTATTGAAAGTCATGAGAATTTATTTGCCACAAGAAAATTGACATAATAGAAAATGTTTTTATTCTATGTGTCCTCTTCCTTTCTCAATAACTGCCTTCACACGCTTCCTGAAACTTGCACAAGTGTTCCTCAAATATTCGGGTGACAACTTCTCCCATTCTTCTTTAATAGTATCTTCCAGACTTTCTCGTAATAGTTTTGCTCATAGTCATTCTCTTCTTTCCATTATAAACAGTCTTTATGGACACTCCAACTATTTTTGAAATCTCCTTTGGTGTGACGAGTGCATTCAGCAAATCACACACTCTTTGACATTTGCTTTCCTGATTACTCATATGGGCAAAAGTTTCTGAAAAAGTATGGGTAATAGTGTTAGGTATGATTATGACATCAATATATGTTTGGTTTCAAAACAACTGACATAGTGCCTGCTGAGAAAAAACAACTAAGTGTTCACTGTAAATTTTGTTTCCCCACCCTGTATATTATAACTTACAGATCACAGTGGATCTACAAATACACAAAACATTTAATGACAGAATATTAGAAAGATTCCACATCCTTCTCTAAAGACATTTCAGGTTGTTCATATTTACTCTGGTTCACACTTTTTGTAAAAGGGATAGTCCAAATGTAAACATTTTTGTATAATTTGACTTTTTTTTGTACACTAAATCAAAGAGGAAAACGAGCGTTTTTCATTATTTATAGGTTCTTATAATAGTATTTTACTTTAGATTGAATTGACTTAAAATGACTTTAGCATCACTGATTATTAATATCTTCAGTATAATTTTTGCATTTCACATATTCATCCCACGGGCCGGATTGGACCCTTTGGCGGGCTAGTTTTGGCCCCTGGACCGCATGTTTTACGCCTGTGCTCTAAGTGATTGATTGATATGATATGTTCAGGGCTTTTATTGTAGAAGATAATAACAGAAGTGGTGGGTAGATACGTAGCTGCAGGCAAGATGCTTTGTTCAAGACAGGATCGGGGTTATTATTCCCATAACAAATAAACCTAGCACTAGCATCGATTATAGTTATTATCATTATAATTATTATTAGTCTTTTACAAAGCTTTGTGATCTGTGGGTGTAGTGAAAAATGTTCATTGTGAGGTGATATGACCCTGACTGCAAATTTGGATTCATAACGGCAGGCAGCAATGAGCAGAACATTTGTACACAGTGACGTAACATGCATTAAAAGCTCATTTTTCTCTTCTGTTTGCCACATTATGATTTCTCCTCATTTATTTGAGAAGGTGGCCCTAACTTTTTAACAGTCAGAGGTAGATGTTTTGTTACAAGAAGGCTGAGAACTATTTTTAACTCCCTCTGCTGAGGTCAAGGTTATTCAGTTGCTCACAATGCAGCTTCACCAAATCTTACTCATTGAACCTTTGAGTTACCTCCATACTCAGCGGTCTATTTTAACATAGATTTGGAAATGAAATAAAGGAGATTCATGAAGCCTGAGCTGACTTGGAGTGTTTTCTCAGCCAAAACACTTCACAGAAGTGCTGTCTGGCAACATGAGGCAATGATGTCCAAACTCTATCAGCATCTGCAATGCACAATCATTTCAAGCATTTGGCCTTGGCATCCAGCCTTGTGCTGTGTTCATGGGTGTACATGTCTATTGAGCCTAATATAATTTACACATGTTCATATTAACTCCAGTACACACAGTATGGAAAATGTAAATGCAACTGTTGTAACTGCAACACTTATACATAGTAATGAGATAGATAGATAGATAGATAGATAGATAGATAGATAGATAGATAGATAGATAGATAGATAGATAGATAGATAGATAGATAGATAGATAGATAGATAGATAGATAGATAGATAGATAGATAGATAGATAGATACATAGATACATACATACATACATACATACATACATACATACATACATACATACATACATACATACTTTATTAATCCCGAGGAAAATTCACGAGTCACATCTGATGACCATGAAAAGATGACATCAGTTATTTACATGTAGTGATAGAATTAGTGGATCGACAGGTATTAAACAGTTTATATCAGTAGACAGTTTTGGTTAAAAGTGGATGTTTGGGTCTTTATGGGTTAATAATTCAGGCCAAATGCAGTTTCTCAGCTTTTTAGTGGCGTCAGATGTGTCTTTTTTGGACCTTCTGAGGTTCCATAGTAAACGATGAAACTCTATCATCTTCTTCATCTTTGTTCACCAATAAAACTAATGTAGTTTGACAAATAGCAGTGGCAGTAGAGGCTTGTTTTTATGTTCAGTTAATGATATGTTTCAATGAAATATTATTCTTTTCTTCAGTTTTCTTTGTTTTAATGTAATGATTTTTGGATTTACTCTGCACTTTTATTAATATTTACATGATCAGAAAATCAAATACTGGAAAATATCCAAATGGATGGATGGATGGATGGATGGATGGATGGATGGATGGATGGATAGATAGATAGATAGATAGATAGATAGATAGATAGATAGATAGATAGATAGATAGATAGATAGATAGATAGATAGATAGATAGATAGATAGATAGATAGATAGATAGATAGATAGATACTTTATTAATCCTGAGGGAAATTCATAATATTCCAAACTCTCAACACCAGGGGGAAGTCAAATACCAGAACACACTTAGGACGAGCAAAACCACCAATGAATCAACAGTGTGTATCCACAGACTGTATCACTCACTGAATAAAGTACAAAAATACTTGAATACACACATCTGTATTGTATCGGTATCATCAAGTTTTCCTCTTTAAACTAAAACTCGTGGTTGGTTATTTTGACAGTCTGTAAAAATAATACTGCTGTATAAAAACTTAATGTAATGATAGTTTACATCATTAGCTTTGTTAGCTTAGCTCTGTTTTTAGACAGAAAACAGCCACAGTAAAACCACACAACACCTCTATTTTCTGTACGATTTGTGTTGTCCAGTGGTTCCCAATTTTTTTTGGCTCGTGCCCCCATTTTAACATCACAAATTTCTGGTGACCCCAGACGTTCAAATACATATGGCTATGCTATGTTGCAAATAAATGTGAATTTTTGATGACATTTAGTCTATATAAATAAAATTTATATAATGTATAATTATTATGGATGGAGGCAGAAAAGCCAGGTGTAGATTACTGCACAAAGTGAGAATTTTATTTTCCTTGGTCAGGATATGTACAGTCAGTCCAGCTTGGATTTACAAGGCTGACAATTAATACTGAACAAACAAGAACTCAAACTATGAATTATGAAAGAGCTGCAGCATCTGAAACCAACCACAATGAACATTTGACAGATAAACAGTACCACAGTGCTTCAGTTTCAGCTTTACAGTTTGTCATGTCTTTTATGTATTGTGATTGTGTTTCTCAACTCACCATCTATTTTTCATTAGTAAGTTTTTTTTTTTTGTTTTTTTTTTTTCATTTCGGGCGACCCCATTTGAATTCCAGGCAAGCCCACGTGGGGTCCAGACCCCAAGGTTGAAAAATACTAGTGTAGTCAGTAGCTGCACTAAAGAGAACAACAACTTCTAGCTTCTAACTTTCATCACTTTGTCACTTTCTCATCCCATCTGGTCGCTTTCTGTTGGTTTGGCCAAAGACGCCATGATGTTAGTTTTCCTCACCATAGAAGACCGACAGTTTGACTCACTACTCCCTCTAGTGTTCGCATAAGTAATTTTTGTACAATGCAATACATCGGCGTCTTTGGCTCCACACACACTAATGATACATTTAGGTCTTTTTTTTTTTTTAACCTACAAACACTACAAATACCTCCTTTAATGTTGCTAAGAGGTTGCTGAAGTGTACTCTTATATATACACATAGGCTATACATATATATTAGATAGATTTTTCCCTAACACCTGTATATGTATCCATCTCCTAAAAATGAGTCCAAGCTGACCCCAATCTACTCCAGGTAATACACTGACATACACCCATATGACCTATATTTGATGTTTCAGGTGCATGTTCATTACACAAAGCAACAATAGGTATGTGTGAATTGGGGTATAACACCATTGTTTGCTAATCTCTTTGTTTTTCCTGAACACACACAAACTATCTATAGAAAGTGTTTTTTTTTTTGTCTCCATGTAATTGTCATAAAAAGTGTCTTCACCTGGAAAAAGAGTAATGTATAGTACAAGTGCAGCATTTCAGAAATTCACAGCTAATAGAACAAAAATGGGCTCACAAATACTATAATAAACCTTACCAAAATAGACTTAAACACCATAATGTACAGTAGTTACATCTAAGAATGTCACTTCAAACTTTACTCTGCCTTTGTTAATTGTGTCAGTAAATGCCTCAGAGGTCTCTAGACTCGACATCCGCGGTGGACCATCCATCACTGGAATCATGAACTGTGCTCAGACCAATCATTAGAGGTTTTTTTTTCAAAAGACGGAATGCCATTTCCAGTTGTACCTACAAATTGTAGCACTTGACAAAGGCTGCCTACAGTAATTCTGAGCCCACATGCTTCTAGTGGCTACGTATAATGACAGGTCTTGATGTGGTGGAGCCATGGGTGTTACTCCTGCATATAACCTTTACATACTGGAAAACATCCGATTCTTTGTTTTGTTTTTGTTTTTTTGTTCTGCCTTGTAGTGGATGAAATATCAAAATTCCATCTTTCTTTGAGGGGACTTTTTTTTTTTTTAAATATATTTCAACTAGAAGCACTCGGAGAGCGCAGACCTCCGCCAAGGCTGATCAATGGCCCCCCCCCGTGGGCCCCCCCACGCCAAGGAGGTTATGTTTTTGCCAGGGTTTGTTTGTCTGTCTGTCTGTTTGTCTGTCCGTTAGTGTGCAACATAACTCAAAAAGTTATGGACAGATTTTGATGAAATTTTCTGGTCTGCACCCCCCCCCCCCCCCCCGTGGGCCCCCCCACCCCCGATCACCACCAAAATTTAATCATTTCTTCCTTATCCCATTTCCAACAAACCCTGAAAATTTCATCCAAATCTGTCCATAACTTTTTGAGTTATGTGGCACACTAACGGACAGACAAACAAACAAACAAACAGACAAACAAACAAACCCTGGCAAAAACATAACCTCCTTGGCGGAGGTAATAATTTTCTAGTGCATTCATTGAAAAACTGATGATCTTAGGCCGATCCTTGCAGAGCATTTGTGCCAAATCTTGATGATATTAAGTTGTTCACATCATATTTTATATTGTTCGTTATGTTAACTTATCGCTGTCTTTAACTCAACCTGTTCCAACTTTTTTCTTGAATGTGTTGTGGCTTGAATGAATGAATACACTGTACATTTACAAATGAAATGAAGCTGACAACACTAAACATAAAAAATGATGTGTTCATACCATCTACAATGAAATACAAGTCAAAGGAAATTTTAACATCATTGTTTGCTTTTTTTCAGAACTACACTGCAAAAATCTAAATCTTATCAAGTGTATTTTTCTCATTTCTAGTCAAAATATTTCATCACACTTAAAATAAGACATAATCACTCAAAGAGTAATTTGTAAATGAGATATAAGAACTTATTTTTAGACAATAGATCTTGAAAATCTTATTTCAAGAAATCTTACCAAGATAATTTTCACTTGTTCCACTGGCAGATTTTTTTTTTTGCTTAATTCAAGATTTTTTGTTTGTTTGTTTGTTTGTTTGGGTTTTTTTGCTTAATTCAAGCAAAAAAAAAATCTGCCAGTGGAACAAATGAAAATTATCTTGATAAGATTTCTTAACAAAAGATTTTCAAGATCTATTGCCTAAAAATAAGTTTTTATATCTCACTTACAAGTTACTCTTTAGGTGATTATGTCTAATTTTAAGTGTGATGAGATATTTTGACTAGAAATGAGAAAAATACACTTGGTAAGATTTAGATTTTTGCAGTGTATGATTTGTGCAATGCAAAGTCCTTCTTAATAGAGGGTTCTAATTCTTAGTTTATATCACTGAGAAGGTAGAAGTGTAAAAAAAACAAAACTGGGTTTGTCATGTCTTGCCACTTTTGCACGTAGACAAACAGAAATAATTCTGTTACTTGAACAAATACAAATACTGAGCTCTCTGCACATCTCTTGTATACGCTAAATCAAAGCTGTTAGACTTTCTCACAAATCACACCCACAAGGACTGACATATCATCAAACTACCATATATTGTCCTGACAATAATACACGCAAACAAAGATGAATGCTTTTCACGCATTACAAAGCAGAGTTAGCTAAAAGGAGTCAGAGTACGACCACAAGTCCACTGAGGGTAATTAAATGCATAGAAACTATGTGATGTGACATCAAAACACTTCAGCTAACATGAATATTACATAATATCATGTTATTCCACGCACCACAATTAACATATTCTGGTATCATTTCAGGCATTCACGCATGAAACTTCAGTGGAGACTATAAGCATCACAGAGAACCTTGTATGCCACTGATAAGGCCTTTCTGTGATATGGATCAGAAGGGCATTTGAGTCTGTTGGATCAATAACTGCAGATGTTCTGCTTGCACACAAGCACCAATCTTTAAGACGGAGGCTTACTATGGCACAATTGACAAATTAGTTCCACAGGGCTTGATGACTAAAAGATAAGAGGATCAAAGATGAACAAAGGCTTACTTAATTCAGAATTAGAACATTTATAACTTGCCGAAGAATGAACATTAAATTAATCCGAACTAGAAAAAAAAAAAATGATTGAACTATTTCTGAATAACTGATGACATGATAATGTGACTACATGCAGATATTTCAATCACAGTAAGAGTGTTAGTTTTAATTGAGAAAATCTGTCAGTCATCTAACCAACATCTGCTTTTAACAGTACCAATGGCTCTCTGTAAAGCAGCCATTTTATCACCATTATACAGACTGTAAATGGTGATAGTTTGGGCAGAGATAACACTTTTTCCACTGATACTGGGGGAAAAAAATGTCTAAATGGCTACAGGACAATGAAAATCAGTTAATGAACATTATGATAGACCTTAGCGAAAATATTATTTGATAGTGTAGAGCACAGGTGTCAAACATGCGGCCCGGGGGCCAAATCTGGCCCGCCAAAGGTTCCATTCCGGCCCGCGGGATGAAAGTGCAAAAATTAACCTGAACAGTCCAGGTTGTCCAAATCCTTTTGGTTCAGGTTCCACATACAGACCAATGAGATCTCCAGTAAAAATAACAACACAATAATCCATTAATAATGACAACTACAAATTTTCTTTGTGAAAAATTATGTGGAAAAAATTTAAGTGAAAAAATATTACACTGTGAAAATATTTACATTTACAAAACTATTTTTTCACAATAAAACGCAAATAAATACATAAATAAAAACAAAGATAAACAACCTGAAATGTGCAATTGTAACAATATTCTGCCTCTTACTAAATGTTTTATGCATTTATGGATCCACTGTGATCTGTAGTTGTGTTAATAATAAGAGATGTAATATTGTAGAAATTGTTAAAATTTTACTTTCAAACTCCAAAATTGTAACAATATTCTGCCTGTTATCAAATCTTTATGTAACATTGTGTGTAATGTACATCGAGGCATAATATTGTTAAAACTGCACTAAATTTTCAAATGAAATTTCTTTTTTTTTTTCAGGTTATTCACATCTTTTTTGTAAAATGTAAATATTTTCATAATTTATTTGGGGTTTTTTGTACTAAAACAAAAAGAAAAACTTGGATTTGTCATTATTTATGGGTTATTAAGTCATTATTTTACTGGTCTGGCCCACTTGAGATCAAATTGGGCCCCTGAACCAAAATGAGTTTGACACTCCTGGTGTAGAGTTTAACTCCTGTCAGAAAACAGACACACTATTGAAACCTGTTAAATCCTGGGCCATTTGTTCCTAGTGGGAATCATTTCAACGTAACACAAAACAATGGAGCAGCTGGTAGCAGAGGCTTCATTCATATAAAATCAAGTTATGATCAGAACACACCAAAGGTAAGACAACATTCTTCATCTCTAGCTCATAATCCAACCTTTATTTTTGCTCCTCTTTGCCTCTTTTTGTGACTTTTAGCAGTAGAGGATGAATACTTGTCTTGTTGGATCTGCTCAGTTTTGCAAAGTTTGTCACATGGCCTTTTGTTTTATAAAATTATTCATAACACAAACTGGTCTCAGACTGTTGGCTTGTTGTAGATATTTGTCCATTTAAGGCAGTGGTTTCCAACCTTTTTTGGCTCGTGACCCCATTTTAACATCACAAATTTCTGGCGACCCCAGACATTCAAGATGGAGACTTTTTTTTTTTTTTTGCTAAAATTAATTTGTTTTTGGTCATGTAATAGTTTGCTATACTATGTTGCAAATAAATGTTAGTTTTAGATGACATTTAATCTATATAATGTATATTATTATGGATGGAGGCAGAAAAGCCAGGTGTAGATTACTGCACAAAGTGAGAATTTTATTTTCCTTGGTCAGGATATGTACAGTCAGTCCAGCTTGGATTTACAAGGCTGACAATTAATACTGAACAAACAAGAACTCAAACTATGAATTATGAAAGAGCTGCAGCATCTGAAACTGACCACAATGAACATTTGAAAGATAAACAGTACCACAGTGCTTCAGTTTCAGCTTCAGTTTGTCATGTCTTTTATGTATTGTGATTGTCTCTGTCAACACACCATATATTTTTTATTAGTAAGTTTTTATTTTTATTTTTATCAATTACTAGAAATTTCAGGCGACCCCTATTTGAATTCCAGGTGACCCCATGTGGTGTCCCGACCCCAACGTTGAAAAACACTGATCTAAGTGCTTGTTTGAGTTGTGTTCTGTTTGTTTTTTGTTGAGCTTTGAGCTTTAGTAATGTGGATTTATAGCATGTGTATATTGGCGCAAGCATCACAACTTTACCATGGCAACAGAGACGGAACTGTGGCTGCCTCGGGTATCGGGGGGGAGTCGGGCTTAAGAGGCTTTCCACTTTGTGAGTAACGCTGATGACACAAACTCAATTTTATGTCACTGAAGGTTTTGTGAGAGCAGGTTTGATATAATAAAAGTTAATTAAACAATCTGTCCAAACTCCAGACTAGACCCTGCTGATCTTCTACATCACAGGTGTCAAACATTCGGCTCATGGGCCAAAACCAGCCCACCAAAGGGTCCAATCCAGCCGGTGGGATGAATTTGTTAAATGCAAAAACTACTCTGAAGATATTAACAATCAAGGGTTTCAGAATCGTTTCACTTCAGACCAACTGGATCTCAAGTGGGTCTTGTTTTAGTATTAAAAAAGTAAAATTGCATGAAAATGTTTACATTTACTCACCAAATCATGAATAACCTGAACAAATATGAGCAACCTGAAATATCTTAATAGAAGTAAGTGTCATTTTATCAATATCCTGCCTATTATTATATATCCGCATATTTGTAGATCCACTGTAATCTGTAAATTGGACACGTATAAATGATAAACTAAGCCATAATATTGTTAAATTTGCACTTTAGAATTTTCAGGTTGTTCATAGTTGTTCATGGGCGAAGTCAAGGGAAGGTTC
Source organism: Sphaeramia orbicularis (assembly GCF_902148855.1). Classification (NCBI taxonomy): domain Eukaryota; kingdom Metazoa; phylum Chordata; class Actinopteri; order Kurtiformes; family Apogonidae; genus Sphaeramia; species Sphaeramia orbicularis. The sequence goes on along the minus strand of NC_043971.1, from coordinate 21,565,814 downwards.
ACCTCTGGTCAAAAAAATTATATTACAATAATCTACACCAAACTTACATTTTTGGGTAGGTAATTACTTATATTTGCAGGAAAATGTATTTTGAAATGAGAAAAAATTTGCGAAAAAAAAATTTGAGGAATTTTTCTGAGTGTGAATGTTTGGAAAGTGACAGAGTTTTCTGCTGTCATACTGGGTTCATTTTATAAACTCTCATAAATAAACTACATTTATTCCAAATACATTGATATTTGACTGTTATATTATTTATGTCATATTCTAAACACACAGTGTTTAAAATCAGTAAATGCATATATCTACTCAAAATATATTTGAATATAATGTTAATATTATTTGTATGTTGCAAACATTGTTAAAAAAAAAAAAAAGTATGATATTGATAATTGAAATAAAAAATGTTTAATTTGATATTTACTTTTGCTGTCCATCCTTGACGTTTTTGGCGTTGTCCATCCATGACGCTGGCATTGTTCAAAACTCTTGCTACTTAGGTATGATAAAATTTTTCTTTTTCCTCTAACCAATTGTTAGGTTGTAAAATAGAGGGTTTAACGTATACACTGAATAAATTTTAGGATGAAAATGTCACTTTTGAGAACTTTGACATTTTTGCAAAAAATAGAAGTAAATTTTTTGTCCATCTGTGACGCAGTAGTTTTTGATATTTTTCATTTAGAAATATCTGAAACTAAATTGTGTCCTTTGAGTATGTTTAAGATGGCATTTAGACCTTTCCAGTTACGTGTAATATTTGTCTTTAACTCGTCTGGTTCAAAAGTTATGAATCAAAAAGTAGTGGGCGGTCCATCCACCCTTGACCTCCGCCCCCATGTAACGTTCAAGAACAGTTTGTAGTGTAAACATTTACATATTGTCCGGAGACCTAGGAAAGTGAAAGTTTTAGCTTTATTACATTAAACCACAGGTGTCAAACATGCGGCCCGGGGGCCAAATCCGGCCCGCCAAAGGGTCCAATCCGGCCCACGGGATGAATGTGTAAAATGCAAAAATTACACTGAAGATATCAACAATCAATGGTGTCAAAATCATTTTAATTCAGGTTCCACATACAGACACATACAGTCCAACTAGATTTCATGTAGGTCAGACCAGTAAAATATGATCATAATGACCTATAAATAATGACGACTCCAAATTCGCTGTTTTTTTGGTGTAAAAAAGTAAAACTACATAAAAATGTTTATATGACCAAACTATATTTTTACAAAAAACGTGAATAACCTGAACAAATGGAAATGTTTTAAGAAAAGTAAATGCAATTTTACCAATATTCTGCTTTTTACTAAATGTTTTGTGCGATTGTAACGCACATGTGTAAATGACAAACTGATAAACCAAGGCATAATATAGTTAAAATTGCACTTGTTTTTCTTAAGACAATTGAAGTTGTTCATGTTATTCAGATTTTTAAGGAAACTTTGTAGATGTAAACCTGATCAAAATATAATTTTACTTTTTTCACTGGTATTATTTAACTGATCCGACTCACTTGTGATCAAATTGGGCTGAATGTGGCCCCTGAGCTAAAATGAGTTTGACACCCCTGCATTAAATAATTGTCTTGATTAGAAACTGCATAATACAACAGGGTTTTTTTTGTTTTTTTTTAACATACATTTTAAAAATTATTTATTTATTTTTTAGTGGAGTGTCCTTTGCTTTGGACAGGATTTTTAAAAGTAAAGCTGTGACATTTTGTCCACTATAGAGGACAAAAATGCATTGCTGGGTCTCAGAAGGATATTGGAATTGTACTTTTTTCACTCTAAAACATAAGGAATGCTTTGGAGTTGCTATTATTGATAGGTTTTTATCTTATTATTTATAGTATTTCACTGGTCCGGCCCACTTCATATCATTTTAAGCTGTATGTGGCCCCTGTTCTACATCAGAAACTCCTCATAAACCAGTCCAAAAACAGTGCATGGAATTTAGTTTGTACTTCTGAAAACATTGCAAATGAGACAACTCTCAAAAGGCAGTGACAATTACTTTTTTTTTTTTTTTTTTTTATAATCTTTTTATTAGGACACATTTTCAGTACACACATCCTCCACACAGGTACAAGCATATGTCCAATTTTCCAGTCCCCCCCCCCCCCCCAAAAAAAAAAAACAACCAAACAAAAAACAAACAAAAAATGAAACTATATATAAAAATGTTTTTATTTTATTTATTTATTTATTTATTGTTTTTTTTTTCTTTGGTCTTTTTTGTTTGCTTTGTTCTGTTTCATTTTGTTTTTCTTAATTTTGCTTATTTACTTCTTTTATTCTAGATGGGAATGCATTGCTTGGGATTCTGTAGGGTGGGGGGAGGGATGGGGAGGGCATTATGCTTTTTGTTATGTAGAAAATCTAAAAGTGTTGTCTTTTTTATTGGATGATTACTACTTTGATTTGCCTTGACTTCAATAAAAAGAATAATTAAAAAAAACAAAAAAATCTTTTTATTAGGACACATTTTCAGTACACACATCTTCTCAGCACCGACACAAGCATATGTCCAATTTTCCAGCCCCCCCCCCAAAAAATACAAACAAACAAACAAAAAATTAAACTATATATATAAAAAAGGGAGAAAAGTAGTACCCCCCCCAACCCCCAGTGACAATTACATCCTCCATTTCACACTTTTCATTTGCAAAACCCTATCACCGACTTTATAGTTACGAGACTTTTTGTAAAAAGGAGGTGGTCATTTTAAACTATGCATTTGCAAACTGGTGTAGTTACGCAGTCCCATTACAGCCACCAGTAAACACAGGGTCAGAGGGCTTCATTATAACCAAGCCGTAATTGTCAGAAACAGTTTTTTAAAAGTAGTTAAATTTTTTACAGCCAGTTTTGCTTGTCTGTTCTGCATTAGGAACTCCAATGAAGCATAACAACAGGAAAGACAATTAGATAGAAAGACTGTGGGTTTTTGGCCAATTAGGAGAGTGTGTACGGAGATGACTGAGTGCAATAACAGGCAGAAGGTTCACCCAGATTATTGGCACCAGATTCCCAATGTGTCAGCTCAAATTATTTTTAGTTGCAACAATTCCTGCTGAATTGAGGTTGGAATAAAAGAGCAACAACCGAGAAATAAATCTGATCACAGTCTGGGTTTTATGTAGCTGATGCACAAAGAGGCAACAGATCTTACAAAGGTTTCACTGTGAGCTCCCTTTTGCTCACAGTATCCCATTAAAGTTAAATCAAAAGAACATTTTGAAAGTAAAACCCAATAAGCGTCAATCATGCTGTGGGCTCTGAAGATAGCCTGTATAGTTTGAAATGATATGTTCTGTACTTCTTTTGTCCGAAGAATACTTTTCCGTCTGCTTTTTTTTTTTTTTTTTTTTTTTTTTTTAAGAAAATGCATCTTCAGCAACTGGTTTAAAAACATTACGATATTTAGCCGTTCACAGTTTTGCATGATATATCATTACATTATCGATGATCATTTCTGTGACAGCGGAGGCAGATGAACCCCCCCCCGATTTCTATATACAGTTCTGTATATGTTGTTCAATCTTTAATTACTAAGTTGTATCAGAGTGTTTTTTAAGTGAGTAAATGAGCCCCAAAAGAAAAAAAAAATGATATCATTACAACATTTACTGTTTTAATCCAAATATTAGCTGATTAAAATATAACATTATTATTATTTTATATGGATAAATGAGAAAGGCTGTAGTTGTAGAATACGGTGGTCCACAGGTGCAACAGCCCAAAAAATTATCCATAAAAGAAAAAAAACCCAAAACCACCCGAAAAATTATCCACTATAAGAAAAAAAAGGGAACAGCCCAAAAAATTATCCATATAAGAAAAAAAAGTGAACAGCCCAAAAAATTATCCAGTGTAAGATAATTTTTTGTGCTGTTCTCTTTTTTTTTCCTATAGTGGATAATTTTTTTTTTAGCCTGTTCTCTTTTTTTTTCTTATAGTGGATAATTTTTTGGGCTGTTCTCTTTTTTTTCTTATAGTGGACAAGTTTTTACCCTTTTCTCTTTTTTTTTTCTTATAGTGGATAGTTTTTTGGGCTAGTGGATAATTTTTTGGGCTGTTCTCTTTTTTTTTTCTTATAGTGGATAATTTTTTAGCCTGTTCTCTTTTTTTTCTTATAGTGGATAATTTTTGGGATTGTTCTCTTTTTTTTTTTCTTGTGGTAGATAATTTTTTGGGCTGTTCCCTTTTTTTTTTTCTTATAGTGGATAATTTTTTAGCCTGTTCTCTTTTTTTTCTTATAGTGGATATTTTTTTTTAGCCTGTTCTCTTTTTTTTCTTATAGTGGATATTTTTTTTAGCCTGTTCTCTTTTTTTCTTATAGTGAATATTTTTTTTTAGCCTGTTCTCTGTTTTTTTCTTATAATGAATAAATTTTTTTAGCCTGTTCTCTTTTTTTTCTTATAGTGGATTGTTTTTTGGGCTAGTGGATACATTTTTGGGCTAGTGGATAATTTTTTGGGCTGTTCTCTTTTTTTTCTTATAGTGGATAATTTTTTTAGCCTGTTCTCTTTTTTTTCTTGTAGTGAATATTTTTTTTTTTAGCCTGTTCTCTTTTTTTTCTTATAGTGAATAATTTTTTTTTATCCTGTTCTCTTTTTTTCTTATAGTGGATAATTTTTTATCTTGTTCTCTTTTTTTTCTTATAGTGGATCTTTTTTTTTTTAGCCTGTTCTCTTTTTTTCCTTATAGTGGATCATTTTTTGGCCTAGTGGATACATTTTTGGGCTAGTGGATAATTTTTTGGGCTGTTCTCTTTTTTTCTTATAGTGAATATTTTTTTTACCCTGTTCTCTTTTTTTTCTTACCGTGAATAATTTTTTTTAGCTTGTTCTCTTTTTTTTCTTATAGTGGATAATTTTGGGGGCTGTTGCACCTCTGGGCCACTGTAGTAGAAGTATCATAGAGGTTTCTAAACTTCTGTCAGGACAAACAAAATGATCCCAATCTGCTTTAACGTCCAGCCTTCATTTTTATATCATTAAATTCCGTGCACACTGCTCCTTCCATTTGCACTAACTGTTGACACTGGACATAAATTGTGAGCTGCAGAATCATCCAGCGACGGCATAAATCCTGGGAATACTGAAGCTGCTGTGTCCAAATAAAGTGAGGAGGAACGTGAAGAAAATCAGTCTGTTTCAGTTTTATGCATGGTGTTTTTATCAATTAATGCAAAAATCAGTGAGGACTCTAATGTGTGGCTTTATAGTTTTGTGTTTATATTGAGGAAAATCCCACAGGTGTAGACACAGAGCGTTTTAGACGTGTGTGTCCTCTACTTTGATTACATGTACTTGTTCAGCCGCAGTGCAGGGAGCATGTTTTTTTTCTGCAGCATGTGTTATTTTTATCAAATGTACTGGCACCCAGTATGAGTCGTTGTATAACCACACCCTGACTGCTTATCACTGAGCAGCTGGGGGTCAAGCGTTTTGCTCAAAGGCACCTGGACAGCAACTGTACATTCCAGTTTTTCATTAATGTTACACTTACAAGCTATTAAAATGTGCGCAAAGGTGGTTTTGAAAGGCAAAAGCCCCCAACTTAGCCATCTGGCACGAACAACAGCAAAGGAAACTGTGACCCATATGAAAGATTTTGCCGGAGAAGTGCTGAGTAGCATCTGCTCGCTGTGAAAATGCCCTGGGTCCTTTGCATGACATGACAAATTACACTGGGCAGTTTACATTTAATTATCCACTTCAATGCTCACCTTAGTGAGAAAGTATAGGAAGTGGGAAAATCTTTTTTATTATCTCTAACAAGAACTTTAAAACCACTTTTTTCCACCCAATATTTTATACCCTTATATATTACCATTGCACTCTGTGAAAGGAGTGTATAGAACAACTTAAATGATAAAACAAAGGCAATTCAATAAAATAATACGTTTAAAAAGACAGTTAAATCCAAAATGTTGAGTAAATATGATGAAATGGACAGAGTTTAATTTTGACATCAATATTACTCCTAAGAAATGGATAGTTTATTTTGACAAGTGTAGTATTGTTATGAAACGGACAGACTTTATTTGAGTTTTTTTAATTATGGGTATTATTGTTATGAAATGGACAAGGTTTATTTTAGTTTTTATATATATATATATATATATATATATATATATATATATATATATATATATATATATATATAGTATATGTATAGAGTTTTTTTTTTTTTTTAATATGGCTATTATTGTAATGAAATGGAAAGAGTTTTATTTTGGGTTTTTTTTATATATGGGTATCATTGTTATGGAATGAACAGAGTTTATTTTAATATATGTATGTGTGTGTGTGTGTGTGTGTGTGTGTGTGTGTGTCTCGTATTGTAATGAAATGGACAGAGTTTATTTTAGGGTTTTATAAATATATATATATATATATATATATATATATATATATATATATATATATATATATATATATATATATATATATATATATATGGGTATCATTGTTATCAAATGAACAGAGTTTATTTTATTTTTTTAAAATATGACTATTATTGTAATGAAATGGACAGAGTTTATTTTTGTTTTTTTTATATGGGTATTGTTATGAGATGGACAGAGTTTATTTTTGTTTTTGATATGTGTATTATTACTGCTGCGAAAGGGTCAGGGTTTATTTTGATGTGAAATGCTGTTGCTAAATGAACAGAGTCTATCACTTATGTATAGCATTTTTGTGTTTTGTGCTTAGTCAGAATTTAGTCTGATATGTGTAGAATTTTTGAGTTACTTATGGGATCTGACATAGGAATTTTGGGTAGTTAGAAGGATTTATAAATTAAACTTCATTTCCGCTCCTTTTCAAATGTTTTCCTTTCTTTTTATATGAATCTTTTTGTTGTTTGGTTTTAATGTTATATTTAAAAAAAACAAAAAACAAAAAACAAACAAACCATTATATGAATGAATGAATGAATGAATGAATTGTTATTATTGTGTGCAGCATAAGAATATGCCCAGCCCTTACATAGGCTTATAAGACACCAAAAATATAAACCAAACACCAAATACCAGACAATAGACACAACAGATATAAACAAGACAATGTACTGACCTATTTAAACAAACACATCTGCCAATTTTTCCAGGCTTTACAAACAAATAATGCTAATTTATATACATCTGAGCTAAATAACCACTTCATCTTGTCATCATCGGTGCACCAAAACATACCAGGATTTCGGATAAACATGTCATCAAACAAAGAGGCTCTCAGTTCATCATATAGAGGACAATACAAAAGAAAATGGGATTCATTTTCCACTTCCCCCAAATTACACAGTTCACAAAGTCTGTTTCTTCTGGGATTTGGGTAAATCTCCCAGTTTCTAAGGCCAAGGGAAGGATTCCTGTACGCAGCTGAGCAACCAAGGACCTTTATATACCAATATCATTTTCAGATTGACTAAATAATTATTTCATTTTAGTATCTGTAGACTAGTAGAATTGAAAAAAAAAAACCTGATTTATTTCAAATATGGAAATGGTACAAGCTTCCTGATTGCTACTAATTGACTTCTTTGCACAATATAATATAGAAATGAAAATTCAAGGAAGCAAAAAATAAGAATGCACACAAAAAAAGAAAAAGAGAAAAAGAGTCATATGTGAAAAGGAGTGAGAAGAAGCATAGCCTGTTAGCTCTCACCCCTTACTCTAAACCAGCTATATACACACACACACGCACATACATGCATACATACACATATATACAGGGTGGGGAAGCAAAATTTACAATATTTTGAGGCAGGGATTGAAAGACAGTGTATGACCAATTAGTTTATTGAAAGTCATGAGAATTTATTTGCCACAAGAAAATGTACATAATAGAAAATGTTTTTATTCTATGTGTCCTCCTTCTTTCTCAATAACTGCCTTCACACGCTTCCTGAAACTTGCGCAAGTGTTCCTCAAATATTCGGGTGACAACTTCTCCCATTCTTCTTTAATAGTATCTTCCAGACTTTCTCGTGATAGTTTTGCTCATAGTCATTCTCTTCTTTACATTATAAACAGTCTTTATGGACACTCCAACTATTTTTGAAATCTCCTTTGGTGTGACGAGTGCATTCAGTAAATCACACACTCTTTGACGTTTGCTTTCCTGATTACTCATATGGGCAAAAATTTCTGAAAAGGAATGGATAATAGTGTAAGGTATGATTATGACATCAATATGTTTGATTTCAACGTTTGATTTCTGCTGAGAAAAAACAACTAAATATTCATTGTAAATTTTGCTTCCCCACCCTGTACATGCGCACACACTTACATATACAAGTACAAATACATATATACACTGATACATACATACACATTTACATTCACATAAGCTTCTCTGCCTCTAATCTCTATGCCATATCAATGAGCAAATGACAATAGTCAGTAATGATAATTAGCAATTATAACTGCTAAACAATTTATTTTTGTACATTTTCTAAAATTGGTTAATATTTGGACCTTGCTTGAGTTCCTCTCTTATATTGTTCCATAACTTGATACCAGAAATAGGTAAACACAGATTTTTTAAGGTTGTTGTCCTGTTTTTGATTTTGCAGTTATGTTCCACTCTGAACTGATAACCTCCCTCCCTGTTCTTAAAAAAATTTTTGGGATATTTTCTGGTAATTGCCTGTTTTTTGCCTTGTACGTGATTATTGTTGTTTGGTAAGACACGATATCAGTGAATTTCAGTAGTTTTGATTGTCTAAAAAGTAGATTTGTATTTTCCAAGCACTGAACTTTGTGAACAGTCCTTATTGCTCTTTTCTGCAGGATGGTAAGTGATTGTAATGATACTTTAGAAATATTTCCCCGAACCTCAGCACAGTAATGTGAATATGGCAAGAGCACTGAACAGTAAAGTGTGCAAAGAGGACTATTATCCAGTAATTGTTTTGCCTTGTATATGACTGCAATACTTTTTGAAACTTTGGACTTTGGACTGTACACGTTTGACATGTGGAATTAACAGTAATCTAAAATTCACATTCTGCAGAACACACAGATAGTTTTATAGAATGGGGATATTGTCTACTGCTGTGGTTTGTAGTCTGCCAAATGACAGCGCCACCATGACAGATCAAAGCGGTGATATTTTGAGGATAAATAGGCCATCTCTATTGAGTAATACATCACTCTTTTATCTTTTCCATTCATCTTTATGTCATAAAAGTTCATGACATGAGCTTAGTCTCTGAAACACAGAGGACGTGTCATTTTGTGAGCATTTTTCCTGTATGATACACAGACATCATCTAACATTGGATTATTTAACAAGATCAGACGCATATTCAGCATTTTTCATGTGCAAAATATAGACGACAGCTGTTGCCATAAAGGCACTTATTATGGGTGCTCAAATTTCATTAAGCGACAGCTCATTATGAACACAACTGTGTCATTTTTATCAAGCATTGCAGGGAAAAGTCAGTGATGTACTTCCAAGTATCATTACTGAGATGCAAAAAGAAATTCTGCTCTTTTTTTTTTTTTAACACATTTTATGAAAAACACAGAAATGCTATTCAAAATTAATAACTTACCTGATAAGTTTGGAACATATTGATGGCATAGTCATGGAGTTGTTTGGAACTCAGCCTAGTTCTGTACGACTTAAAGTAATGTTTCTTTGTCGTATATTGCAGAGATTCAGCAGTTTATAGGGAAATCTGGTTCAGGTTTATATTAAACAGTGCGTATGAATCAGAAATATAGCTTACGTGTGAATATATTTTTTTTGCAATTTTATGACATGTTACTGTATGCATTCGTTTCTGTTCATGTCAGTGGAAAGAGAGTCCTCTAAACATAAATCTAGATCACCTCATTCCGTGGATACTATAGCTGCAATAGGCTGAACACAACCGATTCAGGCTGTATAGCAGGTAGGCTACCTGCTATATGCTCGGGCTAAAAGACAGAAGGTGAGTCACAGCAGGCGCTACAACTGCTGCCTGGGATTTAGGTCAGCTAAATAACTCCAGGTGGCACGGGTCCTTCCCCGAGGACACAGAGCAGCCTGTATCTGGACCAAGGTTAGCAGCAGTGGCCCCGGGGGCATAATGGGACATTAATTTTTAATGTAAACTAACCCATGTCTAGTTGTGGGCATGGGGTGATGAGTGGTGTAGGGTATTTGACTCTACATAGTTGTGTAAATGCCGTGGTGTAGCTGGTGGGTTTGTGTTCTTTGTTTATAATTCATCGCTAGAGTTCTAGTACCGGCAAGGAGACAAATACATTTACCTTTTATCCAATGAAAACTAAGGGTTTGTTGAACAGCTCAAAGGCTGCAAAACGCTAAAGTAACAATATTTACTGGGTCCCAGGAGTGAGAGCCATAAACAGATAATACCTGTTGAAGGATGATAAAAGGGGGGAAAGTCAGAATGGAGACAATATTATGGCTTTCTGGCTTTATTTTGTTTTGTTATGTTTAGTTTTTTTCTCACATCAGGGAATAGGGTAACTAGTCGTCAGTGCTAATATGTGAATAATTGTGTTTGTCTGATGTACTCCACCAAAAAATATAAAAGCAGAACTTCTTTAAAGAATTATGAGTTATATAAGTTACAAATATGGATGCTATTTTACCAGGAGCAAGCTCTTTTAAAGTGTTATGTGTTTGTGTTTTTGGTCTCATATTTATTTTAGTGTTTTTGCTTTGTTCATGTATTGAATTTTTTCCCTTTTTTTGCTGCAGTGATTCTACTAGCCATGTGCTCAGATCTGCTCAGATCTTTTTCTTTTTTTTTTTTTTTTTTGCAAGCACATGACACTTACCCATGAATTGCTGAAAAACAAAGAAAGCTGTTGCCTCCCCTTAAGAAGCCAAAAAGCCAGAGAACTGAGAAAGACGTCTCTTTGAAGTGAGATAATATAATGAACGCATTAAATTATGCTCGCTCTGTCTCAGTATTGCAGTTCTGTTGACACTGGAAAAAAAGAAAGCAACATTGCTGCTTTATATTATCACTAATTTACACCGTTAGTTACAGAAAACACTTCAGAGGGTTTCTTTTTACTTATTAAATCCCTTTTATTGCTCAACAAATGCATACAATAATACACATGACAGCTACCACTGCTTACATTGAAATAATGCCTTTGGTAAGATTGTTTTAAGTAAGTGGAAATAATTGCAGGACAATGAAAGGAGTGATCATTCTCAGATTATAGAAATAGTTGAGTCCAAATGTCTAATTTATGAAAAACACATATATTACAAAAGGAAAGAATAAATTGTATGTTTTGATAACGATTTAAAAGGAAAAAAGTAGAGTAGTTTTATTGCTGTGGAGGACAGTCGTCAGTTCAGTTCTATTGAAAACACACTGTGATGCTTTTGAAATAACGACATGAAGGACAACACAAGGCTGTGGTTCATTCACAACAGCAAACCTACTTTCCACTTCTTATATTCATCTATAATAACATGTCCCTAACTAACATCTGCCTATTTGTCTGTATTCATTGTCATATTTCCAAAACGTAGTCTCCCTATGCTCCTGTAAATAGGCTGTAACCTGGAAAGAACTCAGTAGGTGTTCATAAACTCAAGTTCCATTAATGACATTTGACCAGTTAAACTGACCCTTATAGACAATACCACTCTATATTAATGTGTTTTACTCCTTTACCAATATATATTAATGTAGGGTATAAATTTCTTTATGTATGTGGGTAGACATTTCACCAGCATTCTTTTGGTATTAAATGGAGCTCCTGTTAATTATTCATCATCCTTTTAGGGAACTGATACGCAGCAAAAAATGCTGACAAATTTTTTATTTTTTATTTTTATGTCTTAAGCAGGCAATAATTTATTGTAAACATACGGTAATGATTATTGTCTGTAAACTGAAGTCAATTACAAACACGGCTTCTATGTAAGAATATCAGGAAATTAACCTAAATATTACCTTTTAGGTTTTTTTATTCCTAACAGGATTCGTGGTTCCCCACATGGTGCGTTACTGATGTGAGCCGCTGTTACAGCACACTGGTGCTCATGATTCTTCAGAGTAAACATGTCACTGTGGGTTAGAGGTATGATTGCTTCTGTATGTCTGCATGATCTGCATGATCGGTTAATCTACTCTCTGCCATCAGTCACTGAATGTGCAGAATATGACACACTACAGGGCTGAAAATGCTAATATTATTACCCCGCCACCAGAAGGGGAGGCAAGGGGTATTGTTTTTGATTCGGTTTGTTTGTTTTGTTTTGTTAACACTTTAGCAGCAAAACTGTTGGTTGAATTCATACCAAATTGGGTTTATAGGTTGCCAGTGACCTAGAATAGATATGATTAAATTTTGGGAAAAATAGGTCAAAGATTCAATTTTTTATGAATTTTTTAAAATCTTTTTTTTCTCCCATTTACTTATAATGGGAGAAATTTCACATGTCTGTAGCAGCAAAACTATTGGTTGAATTCATACCAAATTGGGTTTATAGATTGTCAGTGACCCAGAATAGATGTGGTTACATTTTGGGAAAAGTAGGCCAAAGTTAAAATTTGTATGAATTTTTTGAATATTTTTTCTCCTCCCATTTACTTATAATGGGTGAAATTTCAAACATCAATTTTGTTTCAATTTACTTCAAACTTTGCACATACACTACCGGTCAAAAGTTTTAGAACACCCCAATTTTTCCAGTTTTGTATTGAAATTCAAGCAGTTCAAGTCCAATGAACAGCTTGAAATGGTACAAAGGTAAGAGGTGAACTGCCAGAGGTAAAAACAAACAAACAAAAAAAAAAGGTAACGTTAAACACAACTGAAAAATATTGTACATTTAAGAATTATACAAAAAGGCGAACAACAAATGGGTTAACAACTTAAAGCAGTTCTGCAGCAATGGAGGTTGATCAAGCCTGGAAAGTTGGTGCTACCATTTCCTACAGGTGTCCCAACATTTCTGAATTACTTACAAGCCCCTCTGTCTGCATAAAAGTAGTGTTGGAACACACTTTGGTACCATTTTTTACTTCTGGCAGTTCACCTCTTACCTTTGTACCATTTCAAGCTGTTCATTGGACTTGAACTGCTTGAATTTCAATACAAAACAGGAAAAATTGGGGTGTTCTAAAACTTTTGACCGGTAGTGTATATAGAGGCAGTTGACATGCTGACATCACCACATGCATAGACATGATGACATCAGCTGGGTTGATGCTAAAATCAGCTACAATACATACGAGGGGCGGGGTTTGTTGTGCCTGGCACCACTTGTTTTTTTTTTTTTTTTTTTTATCAAATCAAATCAAATCAACCTTTATTTATAAAGCGCTTTTCAAGCACAGATGCAACACAAAGTGCTTTACAGAATTAAAAACAATTACACAATAAAAACAGAAAAACAATTACAAAGAAAACCCCTCCCTCCCACCCTCCATACTAGACATGCACACACACACACACACACGCCCACACGCACACACGCACACACACGCACACGCACACAACAGGGAGACATGGCATGGCACTGAGGATCAAGGTGTCAGAGTGTCTTGGACTTGTTAGTATTATAGAAGCAGTGTCATGCAATTATAACAATGTACTTCTTTTTAAACGTTTTATAAGCATAAATTTACCTCTATTTGCTGCAAGATATTACGTAAAATCTTTGAACAAAGCAACGTGGAACCAACATTTGTCTTATTAGTATCAGTTACTCCATTGATCATCTTTTTAAATCTGCTTGTCACACTCTTAAATCAGTTGTGTTTTGATACACTTCACATGATACTCACTGCTGGGCACAGGGCAGACTGTTGCAAATCAGCTCGCCTCAAACCTAATTCGGCATAAATTGGTCTAATTTGCACTGCCTTGATTAAATAAGGCGGTTTTGATTATAGTCAAGGATTCACTCAAAACATGCAATCAGTAATGTTACACTGATAAAAATGTATTTAATTTTATACAGTATAGTGCATTTTCAGTCTCATGTCCTCAAGGACTTATTCATCCAATGTAGTGTTTACAACTAAACGACAGAAAAACTTGTTAGCTTTTGTTTTTGGGGTCCTATGTGAAATTAAAACTGGGTAATGAGAGAAGGAAATAGCAGTACAGGGAATGAACATGCAAAGATTCCAGCAAACACAGGAGACATTAAACATGGATTATCCAGCAGAATGTTGCAATGAGAGAAAACGGCCCTGCATTTTAATTTCGTCTTTCATTTTACATTTCTTTTGTGTTTAAGGCAATGAACACTTTGTGCCCTGACTTTCAGAAAATCTGCTCATAATGCTTCACCTGGAAGGAAATTTGAATAGAACGTTTTAAATATTTGCAATTCGACAAAACCGTGTTCTCGTGGCAGGGAAATGAGTCAAGAAAAGTAGAGAAAAGGATATTATTAATACTTCTCTGTTACATCCAGTTTCCGGAAATAATACAATAAAGCCACGCCACCGAATGTAGGTTAATTATGTATTTAAAATTCATTCATTCATTTTGTGAGCAAGTTTCAGGATAAATAGTTCATCCTATTTTCTTTTTCAGTGTCCTGAATACGTGTTGAATAAGTGTGGCAAGTAGTCTCAAAAAGAGCTCTCACCAACTCTGTTTTTTTTATTTTTTCTAAAACAGCAGCAGGTGAGGAGAGACTGGGAGATGTCTGAGTGTAGGATGTGTGCCGATACTGCTGCGGATTATACCACAAACTCATTTCCATGCACGCTCCAGTAGCACAGCCTGCCTCGGCGGTAAAAGGAAAGCGAGCCAGACTGAGGCTGCACATTATAACATTCACTGTATAAATGCTGCTCACAAAGATGAAAATCAATCGGGACTCCGGCCAAACCTTTGCACCTGTCTCATCTCAAAACACTAAACACATTTCAGTTGGCAGAGGTGAGTTTTAGAAAATAACAAGTCCCATTATAGACCGTTTTTTAACACAGACACCATAATATCATCAAAGTGACATGTTAACATGAACATTTGAAGCCATGATCAGGAGGATGAGACAGAGGGAGGCGGCTAATGGGTATATGCTTAAAAAAATACAGAGCGGGGAAGCAAAATTTACAATGAACATTTAGTTGTTTTTTCTCAGCAGGCACTACGTCAATTGTTTTGAAACCAAACATATATTGATGTCATAATCATACCTAACACTATTATCCATACCTTTTCAGAAACTTTTGCCCATATGAGTAATCAGGAAAGCAAACGTCAAAGAGTGTGTGATTTGCTGAATGCACTCATCACACCAAAGGAGATTTCAAAAATAGTTGGAGTGTCCATAAAGACTGTTTATAATGGAAAGAAGAGAATGACTATGAGCAAAACTATTACGAGAAAGTCTGGAAGATACTATTAAAGAAGAATGGGAGAAGTTGTCACCCGAATATTTGAGGAACACTTGCGCAAGTTTCAGGAAGCGTGTGAAGGCAGTTATTGAGAAAGAAGGAGGACACATAGAATAAAAACATTTTCTATTATGTCAATTTTCTTGTGGCAAATAAATTCTCATGACTTTCAATAAACTAATTGGTCATACACTGTCTTTCAATCCCTGCCTCAAAGTATTGTAAATTTTGCTTCCTCACCCTTGTGTATTTCTACTCACTGATGCAACTTCATGTATTTTAGTTAAGTTTAAATGTACTATATAAAGAATAGCTATAAGCTCTATATGCATCACATCAGCTGCAAACTTGTAACTATGTTTGACTGCATTGTACCTGTCAAATATATAAATAAATAAATTCTATAAACAAAATTTTAACCATAACCATTTTTGTGGTGATGTCCAATTTAATTCCTCTCTACATTTAACCATTACCGAGTGATTTATCGCCATTTATTTTAAAATTATCTTACATTTTTTTCAGTGTAAATCAGGTATTTTCCTATATTTAATTCACTGATCACGTAGATGTTCATAAAAGCTCAATGTAAATTCAAAGGTTATTATATTAAAACAGAGAACAAAACTAAAGAAGACATGAATTTTTCAGCAAAATATATCATTAATTCTACAAAAATGCAAATGTCTGCATCCACTGTCATCTGTGAAACTACATGGGTTTTACTGGTGAATGGTGCAGAAGATGATAGTGTTTCTATTTTCACAACAGCGACTATGGATAAATCCTAAAAACGACATCTGATGTTGCTGAAAAGCTGACAAACTGCATTTTACCTCAATTATTTAGATGCATTAATAGTATTAGAGATTCAACAGATATTAAACAGTTTAGATTAGTAGATGCTTTAGGGCACAGGTGTCAAACATGCAGCCCGGGGGCCAAATCTGGCCCCCCAAAGGTTCCATTCCGGCCCGCAGGATGAAAGTGCAAAAATTAACCTGAACAGTCCAGGTTGTCCAAGTCCTTTTGGTTCAGGTTCCACGTACAGACTAATGTGATCTACAGTAAAAATAACAACACAATAACCCATAAATAATGACAACTACAAATTTTCTTTGTGAAAAATTATGTGGAAAAAAAAAATTACATTTACATTTATAAAACTATTCTTTCACAATAAAATGTAAATAAATACATAAATAAAAACAAAGATGAACAACCCGAAATGTGCAATTTTAACAATATTCTGCCTGTTACTAAACGTTTTGTGCATTTATAAACCCACTGTGATCTGTAGTTGTGTTAATAATAAGAGATGTAAAATTGTAGAAATTGTTCAAATTTTAGTTCCAAACTCCAAAATTTTAACAATATTCTGCCTGTTACCAAATGTTTATGTAACATTGTGTGTAATGTACATGCATAAATAATAAGTTGAGGCATAATATTGTCAAAATTGCACTAATTTTTCAAATGAAATTTCTGTTTTTTCAGGTTATTCACATCTTTTTTTGTAAAATGTAAACATTTTCATAATTTAATTGGGGTTTTTTTTGTACTAAAACAAAAAGAAAAACTTGGATTTGTCATTATTTATAGGTTATTAAGTCATTATTTTACTGGTCTGGCCCACTTCAGATCAAATTGGGCTAAATATGGCCCCTGAACCAAAATGAGTTTGACACCCCTGCTTTAGGGCCTTTAAAGGTTAATCTACATACCCATATGTAATGATATGAAAATTTCATATCATGGTTATTGTGACCAAAATTATCACGTTATCATTATTATCTTAGTATTATTGAAATGTGCTCACAATGTTCAAATAGTACACTGAAATGACGAAACCAAGTTTTATTTTCAGATTCAGAAAACTTTATTTATCCCATACGGGCAATTCATTTGCAGCTAACCACAGACATCAGCCCACATCCAAAGTGCAATGTGACAAACATAAATAAATCCATGTACAAATACAAGATCATTCAAAGCAACTACGAATAAATGCATTAAATAATCAACAATAAATACCAATGAAGGCTAAAAGACTAAAAGACCCTGTTGGTTCTAATAACAGTAAAAACATCTCACATAAAACGACTTCTGTCAGAGTTTAAAAGTGAAAAAAACAAATTAGAATAACACGCACCATGTACTCTCTGTTGGCAGAAACATTAAAATATTAACATGTAAACATCAAACATACAAATGTGCATTAAAGATGGCACCTTATGGCCACAAGAGGTAACTTGTAAATAAAAAATTGTAGATAAAAAGACTTTTCTTAACATTCAGTGCTTATGTATGAGATCTAGGACACTTTCACTCTTTGGTGTACCTTATGTAGAAATCAAATGTGCATACACTAACATATTAAACAAAGGAATGTGGATGTAAGAACAATACAACCACATGTAAACAAATCCACAGTGTAGGTGTTACAGTAAGTGCAGTAATTAAACATGGTTTTAATGATAATTTGAATTTGAAACAGTAATACTAACCATACTTTTGGGTTTTTTTTTCTTTTGTTCAGAAAAGGTATAGTTTTTAGATGTTACCTGCTTGACAGCTGATTGGTCTGTCGAGCCAACCAGCTGATAAAATGAAAACAAAATGAACGTCGTTAGCGGTAATACTAACCGTTGGGAATTTTACCGCAGTTTATCATTATACTGGTAATCATTAAATCCATAACCCATAGCATATATTTCTAATGTTGAAGAAAAACAGCAAATCCACTCATGAACAGCAGTCATTCTATACCTTTCATATTCTAAACAAAGCAGTTGCATAAGCAGAAACAAAAGGAAGATTGTGTTTTTTTTAGTCATTCCAAAAATACTCTCAGCTATACAAAGCCAGTGTACAAAGATCATGTGTTTCTAAGAGACTGAAAAAAAGTCATCGGGTTGGATGAATTTCTCCTCCACATTTTTCTACATCCAGATGGCTGTCTGTTTAAACACAATAAAAGATCACTTCTGAAATGATTGTCTGTCTACGACTATTTAACATGATAGAGATTCTATAATAACATGGACATCCAACTCATGAGAGACAATAGGTCCCATGATTGCAATGCATTGTGAGTAGCTACAAAGGAATATGAGGCTATTTTACGAGACCAGATGCATCCTATGGTGCAAACAGTGTTCTCTCATTATGTTCCAATATTGCAGGATGCTAATATGTCCCAACATGCCGCTTAAAAAATTCAGAAGTGTTTCTTGTTGTTTTTATTCAGACCATTTGACATTGTTTATGAAAGGTTGGGGGAGTGCAGCATATGAATTTATGTTATCTTTGTCTGAATAATGCTACCCATCTTGAGGATTTGTCTTCCCATTACACACTGTTCAACAACTGAACTCACATCAGTGAGCAGGGTAATAATTCACAGTTTGAACATTTATTTTCCTATTATATTCATTTGCAATAATGATGTTTAGTGCAGTGAGATCAAATTTAGGGCAACTATCCGTCTACTGATGCAGTGTTTACTAGGGGTGTTAGAAAATACCGGTTCTGCAGTATATCGCGATATTTCATTTCACAATACTGTATCCATATTAAAAAGTACTGTATTGATATTTTTAGGTATTTATTCAAATGCAGATGTGGCGGAGGTTCATATTTGTTTTATGGTTTTCTTTATTGTTTATATCTTATTTATTATTATTTAAGAGTGTTTTATTAAATAATGGTTATTTGAAGCATCCTAAAAGCACTTTTTACTGTCTGAGAGGCAGATGTTAGTTTCTTTGGAAATTAGGAGAATTAGAAAAATGTTGTTATATAGCATTAGATCCTGTTCTAATCAAATAAAAATGTGTTTAGTATTTGTACATATTTCTGGTGTTATTCAATTCTTCCAGAAAATAATCTTTTAAAATTTTTTTTGCCTTTTTAACAGTATCATGATATATCATGATATATCATGATATATCGTGATATATCGTATCATGATCCTAGTATTGTGATTTGTATTGTATCGCCAGATTCTTGCCAATACACAGCCCTAGTGTTTACATTGTCTGCACATGCAGTTGTCACATTATGGCAGGAAAACAGTAAGAGTTCACTCTGCGGGAAGTAAATATTAAGTCATATGTTAATTTTATTAACTATGTTTGAGCTAAAAAATCTTTTTGAATGTAATGATTTTAGCTTTGGTTTGATTTCTACTTGTACATATTATCTAATAATGATATCTGGCAAAAGGTAAAGAAAATCATGTGGAAAAAAAAAACAATTCCATCAAAAATCAATGAGCAGGGTAATAATTCACTGTTCAAATATTTATTTTCCTATTACATTCATTTGCAATAATGTTTAGTGCAGTGAGATCAAATTTAGGGCAACTATCCATCTACTGACGCAGGGTTTACTAGGGGTGTTAGAAAATACCAGTTCTGCAATATATCGCAATATTTAATTTCATAATATTGTATCCATATTAAAAAGTACTGTATCGATATTTTATGGTATTTATTCAAATGCAGATATGGCGGAGGTTCATATTTGGTTTTTGGTTTTCTTTATTGCTTGTATCTTATCTATTATTATTTAACACTGTTTTACTAAAAAATGGTTTTTTGAAGCATCCTAAAAGCACTTTTTACTGCCTGAGAGGCAGATGTTAGCTTCTTTGGAAACTAGGAGAATTAGAGAAATGTTGTGATATAGCATTAGATCCTGTTCTAATCAAATAAAAATGTGTTTAGTATTTGTACATATTTCTGGTGTAATTCAATTCTTCCAGAAAATAATCTTAATTTTTTCTTTTTTTTAAAAATCTTTTTAACAGTATCATGATATATCGTGATATATCGTATCATGATCCTAGTATTGTGATTTGTATTATATCGCCAGATTCTTGCCAATACACAGCCCTAGTGTTTACATTGTCTGCACATGCAGTTGTCACATTATGCCAAGAAAACAGTAAGAGTTCACTCAGCGGGAAGTAAATATTAAGTCATATGTTAGTTTCATTGACTACGTTTGAGCTAAAATCTATTTGAACGTAATGATTCTAGCTTTGGTTTGATTTCTCCTTGTACGTATTATCTAATAATGATATTTGGCAACAGGTAAAGAAAATCGTGTGGGAAAAAAAAAATTCCATCAAAAATCAATGAGCAGGGTAATAATTCACTGTTCGAACATTTATTTTCCTATTACATTCATTTGCAATAAGGATGTTTAGTGCAGTGAGATCAAATTTAGGGCAACTATCCGTCTACTGATGCAGTGTTTACTAGGGGTGTTAGAAAATACCAGTTCTACAATATATCGCGATATTTCATTTCACAATACTGTATCGATATTTAAAAGTACTGTATCGATAATTTTAGGTATTTATTCAAATGCAGATATGCCGGAGGTTCATTTTTGTTTTCTGGTTTTCTTTATTGTTTATATCTTATTTATTATGATTTAACACTGTTTTATTAAATAATGGTTTTTTGAAGCATCCTACAAGCACTTTTTACTGTCTGAGAGGCAGATGTTAGTTTCTTTGGAAACTAGAAGAATTAGAAAAAAAAAAAAGTGATATAGCATTACATCCTGTTCTAATCAAATAAAAATGTGTTTAGTATTTGTACATATTCCTGGTGTTATTCAATACTTCCATGAAACAATCTTAAAAAAAAAAAGAAAAAATTGCCTTTTTAACAGTATCATGATATATCGTGATATATTGTATTGTGATCCTGGTATTGTGATTTGTATTGTATCGCCAGATTCACACACCCCTTGTGTTTACATTGTCTGCACATGCAGTTGTCGCATTACGGCAGGAAAACAGTAAGAGTTATATGTGATAATAAGAGTCATAATTCAAAGTTCAAACATTTATTTTCCTATTACATTCATTTGCAATAATGATGTTTAGTGCAGTGAGATCAAATTTAGGGCAACTATCCATCTACTGATGCAGTGTTTATATTGTCTGCACATGCAGTTGTCACATCACATCAGGAAAACAGTAAGAGTTCACTCAGCAGGAAGTAAATATTAAGTCATACGTTACTTTCATTGACTACATGTGAGCTAAAATCTATTTGAATGTAATGATTCTAGCTTTAGTTTGATTTCTCCTTGTACATGTTATCCAATAATGATATCTGGCAACAGGTAAAGAAAATCGTGTGAAAAAAAAACAAAAAAAAAACAATTCCATCAAAACCTCAGTACAGCTCAATGAAGCCGAATGATCCCTCTCAAGCTCGGCTGGATAAAGTCAAACGTCTTGGTTGCAGACATCAATCCTGTTTATGGCTGTTAGGCTGGAGGATGTTTTCTTGCTCTGCTGTTCAACACAGCCCCTCACAGCGAATGCGTCGAAAAGGAAAGCGCAATAGCAGTTATTCTCCAGCTTGAGGCGATACAGCTGTCTTCTGCAGTCATGCACTCATTTATGATTGATGTACACAATACGTCCAAGTTAATGTTGCTCAGAGTGTACAATAACTAAATAATCAGCTAAATGTTAAAGTGATATATTTTAGAGTCAGAGATGAGCACAGGATGGTAAATATTTGTGTAAGAGAGCAGATAAAAGTGTAGATGCCACGAAACGTTCATATCCTGTTTACTGTTATAGTTTAAAAGTAAATAAATCTCTAATGCGGGGGATGCTGATGTAATTCGCCTCCCCAGGTGATTGACACACATGATGACATTGTCCATTTGCTGCTTGGACAACCAAAGAAAATGATGCATGATCCTGCTTGTAAGCTGTTTTGACATGGGTCAGCTGAAACATGGCTGCGTGCCCTGAATTGAACCGCTCCCGGGAGGTGCAGGTGGATTATTCCAGATGTGTACAGCCGAGCCTCGTGTTTGCTCAGAGACCGGCCGAGGCAGTAACTCTGGATAAGCAAAGGCAGCGAGCTCCATCAAACGGAATGCGCTAACGTCCTATTTCATGATCTGCACCAAGAGAATAAAGCCTGAGGTTCTCCTTTTTGGAACCTGTATTAACAAGCTTCGGGAACGTGGGAGAAGTGTGGGCCGAAAGCTCAGCATGTACCATAAGGCCTGTGAACGTCTAACCGGCAGTTTGGGGATGCACAATTTTGATTGACCTGTAATTTTACATTTTGTAGCTGAATTTCATGCTTGAGCTGCATGCTGTGTAAAGTGAAATACAAGCATGCAAGAAATATAAGCTCATGAAAACTTTTGAACTGACCAAAATAAACTCCTTTTCATTTGTGCATTGCCAGCTTGGCTTGAAATTAACTTCTTGGCTCACTAGGCTCTAGAGCTAGTGAATTTTACACAACTCATTTTTTTTTCATACCATGTGTTTTCACCTTAAGTAACACACAGTCAGATAACAATCATGAAGGTTGTATCTTTTTACTGTATTGTTCTCACACACAGAAAATGGCTTGTAAAGAAATGAGATGATGATCGTGACCTCACTGTGTTGGGTGAACATGTGCAGTTTAAGAAAAGACGAACTTACACAAGTATACAACACCCTTTACACTGGGGACAATTGCATTTGAAAGTGCAGACTTGAAACACTCTCCCACTTTTTATTAAATGTTAATAGAGCAAATACAACCAGAGATATGACATTTTGAAACCGGAGCAAACAAACATGAATAAAAGTATAAAAATGAGGTGGAGGGATGTTAGATTTCTTACCATATTTGCATCATTTTTTGTCCTTTTTCAAAACGGAAAAAATTGGCCGAATCTGCGGATTCTAATCCACAGACTGCATTAGCATCGCAGGTAGGGTGAGAATGACCCCCACCTGAACCCGATGCAAAAACAGGGAGGACTTTGTGGGTGAGAAAATCGGAGAAAACGCCTATGTAAAGATATGCTGTTATGTCAAATATTTGAGTATAGTATTAATTTATTACAATTTTGATTTTATTTACCTAATATTTGGAACAAATATTCACTCATACATCCCAACATGCTGATTAAAAAATTCAAAAGTGTTTTCTGTTGTTTTTATTCAGACCATTTGACATTGTTTATGAAAGGTTGGGGGAGTGCAGCATATGAATTTATGTTATCTTTGTCTGAATAATGCTACCCATCTTGAGGATTTGTCTTCCCATTACACATTGCTCAATAACTGAACTCACATCAATGAGCAGGGTAATAATTCACAGTTTGAACATTTATTTTCCTATTACATTCATTTGCAATAATGATGTTTAGTGCAGTGAGATCAAATTTAGGGCAACTATCCGTCTACTGATGCAGTGTTTACTAGGGGTGTTAGAAAATACCAATTCTGCAATATATCGCGATATTTCATTTCACAATACTGTATCGATATTAAAAAGTACTGTATTGATATTTTTAGGTATTTATTCAAATGCAGATATGGCGGAGGTTCATTGTTGGTTTTTGTTTTTCTTTATTTTTTACATCTTATCTATTATTATTTAACACTGTTTTCTTAAATAATGGTTTTTTGAAGCATCCTGAAAGCACTTTTTACTGTCTGAGAGACAGATGTTAGTTTATTTGGAAACTAAGAGAATTAGAAAAATGTTGTGATATAGCATTAGATCCTGTTCTAATGAAATAAAAATGTGTTTAGTATTTATATATATTTTTGGTGTAATTCAATTCTTCCAGGAAATAATCTTTTAAAAAAAAAAATTGCCTTTTTAACAGTATCATGATATATTGTGATATATTGTATCGTGATCCTAGTATTGTGATTTGTATTGTATCGCCAGATTCTTGCCAATACAGAGCCCTAGTGTTTACATTGTTTGCACACGCAGTTGTCACATTACGGCAGGAAAACAGTAAGAGTTCACTCTGCGGGAAGTACCTAGGGAAGACCTGGCAGGTGAGAAAATGCCTATGTAAAGATCTGCTTTTATGTCATATACTTGGGTATAGTTTTAATTTATTACAATTTGATTTTGTATACCTAACATTTGGAACAAATATTCACTTTGAAAGTCTTTGAGAAGGTTCATTAAGCATCTTTGTGTTATTTATGCAATAAGTGATATACATTTTTCAAATCAGATTCTATATTTTTTGTGTTTTTTGTCCTTTTGTGTTGATATAGTAGAAAAAATAATAGGCAGATGAGATAGATGAAGTTGTGCTGAAAAAAAAGATACCAAACATGGGTATAGTAAACATTTCTTTATATTGTATATAAAGGCAAAATCAAAAGTACTCAAAAACAGCCAAAACAGGCTCAGACCGCTAAGGGTTAAAGATCAACAGAGTTGTTTTTATTGTTTCTTCAGAATATCACCCTATTTGTCTGATCAAACAACATGTGCGGAAACTGGCAATACTCAGACTGAGATCATTCTTGAGCTAATTTCTTTGTGGCCTTTTCACTTTTCATTTCTTTCTTTTTTTTTTTTTTTTTGTATCTCTACATCTCTTGTAATAGAAGTGTCTTTTAGTTTTCATTATATTTAAACAAAACGGACATATCTGCAGTACTTATATTTAGCTTAGATTGTATCAGCCTCAGTGTAAAGGGAATTGTCTTTTGTCAGACCTAAACTGATTAAAATAATGTCTTACTTTCATCACCAGCGCTTTCCAGATAGTCCCTCTTCAAAAAACACACGAAAAAAACCCCAAAACAATCTGTTCCCGCTCTGATTCTGGTCACATCAAGATCCGTAAGTAGTGGGTAAATGTTAAAGCTTGAAGCTCCCAAAACAATATAAGCAGTTCTTTATCACCCTAGAGATAAGAACACAGTAGGATCATCAAGCAACTCTGACTCTGAATGACCCTAAGTTTTATCAGGACCATAACCCACCTCAAATGTGACTTAATATCATCCGGGTAATTATCACTCAACTTAAACTCTACCCTGAGGTTATAAGCAATTTGATGAAAATGTTCACCCTCATTTAATCACCCTTATTTAATGATGTTTTGCAGTATGGCTACAAACAGAATCTAAATTTTACAATGATTTTTATCCCACATAATTAGATTAAATCAATCTCAGAGGGCGGAAAAACAAGATAAAAGGGAAATAATATATACCACAACAGGGTCAGTGAGACCGCTTAATGGGTGTCATGGTTCCTGTTGAAAGAAAAGCCCTGCTGATATGGATGATTGGTCTTATGACAATGATAGATGGTGTTTCCTGGAGCCTTGCAGGGTCCTGCTGTGCTGCCAGTGACACTTGGGAATCCCACTAAATGCCTGTGCCCATGTCACAGACCTACAATAAAAGCCTGAGGGGAATGTAGGCAAGATAATCCAGTGACACACATCCCATCAAAACTTCAACGACATCAGGCAGTGAAGGGTGACAAAACTTGTGAGGGATATTTACACCGCCTATACCCCCCCCCCCCCCCTCCCATTTTAATAGCATTATATTGAAAGGAAGTTGTGGCGTTTGCTAAAGGGGTCTTGTGTTTTCCTGCCGTTTTTATAAGATCCTGCTATTGATTTTGTTATGTTAATCCATTATGTTCTCCTTTAAGGCTGACTTTCAGATTACATTTCCTCTGTTTGACATGGTTTTATAGCTACTTAATAAGATCAAGACTTTAAATAAAAGCAAATTCTAAGTAATAACAATCGAAGTTTTAAAAGTTTTCCCCAATCAGCGTATTTTCAAAAGAGATTCCATTACAATATTTTAACCCTTTCATGCATGAATTATGAGAACCTTAATCAAGATTTATTTCCTGAGTGTTTTTATTCCCCTTTAGGCATGAAAAAAACAATGTGACTGAAAATTGTCTTGTGAACCTATTAGGGCTGAACAATATGGACAAAATTTCAGATCTCGATATTCATGTCAGATATCTTGATATCGATATGGGTTCGGTGAAAACCAAGCATTTTTCAGAAAAATACAAACATAATACAAAAGAATGTGGAAAGTGCAGTTTTATTTATAAGAACTCACTGTCAGTTATCAACATTAACATAAAATATGAATAAATAAATTACAAATCAAACATTTTACTGCAGAAAATATTTTTTTACTGTAGAAATCTATATCGTTTACATCGTTGCTTTTTCGATATTAATATCTTGAATGTTCATATCTAGATATAGATACGAAAACGATATAACTTTCAGCCCTAGAACCTATTTTTCATTGAGTTCCAAAAATGTCAGCTTGACACCATGCGTTTAATTTTTGAAGCAAAGAAACATGGATTTACTGATATGTCGTGTGAAAACTATGAAATAAAAACATTTTTAATGCTGCTAATCTGCTGTTTTCTCACATTTTAACAAACTCTAATACTGGTCGTTAGTCACTTCATGGAGATAATATGCAAAAAAAAACAACAACTTTTTTGTTAAAAAAAAACAGTTAATTGCAGTTTAGTAACAAAAACAAGCAATTATTTATTTATTTTTTTGTTTAGTTTATTTCGAATATGCAACAAGACAAAGTAATCTTACTTAGTCTTTAGAAAAAAAAAACAGGTAGTAAGAGGTCATGGAAGAAAACAAAAAAATAAAAACAAAACTTATACACATACATGACTTCATTTGCACATTCAAAAAGGACTGGGAGAAAGTCTAATTTGTTTAATCCCACCCCTTGAACACTCAAACATGTTACTGCCGATCAGGTTTATCAAGAACAGCAAAGTTACACTAATGGTATGAATTACAATGTATGGGATGATGCATAAGTGTCCGCTGTGTCGGCTAATATGGAACTAAAACAACAAAATCCATAAATATACAAGAGAAGAGCTTTGAATAGCTGTCTACTGTAGTGACCAGTACGCATGAAAGGGTTAATAATGTGTCAGATAAGTTCTACTTAGGCTGTATTTTTTTTAAGTCTCAAAATCAAGTATCTAAGACTAACACCCATTTGAACCTGATAATGAACTGTAATAAAAAAATCTTAATTGGTACTTACAGTACAGGTTTGGTCCATAATGAGTTTTAATCAAAGTTTCCTATCCTCGTCTGAGGCTGTAAAGGGTGCAATTAAAGAAAAGGGGGATGCTGAGGGGGGATTCTTTAAATTCATTTAGATGTCGAAGAGACCTTCAACAATGGCAGACACAATAACGCACAGAGTAATAGGAGTCCACTGAAGAAAGATGGATCTCCCAAAGAGCGAAATTTTTACAATAATTGGGGTAGATATCTGTGCACTCCATTTCGACCAGGAGCCAATCTTTGGATGGCATTTCATTATAGTGACAGGAATTGTCACCATAATGAATTCATCAATGTTGGTAAGATAAATGGCTCAACAAGAAATAGATAGGACCATCTTCTCAATCTGATGTAGGAAATTGTCTGTTTTATATATCATCTTATTAGAAATAGGGACAGCTATTTGGACACCACAACCATATGAACATCTTTTTCCATTTAGCATGTTTGAAATATTAATGGCAACATGATTTGACCTATTCTGAAAATACACCCCGTAATAGTGACAGCGGATTGAGACAGACAAGAACTCAACCTTATTCTTGTTCTCAATGCGGCGCGAGACCATAAAAGGTGATGGAAGATGCAAAAAATAAAGAATTAAAAAAAAAAAAAGTCGATGCTGAAATTGCTTTCATTAGACTCTTAAAGCTCATATTCAACTCCTTTTTTCCTTTTAGTGTTTCTCCACCCTTTGTGAATCAATAAAATAAAGCAAGTTGCCCGCAAAAAGTAAATTTTTTAGCAGTAGAGTGTTGAGAGAGGAAGCATATACATGTTAGTTTAAAAGAATAGCAAATGAGCTGGTCTGCAAGAGCTCACTGAAGAGTATATATAGAGAGTATTTCACATTAGATCAGTGCTTTTCAAGCTAGGGGTCAGGACCCCACGTGGGGTCGCCTGGAATTCAAATGGGGTCACCTGAAATTTCTAGAAATTGATAAGCATAAAAACTTACTAAAATATATATATATACAGTGAGTTGAGAAACAAATGTTCATTGTGGTCGGTTTAAGTCAGTGATTTTCAGCCTTGGGGTCGGGACCCCACGTGGGGTTGCCTGGAATTCAAATGGGGTCGCCTGAAATTTCTAGTAATTGATAAAAAATTAAAACTTACTCATAAAAATTTGCATTATATAGTCTAACTGTTGCCTGAAATTAACGTTTATTTGCAAAATATTATAGCAAACTATTACAAGATCAAAAACTAATTAATTTTAGGCAAGGCAAGGCAAGTTTATTTGTATAGCACATTTCAGCAACAAGGCAATTCAAGGTGCTTCACACAGGACATTGAAATAAAAGAAACAAAAAGAAACACATTTAAAACATTAAAAGGTGATTAAAAACAGCGAGTAATAAAACAACACGTAAAATCAAAAAAAATAAAATAGAATAAAATAAAAATAAAAACACACACATATTAAAGTAAGAGTTGCAGTGCAGAGTTTCAAAGAGAATATAAAATTTAAAAAGTCAAAAGCCTTTTAGTCAAAGGCAGCAGTGAACAGGTGAGTCTTTAACCTGGACTTAAAAGAACTCAGACTCTCAGCAGACCTGATATTTTCTGGTAGTTTGTTCCAGATATATGGAGCATAGAAACTGAACGCTGATTCTCCATGTTTAGTTCCGACTTTGGGAACACAGAGCAGACCTGCACCAGATGACCTGAGTGGTCTGGATGGTTCATACTGGACTAGAAGGTCTCTGATGTATTTTGGGCCTAAACCATTCTGTGCTTTATATGCTAGTAAGAGAATTTTGAAGTCTATTCTCTGAGAGACAGGGAGCCAGTGTAGAGACCTCAGAACTGGACTGATGTGGTCCACTCTCTTGGTCTTAGTGAGGACTGGAGCAGCAGCATTCTGGATCAGCTGCAGTCGTCGAACAGACTTTTTAGGCAGACCAGAGAAGATACTGTTACAGTAGTCAACTCGACTAAAGATAAAAGCATGGACAAGTTTTTCAAGGTCCTGCTGCGACATCAGTCCTTTAATCCTAGAAATGTTCTTGAGGTGATAGTAAGATGACTTTATAATTGTTTGTATGTGGTTTTTAAAATTCAGGTCTGAATCCATGACAACACCCAAATTCCTGGCCTGGTCTGAGGTTTTTAACTGAAGTGACTGGAGCTGCATGCTGATTTTAAGACGCTCCTCCTTGGGTCCAAAAACGACTACCTCAGTTTTTTCTCTGTTTAACTGAAGAAAGTTATGGCCCATCCATTCAGATATTTGCTCCATGCATTTACCCAGTGCTTGTATGGGGCTATGGTCACCTGGGGACATTGAAATGTAGAGCTGTGTGTCATCTGCATAGTTATGGTAATCTATTTTGTTTTTTTCTATGATCTCAGCCAGTGGAAGCATGTAGATGTTGAACAAGAGGGGCCCCAGGATGGAGCCTTGGGGGACTCCACATGTAATTTTGGTCTGCTCAGATTTAAAGTTACCAATTGACACAAAAAGTAGTAAATAGTAAAAGTAGTAAATAAATTTAGTAAATAAAATGTCTCCATTTTGAATGTCTGGGTTCACCTGAAATTTCTAATAATTACCTCCGCCAAGGAGGTTATGTTTTTGCCAGGGTTTGTTTGTCTGTTTGTTTGTCTGTTTGTTTGTCTGTCCGTTAGTGTGCAACAGAACTCAAAAAGTTATGGACAGATTTTGATGAAATTTTCAGGGTTTGTTGGAAATGGGATAAGGAAGAAATGATTAAATTTTGGTGGTGATCGGGGGGGGGCAGACCAGAAAATTTCATCAAAATCTGTCCATAACTTTTTGAGTTATGTTGCACACTAACGGACAGACAAACAAACAAACAGACAGACACACAAACCCTGGCAAAAACATAACCTCCTTGGCGTGGGGGGGCCCATGGGGGGGGCCATTGATCAGCCTTGGCGGAGGTCTGCGCTCTCCGAGTGCTTCTAGTTTATTTTTAAAAAAAATAAAAATTTACATTATACAGTCTAAATGTTGCCTAATGTTTATTTGCAACATATAGCAAACTATTACATGATCAAAAACAAATTAATTTTCGCCAAAAAATTGTCTCTGTTTTGAATGTCTGGGGTCACCAAAAATTTCTGGTGTTAAAGTGGGGTCACGAACCAAAAAAGGTTGGAAACCACTGGTTTCAGATGCTGCAGCTCTTTCATAATTCATAGTTTGAGTTATTGTTTGTTCAGTATTAATTGTCAGCCTTGTAAATCCAAGCTGGACTGACTGTACATATCCTGACCAAGGAAAATAAAATTCTCACTTTGTGCAGTAATCTACACCTGACTTTTCTGCTTCCATCCATAATAATATACATTATATAGATTAAATGCCATTTAAAATTAACATTTATTTGCAACATAGTATAGCAAACTATTACATCATGGGTGGCAAACATGTGGCCCGCGGGCCAAATCTGGCTCGCCAAAGGGTCCAGTCCGGCCCACGGGATGAACTTGGATAGTGTAGAAATTACACTGAAGATATACTCAACCAAGAGTGTTGAACTAGTTTTAGTTCAGGTTCCACATACAGACTATTGTGATCTCAAGTAAAATAGTAACATAATAACCTATAAATAATGACTCCAAATTTTCTTCTTGGTTTAATGTGGAAAAAATATCATGTTATGCCTATGAATAATGACTACTTAAAATTTTTTTCCTTGTTATAGTGCAAAAACTAACATTAAATTATGAAAATATTTACATGAACAAATTATCCTTTAACAATAAAATGAGAATAACCTGAAATGTCTCAAGAAAATTGAGTGCAATTTTAACAATATTCTGCTTGTTACTAAATGTTTTGTGCCTCTATAGAACTGATCCGTAATGCACATGTATAAGTTGAGGCATAATATTGTTAAAATTGCTCTTAATTTTCTTAAGAAATTTCAGTTTTTTCAAATAATTCTCATCTTTTTTGTTTGGATAGTTTGTAAATGTAAATACTTTCATAATTTAATGTTTTTGATTTTTATTGTTTTGTTTCTTTTGCACTAAAACAAAGAGAAAAAATAGGAGTTGTCATTATTTATGAGTTATTATGCTATTATTTTTTTGGTCCGGCCCACTTGAGGTTAAATTGGGCTGAATGTGGCCCCTGAACTACAATGAGTTTGACGCCGCTGTATTACATGATCAAAAACAAATACATTTTAGCAAAAAACAACAAAAAAAAGTCTCTGTTTGAATGTCTGGGGTTGCCAAATATGTGATGTTAACCCTTTCATGCACTGTCCACTCCAGTGGACAGTTCTTCTCCAGCTGTTCTCTTGTATATTAATGGGTTTTGTTGTTTTAGTTCCATATTAGCCAACACAGTGGACGCTTATGTACCATCCCATACACTGTAATTCAGATCATTACTGTAACTTTACTGTTCTTGATAAACCTGATCTGCAGTAACATGTTTGAGTGTAAATCAATTGTTATTTGTTAGACAAGAAGGGTTTTTTTTGCATATTATCTCCATGAAGTGAGTAATTACTAGCATTAGAATATGTTAAAATGTGAGAAGACATCAGATTAGCAGCATTAAAAACGTTTTTATTTCATTGTTTTCGTATCACTTTCTGATATTGGGTTTTAAACACATGTTTCTTTACTTCAAAAATTAAATGCATGGATATTTTTGTAACTCCATAGAAAAAAAAAACTCGATCGCATTGTTTTTTTCATGGCTAAACACTGAAGAAAAAAATCTTGACTAAGGTTCTCATAATTCGTGCATGAAAGGGTTAAAATGGGGTCACGAGCCAAAAAAGGTTGGGAACCACTGTATTAGATGTTCTGACATGTGTGAATTAATTCAAACCTTTGCTACAGCTCTTAAATTGATACGGAAGTGTGTTAGTTTTGCAGCAGCTTTTAATAAATAATAAAACAATCGGCACAGTAGCAAACTTTGCCCTAGTCAGGTTTTAGTTTTAAAGTCCATGTAAGTTAGTGGTTTTAACATGGCAGGAAAAGGATGCTCTAAAATCTATTTTTGTGTTTGTGTGGAGGGGGGTTGACTTGCATTCAAGTAGAACTATATGAAAGTGAAGGACAGAGTTATGAATTATGTAGGAGTGAGAAAAAATCCTGCTGACAACAAAAAACAGACTCCTCAAGCATAGCTGTACTGCAGCAGCAGGGCTACATGGG
Organism: Sphaeramia orbicularis; assembly: GCF_902148855.1. Classification (NCBI taxonomy): domain Eukaryota; kingdom Metazoa; phylum Chordata; class Actinopteri; order Kurtiformes; family Apogonidae; genus Sphaeramia; species Sphaeramia orbicularis. Next base: position 21,533,364 of record NC_043971.1, on the reverse strand, counting down.
CTTCACAAAGTCCTAAGGAACAAAGCACCAAAAAAAACCTCATTTATAAATTAACATTACAGTGCTCTTACTCTCATCCCATAAAGTATAAATGTGGACCGTCTACTGCCGCATTAAAACTTGTTAAAATAATTGCATCGGATGTTTACACGGGATTCCTTCGCCGGTTTACCTGGCCAATTATAGATGTTGTCAACATGTATAGATACTTGAAACAAAAGGAAAGGTGTAAAATGGGTTTTTGATGTTCTTAACAGTCTCGTCGCGAGTCCTTGCCGCAATCAATTGATTCTGATTGGTTAGTGTGCCGCGTCTTGCAGGTTCTCGTACAAAGACGTGACGAGACATATTTGGGCTGAGCTTGTTTGTTGTCAGCTGCATACTGAGCTAAAGCAGGTTTCCAGGATGCTGCAGTCATCTCTATAATTACATTGTCATTTCCTGCACATGTAGCACCCTGCTTAACCTCTGCAGCATGACTAGTAATCAGGAAAGTGTGCGCCGTATACTGTAAATGTATCGAGCCGCTGTGATGCTACGCGCACCATGCTAACTTACAGTAAAGACTGGAGACGCTGCTTTGACTCATTTATTTTCAGTCCATCACATTGCTGTTTAGGGACAAAGATATTTGCTTGTTATCGTTAATTGTTCTCCCCGTGGTATTCAGTGCAGCCAATTATATTGTCTTCTGAGAGACATTTATATTTGCAAAAGGTCACATTGTTCCAATTTCTGCACATATTTATCAACCGGTCAGAGTTCCAGTCCTCATAATAATTAGTGAGAGGAAGAAGAAGCAGAGGCAGTAGCTCAAATTAGATATGGGATTACCATTAAATCAGAATATACTGTATGTCTGTGTTAAATTTTTAATACATAATCTGTGCTTTTCCGTACTAATAAAACAAAAGAAAACAAGTCATCACACATAAAATTACAGTTACAAGTGCTTAACGTCATGTAAACCTGCATGAAGTGCTTGTTGTGGGTAACTGTAGTCCTGAGGGCAAAGTTAATCAGTCTACACTTTGACTCCACAACTATTTATTAGACGTTTTATTTATTAGCCAGTAAAATCATCTCTTTATAAACAAACCACTTCATTATTATGCTTTCTTTTTTTTTTTTAACACCAGACAATGTTGTGTCACTGTGAGCAACATGCAATTCGACAGAAATCATTTTTCTTTCAATTTCAGTTCCGCTATTTAGTCCTTTTCATTAGTCAGCCATTATGTGTCATTGTATTCAGGCCAAACGGGAGTAAAAGCCAAAGAACCACAGAGAAGAAAACGTGTATACAAGAGGTGCTTTGAGTTAAATGAGACTAGACTGATTGTTGCAGAAAATACTGACATGCTAATGCACTGACAAAAGTAGTGAAGGGAAGTCTGATTCTATTTACTGACTCGATTCTTTCGGTTCGTTCATGCGTTGCGAATAGATTCTGAAGTGATTCATTTGATTCACCAGTTTTTAAAAAACATCTAGCAGCTGTTTGTTTCAAACTGGTGGTGCTAAATTACCAAGTGTATGTTTAATCCACTACACCAGGGGAAGTACTAATAAGTCCCTTTATCTATCTATCTATCTATCTATCTATCTATCTATCTATCTATCTATCTATCTATCTATCTATCTATCTATCTATCTATCTATCTATAGGGTGGGGAAGCAAAATTTACAATATTTTGAGGCAGGGATTGAAAGACAGTGTATGACCAATTAGTTTATTGAAAGTCATGAAAATTTATTTGCCACAAGAAAATGTACATAATAGAAAATGTTTTTATTCTATGTGTCCTCCTTCTTTCTCAATAACTGCCTTCACACGCTTCCTGAAACTTGCACAAGTGTTCCTCAAATATTCGGGTGACATCTTCTCCCATTCTTCTTTAATAGTATCTTCCAGACTTTCTCCTAATAGTTTTGCTCATAGTCATTCTCTTCTTTACATTATAAACAGTCTTTATGGACACTCCAACTATTTTTGAAATCTCCTTTGGTGTGACGAGTGCATTCAGCAAATCACACACTCTTTGACGTTTGCTTTCCTGATTACTCATATGGGCAAAAGTTTCTGAAAAGGTATGGATAATAGTGTTAGGTATGATTATGACATCAATATATGTTTGGTTTCAAAACAATTGACGTAGTGCCTGCTGAGAAAAAACAACTAAATGTTTATTGTAAATTTTGCTTCCCCACCCTGTCTGTCTGTCTGTCTGTCTGTCTGTCTGTCTGTCTGTCTGTCTATCTATCTATCTATCTATCTATCTATCTATCTATCTATCTATCTATCTATCTATCTATCTATCTATCTATCTATCTATCTATCTATCTACTTTATGTTGCCTAAAACAACTTTGTGCTCTGTGTTTCATTAGATTTTTTTAGCTGCTTAGTGCTTTAGTGCTTTCTTGCAATTAAACTTTAACATTTTAAACATTACAAAATAGATGACTTGATAGATGATCGCTATATTCACCTCATTTGTTCATGATCTGATATGGCTTCTGATCTGTCTTCTGACGGTAGGGGTGTCTAGTCTTGTTCAGCGCTTCAGTAGACTCAGCTGCATATTTATGAAGCGATTCAGTGAGTCATCAATTCAGGAATGATTCGGTGATTTGTGAATGATTCAGCATTTCGTGAACAATTCAGTGAGTCATCAATTCGTGAACGATTCAGAATTGATTCAGCTACTCAGCAACTCTACCATTCAGGGGCTCACTACCTCAGATCGGTCCGTCTGTTGCCGGCAACTTGTCTCACGATGTAGTCTGAGAACTTGCCGTGGAGACTACCTGCTGCACAGTGCATCACACAGCACTTCCGCCACCGACTTAATGAGTGATTCTGACTAGTTTATGTGATAATAAATAAAAAATTAGCAAAGTGCTGCTGAATCAATTCAGTTACGTTCGCAAATCAATTCAACTCATTCACTTAAATAAATCTTTTGAGCAATTTGTTTGTGAATCGCCCATTACTAGACAAAAGCATTAGTACCACAAACTGTCAGAAATCCTCGCGTAGAAGTGTTTTCCTGCAGCAGTAGACCACAAATGTGAGCTGTTGCGCCGTGAAAAATGTTGCAAGTAATGTTTGGTGAAGCTCTTAATTTCTCATATTACACAGCATCTACATCGGCTAAAATTTACTTAGGGGGTCAAATGAGTGGCCATTTTTGGCAAAAAAAAAGTTGTAAGAAATGTATAGAACTGTGTTGAAATAATGCTAATACATTTGTGCACAGACTACTGATATTATTTGACAGTGGAAACTATATTTTCAGAAATATTGGATTTTGAATAGCACGCATATGTGAAAACTTTTGCTGGTGGACGGACATGACATTACCCATGATGATCTGGTCAATACCAGTACTTTATTAGGAATAAACTTATATACTTACTATTCCTCATAAATGTTAGTATTGTGGATCTAAAACAATAACAGCTGACACAAAAACAAAAAATGTGGCAGTGGACGGATGTGAAATGGTTGTTACAGATCCCATCATACTGATGCTCGGCAGCCATGTCACCGTTTCCACAAATGATCCCTGTACAAAAACTAGGATCAGAATTATTTATTGTATAGTTTATCACCATACTAAAGAATAAATAACAATATAGATTTTTTTTTTTTTTTTATAAAAATGCTTATTATTAGAAAACTGTTGATTTAAAAAGTGACGTGTGACATTCTTAATGTATTTATTGGTGTAACATAAGCAGGATGGATCAGCACCATACTCCATATTGCAACCTGTAAAAATATATGTAGTATATAATCTTGTAAGAAAAATTGGGGAATCTAAAAGAACAGAATATTTGTTTTTCAGGTAAATTCAGTTAAAATATAACTTGGCCATTTGTGACATAAAAATATAGCATTAATTGTGATGAAATTGGACATTTTTGACCTGAAAACATAGTTCATATGACCATCAACATGTTCCAACAGAACTGAAATCCTGTCAATTTGCATAACTTGCATTTACCAACACAAAGTTCCTTTGGGGATTCACTTAGATTGATTTCTTATGCACAAAGACAGAAATAAGACCTCTAAGCAAATTTTAGCTGATATGCATTTCAGTGTTAGTCAGTCAAAGTCAATCTGAAATGTAATTTAATGCAATTTATCCATTCATTTCAGTTCAATGCATGTTATTTACAGTATTAACATCTGATCTTTAGAGTTTTTGCAGGGCAAAAAGTTTAGCAGTAACAACCAGTTATTCAAAGAGCATCAGTTAACATACGTGTAGGCAGAAAAAAGCTGTTTGTACATTAAAAGCAAGATGATTTTCCTGTGTTTATTCTTGTTTTTATTCTTCTGTTAGTTCAGTACTTGGATGGCCGGAGGCACAAAGGAGGTTAGATGTCTCTCTGCTGTCCACTATGTAAGGCAAAGACAGAAACCCAGTGGGACCGCTTGAAACTGGCAGCATAGGACGGGAGATATTTTCTGCAGAACATAGACTCTGAGAGCAGTGTGAGTGGGAGTACACTGTCTGTGTATTTTATAAGATGTATCTGTCTGAGTGCTCATTCTGTCATTAGTGTAGAGGGTTAAAAAGCTTTCAAAATACATCCTTATAGTTGAATCGCTGGGATCTGTGAGCTGTGAACCAGCCTTTCGAGCCTGTCCAAATAAAGCTGAAGGCACCTTTCCTTATTGTAGAAGTAGCACATTACATGTAAGCATCATTATTAACCTCAATTACATTTTCTATTGAACTGATCTTGCTAATCATGCAACCGATTTGAGAGCTGGCAGCCTTTCTTCTCAGAAGTTTTGGTAAACAGGCAGAAGTTTCAATGGATGGTGAGATTGGGTAATAGGTTCAAACGGCTATGTGCATCTTTACATTCACAACTGATATCACACAAAACATGAAGCTCTTTGCGCATTAGCTCACAGCGTCTTTCTAGGAGCTATTACAGGATCTACTGAGCCTATAGTGCCCTGTCGACAGTCTGCTTTGCAAATGTCAAATATATTAAAATGCAATTCCATGAACTTTTTTTCCGACTCTGTAATTTCCCGATAATAACATCTGAACTTGCCTCAAGGTTAGCGCTTAGATTTCAGCATCAGCCATCTACAGCACTATTATTTTACACTTTTACAACTACGTATATTATCACCAAGTTAAAGCAGCTGAAATTGCAGTGGTTAGTGGGGGTGTTTTCTTGATCCTTTGGACCCTTTATCAATAACTCACACACGTCATATATTTCATCTAAGTTCATCTGACACTGCCTCCCAGCTCTTCTCTCTCCTTCACATAGTCCAGCCAAAACAGAAACGGCATACCTTTAAAATGAGTACCTTGAGCTGTGTATTACTATCTCATGTCAAGGTGTTGGCGTTGTTGTTATTTCTATACCTGGCAGGGCAGGTTTCTTGAGTGTTTGAAAGTCCCTTGTTGAGGCAAAATCAGGGAATTGCCCTCATTATTGCACTCCCTCAATAGCTCACGCCCCATTTAAAACATTATAAAGCAGGGGTGTCAAAGTCATTTTAGTTCAGGGGCCACATTCAGCTAAATTTGATCTGAAGTGGGCCGGACCAGTAAAATAATAACATAATAATATATAAATAATGTCAACTCCAAACTTTTCTCTATGTTTTAGAGCGAAAAAAGTAAATTTACATTATGAAAAGGTTTACATCTACAAACTATCCTTTCAAACAATGTGAATAACATGAACAAAGTGAAAAAATAAGTGTAATTTTAACAGTATTCTGCCTCAGTTTATCATTTACACATGTACATTATAACGTACAGATCACAGTGGATCTACAAACACACAAAACATTTAATAACAGACAGAATATTGTTAAAATTACGCTTCTCTTAAGACATTTCAGGTTGTTCATATTTGTTCAGGTTATTCACATTTTTTGCGAAATTATACTTTTAGTGTAAATACATGAAAATACATTTACATTTACAAGAGAAAAATATGGAGTTGTCATTATTTCTATGTTATTATGATAGTATTTGACTGGTCTGACCTACTTGAGTTTGAATTGTTCTGAATGTGGAACCTGAACTAAAAGGATTGTTAATATCATAGTGTAATTTTTGCATTTCACACATTCATCCCAAGGGCCAGACTGGACCCTTTGGCGGGCCAGATTTGGCCCCCGGGCAGCATGTTTGACACCTGTGTTATAAAGCAGTCCACACCTGATCTGCACCTTTTTTTTAACCCTTAGGGGTCCACAGTCACGGCCCAGTGACTGAATCACATGGTATTTTCAACACGTCATAGCGTCGGAAGTCAGTCATGTAGACCGACAATTGGGGACAATTGCATTCGAAAGTGCAGACGTGAAACACTCTCACAGTTTTTATTTGATGTTGATAGACCAAATACAACTGGAGATATGAAGTTTTGAAACTGGAGCAAACAAACATGAATAAAAGTATGAAAATGACATGAGGGGGGGTGTTATATTTCTGACCATATCTTCATCATTTTTTTGTCCTTTTTCAAAAAGGAAAAAACTGAATGCATTAGCATTACAGGTAAGGGTGAGAATGACCCCCACCTGAACCGGATGCAGAAACCAGGAGGACCTGGAGAAAATGCCTATGTAAAGATATGTTTTATGTCTTATTTCAAATCAGAGTTTATATTTTTTTGTGTGTTTTTTGGCCTTCTGTGTTTATATAGTAGGTTAAATTGAAAAAATAATAGACAGATGAGATAGATGAAGTTGTGCTGACAAAAAGATGCCAAACATGGGTGTAATAAACATTTCTTTATATAAGGGCAAAATCAAAAGTACTCAAAAACAGCCAAAATAGGCTCAGACCCCGAAGGGTTAAATGAAAATTCATCTTGTAGTTGAGGTAAACAGCAGACGCCTATGTAAAGACATGCTTTTATGTCAAATATTTGAGTGTAGTTTTAATTTATTACAATTTTGATTTTATATACCTAATATTTGGAACCAATATTCACTTTTAAAGTCTTTGAAAAGGTTCATTAAGCATCTTTATGTTATTTATGCAATAAATTATATACATTCTTCAAATCAGATTTTATATATTTTCTGTGTTTTTTGGCCTTTTGTGTTGATATAGTTGGTTAAATTGAAAAAATAATAGGCAGATGAGATAGATGAAGTTGTGCTGAAAAAAAAGATACGAAACATGGGTACAGAAAACATTTCTTTATATAGTATATATAGGCAAAATCAAAAGTACTCAAAAACGGCCAAAATAGGCTCAGACCCCTAGGGGTTAAATGAAAATTCATCTTGTAGTTGAGGTAAACAGCAGAATGGTGCAGTTGATGGCGTCACAGCAGCATTAAGGTGTAGTGCACACCAAGGAATATTTTCCAAATCAAAGGGGTATCTACTTAATTTGGTTTAATTTTAAGGATTTTTTTTAAACTTACATTAAATTCCTCTCAGTGGCCTGAAACAGACCAGTAGATAGAATACAAATGCATCCCTGAGATATTAGATTAGACTAGATAGAATTTTATTGATATTATATATTGATATTATTTCTCTTCCTTTCTCCTTGTGATGTATGTTCTGAGTTTTTGGGTTGTTAATCTTTAAACAGCTTGATTGTTACATGATATTATTAGGACATTTTGACTGAGAGACTGATGAGTTGAGCCATTGCTTGATCTCCTCAGTCTTCATATTATAAAACAGCCGCTATATTTAAGTATTAACCCTCAAACACATAAGCAGGTGGAGATGACGAAAAGCATCTATTAATCTGAAATATGTAAACGTTTTCAACCACTAATCCTGTCTATACATTTGAGTCAAAGTCAGCTGTATGGTCAGTTTTGCCATATGTACATCGCATATAGAAAACTGAAATTACAAAACTATAAGGCCCCATGGTGCAAAATGAACATAGTAGGGGAACAAAATACAACAAATAGAATATAACTATAAACATAGAATGGTAACACTTTATAATAAGTACACACTATGAAGCATTAGTTAAGCATTAACAAATACTGAATTCATCATTTATAAAGCATATGTCTGACAGTGATGCTCACTAATATATGGTTTATAAGCACAGTTATATGGTTTTACTCATCATTAATAAGCACATTGGTTAAACATTAATAGATACTGTATTCATCATTTATAAAGCATATTTCTGACATGAATACTCATTAATATATGGTTTATCAGCACAGTTATAAATGTTTTACTCATCATTAATAAGCTCATCTACAATGTGCTTAATGATTGTATTTTCATACTTTATAAATAATGGAAAAATGTAGTATTCAGACATGTACTAATGGTTAGTGAATATATTAGTGTGTATTTTATACTAAGTCACACATTTCTTTTCCAGTAGATGTCCTATAAACAGTTATTAACACAGGAAGTCATTATTTCAGGTAGTTATAAAGCACTTACTACTTATTAATTAAGTCTATGGTGTGAGCTCATCTAAAGTGTGCATTATCTTTGCCATATAAAGCATTTACAAATGAGATTTAAAGGTTGGCAATGCCTAAAGACTCAGAAAAGTTTCATTTATTCTAACAAAGGAAAGACACAGCACATGGGATTATTAAACAAAACTGCATGATTGAATGATGATTACGAATGATGAGTAAAACATTTATAACTGTGCTGATAAACCATATACTAATGAGTATTTATGTCAGAAATATGCTTTATAAGTAATGAATTCAGTATTTGTTAATGCTTAACTAGTGCTTCGTAGTGTGTACTTATTATAAAGTGTTACCCATAGAATATAACTATAAATAGCAGGGGGTTGAGAAGACAAAGGTGCAACAGTGAAGTTTATAGATGAAGTATTGGTAATAGATATTAATAAATAGTAATAGTTATTGAGTTTAAGTGACATATGCAATGTATGCAATATGCAGTAAAGTAAATTAATCAATAATTCCTGCAAAATGCAGTTTTTTACCTTTTCATTGTCATCATATATGGACTATTTGGACGTTCAGAGGCTCAGTAGTAAACATGGAAACACCATCATCTTCTGCAACATTGAATCACCTTTAACCCTTTCATGCATAAATTATGAGAACCTTATAGTTGGGTTTTTTTTTTTTGTTTGTTTTTGGGGGTTTTTTGAGTGTTTTTATTCCTCCTTAGGCATGAAAAAATCACTGAGATTGATGGTTTTTTTCATAGATTTACCAAAATGTCCACTCAGCTACACCATGAATTTTATTCTTGAAGCAAAGAAACATGTATTTAAAACCCAATATGATAAAGTGATATGAAAACAGTGAAATGAAACCGTGTTTAATGCAGCTAATCTGATGTTTTCTCACATTTTAACATATTCTAATACCAGTTATTACTCACTTCATGGAGATAATATGCAAAAAATAACAATTAACAATTGATTTCCACTGAAGAACCAATCAACAACAGCAAAGTTACAGTAATGGTATGAATTACAGTTTATGAGATGATGCATAAGTGTCCACTGTGTTGGCTGATATGGAACTAAAACAACAAAACCCATGAATCTACAAGAGAACAGCTGAAGAAGAACTGTCCACTGGAGTGACCACTGTGCATGAAAGGGTTAAATCCCATGTACTTTGACAAAAGACAGTGGTTGAAGACACTTGTTTTTTTGCTGAAAAATGTACTTTTTCTTTGGTTTTCTCTCTTTTAATATAATAATGTATCATAAACACCTACATGTTTAGTAAATTAATTATTGCAAATATCACTGAAAATATGCAACATGCAGAGGATGATATTATAATACATGGATATGCATTGCTTAGGGAAGGTCAAACTCACAGAAAAAAATCTATTAGAAGTTGCCACAAAAATAGCTCTAGGTCTTAAAGGGTTAAGTATGATTTGCATTGATGTGTGCAACCCATGTGAAGTACACACTCATTAATATTAATTAGTTCCCTTAGTTGCTTAAGAATTGAAATATTCATCAGTAATTTATTCTAGTCAGTTTTAATTGCAGTGATGCACCAATCAATAAGCCTTAAAAATCATTAATTTTCTGTGCTGCATCAATACATAAGAGGGTATGACAGGCTGACATTAACTGAAACATTAAATATCCTTTAATTCGTCTATTAGTAGTCTGTCAATATGTGTCTGTTTTGGAATCGTTTTTAAAGAGCAGCCTTAATGCAAAATGCATATGGTAAATAGAGGGGGAAATCTGTTAAGGATGCTGCAGACATTCTGCTGTAAACATTTTTTTTTAGTCATAAATGAAAACATGAACACATCCAGAACACAGCCAGATTCAGAAACAAACCTTCAGCACAAACAGCAAGGAGAAATGTTTGGCATTTCCTGTAAAAATACACACATATATTCTCGATGTTAACAATACCAGGTCTTCCAACATCAAAGCGAAAGAAGTCCTTGGAAAATAGTATATGGGGCATGAGGTGTCTATGGCTCTTGTTGGTGAGGCATGTCAGGTTGCTTGCTAAGTATAGCAAGCAAAGAGAAAGAAATGATTATGCAATGAGCGGGGTAAATCTCTTCCGCTGAGTGCAGATGCAGAGAATGTTGCTGTCTGTGCAAATAAAGTATGATGGGTAAATGGGTCAAAATGATGGCATTTCAAAACATTATGAAATTATCATTTTTTTTTCATCCCCTTGGCTCTGAAATGATTACTGAGAGGGATAAAATATTGACACTGAAATTCACGGTTCTTGATTAAGTGTTAGGTCTCAGGGGTATTTAGACTAGTTAAACCATGTTATTGATAAAGTTATTGATAAAATAGCAGATGGGCTGTTTATCTAAATAACGACATGTATTTAACAATTCACTTTTCACTTGCAAGGTTGCCTCATGCCTTTGATGATACAAGTCTCCAGAGAATCTCTGAATGTTGCATAAATTACAGGCCTACCACAATGTAGAAGAAAAATACATCACAGGGCGGCAGGAAGATGCATGTACGTTTTTTTTCCCAAGCTTACCTTATAAGGCTTATAGGGAACTGAAAGACAAAAATACTCCAAACATAGGGATGTTGGAAAATAATCACATCACCTCGAGCGCAGCACAAGGTTAAACATCACACTGATAATTCAAACAAATATGAGGGCAGTGTTACACTTTTCATATGATCAACCCATAATTTCATACCGCATATTGCTGTATGAAATTCAAAGTAAGCAAACAGTTATTTTACTGAACAGACAGAACTTCATCTGAACAACATATTGTAAGAAGTGCCAGGGGAAATATAACAAATAACCTGCAGCACACAGTATAGAAACAGGATATTACATCTAAGGAACCAGTCTGCTGACTAAGGGAGCCTCCAAGGCGGACGGGCTCTCATGCCTCACAAAGGCGCAATTGATCCAGTCCGAGCACCTGGTTGAATAACCAAAGGCTGGAAACTAGATGCACTGAGGACAAAGCACCCCAGATTCAAAGCTTCTTTTGAGATATGATCTCACACGAATAAAAGCCAGTGTTGTTGTAGGATAATATCCATTATTATTTCATTTAACTGCGATTACCATATTTGTTTTTATTCTCAGATAGCGAAAACATTTTATTTGGATCAACAAAATTAAGGTCGTTTTAGATGTGTTCATTACGTTGGGATGAAAAAGGAATAATGGCTCATCACTGCTAGGCCGCTAAACTTCTGCACAGAGAGAGGCATACAATATACATTATATACAGTACAGTGCAAAAGTCACATGCTAACATAAGGTTTGTTGGTTTAGTAAATTATAATGACCACACATAGTCAAGATTCAAGAATCGTGTATAAAAACAATAGTTCCTATTGTTTAGACATTTTTCTGCACTATTGCTATAAAAAATTTTATAAAAAAAAATAACTGTAAAAAAAAAAAAAAATTCAAGAATTGTCACATTTGTCATAATTGACCAGAGCTCGTTTCCCCGGAAAGCCTGGACTTTTTTTTAGGTGTGAATACAAACATGTGAACTCTGATTCAAATCAAACATTGGATAATGTTGTATTGATAAATATGCTGTAATTATTGAAGATAATGGTTGAATCACTGAGTCTGTATGACTGTACTGTCATGAACATTTTGTTGTGAATAATTCAGTTACTGCATTATGGATTGTTGTGGTTCGATGCTAAAATTAGGAAAATTGTATTGTTTGATTCTTGTATTAAGTTAATGATAAAGATGTAAAAGCACCGATGGGTAGGATTAAATAAGTTCATACTTCTTCCTCCTCCTTTTCGATCATGCAATATTCAGACTTGTATGTGCTTGAAGATAGATTCTGTTCATTTAAATGTTATTTTGTCTTTGTCTTAATTTGCTTTGTTGCGTTTTATTTTTTTTTGCATGTTCAAAATAAGTAAATAAATGAAATGAAACAAGTGGACAGACATCACCTAGAAGAGACTCTGGGAGAATCTGGGAGACATCTGGTGTGAATATAACCGGCCTCGACCTGAAACAAACCAAGGAACCATGTGCCTTTTTGTGCTTGACGAGCCTCATGGGTAGTCAGAGCTAAGAGCAGCAGCCATGACCCGTGGAGTGATGAGGAAATTGAATGTCTCATTGACATTTGGTCAGATGCCCATATTATCAAACTGGCTCCGAATGAGCTGTTCTTGACAGTTAACATTATTTTCGTTATTTGTTTCTATAAAAATAGAATACGTATTCTGAAAACAATAACTGCATCTGGGACCTTCATGTTTGTTTTCATCAACACCTGCCGTCTCTGATTCACCCCACCCCCGACTTTTCTGTCCAATGCCAGCACAGTTTGTCACATGCATGCTTCTGTTTATTAGTTTTGGTCTACTAGCAAAAAGTGCAATGAGAATACAATCTGACCCAAACAAAAAAAAGTCTGCATTTGATCCGAATCAAATAAGCAGACCAAAGGACTTTCCAGCTGTGAATACACACATACACAACAGTGGTTACAATGAGAAATGAAATTCGTACTTAGTGACACAACTGAAACAACTTAATATGAATAAACTTAACTCTTAGCATAGAAAATAAATAAAATAAATGAACTAATGTGTACAAAACAGTAGAATGCATTCAAGAATAAAAAAAAAATGTATTGCATGCAAAAAAAGACAAGATATGCAGAAGATACAAAGTATGTACAGCATTAAAAACAAAAGCTTCTGTAAACCAAAGTGGTAGTATTTAGTGTGACCTTTTGCTCCTTTTAACATGTCTTTAACCCTTTTGTTCAGACAATATGAAATTTATTACATTAATTTTCTTACGTTTTATACCAGGTTTCATTGAACACGTGTCAGATGTTTCTAATTGTTTGTATTGCTTGTTGTCATAGGGTCAGAGGTCACACTAAATAATGACTCCAACCTTTAAAACCCATTTCGTTTATTTGTGTGTGTATTTTAACACTGTGCATATTTCCTGTATGTTTGTTGTAGTATCTAAAGAAAAGAGAACGAGAAATACATTTGTATGCTCATCTGAACCCTGCAAAAACAACAAAGCTAAATGTGGCCTAAGACATTTGCGCAGTACTGTATGTCACAATGTAGAGCAGTGTTTTTCAACCTTGGGGTCAGGACCCCACGTGGGGTTGGCTGGAATTCAAATGGGGTCGCCTGAAATTTCTAGTAACTGATAAAAACAAAACAAAAAAACAAACAAAACTTACTAATAAAAAATATGTGGTGAGTTGGAGAGACAATCACAATACATACAAGACATGACAAACCGAGGCTGAAACTGAAGCACTGTGGTTCTGTTTATCTGTCAAATGTTCATTGTGGTCGGTTTCAGATGCTGCAGCTCTTTCATAATTCATAGTTTGAGTTCTTGTTTGTTCTGTATTAATTGTCAGCCTTGTAATTCCAAGCTGGACTGACTGTACATATCCTGACCAAGGAAAATAAAATTCTCACTTTGTGCAGTTGTAATATCTAATTTGAATATTATTTTATTTCCAAATTTTTAATTTTTGTTTATTATTTTGACATTTATCTATGTTGTAATTGACATATTATTTCATTAATGATTTAGTCAATTTATATTATATTTTCTTTTATTATGCTTCTTCTTGCCTTTCTTAATATTTTGGTTCCTACCTATTGTTTGTGGTACGACTTGTTTTTGGCGTGACACGAGAGTTATGTCCATGGTGGAGCGCGAGCAGTGTATGTTGTCCTGAGCTGCTGGCAATAAAGCTGGCTGAAACTGTCCTGCCGTTTGGTAATTATAAGCATGGAAGATAGCAAAACATATCACCACCAAGAATACCATTGTAACCCGCCTTACCCACAGCCCCGGCGAGACAAGCAATATTTCAGAGTTACACAGTAATCTACACCTGGCTTTTCTGCCTCCGAGCAGAATAATATACATTATATAGCCTAAATGTCGTCTAAAATTAACGTTTATTTACAACATAGTATAGCAAACTATTACATGACTCTGAAACTGAATGAGGAAAAAACTGAAATCCTGCTTGTTGGCCCAAAAGCAAAAAGGGAAATGCTGATGAATAGGATGGGCAAACTCACTTCCTGGATCAAACCAGAAGTGACAAGTCTGGGGGTCATTATAGACTCAGACTTAAACTTTAAGTCCCACATAAAGAAAGTCACTAAAACGTCATTCTTCCACCTCAGAAACATAGCCAAAGTAATGCCGGTTATAAATCGAAAGGATGCTGAAAAACTGGTCCATGCTTTTATCTCCAGCAGACTGGACTACTGTAATGCACTCCTTACAGGTCTCCCAAAAAGCACCACAGACAGACTTCAGCTGATTCAGAACTCTGCAGCTAGGTTATTAACCAAAACCAAGAAGAGAGAGCACATTACTCCAGTGTTGGTTTCCCTGCACTGGCTACCGGTAACCTACAGAATTGATTTTAAGATACTACTCCTCACGTATAAAGCTCTAAATGGAACCGGACCAAGTTACATTGCAAACTCACTGATCAATTATGTACAAACTAGAACACTGAGGTCATCAAACGCAGGGTTACTAGCGACTCCCAGAAATATTACAAAGAAAATGGGGGACGCAGCCTTTACTAACAATGCACCAAAGTTATGGAATACAATTCCAAAAGACATTAGAGAAGCCAGTTCATTGAATATATTTAGAACCAAATTAAAAACATTTTTATTCTCATTAGCCTTTGAAAGGAGATAAAAATGGGGTCACAATTCAGGAACCAGGAATGTGCGGTTTTTATTTTTATTTTATTTTATTGTATTTCTGTTTTTATTTTTTATTTTATTGTATTTCAAATTTCATCTTATTTCTTGCACTTCAAAAATTCTATGCATAATCAAACATTTTAATGTGCGCTGCTTTTATTTTAATTTTTATTTTAATTTTATTGTATTTCTCTCAAATTTCATTTTCTCTTGATGTATAATCAAATCTTAATGTATTTTAATATTGTATTTTTTCAATCAATGTGAAGCACTTTGGGCTACAATTTCTGTATGAAAGGTGCTATACAAATAAAGTTTATTATTATTATTATTATTATTATTATTATCAAAAACATTAATTTTAGCAAAAAAATTATCCATTTTGAATGTCTGGGGTGGCCAGAAATGTGTGATGTTAAAATGGGGTCACGAGCCGAAAAAGGTTGGGGACCACTGATGTAGAGTCATTCTTATTTTAAGACGAGTTAGGTGGCAAACATCTATCACTTTGTCATTTTGATCTTATTGTCATCATCCTGTTCATCTCAACCGGCAGAACTGTAAGAAATCAAAACAACTGTCATAAGATCATCACGGTAAAACTTTTAGTACTGTCGTTACCCATCAAGATGAAAATTGTCCTTATGGACTCCAAGAGCAATGACCTCTTAGTGTCACTGGGTACAAAAATATGCTCTGTCCAACTTGATTCATGTTCTGGCCACTCTGAGTCATGGCTACTCCCCATCCAATTACCATCCCATAATATATCAAGGGAATTACAGCTACACTGAGCCGAGTCAGAAGTGACTTGGAGACACCTGTGGGTAATGGACAGTAGTGGCGTTTGGTTCGGATCACACCACAGTCATAATGATTCAGTTGAAAAGGCAGCGGAGAGAGGCCAGGTCGTCTGGTAACTAGGTCAGAAAGAAGATATGCTTGATCCTTTCCCTCCACTCCTACAGCTACAAGTCACCTTCAATTATATCTTTTTTTTTAAATAGAAAGACAGGAAAGAGAATCTATACCACCAGCAACAGAGTAAGAAAGTATGTTCATCATCTTGAAGTTATCGGAAAATATTCTCACTGCTAACAAGTTGGATGAATTGATATTCATGAGGAGTCCTGTGTTGAGTTAGTGTTGTTTGTGCAAGTCAGGATAAATGTGACAGGATTGACTGGTTATAGACAGTTTTTAAATATGTGGATTACATCAAAGTCTGACTTATTTTGACCTATTTAATTCTGCAAATCTAAGTGGAAATAATTCGGACAGATATGAAAGTATAAAAAACACAAAATCATGACATTTACATGAAGTTACCAGCCGCAGAAACAACTTTGATATTATGAATTTTAGTTCTTATGACCTAAAAATGTTCACATTATTCATATTCTGCCAGTTTCTTACGGTGAATCATTAGCACTAGAACTGCATGGAGTTGAATGCCTACAACTGTTTTCTACTTCACAAAAATGTCCTTGGTTGTTGAGTTAAGTAATTCTCTTCACATAAGAATGTCTGAAGTCATAACAAGAATTTGTTTAATTATCTCTGGTTATAAAATAAAAATATCTGTAAGGTCACTAATTATTTTTCATGGCCTTCAGAATAAATTAATCAGTTAAAGGAGTTGTATGCAGTAGTGATATTCCACACTCTCAACAGTCACTTATGTTTTATACCACTCACATGCTGCATCAGCTGATAGTTTACATTGCAGCTCTGTTAGCTTAGCTCTGTTTTTAGACAGAAAACACCCACAGTGAAACCACAAATCATTTCTCATTGCTATTGTTTAGTCATGATTGTTGTTGTAGTTGGCATTAGTATGCTGGTGGTAGTGGTGATGATGATGATGATGATGATGATGATGATAGGGCTGGTTGTAATGGTAGTAATGGGATTGATCACGGTATGGATAACGTTATTGGAAATAAAATGATATGGATGTTGTGATGAATATAATGATGGTAACAATAAGGGTAAAAATTGTTGCAGGTGTGATTATAGTTATGGGTGTTAACCCTGTAAAGACAGAATCATTAAATCATTGACAGAAAATTCCAGTTCTTTGAAACTGGAGGCTTTATCGGTCCTTCTGAACAACCCCTTTTTTTTGTTCAAATATCACTTTCCATGTATGAGTTTCAATTGTGTATCAGATTTGATACATCGGGTCACAAGTGTCACCATGATCAAATATTATTATTTTTGAACAAACAAAAACATAACTTAACACAAACATGTCTAACAAATTGGTAAAGTTCTGCCTCCTTCCTCATTGATGACAATCTTGTAGTGTCACTGGAAAAGCCTTTGGTGAAGAACACCCCCCCACCCCCCACCCCCGGTGGATTATCTATATCTGATTGTATACATCAGGTTTTTCAAGAAAAAAAATCACACTGATCATGTAGAGGATATTGTATTAACCATTGCATAATGATATGACATATGTCATTTGATTGAAGAAATTATTCATTCTTAATAATGCTAAATATAATATGTATTATGTCTTACCAAAGAAATAGCAATGATAAAAACTTTTCCATGACATCACTCACTTTGAAGACCAGCACCATGTTTTTTCTTGTTTTTTCTTTTTAGTTTGTAATGTATGTATGTACTGGACCCCAGGAAGAATAGCGGCAGCTCTGGCTGCAGCTACTGGGGATCCTAATAAATAAACAAATAAAACTCCATTTTCTGTACAATTAGAGTTGTCAGTAACTGCATTAAAGATCTATTTGAAATCATCCAAACAAGGTCAAACTGTCCCAGTTTAGTCTGAACTGTGGATCAACAGTGAACTTTCCAAAGTTAATAACATCACATATTAACTTTATATCTTCATACACCTCATTATCAAACTCACCTGTGTAGACGAAACGCTGCCATTTCAACATCAAACTCCATTCTTTTAATTTAGAGGCTGTGACCAGTGATGAAAAAAAAAGTGATTCTAACTTTCATCACTTTGTCACTGTCTTTGACTCTAAAAGTTTTTTATTCCATCTGATCACTTTCTGCTTTGGTCAAACACCCCGTGGCATTAGTTTTCCTCACCATGGGAGACCGACAGATGAATATATATATGAATATATTCAGTTTTATGTCTCAACAATCCAATACATTGGTATCTTTGGTATAATTTCAGAGCTCTGGAAAAAGTAAAAACAAACAAACAAACAAACAAACAAACTGGCAAGCTTCAATATTTTAATAAAACATTGCAGCTCTCAACTGAAAAACAATTGCTACTTTTTTACCCATTAGTGATTCTAGTGTTACAGGAGTAAACACTACTTACGCTGAGTTTAAAGTAAATATATTGACTGCTTCCATCAGTCATACTATTAAAGTGGTGGAATTCTACCCAAACAAATGTTGAGCTTAATAAGATTTCAGAAGTTTGATATTAAATAAGCAGCTTTGTGTTGATGAAATAGTCTAGAGAAGTGCTCTTACTGTCATGACTGTGTGTTGCAGAGACACACTGTGCTCATCTATGCTTGGTGATTCTCAGTGTTCCCAAAACTGACCTCTACTGCTGTCATAAAATGCAGTCAACTGTACGCCACCAAACTGACAGCACTTGTTGACGCTGTTAAGTTCACATGAAAACCTGGTGAAATTCTAGGTTGTGCACAGGAATATGTGAGATATTTTTCAATGGTGAATAAAAAACTGCAGAAAAAATGAATAAATGATGTTGGCTCGGGACAAAAAAAAAAAAGATTTATATGACAACAATGTGGAGATTGAGATGGGTGACAGGGAAATATTTTAGAATGTTTTGTCCATGGAAACTTGAATTTTCTTTTTCTAAGTAGAGTGCTGAAGAAAATAAGGACACCACTCAAGGAAAACAGCCCAGACCTGCACCTCAGCAGCTATAAGACAGTGGTGTGCCAATGCATCTTCATTTCTAGAGTTGGTTTCAGGTTATGGGTGAGTGCTGACATGCTTTTAGTACTGAATTTCATCAAACAAAGAATTTTTTTTTTACTGAACACTGATGGAGATCCAGAAGAGAGTATGTGGAAAGATGTAAAAGAAAAGAAAAGAAAAGAAAACTGCTTGCATGGCGAGAGTTGTCGAAGAAGCTGTTTTGTTATGGTTCTTTATTGGAATTGGTGGCAGAAGTGACTAAAAAGCTATTGTAAGAAATACATTCCTTGATTACTTTGCCTTATTAAAACCCTGTGAAATGGACCGGCAGTAGAAATTTAATTGAAGTGTAAAATCATTAGCTAATGTTATGTCTACATTTGAAGGACTATTTACATGGGGAAGGGTGACAAGATGGGCTTTTTTTTTACCCCTTCAGAATATCCTTCATCCAGTCACAATTATCTTAATGATGATGAGGACAACAATGACAATGATGTTGATGATGATGATTATTATTATTGTTATTATTATTATTATTATTATTATTATTATTATTATTATTATTATTATTATTATTATTATTACATCCATGTCGTCTGCTCAGAGTTGCTGATAAAGTCGCTTGTTGCGTGTTGTGTCGTCAAGCTCATGCTGAATTTTATGTCGGCCACCAAAGATTGAATCTCCTCGATCGACCATGTGTAGTTTTGTGGGCTGTCATCACATGGATTAACCTATCGCTATATTTACTGTAAACTTCCATAACTGTTTTTTGTAAAACTGCGGGTCACAGAGACAACTCTCTGACCAGTCAATGGTCTGCAGTGTTTACACGTCACGTTTTAGTATCTGTTCCCCAGTCTTGGAACCTTGGTGGAGGTGATATCAAAAAACTAGTACCAGGTACCCGATTCCAGGTCCTTTTTTGTAATGGAAAAGCAAAAAGGCCAAGTCAAGTTAACCCGGTATCATGTAGTGGAAACGCGGCATAATATTATTGGCTAAAATTTACTTAGGGGGTCAAATGAGTGGCCATTTTTGGCAAAAAAAAAAAAAAAAAGTTGTAAGAAATACATAGAACTGTGTTGAAATAATGCTAATACATTTGTGCACAGACTACTGATATTATTTGACAGTAGAAGCTATATTTTCAGAAATATTGGATTTTGAATAGCACGTGTATGTGAAAACTTTTGCTGGTGGACGGACGTGACATTACCCATGATGACCTGGTCAGTACCAGTACTTTATTAGTAATAAACTTATATACTTACCATGCTAATTCTCCTCTTATTCATAAATGTTAGTATTGTGGATCTAAAACAATAACAGCTGACACAAAAACACAAAATGTGGCAGTGGACGGATATGACATGGTTGTTACAGATCCCATCATACTGATGCTCGGCAGCCATGTCACCGTTTCCACAAATGATCCCTGTACAAAAACTAGGATCAGAATTATTTATTGTATAGTTTATTATCATACTAAAGAGTAAATAACAATAGAGAATTGTTATTTCTTAAAAAAAAAAAAAAGCTTATTATTAGAAAACTGTTGATTTAAAAAGTGACGTGTGGCATTCTTAATGTATGTTTGTTCTGTATGTATGTTTGTTTTTAAATGTTTGAATGGCCTTGCCCCCTCCTACCTGTCCGACCTGATCCACCCCATGCCCCCTCTCGTGCTCTCAGGTCAGCAGATCAGCTGCAGCTTGTGGTTCCAAAAACTAAAAAGAAGCTTCGTGGGGACCGTGCCTTTTCTGTTGTCGCCCCAAAGTTGTGGAACCAGTTGCCCTTAGATGTTAGACAGGCTCAGTCTCTACCTGTCTTTAAATCACATTTAAAAACGCACTTTTTCTCATTAGCTTTTAATCAGTGAGTGACATGTCTGTTTTTTTTTTTTTATGCTGTTTTTAACAGATTTTAACTTGTCTTTGTTTTTTATGATGTTTGTATTGTGTTGTTCTTAGCCCACTTAACACCCTGTGTGTTCACTAGTTTTATTTACTTATTTAATTCCTTGTTTTATGTTTGGTGTACGGCACTTTGGCCTGCTGTAAAGTTCTTAAAGTGCTTTATAAATAAAGTTGGTATGGTATGGTATGGTATGGTATGGTATGGTATGGTATGGTATGGTATGGTATGGTATGGTATGGTATGGTATGGTATGGTATGTATTGGCGTAACATAAGCAGGATGGATCAGCACCATACTCCATACTGCAACCTGTAAAAATAAAACATGTGATATGTAGTATATAATCTTGTAAGAAAAACTGGGGAATCTAAAATAATAGAATATTTGTTTTTCAGGTAAATTCAGTTCAAATATAACTTGGCCATTTGTGACATGAAAATATAGCATTAATTGTGATGAAATTGGACATTTTTGACCTGAAAACATAGTTCATATGACCATCAACATGTTGCAACAGAACTGAAGTCCTGTAAATTTGCAGAACTTGCATTTACCAACACAAAGTTCCTTTGGGGATTCACTTATATTGACTTCTTATGCACAAAGACATAAATAAGACCTCTAAGCAAATTTTAGCCATTATATTTCTCTTACAGTGGTAGTAGTATTAGTATTATGAATATTAGTATTAGGATTAGTATCAGTGTTATTACTGTATCATTCCTTTTTTAAGTACAGAATGTCAACTTAATCTTAGGAGCTGAATGAATGCGTATAATAATCTGCTGTACCGCATCTTCCATGTGTGCCATAGACTGGATTCAAATGACTGGGTAGATAAAACCACACAGAGACTTTGAGGAGGCAGCCAGAACGCATACCAGTATAGACAGGTAGTGACATTTTTTGCTTCACTGATTTCCCCAGCATGGACTCACACTTTTATGTGAGTGCAGAGCTCAGTAACTGATATGTCTAGTTCCTCTATGATGATTTATGTTTTGCCGGCTTTGAGGATTTCACATATCTCTCTTAGGACACTACAAAGTTTGATACTTGTAATATGATGCCTCTGACTCTGTAGATTTCCTTAAACTAGTGTGAAATCCATCAGCTGGCTTGCTGAATAAGTTTGTGAAAAGTAAGTTTTTGCTGAAGTGGTTAAGAATATTAGACATCTATTTATGGTTTCAGATGTTAAGGCTCTAAATATCCTTCATTTTAGAGATGCTGCTGGCCTAAAACACACATAATTTTAAAAGAATCACTCAAAAGACACACTTAAGTGTTCTACAGATTATTATGAATTTGACAATAATATACCTGTGTATCCCCCCAGTGAAGAATACATTAGGGTTTGAGTGGATTGAAGGAACCCTGGTCTCTCTCTGTTTTATTGCAGAGTGATGGCTGCAACAGAATTTTGATAATGTTGTCATGGTAACGGGCTATTGAAAATAGGTATGAGTTCTTACTGAGAGGAATGTACAGTGTATCCATGTGAAACCACCATTTAGTATGTGCATATCAAGAAAATTGTTTTGTGTGAGTGCATGAAGTGTAAGAAATGCAGGTACTTTGACAGTCTTTGTTAGTTTTATGGACACACTGGGGTTGTCGAACAACTCAAAACCCGGCTTTGTGTCAGCACTATAAATGCTAATATTCACGCTATGCAGTTACCAAAACCATATGTAGCATTTGTTCTTTATTCTCACTACTCACAAACCATTTTCACTGGTTCTGAGAAGAGTAATGTCTAATCAGTTATGGCAGAATGTTCTTAGCAATGTATTTTCTAGCTGTTTTTAGTGCTGTATAATTTGATGACACCCTTTTTTTTTTTTTCCTCACTTTCACACAAACACACATGAATGGCTCCCAAGAGTGAGCCAAGACCTGTTAAGTGACTGTGTTAACAGATCTACGTCCCATAACACAACCAATGCATGCACATACACATTACCAACAAACTGATAAATTATTTCAAAGAGGTTTCAAACTGACTTCAAACAGTAGGATCCCTTCATTACAAATACACATGCAGTGACTCGCATTAAACCGTATGAATATTTTAGCTGAGAGGAGAAGAATAAGTTCAAGAATATGTTTAACATTATGACAGTGTGGAGTGAGGGACTGTTTTCCATCTGGATTTAACAACAATATGAGCCTTGTTCTTAATAGCTGTTTCATATAAAACTTTTGCTGCAACAAGACATAATGTTTAATTTTAAACATGTAATGTTTAATTGGAAACAACAGCATTCTGAAGTTGTATTGTTCTTGCTTTATTCAGTTTAATGGATGGATGGATGGATGGATGGATGGATGGATGGATGGATGGATGGATGGATGGATGGATGGATAGATAGATAGATAGATAGATAGATAGATAGATAGATAGATAGATAGATAGATAGATAGATAGATAGATAGATAGATAGATAGATAGATAGATAGATAGATAGATAGATAGATGGATGGATGGATGGATGGATGGATGGATGGATGGATGGATGGATGGATAGAGAGAGAGAGACAGACAGACAGACAGACAGACAGACAGACAGACAGACAGACAGACAGACAGACAGACAGACAGAGACATTTTTACAAAGAAAAAAATCCACTGGTGAGCATTTCAACACCAAACTACCTGGAATTTGCTGCTATAATAATAATAATAATAATATTAATAATAATAATAATAATAATAATAATAATAACTTTTATTTATATAGAACCTTTAAAAAATGAGTTTACAAAGTGCTATGACAGACAAAGCAGAAGGGCACAACAGCAGGATACAATTGGGGAAAAAAAAAAAAAAAACAAGACACAAGATAGATAGACAGACAGACAGACAGACAGACAGATAGATAGATATACTTTATTTATCCCAAACTGACACACATTCAAAAACAATATAAAACCACAGCAAACATGAGTTAAGAGAAATATAACATAAGAGCAAACACTATACTAGGGATGCACCGATACCACTTTTTTTCTAGACCGAGTACAAGAACAAGTACTTACATTTGAGTACTTGTCGATACCGAGTACTGATATGAGTACTTACTAATCCCATTCCAGTTCTTAGTTCCTTTTGTAAATGTGCTTTATTGTCGTTGTCATTAGTCTGACTGGAACAAAGTGCTGCTACTGACATTTAATGTGTTGGAATTAACGTTTGTCAATTAATCCACCAGAGGGTGCCGCTCTTAATTAACCATACTGGACAAATACCACGAAGAAGAGTAAAGTTTTTTGAGAAGAAGAAGAAAGCCAGTAATAATAAACATGGAGATGACAGAGGTAACACTTATGTGGATACTAGTGTTAATATTGATATTGATAAGGGTAGTTGTCATAAATCTGTCAGTAGTTTTTCTCTAACTCACACAGTCGCTCTTTGAACAGATCCTCTACCTCCACAGTTCCTGGTGGTATTCTCCATCTGGGTACGCATCCGTGAGCACCTGGAAAACGGATGGACAAACAGAATGCTCCGTCTGTATCCGTCTGTGTCTTTAACGTTACTTGCAGTCAGCGTTACTTTTGTCACCGTCATTTATTTTGAAAAATCTCCACACTGCTGACATTACTCCTCCGCCTTGTACCTGCTGCATTTAACTGTGAATGTTTACTGCCGTAAGTGGTATCGGTGCGGTTGTATCTGAGTACTTTTATGAATACGAGTACAAGTACACATGCTGAGTATCGGACCCGATACCCGATACTGGTATCGGTATCGGTACATCCCTACACTATACACTGTTCACTATAAATGAGAAGTATAAAAAGATCTGGGTAGAATCTGGATAATAACTGTAATGTGCTGAAATAGAACTGTAAGGTGCAAAACAAGTTGAAAAACAGGTTGAAATATTCCAACTGGGAATGTGCAATGTGTAATGACTGTTACAGTGTCATCTAAATGTCAGAATAACACAAAACTAAGGAATTCAAGAAATATTTATCTCATAATATCTCAGTATGATACATGTACACTATGAGTTCAGAATCATATTGATATATTTTGAAATATAACAAGATGAACAAGAAGAACTAGAAAAGCACTCGGAGAGCGCAGACCTCCACCAAGGCAGATCAATGGGCCCCCGTGCCCCCCCACCCCCGATAACCACCACCAAAATTTAATCATTTGTTCCTTGTGCCAGTATCAACATTTCCTGAAATTTTCCTCCAAATCCATCCATAACGTTTTGAGTTATCTTGCACACGGACAAACAGACAAACAAACCAACGCCGGCAAAAACATAACCTCCTTAGCGGAGGTAACAAAGAACCTCAGTTCATCGTGGGATGAATATACTACATATGAAAACGTAGCCATAATTACACAGTGAAGAAACCACTGTAGAGTTGTTTTGTCCATCAGCCACATTAAACCAAACCACACTAATATGTGACACAGCAGGTACTTGATGGCACTGTTAAAACAGAATATCATTGCTTAAGGCAAGGTGACAGGGATAATAATCTGCCATCCTTTATGTTTAATATTTAAATCCCAGCGGTAAAGAGAGAAAGATGGCGGTGTCCTTGTTTCGAGCGCCCTCCCTACTCTATCAACTCAGTCTCGAGTAATCAGTCAAACAGTAATGCACAATCTCAATTCACAATCTATGTTTTTCAAAAGAACTATGATTGATTAGCATTAAGAAGGCGTTAGAATGAAAAAAGGATAAAAGCTATTATACACTGGTATCATTTTGATGCCATTTCCATGTAGAATTGTCGGGATAATGATGCTTTTTTTTGTTTGTGATTATTCTCATACTTCATATTGTCCACTTGCTATTGTACGCACATTTATCCTATTTACCTTCAGGCAATGCTGCCCATCTCTGTGGTATCTGTGATTATATGTGTTTGCTGTGTGGCTGCTAAGATTTCCTTAACTGTGTAAACACAGATGCATTTATCTCTCTTAACAACAATTACTCATTTTGTACATTTTCTTTCTTCAAACCTGATGGGAATACATTCTTTGTAGGTCAATTTGGAGAACTGCAGGATAATATATTGCATTTGTATTAAATGAGCTTACACTACATACAGTACAACTGCCTTTACCCTAGAGCTCTGCAGAATGCAGTTAAGAGTGGAAAAGGTTGTATAACTCAGAGGCAGATTTAGCACCACTACATGGAAATGCTTGATTAATCTTTACAAGTCTCTACAACATTGTCAAATGCTATTCTACTTTTATTATCCTCAAAAATTCAGTTTTGAGGCGATTTCAAGATGACATTTGCACTTTGACTCACCAATCATTGTTAAAGTAAAACTCAAATTCTCTGGCATTTTTGAAGCCAATACTCTGTACATTTCTTTTCATTCCTCTTTCCATGTACGACATTCACCTTGGATTATATTATAAAAATATCTATTATACTTTTAATTTGAGGTTGCAAGTATTATCATACACTGTATGGGGTCATTCCATCCCAAAAGTTTCAACAAGATTTCAGAAAGTGCCCCACATGACCCCCTCAGAAAATTCTGAAAAAAATCACACTTGTTCACCGACCAGATAAAGGAACACATCCAAAATTTTAATGTCAAAACTGTAATAGTTTAAGAGATACAGCCCTTTGAAAATGTATGTTTTTTTGTTAAATTTTGCAAATTTGCTTTTCGGCCAACTTTGAGGAGCTCTATCTCCTTAGGTATTCAAACCACACAGCTGAAACTTACTGTCTGGGGTGAAATCCCCCTGAAAACACCATATTTTGCATCAAAATAATTGTAGGTGCCTTCATGTTTGGTCCATGAGGCCTTGAAATCAGGCCAAAAGGCTAATTCTTCCAAATGTCCTCTCTCTTCAGGTTTGCACTGTGCCATAATGGATGAATGTAGAGACCTCATTTTTTTTGCATGGATTCTTATGGTCAAGATGCAACAATATACTGCAAAAGACTACATTTCAATGAAAGGTGTTGCTGTGAGGCAATTAATAAAATGGGTCGATTTCAATTTTTCACAAAAATACTCTTTATTTGAGCACCCAAATTACCATGTGGCCAGTTAATGAAAATTTTGAAATTTTTACCACGTCTTCATATATGTTTCAAGATGTTGTGCACAAATTTTTAGCTCTGGGATAGAACTGGTTCTATTTTTAATTTTTTTTTTTTTTTTACTGCATGACTATATTTTCTTCAAATTGTATACAAACATAGGTGTAAATGGGATTTTTAACAGTATAATGGCATTGATTATTGCACAAGTTATGATAATACTTGAGATATTTGAACTAGGGTGTGGAACTGCATGATGGTTCAGATAGAATAATTATAGATTTCCCAGAACTGGCTCAGGTTGATGCCTGTAGTAGAGACTTCTGGGAAATTGGATGGAGCTGGTCAGTTGACCCAATTTCACCAGGGTCAATGACATAAATGTAGCATTATAGAAAATATCAATTATACTTTTAAACTAAGGTTGCAAGTGTTATCTTATACTGCATGATGGCTTGAGAAATAATAATTCACAATATTGCGGAAAAATATCTGATAAACAGCGAATATAGTGATTTTTATTAAAATGCATCACAGTGAAGGTGTAAATATATGAACCTCTAACTGTCAAACTGTCCAACTGTTTTTATACTCCAGTGACCCTGTGTATTTTGCACACTGCAGCATCATTCACTACATCCTGTTTTGTGAATATACACGTTGTGCCTGTGTTATAATTCAGCCAGCAAGATCTTGTGCAACAATCTAATTATATCTATATTCAAGAGGGATCCGGGTATTTCTCAGCGGGCTCTATGCAGCTGACTGTGTGTGCATAACTCTGGGCTTGATTAACAAGTTGTTGAGTCAGCACATACAGCAGTAAAGTGCTACAAACCCACAGACTTTGTAACCTCCAGCAAGGTGCTAAAGAGTCCTGGAAAATACGTGTGATTGATTAAGTTCAACTATGTTTGATTTACTTGTTAACTTTTACTGAAGTTGTTAGTCGACACATTAGGAAGACTCCCTGGCGAGATGAAATTAAGTAAATAGTTGGTATTACATTATATGATATGTAGAAATGTATGCACCTGTGTATAAAACTAACATGTTTTAGTTACTTTTCAATACTACTGACCCTGAATCACATAAACCCCAAATCTTTCCTTTTTGTGAAAGACAAATAATGTGGTTTGGTATCATTTATTTTTAGTCTGATGCCAATTAGGTTTCAGAAACAGATGGCTGATGCAGCTGCAAATTCCTACAGTTCTGTTGTTTCAAACTCACCACTCATTTCAGACTATTGTTGTAAAGTGACTCAATTTAGGAGGAATACAAAAAAACAACAATAGACTTGGTACAGTATAGAAGATATGGAGTGATGAGAATACTTTGCAGGGCTATATAGATAAATGCTTGCTTTTCTCTGTTATACATTCTCATAAAAAGCAGTGAAGGTCAATATTTCTATATCTAATGAAGATACCTAAAGCTGCAGGAAATATGGCCGATGCTACGAGCAAAAGGGCAGCTCGTTAATCTAGTCACGATGGGGAAGCAAACCAAATTCGAGAACTTAAATGTCTTTCACCAGGATAAGCATAGGAGGTAGAACATGTCAAATCTTAAGGTCACGCAGGTACTTCATACTGATAAATCTTGATAGGAATAATCCCAAAATTGATCCTGAAATTACCTGAAACCGACTACGACAAGACTATTATTTGCAGAGCATCTGTAGGGCAAAGGCTGGGAGAGGGCTAAACGAACACAACATAATAAACCACAGAGAAAATGAGACTTGCAAAAATGAAATGGGTTGTGAATCCTACTGTGAACAAACAACCAAGAAAAGTAAAGTGAAACATAAGCCAGTGACCTTTATGAAAACATCTGTCATTGTGTTGTGTTCTCTCAACTGGTGAAGCTTAAAAGTAGGTCAGAGAAATTCAGCTCTCTGGACATATGCTCATAAAAGGTTGAAGGCTGCGAAACTATTCTAAGTAAAACTTGTATTATTTCTTTTCAGTGTCTTAAGATTTTCAATGAAATTAATTTCCTCTGCACGCAACATTGCTATGACAAGTGTTTCTTCTCCTTCGTGCTTAACCAGTATATTAAATGTAAAAAATACAGGGTGGGGAAGCAAAATTTACAATATTTTGAGGCAGGGATTGAAAGACAGTGTATGACCAATTAGTTTATTGAAAGTCATGAGAATTTATTTGCCACAAGAAAATGTACATAATAGAAAATGTTTTTATTGTATGTGTCCTCCTTCTTTCTCAATAACTGCCTTCACACACTTCCTGAAACTTGCGCAGGTGTTCCTCAAATATTCGGGTGACAACTTCTCCCATTCTTCTTTAATAGTATCTTCCAGACTTTCTCGTAATAGTTTTGCTCATAATCATTCTCTTCTTTACATTATAAACAGTCTTTATGGACACTCCAACTATTTTTGAAATCTCCTTTGGTGTGACGAGTGCATTCAGCAAATCACACACTCTTTGACGTTTGCTTTCCTGATTACTCATATGGGCAAAAGTTTCTGAAAAGGTATGGATAATAGTGTTAGGTATGATTATGACATCAATATATGTTTGTTTTCAAAACAATTGACGTAGTGCCTGCTGAGAAAAAACAACTAAATGTTCATTGTAAATTTTGCTTCCCCACCCTGTATATGAAACTGGTCCCTAAAAACAGGACATGGGGGCTAAAAATTCAAACCAGATGTAGACTAATGTTATGAAGCAAGTTTGGAAGCACTTTGGGTCTATTTTAAAAATAAGTACTTACTGAGATAAAAGAGAAACTATTTTTCAGATAAAACACATTTTTATATTATTTTACATTATATTTATTACAAAAATCTGCGTGTAACACGGTCAAAAGGACACAAAAATTATGTGCTACTATTTTATTGAATATCCCTGTACTCTCTCACAGGTACATTTTGGGAATTGAAATAATTATGTGAGGCAGAGTGTTTCACAAAAATGACCGCTGTCGCAAAATAATTTGCGATTTAGATGCGTGTAACTGGGCAGGCTCTACATGTAACGCAAGTGGACACAATGGGTTACATACAAAACCTGGAATGAGACTGAGATTCATGAAAAACCCACATCTGGATTAGAAAACCACTAGGATCGACATATTTAACAGTGTCTTTATTTATAGCGTTATATAAGACATTTACAGACATATTTTCCTGATCAAATGCACTGACACCTATAGCTTTTCATGTCCCAATTTTGGTCCTATTTTTGGCCCTAATATTTTATTAGAAATCCATTAATTTTGGGATGGCTCAGAGCAAGAGTATAATTTTATTGCATTTATCTGAGGTCATCATTAGGTACATCCTGGGAAGAAATATGTCAAAATTTCTCTTTTATTATTGGGTCTAAAAAGCTGGAAAAGTGCCAGATACCAAAATGAACCCAGTTTCATAGAAGCACCCATATCATAAAATAATAAGAACACTAATTAAAAAAATGATCTTACTCATCTTACTTCTTGATTTGCCACCTCAAATCAAGAAGTAAGATGCAGATGTCTGTCTGATTAAGCAAACTGAAGTTCCATGACATGGTGTCATTTCCAGGACAGACACCTGTACCTAGACTTACAGTATGTGGATAGTCGGTGGGTTAGAGCCCTGGTCTGCTGGAGATCTGGGCAGGGAATGTAAATGACCACCACTCTCCTCTCCCTTGGCAGCTACCACCGACTTGCCCTCGAGCAAGGCACTTAACCCCTTACTTATAATGTTGCACAGCAACCTCCACTATAAGACTGATTGCACTGCAGCTCCCCAGTGTGAATATAGCTGTACAGTGAACAGGATGTAGGTCACTGGAAAAAAACATGATACACAAGCTGTCAAAACACTCCCCAAGCAAAGAAACATTAAATAGGATATAAATACAATACCACCATGGAATCAGTCAGTTTGTGCATTGATGCATGTGTTTGAAGAGGAGTGTGTGTGCCAGCTGTGAAATGCTACCAAACCTAATGCATTTTGGGTTGCAGTTGCAGTCAAAGATCTACTGCACAGGTGTCAAGCATGTGGCCCGGGGGCCAAATCTGGCCCGCCAAAGGGTCCAGTTCAACCCCTGGGAGGAATTTGTGAAATGTAAAAATTATACTGAAGATATTAACAATCCTTTTAGTTCAGATTCCACATTCAGACCAATTCAATCTCATCAAAACCTATAAATACTCACAACGCAAATGTTTCTCTTTGTAAATGTAAATACAACCTGAAATGTCTTAAGAGAAGTGCAATTTTAATAATATTCCACCTTTTACTAAATATTTTGTGTATCTGTAGTAGGGATGTAACGATTACTGGTATAATGATAAACCGTGGTAAAATTCCTGACGGTTAGTATTACCATTTAAATTCTAATTATCATGATAACCGCATTTGATTACTGCACTTTGAAAAAGAGAGAGAGAGCGAGAGACTATCTTTCTATCTATGAAAAAGAAACTAAAAACAACTCAAACTTGATATGGAAAATGATCAAACAATGGCCATAAGGTGACATCTTTAATGCACATTTGTATGTTTGATGTTTACATGGTAATATTTGAATGTTTCTGCAACAGAAAGTACATTATGCCCATTATTTCATTTGTTTTTTTGTTTTTTTCAAAATACAACTTGGTTCAATTATTTCAGTGTGTATTAGTACTTTTTGACCATTTTGAGCACAATTTCAACAATACCGCGATAATAATGATAACTGTGACAATTTTGGTCACAATAACCGTGATATGAAATTTTAATATCGTTACATCACTAATCTGTAGATCCACTGTGATTTGGAAGTTATAATGTACATGTGGAAATAATAAACTAAAGCATAATAATGTTAAAATTACAATTTTTTTTTTCAGTTTGTTCATGTTATTCACATTGTTTGAAAGGTTAGTTTGTAGATGTAAACATTTTCGTCATGTAATTTTACTTTTGTCACTGTAAAACATTGAAAAAAGTTTGGAGTTGACATTATTTCTATATTACTACACTCAAAAAAATAATTCGGCCAAAAATGTTGAGTTTATGTATTTTAATTGCATGTAACTTTTCCATGTAATTTTATTGCATAAGTTTAATGTAAAGAGTTGAATTTAATACAATGTTTTTTCTATCATATGGAGTCAATATGAATAAATTCAATACCTTCAGTCAGATTTGCTTTAGTTAATGCAAACTTTTACATAAACTGTATTTGACTGTGACGCTCAGCCTTTTTATGTGATCTAGTAAATAAAGTTTACTTTATTTGTTTAGATTCACTTTATACTAAGCATATTCACATTATGTTTGACTTTTTCGGATAAATAAACTTTAAATTTCATATATTTCAGTTACATTTTACTTTAAAATATTACTTCATGTTTATTAGAGCCAAGAATCATTTTTTTGAGTGTATGTTATTATTTTACTGGTTCGGCCTACTTCAGATCAAATTCAGCTGAATGTGGCCCCTGAACTAAAATGACTTTGACACCCCTGATCTACTGCTATCTTCTGCTATCCAGGTTCTCAGACTATGGAATGGCTGCATTAGTGTGATTTTCATCTAATTACCAGCCCAAGCAATAGAGGTAGCTCAAATATGACAATTATTACAGTATTTATTTGGTGCTTAATGTATGAAACAGCCATTCATTTATGGAATAAACACACCAAATAGTGTTTTGGGCCTTTGTTTTTATGACATATGCCTCCTAATCTAGTTTGGCTGTGCTACAATTATAGGTATTACAGAGCCCAGTCAATTTACTTTTTTTTTTTTCACCCACAGGTATAGGCTGTGTATAAAATCGTTTTCAGAGAGAGCAGTTGTTTACACAGGATAATGCCTCGGCTTGGCTAATGAATATTTAGTTAAGCCTAATTAAATAATCAATCAGGCAGGCTGTATCTCCGCCCTGCC
Source organism: Sphaeramia orbicularis (assembly GCF_902148855.1). NCBI lineage: Eukaryota > Metazoa > Chordata > Actinopteri > Kurtiformes > Apogonidae > Sphaeramia > Sphaeramia orbicularis. The sequence goes on along the minus strand of NC_043971.1, from coordinate 21,500,392 downwards.
CTGCCCTGGAGGCCCTCTTCTCTGCAGGCAGACAGCCGGGCACGCCTTCAGCCCTCAGCGTCTCATCACATTTCCTTAGCAACTGTCTCCTGTGTGCGCACTGAGACGGCTGTCATATCCCCAAAGGAGCTACACATCACCACTGAATAAGAAACTCTTCAAAATGATGTTACATGTCGCCGTCCCAAGGCAGAACACCTTTTCAACTTAACGGTGAGCACGCATCCCACCGGCACACGCACAAACTTACAGTGTAATTGACCGTCGGCGGAGACGCGGACGCACAGCTTTACGCACAGTGGCAGATGGTCCTGGGTGCACCCTACTAGTCAGATTACCCCGTCCGTAGTAAATCCTGGGCCGCGTCGTCTGACTTTAATGCTAAGCTGTTGTTTAATGCAGACCTTTTGGCAACAGGCCTGCCTCAGCTTCAAATGTGTGAAAATCAGTGTACTAGCCAGTCGTTGTCAATTCCACCCACACACTAACATTATAGGTCTGAACAGCGCCTGCAGAACTACTCATTTAAAGACTCTTAGACTGTGATGTACAGACACCTGCTCCAACCATTACAGTCTGCCAGATAGGAATACATGAAGTTCATCAGCAACTCAGTAACTAAGAGCTGAGTGTGATGGCTCAAAGATAATTACAATGTTAAGCCCTCAAAAATACACATTATGATAGACAACCAATGAATAAATGTGTTTATTTTTATTATCATACCATATACTCTCAAAAATAGAGGTATGAGATCAGAACATTTATGTACCTACAGGGTGGGGAAGTAAAATTTACAATATTTTGAGGCAGGGATTGAAAAACAATGAAATTCATTTCCTCTGCACTCAACATTGCTATGACAACTGTTTCTTCTCCTTCATGCTTAACCAATATGTTAAATGTAAAAAAATACAGGGTGGGGAAGCAACATTTACAATATCTTGAGGCAGGGATTGAAAGACAGTGTATGACCAATTAGTTTATTGAAAGTCATGAGAATTTATTTGCCACAAGAAAATGTACATAATAGAAAATGTTTTTATTCTATGTGTCCTCCTTCTTTCTCAATAACTGCCTTCACACGCTTCCTGAAACTTGCGCAAGTGTTCCTCAAATATTCGGGTGACAACTTCTCCCATTCTTCTTTAATAGTATCTTCCAGACTTTCTCGTAATAGTTTTGCTCATAGTCATTCTCTTCTTTCCATTATAAACAGTCTTTATGGACACTCCAACTATTTTTGAAATCTCCTTTGGTGTGACGAGTGCATTCAGCAAATCACACACTCTTTGACGTTTGCTTTCCTGATTACTCATATGGGCAAAAGTTTCTGAAAAGGTATGGATAATAGTGTTAGGTATGATTATGACATCAATATATGTTTGGTTTCAAAACAATTGACGTAGTGCCTGCTGAGAAAAAACAACTAAATGTTCATTGTAAATTTTGCTTCCCCACCCTGTACCTGTATAAGTACATTTTTTAAGAATGTTCTCTCAAAAGTACAATTTTGGTCTTTAGGAGGCCAGAATTGCACCTTTAGACTATGAAAAAGGGTCCAAAGTTATGTAAAGTACAAATTTGTATTTCTATAAGGTACCCTGGAGCATTAAAAAATGTGTGTAGACCATGAGAATAGGCTGTAGGCTAGGAGAACTGAACAGTAGGCCTAATTATAGTTAAAACATTAGGCTTAGCACATTATTTATTATATATCATACTGTAATTACTCTATTTGTGTTTTAATTTAATAGCCCAATTAGCTCGATGTTAATAGCCTAGAAATTTCTTTAGCTTATTAGAACCTCTGATTATTGCCATAATCTCTGTTTTATCAAGTTTTCATTCACACCTCCATGTCTTGATGTCATAGCTTGCCTATGCCGTTTTTGTTTTTTGTTTTCTCAATTAGGCCACCGGTTCAAACTTTAAGCATCATGGCATTATTAACTATACGAGAGTTTTCTTTCTATGTAAAGTACTTAAGGTACAAAAATGGACCATTTCGAAAGGGTACAGAAATGTCTCTCAAAAAAGTACACCCCCAGCGACAAGCATTTGTACCCTTTTAAGTACAAGCTGGTACCTCTATTTTTGAGAGTGTAGTGCTGTATGGAAGTCAGACTAATCTAATAGAATAACACTAACAGGGTAGGAATAATAGGGTGGATTCAACAGTTTTGCAATGTTTCATAAATTGCAAGTTAATCTTCTACAACACAGGTGTCAAACATGCGGCCCGGGGGCCAAATCCGGCCGTGAATTTGTGAAATGCAAAAATTATACTAAGATATTAACAATCCTTTCAGTTCAGGTTCCACATTCAGACCAATTCAATCTCAGGTGGATCATAATAACCTATAAATACTCCCAACTTAACAATATTCTGCCTGTTCCTAAATGTTTTGTGCATTTATGGATCCACTGTGATCTGTAGTTGTGTTAATAATAAGAGATGGAATATTGTAGAAATTTTTCAAATTTTAGTTCCAAACTCCAAAATTTTAACAATATTCTGCCTGTTGCCAAATGTTTATGTAACATTGTGTGTAAATGTACATGTATAAATAATAAGTCGAGGTATAATTTTCTTAAAATTGCACTAATTTTTCAAATGAAATTTCAGTTTTTTCAGGTTATTCCCATCTTTTTTTGTAAAATGTAAATATTTTCATACTTGAATTGGGGGTTTTTTTGTACTGAAACAAAAAGAAAAACTTGGATTTGTCATTATTTGTAGGTTATTAAGTCATTATTTTACTGGTCTGGTCTGCTTGAGATCAAATTGGGCTAAATACGGCCCCTGAATCAAAATGAGTTTGACACCCCTGTTCTACAATAATATTACAATTTACATGTCCCCAAAGCAGAGGAAATGCTCTAAAAGAGGCCGAAAATACAGGAAATGTATTTGCCTTATTTATTCCACAGATTCTGATATGAGATAAAATGATGTGCTAGAGTTCTTAGCATGGTGCCTTTGTAACACATATACCACACACTGTTAGCTACTTCCGTGTCCATGTGTGCCATGCTGTTTTTTATTTATTTATTTGCATCCAACACCCACTAAGTCAAGTGGTTATGAAAAAAAAAAAGATCAGCATCTACATCTGTGTCTTGCAGAGTTAAATAAGTTCTTGGACGTGGATCTGGATCCGTACCAAAACACTAATCGCTTGTTGACTGGCTTTTGTCCAAGACACCTACCGAAAGTAACTGAAACCAAGCAACAGATGTTTAAAATAAACTTGGAGTTTGCTCTTGTAGGCCACTTCAAGGCTCTTTGCACAGGTTTATACGTGGGTGTAGGCCCCTTCTTTGTATCTGCTCTATGGGTGATGAGCTTAAGGAAATAATGCACCAGTGCCATTGAGCAAGGACTGATTAAATTCAGGGCTCGAGAGGTTTCCAGCAGAGGTGGAAGAGGGTTTAGTGTGGGTACCTGCATAAAATTAAAGGAATTTGACTGTGCATATTACAGTGTTTTTCAGCCGTGGGGTCTGGACTCCACGTGGAGTTGCCTGAAATTTCTTGCAATTGAAAAAAACAAAAAAAATTACCAATAAAAATATATGGTGAGTTGAGAAAGACAATCCCAATCCATAAAAGACATGACAAACTGAAGCTGAAACTGAAGCACTGTGGTTCTGTTTATCTTTCAAATGTTCATTGTGGTCGGTTTCAGATGCTGCAGCTCTTTCATAATTCATAGTTTGAGTTATTGTTTTCTCAGTATTAATTTGCAGCCTTATACATAAAAGCTGGACTGAATATACATATCTTGACCAAGGAAAAAAAAATTCTAATTGTCCAGTAATCTACACCTGGCTTTTTTGCCTCCGTCTATAATAATATACATCAGGGGTGTCCAATCCTGGTCCTCTAGAGCAGGGGTGTCAAACTCATTTTAGTTCAGGGGCCACATACAGCCTAATATGATATAAAGGGGGCCGGACCAGTAAAATAATATTAATAATAGGATAAGAAGTTTTGAGTGAAAAAAGTAAATGTTTGCATCTACGAATTGTACTTGAACATAACATGAACAAATATGAACAACCTAAAAAATTCTTTAGTAAAATAAGTGCAATGTTAACAATATTAGGCCTTAGTTTATCATTTATACATGTGAATCACAACTTAGAGATCACAGTGTATCTACAAATACACAAAACATTACAAAACAGGGAGAATATTATTAAAATTCCACATACTTCTCTTAAGACATTTCAGATATTCACATTTTTTGTAAAAGACTAGTCTTTAAATGTGAACATTTTTGTGTAATTTTACTTTTTACTCTAAAACAAAGAGACAAATTGACAGTTTTCATTATTTATAGGTTATTATGATAGTATTTTACTGGTCTGATCCACTTTAGACTGACATGACCTAAAATGATTTGAACATCCTTGATTGTTAACCCTTTCATGCACAGTGGTCACTACAGTGGACAGTTATTCTATAGCTGTTCTCTTGTACATTCATGAGTTTTGTTGGTTTATTTGCATTTCAGCCAACACAGTGGACGCTTATGCATCATCCCATACACTGACATTCATACCATTACTGTAACTTTGCTGTTCTTGATAAACCTGATCTGCAGTGAAATGTTTTTTTATTTATTTATTTATTTATTTATTTTTTACTGTAAATCAATTGCTAATTGTTTTTAGATTACATCAGGTTTGTTTTTTTTTCTTTTTTTTTTGCGTATTATCTCCATGAAATGAATAATAACTAGTATTAGAGTGTGTTAAATTGTGAGAAAACATCTGATTAGCAGCATTAAAAATGTTTTTATTGCATAGTTTTCCATATCACTTTCTGATATTAGGTTTCAACTACATGTTTCTTTGCTTCAAAAATTAAATACATTTGTGCCATTTTTCTAACTTCTTAACAAAAAAAAACAAACAAAAAAAACCCCTCAATTGCATTGTTTTTTTCATGCCTGAAAAGGAATAAAAACACTCAGGAAAAATATATTGGGTAAGGATATCATAATTCATGCATGAAAGGGTTAATATCTTCAGTGCAATTTTTGCATTTCACAAATTCATCTCAGGGGCCGGATTGAACCCTTTGGTGGGACGGATTTGGCCCCCGGGCCGCATGTTTGACACCTGTGCTCTAGAGCTACTATCCTGCATGTTTTAGATGTATCCCTCTTCGAACGCACATGATTCAGATGATAAACCTATCATCAAGCTCTGCAGAAGTCAGATAACGACCGTCAGGTGTGCTGTAAGAAGGAAACATCTAAAACATGCAGGATAGTAGATCTCGAGGACCAGGATTGGACACCCCTGATATACATTATATAGCCTAAATCAGGTGTGTCCAACTCATTTTAGCTCAGGGGCCACATTCAGCCTAATATGATCTAAATTGGGCCGGACCAGTAAAATAATATAAATAATAGGTTAAGAACTTATAAATAATGTCAACTCCAAAGTTTACTCCATGTTTTTGAGTGAAAAAAGTAAAATTCCATTATGAAAATGTTTACATCTACGAACTGTACATGAACATAACATGAACAAATATGAACAACCTGAAAATTCTTAAGAAAAATAAGTGCAATTTTAACAATATTATGCCTTAGTTTATCATTTATACATGTGAATCACAACTCGCAGATCACAGTGGATCTACAAATACATAAAATATTTAGTAACAGGCAGAATATTGTTAAAATTCTACATGCGTCTCTTAAGAAATTTCATATTGTTCATATTTGTTCAGGTTATTCACATTTTTTGTAAAAGGATAGTCTGTAAATATAAACATTTTTGTGTAATTTTACTTTTTTTTTTACACAAAAAAAAGACAAAAATTTGCATTTTTCATTATTTATAGGTTGTTATGATGGTATTTTACTGATCTGACCCACTTCAGATTGAATTGACCGAAAATGATTTTCGCATCCTTGATTGTTAATATCTTCATTATAATTTTTGCATTTCACAAATTCATCCGAGGTGCTGGATTGGACCCTTTGGAGGGCCGGTTTTGGCCCCCGGACCACATGTTTGACACCTGTGGCCTAAATGATGTCTAAAATTAATGTTTATTTGCAACATAGTATAGCAAACTATTACATGATCACATCAAAAACAAACTAATTTTAGCCCAAAAAAATTTCTCCTTTTTGAATTTATGGGGTCGCCAGAAATTTGTAATGTTAAAATGGAGTCACGAGTCAAAAAAGCTTGGAAACCACTGGCCTATTAACACTAGAAAACCTCGAGGTTGTTGAATGTAAAAAACTAAACAATACATATAATTCATACATTACTTACCAACTACAGTTTGAATATTATAATACAATTTTCATGATTATTTGACCACGCTACCTCATAGACCCATTGTGTTTTCTTCGTGCGGGGCTCTATGGCTTTTTATGGCTGACGGAATATATACCACAATTCTTCTAAGTACTGCTCAAGTGTTAAAACAAACAAAAACACAGAGCCTTGGCTTTTTGAGGTTGTCCTCCAGAGAACCAAATAAATAGAAAACAGTGCAGACTGTACAACAGGGGCCTTATAGTGACTGATGAAGGCATTGCCTCAAACAAAAATGAGCAATTCATAGAGGTGAAGTCATGCTGGTGAAGCTGTGCTGCTGTCGGCTCTGGCCTAATTTAACCCCTGGTTATACCTGCTTTGAGGTTTTATGGAAACATCCTGCTTTTGATTTGTTTTTCTGATGTTTCTTAAGGCTAGAGCTTTCAAATTATTCAGAGCAAAAAGCTAGGTTATGACTATGTAGCTGAAAAGAGATTTGTTGCATCCAGTATTTTTTCCACTAGTATCTATTATGAGATGTAATTCAAAGTGATATGATTCTCATTTTTGCTTCCCAGAAAATGAACGTTAGCAAAATTCGACTTAAAATTGGTTTTGTCATTGGCATCAATTACGGCACTTACAGCAGAGAAATTGATGTGGGGTTGGTTTTCAGGGTCACAGAGCTTAGATGCTCATCAGTGTTATAACTGATTAGTGATGATTCAGATAGCTGGGCTACCTAGAGAGTACAAGTAATCAGTCCGGCTGTGGCCAGTAGCCTGCTGGTTCAGTGCTAATCAGTCCTCCAGTGGCTCCACACCAACATCAGTGGCTCAGTGGTGTCCTGAGTGGTGATAGAACAGTAAAAAAATAAATAAATAAACCAAACAGATCTGTTATCGTTTGGAGTTTAGCTGCAGGATACCAGTTATTATGCCCACTGATTAAGAAATAAAAATGAAGCCGAGTCAAAAGGAAACATGGTGCTTTTGGTGCATAAATATGTAAAGACTCATCTCTTTTCATCCACAGTAATACAAAAATATATAGATTTTACAACTTAACCTGATAGATATATTGAAGAGAGAAAGCATTTGTGAGGAAAGAGAGCTGGAAAATGACATGGATTGTCCAACCAGCCAGAAAATGAATTAGGAACTCTGTGCTCACGGCATTTTTTATGGCTATCACAATAACAAAATGATAGTTCATTAATAACTGTCATACACAGAGTTGCAATGAAGGATTTAATTGTCTTTATCAGTTCATCTTATAGTATAGTAGTATAGTATTAACGTAATACATATATATACGGGGTGGGGAAGCAAAATTTACAATGAACATTTAGTTGTTTTTTCTCAGCAGGCACTACGTCAATTGTTTTGAAACCAAACGTATATTGATGTCATAATCATACCTAACACTATTATCCATACCTTTTCAGAAACTTTTGCCCATATGAGTAATCAGGAAAGCAAACATCAAAGAGTGTGTGATTTGCTGAATGCACTCGTCACACCAAAGGAGATTTCAAAAAATAGTTGGAGTGTCCATAAAGACTGTTTATAATGTAAAGAAGAGAATGACTATGAGCAAAACTATTACGAGAAAGTCTGGAAGTGGAGGAAGCAACAAAAAAACGTACCAAAGCTTTTATTAAAGCTCTCAAATCCAAAATCCTAAAGGATCCAACCAAATCCATGAGAAAAATGGCAATTGAACTTGAGGTAGACAACAAGACCGTTAGAAATGCAGTAAAATATGATTTGAAGTTAAAATCTTACACAAGAACACAAAAACACTTGTTGACAACAGCAACAAATCCAACTTTAGCAATTTTTGGGAATCACGTTTATGGCCACCTTCTTGCCCAGATCTAAAACCTCTGGATTCTGCTATATGGGGCGTTTTAGAACATGCTACCAATAGAACATCACACAGCAATGTCAACTTTCTTAAAGATACTATTAAAGAAGAATGGGAGAAGGTGTCACCCGAATATTTGAGGAACACTTGCGCAAGTTTCAGGAAGCATGTGGAGGCAGAGGACACAGAATAAAAACATTTTCTATGATGTAAATTTACTTGTGGCAAATAAATTCTCATGACTTTCAATAAACTAATTGGTCATACACTGTCTTTCAATCCCTGCCTCAAAATATTGTAAATTTTGCTTCCCCACCCTGTATATGTGTGTATTTATTCACATTCAGTACACCTAGAAAAAGAACAGATTACTTTGCGTGGAACACATACACTGAACATATAAATAAAAATGACATTTCTCTTAGCCTTTTAAGCTTTGTAAATCCAATTTGTGCGGGGCAGATACGACATAAATAACGTAAATGTATATAGCCTATTGCTGAAACACAATTAAATTACTGATAAAGGCCATTAGAAGACAAAAATATGACATCAGAAGTCAAATGGTGGAAAATGATGTTGAATTTTTAATAAAATATGACATTTATGTTATCATCACCAATAGGGTTCTTCCTGGATCAAAATGAGGTAGAGGTGGTTCCATCCCGATCTCTAGCTTAAGCTTTTTTATATTTTAGGATTTCTAATAATTATATGATCGAAGAAAAATCACAATATAGCATTAAAATGTAAAGTAGCTGGTTTCACTGTTACAGACGCCTCTTTAAAATCAGGAAATATAGGTCAAAGATACTGTGATTGCGGATGTTTCCTCCCCACAGTTTAGACAGACAGCAGTATTTGTTGGAGGTCTTGAAGGAAAAAAAAGGATCAGTGCACCCTGCAGCCAAGAAAAAAGCTTAAAAGCCTCCTTTCTACACCAGCACAACAATATTTCTGTTTCATAAAAATTACACCACCACCCCATCGGCTCCGGCTTCATTTGTAACTGACAGAAGTTCCCTGAAGGAATGCTTGTTAGAAAATGATGTTTTCTACGTAGACCCCCGGCAGAGTAGGTATCGGAGGTAGAACACAAAACGTGATTTTCGGTGGCAATTATCAAAAAATAAATGATTGCGATGAGATAAATGAATAATTGTGACAGGCCTAGGCATTTGTGTCCATGTCGTTAAATGAAAGGTTGTCACACAGTTGATATTTCTCTACTCTTAACCTTTTATTGGGGAAGTGACTATTTTTGGTCATTTGCATATACATTACAAGACTGACAGCAACAGTTAGAGTGAGGACAGTAGTCGCTTTTTCATTGACCCTCAAATTGTGCAAATGTAACTTGCGCAAAAAAATTTACCCTAATGGAAAGATGACAATTTTGCCAAAAGTCTCATTTTTCAAAAGATTTTGGTGGTTTTTGGTATGTCACGCAAAACTGCAATGGAAAGACCTTTTTTCACAAGTAGAGTTAGGTGAATTAAAAAAATGGATGTTGACGTATGTTACAACAAGCGAAGAAAAAGAAACATGTCGTGGTATGTGTCGACACACCAGGAAACCCAATCATTTTTTTAAATTTGGTACGAGATAGAGGGGTAATATATAAAAATAATAATGAATATATCTGCAAATCAACACTATATTTACATTTGTTTCTCGTGTCATCTCGCGATAATAAATAAACAAATCATAGCATTTGTGTTTTAATGGAAAAAGCAACATTACGCACTTCAGTTTTTTCGACATTTAGTAAATATCGGTGACGTTTTACGCAGATGTCCAGTGGAAAATTGCACTGAATACTGCTGGACATTAATTAATTGTGTGGAATGCTGAATGTTGTCCAGAGTAAATGATGTTTTATGTCTCTTTTATACTTCTAGTAACACTTTTTTTTTTTTAAATGCTGCTTTTTAGATATTTATGCCATCAGGGTTTTCTTTTTATATTTTAGTTTTTATACTCTTTTATATACATTATTTATACTTTTTATATGGCACCTAGGACGATTGCATTTTTAAATTTCGTTGTACCTGTACAATGACAATAAAGACATTCTATTATTCTATTTCTATTTCTGAAAAGCGACTAGTGAGGCAACAATCTTAGATCAAATGTGGTCTACAGGGTCTGTAAGGCCCACTTCTGCATGAACAGTGAGAGTACCTGCTTTGTTAGGTACCGTGAAGTAATGATATAAGGAATGATGTTCAAAGGGATAATGTGGATGTGGACAGGGGTCTGGATCAGCACTTGTGTTGTTGTAATTCTCTAATGCTACGTTCAGACAGCAGGTTTTAATGGACAATTCAGATTTTTTTATGTGCTCGTTCGTATTACACATTAAATGCGACTTCTATCAGTTTTGAGTATGAACTGAATGTGACCCTGAAGTGACCCACATGCACAAAAGAGGACCTGATGTAATACGTGACCACACAAGTATGCTCTGTGTTTACAGAAGTAAATATGGAAGCGTCTCATCTCAGCATTTGTAGCACTGATCACTCCTCCTCCTGGAAAGCAGAATTGTGATGTTTGTTGCATTTCAGTGACGTAAAGGTTGGATGAATGCGACCTGGCAGTTCAGACTGAAGTCACATTGCAAAATATCAGGATTTAGGTCAGATTTGTGCTGTTTAAACTGTCTTTAACAGATCGGATACAGGTCACATATGGGAAAAAAAATGGATTTGGGCCACATTTGGCTGCAGTCAGAACGTAGCAGAAAAGGTGCGGTTTTCTCGTATTGTTTATATAAGCCTACTTCTTTGATTTAAAAAAATGTATTAATTAATTTTTTTGCCACTTATGGGTAAGAATCCAAATATGGTAACTTCACTGACCTTGATTTTCTACATAACATAAAAAAAATGGGACAAATTTTGTAATAAAGCAATAACACACTAATGTTGAAAGTGACGTTATTTTCACCTTAAATATGTTTTTCTTGTATTTTTTATATATACATCTTGGATTTTATTTTATTTATTCATTATTGTTTTGCCACTTATGGGTAAGGAACCAAATATGGTAACTTCTCTGACCTTGATTTTCTACATAACAATAAAAAAAAAAGGAAAAATTTCACAAAAGTAACAAAGCAATAACCCACGAAGGTTGAAATTCTGAATTGTCCTGTAAAGAGTTAATGTTTCCAGTTTGCAGAGACCAGCTTTGTGCTTGTCTTGCTCACTTTACAAAGAAACATTTTGCAATAATTAGATGGAATCATTTTCATATAGATTATTATATTTTTCAAAGAGAAGTCTGATTTTTTAATGGACTGCTATGCAACAAAAATAATAGATGTTTCTGCTTTAAAGTGAAGTATACTGTACTATCTACAGGCGCCATGGCTTATATTGAGTAATACTTTAGTAATATTTAGCAATAACTTGGGAGACTATTTCCATTTGCCTTTTTATTTAATGAGTCCAGTACGTTCAGTGAGGTGATGTGATTTGTAAAGGTACATCTCTTTACAGAAAATCAGCCGTTCTTATCAGCGTATGAGGTCTACATCTTGAACTGATACATTTATTTTACTTCACTTATAGCATCATTACAAGCATCATCTTCCAAGAAATGATATTTTCACCTGAAATGTGTTTTCCTTGTATTTTTAATATATAGTTCTTGGATTTTATTTTATTTATTTATTTATTTATTGCCACTTACGGGTAAGGAACCAAATATGGTCACGTCACTGACCTTGATTTTCTACATAACATGAATAAATTTTGACAAATTTCACAAAAGTAATAAAACAATAACACACTGAGGTTGAAATTTTGAATTGTCCTATGAAGGGTTAATGTTTCTTTGTCCCTGTCTTGCTCACTTTACAAAGAAATGTTTTGCAGTAATTAGATGGAATAATTTTCTTATAGATTACATTTTTCAAAGAGAAGTCTAATTATTTAATGGAATGCTATACAACAAAAATAATAGATGTTGCTTCTGCTTTAAAATGAAGTATACTGTACTGTCTACAGGCGCCATGGCTTATATTGAGCAATACTTTAGTAATATTTAGCAATAACTTAGGAGATCATTTCCATCTGCCTTATGATTTAATGAGTCTAGGACTTTCAGTGAGGTGAAGTGATTTGTAAAGGTACATCTCTTTACAGAAAATCAGCCGTTCTTATCAGCGTATGAGGTCTACATCTTGAACTGATATATTTATTTTACTTCACTTATACCATCATTACAAGCATCATCTTCCAAGAAGTCATCTCCGGTCCCCGAGCAAGCAAACAAAAAGTACAATGTAAGTACACAATAGCTATACAACAGACACTCACACTATCGTTCCGACAGTCACTGCAGCTGTCAGACTCCGAGAAGTTCTGAATCAATGAAATCATAATGAGAAATTTCCATATACAAGGAGACTTGCACTATTTATCTCAACAATGTTCGCCTCAGCTTACACCTGTGCGCCCTCATTGTTGCAGAAGTGTCATTATACTGTAACTAGCAATCGCGGCTCACTCACTAGCCAACATCTTCATCACTGTCTGTGCGCGGCGCTGACGGCGTAATGAGACAAACTTTGCTATTTGTGTCATAAAAAAGAAATGTAATTTTTCTTGTTAGATGCGAAGTTGGTGAAGAAGTTTTCAGATGTGTCCTAGTTTATGATTCAACTGTATTCAGCAAGTTTTGTTATCTGGGAAAAAGCCTGTGCGGTGCTAATGTGCCCCATAGGCTTGCAACCAACGATTATTTCCGGTATTGATTGATTTGCCGAATATCCAATCAGTAATTGTATTGTCTATAAAATGCTTCACACCAATGATGGGTTTTAAGTTGGCCTTTCTGTGCAATTATTCACCGTACTGTCATATGATTCAAAAATGCAAATGTCACAGCAACAGCAATGACTGAAGCAATTAATTAATTATCATATTGTTTTGGCAATTGATCATTTCTGCTGTAGCAGCCTGTGCATTTTATTTCAGTGTAGAATTCAATTAGCAGCTTTCTGTCTTGCGTGACAGACAATAAGCGACATGTAAACCTGCCAGTTTTGATGTGATAATTTGTTGTGTCCTCCCGGTGTTTCTCTCAGTCATCAGTCAAGCGAGGATTTACACGGCTCCCTTGATCCATTGCCCTCTGCCCACCTGCGTGATTGGCATCCTAAAACGTGTGTGAACTGAGCTGTAATGAAAACAGGGGGCTATGGGAGACAATTAGTTGACCTCCACATAAATGACCTTGCTTCTGACCCCGTGGCCCTTATTACTTGAACCACTTCTCGGTGTGGCCCTGCAGTTTAATCCGTATTGATCAATACCTTTAAGGCGTCTTAATATCCCAGAAAGTAAAGACCAACAGTATGGATTTCTGCAGCACGAAGGGTTAGAATTGAATGTGTTTTTGCCGATTAAATAAATTCGCTCCACAACACGACTTGAGTGAATGAATGAATTTTCCACGTAGTAATCAGGGGTGTAAGAAAATATCAGTTCTGCAATATATCACAGTATTTCACTTCATGATACTGTATCAACATTAAAAAGTAATGTATTTTAAGCACCAGTTACAGCCCAATCTGTTATTGTGTCTATTGGGATATATCCCTGAATCATTGAGAACATGTAAGCATACTGTTCAGTTTTTGTTTATGTTGGGCTGAAAGACTGTTATGATCAAATGGGTTGGAGAAGAACCTCCTTCAATACATCTGTGGAAGTCTTTGATATCAGACTATACTTCTCTGGAAAGACTAAGATTTTATATTAACGATCAGAAGGATGTCTTTACAGCAAAGTTTGGAAAAGTGTTGGAATATCTGGGAAATCAGACTGCAACTACCTGAAATAGACTTAATACGGACTTTTGAGATCATCGTTGTGGACATATTTTGGATCTGCTATACATTTCATACAACCTGTAAGCACTGCACTGGACTGTGAAATTTTGAAAATGTTCAATAAAAAGAATGTTCAAAAAAAAAAAAAAAAAAAAAAGTAATGTATTGCTATTTTTAAGTATTTATTCAACTGCAGACATGGCGGAGATTTTTTTTTTTTTTTTTAGTTTGTTGTTTATCATGCTCTTTTATTTATATATTCACATGGGTGTTTTGCTCTGTTGTTTGTATACTACAAAAGTAGTATTGTGATATTGCAGGTCATACATGTAGCTTTTGCCGATTAAATAAATTCACCCCACAGTGCGACTAGAGTGAATGAATGCATTTCAGCTCCTAAAATGCAGTTTAATGTAGAAATCAGGGGTGTAAGAAAATATCGGTTCTGCAATATATCACAGTATTTCACTTCATGATACTGTATTGATATTAAAAAATACAGTATCGATATTTTTTAAGTATTTATTCAACTGCAGACATAGCGGAGATTAATTTTTTTTGTTTTTTGTTAATCATGCTCTTTTATTTATATATTCACATGGGTATTTTGCTCTGTTGTTTGTATACTACAAAAGTAGTATTTTGATATTGCAGGTCATACATGTAGCTTTTGCAGATTAAATAAATTTGCTCCACAACGTGACTAGAGCGAATGAATGCATTTCAGCTCCTAAAATGCAGTTTAACGTAGTAATCAGGGGTGTAAGAAAATATTGGTTCTGCAATATATCACGATATTTAACTTTATGATACTGTATTGATATTAAAAAGTACAGTATTGATATTTTTAAGTATTTATTCAAATGGAGACATGGTGGAGTTTCGTTTTTGTTTTTTTGTTTATCATGCTCTTCTATTTATATATTCACATGGGTGTTTTTGTTGTTTGTATACTACAAAAGTAGTATTGTGATATTGCAGGTCATACATGTAGCTTTTGCCGATTAAATAAATTCACCCCACAGTGCGACTAGAGTGAATGAATGCATTTCAACTCCTAAAATGCAGTTTAATGTAGAAATCAGGGGTGTAAGAAAATATCGGTTCTGCAATATATCACAGTATTTCACTTCATGATACTGTATCGATATTAAAAAATACAGTATCGATATTTTTTAAGTATTTTTTTAACTGCAGACATAGCGGAGATTAATTTTTTTTTTTGTTAATCATGCTCTTTTATTTATATATTCACATGGGTATTTTGCTCTGTTGTTTGTATACTACAAAAGTAGTATTGTGATATTGCAGGTCATACATGTAGATTTTTTGAAATTGATAACAGTTATTTCAAGCATCCTAAAAGCATTTTTTACTGTCCGAAAGAAGCAAATGTTAGTTTTTTTATTGGGAATGCACAAAAGTAATATTCTGATGTTGGATGATTCAGGGACTGAACACTATGCATTCTTTTTGCAATAAAATATAAACATTTAAACAGGTTCTTAAACTGTAATGTCTGTAAAACATGATTTATTTATTTATTTGTGTGACTTTTGTACTGGTATAGCCGCATGTTAAAACTTTATTTATCCAAATGCTGCCCTATAAGTTTTTCCACAAAATAGTCATTTAAAAAAAGAAACAAAACAAAAAATATCACCTTGTTAACAGTATCGTGACATATTGCGATATATTGTACCGTGATCCTGGTATTGTGATTTTGTATCGTATCGCCAAATTCTTGCCAACACACAACCCTAGGAGTAATGAATTCTAAATTTCTCATTTTAGATTGAACCAAAAATAAAATTAGCAAAACACTGAAGTTGATGTGAAAAGTCAGTAATAGGATGAAATGAATTGGAAAAAAAAAAAAAACATAATCCACTAGGCTTGCATGCTTATTGCCTTTCTGTTTGGGGATGTGTGGAAAAAATGGCAGCGTTTCCCTCTGCATTATTTTTTTCCTAGTGTTTCCTCTAGCATCAGTCTATTACTCATGCTGCTTGCCTGTGTTGCCAGTTTGCTGTTCCATATGTGGTGATATAAAAAGGGTTTTCTTTTTATCCTAGCTGTCTCTCTCTGCTGCAACTTTGGAAACAAGATCTAGCTCAGACAGAATGACTGCTGTGGTGACCAAGGTCTAGTTGTGGCTGGTGGAAACAGATGCATTCTATTATGTACTGTATATATTATTGTGCAGTGTGTTATGGTAGGAAGCTTAACAGTCCAATACCTATCTGCAGCACCAGTCGTGACCTTCTGACTAAATCACATTACTGACAATAGGAAATTCTTGTCAGACAATGCGACAGCCTCTACATTATTACGTATACTGTACAGCATTTGGTAAATTTTACTTGTTGGTAGCGTGAAATGTGTCTTTTTTGATTTGGTATTTGAACTGTTTTTTTTTTGTTTTTTTTCTTGAGAATTCTTATAGCTCATGTTTAATTATATAACTGTATAATTTTGCTTGTATCTATTGCTCTTTATGTTGTTTTTTGTTTTTTTCATTTCTTGCTCCACTTCTACCAATAATAAATATTCCCCAGTAAATTACATACAGGTTATGGATTTTCTTCCCCTCGTAATTTGAATTTTAATTGAATGTTTCATCTAAAAGGGTATCAGCATTCTGATTTGTCCATTGAAACACAATAGTCAACCTCATCTCATGTAAATGAAGTCCTGTGTGTGTCTGCGCACAGCCCTCATGACAATACTGGCTATCACTTCACACACACACAAACACACACACCCTCTATTGATATTAGTGTTCTATATTCAGCATTTTATTACTTATCACCATGCAGTTATTCATATCAGCCCTTATGAGCTGATCAAGGAGCAGAATTTTTTTTTCTTTCTTGCAGTGAGGGCTCTGTACTTTGTTGTTTTATCTCATGTGCACGTATGAAAAAGGGCCTGAGGGAAAAAGACAATGCTGTCTGCTTTAACTCATCTCACTGCCTGACACTGAGGTATCAGGCACCGGCAGGGGAGAGAGAATATTTTATCTGACATTGTCACTCTCTGTAGAAACCTCAGGGAAGCAGAGGCTGCTGTGACACACTTGGTGGTCAGCAACACTGCATATGATTATGACATACTTTGTTAGATTAGCTGAAGCTGCATATTCTGATATAATGAAGGAAATTCTTACAATATTTGATTTGTCTTTTGAATTTCTTAAACCATTTTAGCAAAACTGAATGATTGGATTCGGGGGATCAAATCGCAGAACTGAAATATAATTATCGTCATTAGCATAGAATCAGCGAAATGTAAGAGTGGGTTACCCCCATGGAGTACGCCATGTTGCTGCCATATTTCTGCCTTATGCCTTTTTTTTGTGTTTCCATCCATTGTGGTCACTTTGGATTGTCTGAATTGTCTAGAAGATGCATTATCCTCAGAAACAAAAAGTCCTAGAAAAGACAAGCAGGATCTGGAGAGAACATTTGGAGTTTTTCACCCACCTTAGGCGATGGTGAGGCAAGGGGTCGCAGTTGGTTGCAAACCTAACCTTTATAAATAATTTATATATCAATTCACTTGTTGTTTTGTATAAAAGACTGTTTGTTTTATCTGTGGTGAGTTTCGAGATTTACAGAGCCTCTTGTCGGTGCTGCCTTCAGGGACCAACCAACCTCCTCCCCCCCCGAAGTCTCCATTGGTTAGAGCTTTCTAGGCAACTTAATCATTATTCATTGAAAATTAAGTAAAAAAACAAATAGTCTTTCACAACACTCCCACCTGAGTGCATGACCTTGAAAACAAGCATGATCGTTTTGATGTTTTGTTTTTATTTAGTTGTTTTTTATATGATGCACAGATTAGATTGGACTTTTAATTTCTATTCTATTCTATTCTATTCTATTCTATTCTATTCTATTCTATTCTATTCTATTCTATGTTGTTATCAGTTCCAATTGCATTATAATGTTTTGTTTTTAATGTGCTTTTATTTTAATGAGTAAACACTGCTGAGAAGTGTGGTAATAATCTTTGATCTTAGTGGAAGTCTAATATTTTTACTAATTAAGGTTTTTCTGGTAATTTAAAATTTTAAAAGTGCAGGAGACTTTTGTGACCAATTTTTCATCAAATCTGTAAAACCCCAGTCATAGCCTAAGTATCACGAATCCGTAAGTCTTTCTGTGATTACTCACCTGAATCTCTTGCATTACGGTGAACAATTTCAAAGTGCCATCCACCATAAACAAACCATGTGTTTAAAAACAGAGGCGGGAGGTAACTCGGGCATCTTCGGAATTTTGGCGCAATGTGCATTGTGGGAAACGGAGGTTCACGCAGCTGCCTAGTAGCGACAACTGCTACAGACATGATGTGGAAACAGCAGGAGCTCCCTTCCCTCTATGCATATTCCTCCAGCCGTTTCTGCATTTCAGCCATTTCCGCGTCGTTTTTGTTTCATCCATATAATATCATATGGTCGCTCTGCCGCTGCCACTGTCAGGCGGCTGAGCGAACCTCTGTTTCACACAATGCACGTCGCGCCAAAATTCCGAAGATGCCCGAGTTACCTCCCGGCTCTGTTTTTAAACACATGGTTTGTTTATGGTGGATGGCACTTCAAAATTGCTCACCGTAATGCAAGAAATTCAGGTGAGTAATCACAGAAAGACTTACAGATTCGTGATACTGAGGATATGACTGAGGTTTTACAGATCTGATGAAAAATTGGTCACGAAAGCCTTTAGCATTTGAGACAGTTAGCTTTCTCACTTAACTTATCCGACAAAGCTGAACCCCCAAAAAATGTTGAAAAATTAAGTGTTTCTTGTGTATATCACTGAACACGACTGATATTATCGGGGTATAATCTGGCCTAGGCTGATTTAACCCTGGGTATATTGTGGTCAGGGGCTGGGGGGCCCATAGAGCAGTGGAGGGGATCCAGTGGACACAGGTTAGAAGGTGTGAAAATGTAGTGTAAGATCTGCTGTATAATAGAGGCATAGAAGTCGGGGGAGTCGGACGGTGAAAGCATAAGTTTTGGTTTCGTTTTACACCAGTGTAAGTGATGTTAGTTATGAACACCCCCCACCCCCCCATCATGACAGATTGACTCCAGGTTTGGGGTATACTTTACACTGGGAAAGGCTCATTGAGATTAAAAAGAACAGCAACCAAATATACATATAGACCAGGTGTGTCAAACATGCGGCCCGGGGGCCAAAACCGGCCCGCCAAAGGGTCCAATCCGGCCCACGGGATGAATTTGTGAAATGCAAAAAATTACACTGAAGATATTAACAATCAAGGATGTCAAAATACTTTTAGGTCAATTTCATCTGAAGTGGGTCAGACCAGTAAAATACTATCATAATAAACTATAAATAATGAAAACTACAATTTTTTTCCTCTTTGTTTTAGTGTTAAAAAAAAAAAAAAAAAAAAGTTAAATTACACAAGACAAGACTAGCCTTTTACAAAACATGTGAAAAACCTGAACAAATATGAACAATCTGAAATGTTTTAAGAGAATTAAGTGTAATTGTACCAATATTCTGTCTGTTATTAAATGTTTTGTGTATTTGTAGATCCACTGTGATCTGTACGTTGTAATGAACATGTGAAAATGAGAAGTTGAGGCCAAATAATGGCATAAATTGTTAAAAAACTGCACTTTTTTTCTTAATAAATTTCCTTTTGGTCATGGTTGTACATGTTTTTCCACATTTTTTTAAAGGATAGTTTGTAGGTGTAAAAATTTTGATAGTATACAGTAATTTTACTTTTTTCACTCTAAAACATAGAAATTAGACATACAGATTTTGGAACTGATATTATTTATGTATTATTGTGTTATTGTTTTAATCATCATCGGCCCACTGCAGGTCATATTGGGCTGTATGTGGCCCCTGAACTAACATGAGTTTGACACCCCAGATATAGACAAACATCATATGAAATATAAGGCACCAAACATGCATTGAACCTTTAAATGTTTTTTCCACATAATTCTAACCTTTAATTAACAAACAAAGACACTAACGTGCCGATATTGTCCTCTTTGTTGTTTCCAGGTTGCTTTTAATCACTTGGATTTTTTCTTTGGGTGTCGTGAAGAAGCATCTGATGAAGTGAAAGCATTTGCCTCGGGTATTCTCCAGATGATGCAAGTCATGTTTAAAAGGCCCATGTCACACTGGATCAAATAGAAAGAGACGAGACAAAAAAAAAAAAAAAAAAAAAAAAGCATGGGGACACCACCGTTTCATGTGATTGCCGTCTTTATTACTGTGGCGAGCGTCATCATCCACATGAACCACTGTCAGAGCATTTGTAACAGACAAGCTTCAGTTGTATGGCATCCTAAACAACACACAGTCCAAATGAACTGGACCCTCATAGGAAATATCTGTAGGAGCGCCTCCGAATGTTGGGAGCGTCACAGGGGAGAGGATGGGATTGAGCAACCTTTCAACTTCCCACAGATGTGCCCACTTCAGCTGCAAAATGGAGACAAGCTGCTGATGTCTGCTGATGAAACACTCAAGTTATATGGCATCAGACTCCTCAATGTTTCAAAAGACAACTTTGAAAGCTGTTCCACAACTGGGCAGATAAAAGATCAGTTTCTTTTCGCGGACAATATAAATGAAAGCCAACAAGTCGAGGCCAAGTGGCTAGTCCCGGGTCATCATTATTACTTTATAGCCGTACATGAGGGAGACACGCAGTTGTGTAAGCTGGGTTTAAGGCTCAACGTGACTGTGAAAACTCAACTTTGCCAGGCTTCTCCTCTTCTTCGACTTTGTTCCGGGAATGGTATTTGTCAAACAGGACTCTGGGAACGTGCATATCACTGCCAGTGCCATCACCACTTCTCAGGGACATTTTGTGAAAAGTTTGATGCGTGTTTGGATAACCCTTGTGAAAACAAAGGAATCTGTTTGAGCAATGGATCCACAGATCCAAACCACAGAACATATAAATGTCTGTGTCCTCCGCATTACACAGGTAAGGATGAAGGTCACAGAGCACATTTGTCGACTCTCTTCTGACTTTAAACAACAACTGGATCAAACCCCTTTTATGTTGTGTACTAAACTTGCTTCAACTCCTTTTTTTTTCATTGTCTACATCACACGTGTCAAACATGCGGCCCAGGGGCCAAATCCGGCCCGTCAAAGGGTCTAGTCTGGCCCCTGGGACGAATTTGTGAAATGCAAAAATGACACTGAAGATATTAACAATCAAGGATGTTCACATCATTTTAGGTCATTTCAGTCTAAAGTGGATCAGACCAGTAAAATACTATTAGAATAACCTATAAATAATGAAAACTGTGAATTTGTCTCTTTGTTTTAGTGTAAAAAAAAAAAGTTAAATTACACAAAAATGTTTACATTTACGGACTAGCCTTTTACAAAAAACGTGAATGTCTGAAATGTCTTAAGAAAAGTATATGGAATTTTAATAATCTCCCTGTTAAGTGTGTAAGAAAATATCAGTTCTGCAATATATTGCGATATTTCATTTCGCAATACTGTATCGATATTAAAAAGTACTGTATTGATATTTTTAGGTATTTTTTCAAATGCAGATATTGTGGAGGTTCATTTTAGTTTTTGTTTATATTTTATTTATTATTATTTAACACTGTTTTATTAAATAATGTTAGTTCCTTTGTTGGGATTGCACAAAAATAATGTTCTGTTGTTAGTTATGAACTAATAGAATATGAACATTTGCGCAGGACCTTAAACTGTAATATCTGTAAAACCTAATTTAAGTTTTAACACAGGAAAATGTTGTGATAAAGCATTAGACCCTGTTCTGATCAAATAAAAATGTGTTTAGTATTTGTGCATATTTCTGTTGTAATTCAATTTTTGCAGGAAATAATTTTTTAAAAATAGAAACAAAACCAATAAAAAATTTGCCTTTTTAACAGTATCATGATATATTGTGATATATCGTATAGTGATCTTCGCATTGTGATTTGAATCTCATTGTCAGATTCTTGCCAATACACAGCCCTGCTCCCTGTTATTAAATGTTTTGTGTGTTTATAGATCCACTGTGATCTCTAAGTTGTGATTGACATGTTAAATGATAAACTAAGGCGTCATATTGATAAAATTGCACTTATTTTACTAAAGAATTTTCAGGTTCATATTTGTTCATGTTATGTTCAAGTACAATTCGTACATGTAAACATTTTCATTACGGAATTTACTTTTTTCACTCACAAGTTCTTATCCTATTATTTATATTATTTTACTGGTCCGGCCCACTTTAGATCATATTAGGCTGAATGTGGAACTGAACTAAAATGAGTTTGACACCCCTGGTCAACATGAAGTTAATGCAGGTACATCTTAACCCTTAGGGGTCTGAGCGTATTTTGGCCGTTTTTGAGTACTTTTGATTTTGCCTTTATATACTATATAAAGAAATGTTTACTATACCCATGTTTGGTATCTTTTTTTTTCAGCACAACTTTGTCTATCTCATCTGTCTATTATATTTTCACATTAACCTATTATGTAGACACAAAAGGACAAAAAACACACAAAAAATATAAAATCCGATTTGAAAAATTTATATAGTTTAATGCATAAATAACACAAAGATGCTTAATGAACCTTTTCAAAGACTTTAAAAGTGAATACTGGTTCCAAATATTAGGTATATAAAATTAAAATTATAATAAATTAAAACTATACTCAAATATTTGACATTAAAGCATATCTTTACATAGGCGTTTCCTCTGGTTTCCACATCTAGTTCAGGTGGGGGTCATTCTCACCCTTACCTGTAATTGTAATGCAGTCTGTGGATTAGAATCTGCAGTTTTTTCTGTTTTGAAAAAAATTGACGAAGATATGGTCAGAAATATAACCCCCCCACACACACACACACACACACACACACACACATACACACACACATACATACACACCTCATTTTCATACTTTTACTCATGTTTGTTTGCTTTGGGTTCAAACCATCATATCTCCGGTTGTATTTGCTCTATCAACATCAAATAAAAAGTGGGAGAGTGTTTCAAGTAAATGCAAATGCACTTTTAAATGCAATTGTTCCTAGTGGTCTATGTGACCGACTTCTAATGCAAGGAAGTGTTGAAAATGTCATGTGATTCAGTCACAGGGTCGTGACCGTGGACCCCTAAAGGTTAATACTGTCAAAAATTGAAGCATTCTTATAGTATCTCACAGCAATTAGATTAATTGTGTGAACAGTGTGTGTAATATTAAAACAACCTACATTTTTATGATCGCTTTTCTGCATCTTCTGCATCTTTTCAACGGAACTGACATAGATTAATTGTTATTTTCCCAGTTGAAATTATAACCATGGCTTAACAATCCACATCACACATTAGGTCTAATTTGCTTTTTTTTCTATCTTGGTATATTTCTGTGTAGTGTATTTAACTGATTTGTAATTTATTTCAGGGGTTAACTGCTCTGAAATCATTGGGAAAGAAAACTGCGACAGAATTTGTGAAAATGGGACATGCATTAAAATGTCGGCAACTTCCTTCAAATGCATCTGTGACATCAGAGTCTCTGGTAAGTATTCGTAATCAGTTGGTTAATGCTTTAGTAACGCTACAATGACATTATGACTATAAAAGCATAAAAACATTATTGTACAGTTGGATCCATGACGGGCTTTGTTTGATGTTTGGAATTTGTTTCAGATTTGGAATTTGTTTGATTTGTAGAATTTCTTTGATCTTTAGAATTTGTTTGATTTGTAGAATTTCTTTGATCTTTAGAATTTGTTTGATGTTCAGAATTTACTTGATTTTTAGAATGTGTTTCATCTTTAGAATTTGTTTGATTTTTACAATTTGTTTGATATTTAGAATTTGTTTGATATTTAGAATTTGTTTGATTTTGAATTTCTTTGACATTTGGAATTTCTCCAAAGACATTAGTACAAAGCTCACCCGTTTTGTTTTTTCCTACTCTTTGGAAAACATTAGACCATATCCTCGTTCCATATGCACAACTATGTCATTTGCCTTGAAGAAGCAACTGTCTGTGAAAAGGTCAAAGCTGCAAACTATTAAAGCTATATAACTATTAAAGATCAGCATATCCTTATGGCCTCTAAACCTCATCCCCCTTCAGGCTGTATTTGTCTTTATAATATATGGAACGACCATTTCAAATGAAGCACTTTAAAAACCTCTGGTTACGATCAGTGACATGTGGTTGTAAAAATCCAGAGCTAACTGCTGGCTAACTGAGCGTGGCACAGTTTGTAAAACAAAGGTTTACAACAATCATTTAAAGTATAATTTATAGTATATTGTTTCTGCTGAGTATATTACTTCACAAGTTTCACACTAATAACAAACTTCTGTGAGCTTTTAAACATTATTGCCTGGAAGAAAAAAATACAGCATATTGGAAGCACACGACTGTGCCTTATTTAATTCACTTCAATATAAGAAACTTTTCAGTCTGAAAATCTTTTATAGCATAGTTTGATATTTGTAATAGGCAAAATTTTTTGCTTTTTCTTATCAAAGATTCTGTAGTCTCTTGAACTTAAGCACAGTAGAACAGAGGTGTAATCCAGGGTATACAGCGGTATACAGAGTATACCTACTTGTTTTCCAGTCAGTACTGCGTACACCCACTTCTAAATCCCTCTGATATGGACCATTCAGTAGTATCTGAGCCAAACTGCCCATTTTTTCCCCTCGGATGGTGAAGCCAAGACCCGCCCTACTCTGCTTCTAATTGGCTAGGACTCGCTACTGTCACTGATTAGATTGGTTAACTTTAGGCATGAGGACCGATGAGCCAATCAGAGGCAGAGCAGGGTGGGTCATGCCGAGGTAAATATTGCTAACTAGCACCGGCCACCTCTGGAACCTGATTGGGCACCTCAGGTGCCAGTTCCACCCCAGTTGATTGACAGGTCACTGCACGTCTCATTGAAAAATGCGCGATTATTGGAAATGCAAACGACAAAGGCAGAATAAACGTCTTTCAACTGAGTGGCATGTATTGAGAGAACCTACTGTCATGGAATAAATAATTCTGAGTAGGCTAACGTTATGAAAGGCTAACGTTATCCAATGTTTGCCTCATGTTGAATACATTTACATTCATGCAGCTGCTTATGTGACCAGTAATACCTACAAACTGCTCCTGATCAAGTTATGATAATTTTATAATAGTGAGCAAATATTACAGATGAATTTTTGGGTTAAACAGAGTAGTCTCACATGTTACTGTTTCTAGAACAAGGCGTTTTTCTGGACTACTTAAAAAAAAAAGCAAAAATTGAGCGTATACTCACTTCTCCAAGGACCACTACACCATTGCAGTATAAGATTACAATATTTACTTTTTACCAAGGCAGTGCATCTTTTGTATGGTAAATTCTTTTTTCCTGAATGATTCAAGACTGGAGAATTGAATGAAAGCTAACGTTTTTTGCATCTGCAGCCATTTAGTTTCTTGCACTGTGATTTTAACTACAAATGATAGCTTATGTTGAAGAACTGGGTGACACTAATGATGTGATGAGTTTGTTTTTGAGACACCAACATTTCACCCGTTATTTAGGTAATGAGTCCCATTTGCTCCAGTAATGTACAGTTAGGTTAATGGGTATCACACACAAATGGGTTACAAGACCCGGATAGTCCTCAGCTTGCCCTGGATATCACTGTCTGATGTAAAAACAAGGCTGCGATGAACTTTCTCGAGTAAAACTCCAGGTGGCTCTTCACATTGATTCATTTTGATGTCATTTTGTTTGGAGCACAATTTGTCCTGGCAGCATTCTTGAAGTGTCTTAGCTTTGCCGTTAGAGTCCAGTCCAGCCCAATGCTTTCAGCTTATTATTTTGGAGATGTGGTTTCAAGGTTACTTTCAGTACAGTCTGGCATCTGTTTTTGAACAGGAGCAGATTAAAGCCAATGAAGAACAATTTTTTTTCCCCTTTTTTTTGTCTCTTTTTTTGGGGGGGCAGTTGGAGTACTGTGCTGAAAAGTTTAAGGAAAACATTCAGGACTAAATTTAGGATTGAAAAGAGAAAAAGTCCACCGTGTACAATGTGACAATTTGAATAATCTATTTTTCCTCTTTATTCATATTTGAATTAATTCACTTTTAAATATTAATCCTCTTATGTTTGCTGTCTTTTCATTGTAGTATAATGCATTCATATCTTTTGTGCCTGGAAATAAGCATGTACGAAAGAATAAAGCAAAGTACAAGGTTTATTGGCCAAACTCTGAATTTATAAATTGACTGAGAACAAAAGTATTTTGACATGACATTCAGTAACATATACCAAATCTGAGGAATTCTCAATAAAAAGGGCACCCTTGTGTAGTTTAAAAAGGATAACTCATGTATTTCACACGAGAAACAACTGGATGAGTTACATGCACCCTCTGCCTTTGCAGCTTTTATCTAATTTGCTTTAATTGCTGCCGCTCTCTCAAGTAAGCAGACTCCACTGGGTGCTTTCGCATAGTCATGGTGTCCTGCTGTCCCATCAGCTTCTTGGGAGTTCTGTGGAGCTTGTGCTTCCTCTACCTCCCTGCTGCAGTTGCCTCATTAATCAACTGGAAGTTAGTGGCTGCTCCAGCGCTGGCTGCCCTCACAGGCCAAAGTCTATGCGCACAGAATAATGAGCCAAACTCATGGGATGTTTCAAATGAGATTTTCTTTTGATTTGACTCTCCTCTGCTTTACCCCTTGGGTGTTTATTGCAAGGTATTACCATCTTTATAGGACAATTTCCATTTGGTATAAGGTGTTAATTGTTTTTGCAACCTCGTTGGTAATGATATCACATTTTTAAAGTTTAATTTATACTCTATACCCAGTCATTACCCTTGTCAAACAATTTGATTAAGCACCGGTGCTGTTTCTTTATGTATGTATATTAAATAACCACAGTTCATAATCACTGCAATAATAAGTGCATTGAAGATGAATAGATCTGTGGCAGCCAAAAAAATATCATATCATGCATAACCTAAAGCAGAATCATTGCATAATAAGAACTAGTCCCACGAGTATAAGGAGTATTACAACTGCTATGTATGTCATAAATATTTGTGATATAGATGGAAATGTTGCAATATAGCATTTAGTATTGGCACAACTTTTAGTGGACCAGTTACGGAAACTCAATTTCATGTGGAAAATGAAGTGAGGCGAAAGCAAGCCCTGCAGTTGTACACAGTAAGATTGATGCCCACAGAGGAGGCTATGAGGAGCCTTTGGGACATGAGCACTTGTATCAGCAGGGGGATTAAAGAAAATATGCAAAGAAAGAGTCACTGGAAAGATAAATGTGTAGGCACCTTGTGAAGAACACAAAAATGAAAACCCTCACCAGGGAATAACATCAAATTTTACTCACCTTGAACCTGCAGTGAATTCATTCTAAATTTATCCTTTGCATACAATGTCACTATGGCATTACCCTGACTCTAGTTAAGCTGGTTGTGGTAGTGCAGTATTTAGAAACTGGCTACAGCTTAGTTCAGAATATTTTATCCCAGGGAAGGCGTGTAGATTGGGATGCAGCCTTGACGACTTAGTTTACAGTTCAGGGAAAATCCTCAGTGAAAATCATTTATACTTATACATAATCTTTGTTAGGACTTTACTTTTGTGCTTACAGTGTATTTGCCACATTTTTGTTATTTTTATTTTATTTTTAGTGTTTACTTCTGATATTATACCTGCCTTCAGGTTTTTTTTCAACATAGTAATTAACCCTTTCATGCATGAATTATGAGAATGTTAATCAAGATTTTTTTCTTTATTCCTCTTTAGGCATTTAAAAAACAATGAGATTAATTTTTTTATGAAGCTATTTTTCATGGAGTTGCAAAAATTTAATTTTTAAAGCAACAAAACGTGTATTTACTGATATACTGTGTGAAAACTATGAAATAAAAACATTAAATGCTGCTAATTTGATGTTTTCTCACATTTTAAGATACACTACAAACTAAAAGTTATGGATATTTAAAATTTTGGGACTATTTTTTTCAGTTGGGATTTTTGCACAATGCTTCTTACTTTTTTTGTGTGTGAACTGAATTGAAACACATTTTTTTAATAACCAGACATAGTTTTATTTCCAAATGGCAAAAATGACAAAACAAAAAATGTCCTTAACTTTTTGTTTGTAGTGAACTCCAATACTAGTCACTTCATGGAGATAATATGCCAAAAAAAAAAACTAACAAAAAAAAAACTTGTATTGTCTAATAACAATAACAAGGAATTGATTTACTCTCAAACATGTTAGATTTGGTTTATCAAGAACAGCCAAGTTACAGTAATGTTATCAGTTGCAGTGTATTGTGTATTGTGTTTGCTGGTATGAAACTAAAATAACAAAATCCATGAATAAACAAGAGAACAGCTGTAGAATAACTGTCCACTGTAGTGACCACTGTGCATTAAAAGGTTAATGATTTACAAAAAAATGAAAATAAAAAACATAAGTGCATTAGTTTAGTGTAAATGATAACTGAGGAGGCAGTAATCATGGTAATTAAATCCTATATTATTACTGCATATAGTATACATTTAATAATGCATAAAAGCATGCTTATAGCGCAGATGTTTGCATGATGTAATATTCTCTCCATATATTTATGCACAAACAGGATGAAAGGCAGACTTCTCATCTTAGCTATGATGGAGGATGAATAAAAAGGTTCAAAGATTAGCTCAGCAGTTGAGTGAACTCTTATTGTGGTAACATGTGCATCAACTCAGCTCAATATAGGCCAGTGCTTCCAGTGCTTTTCATCGCCAACATTTACATAAGGTCCCAGGTGACTGATCTAGGTGGAGTGTGGCATCAGCGGGGAAGCAGAGCATAGTGTAAATAACTTAAATATATTAGATAATTCAGTCAATGAGTCTGATTAGAGTCTATGTTTGTGCGCCCACTTATTAGATTTTTAAAAAATGTTCTTTTACTTTTGTGTCAGTTCCCAAATGATTTTTTCTCTCTATGTAACCTTTCTGAAGTGATTTACACCATTTAATATAATATTATTCTCTCAATTTTACATTTTTTCAGTCAAAATCAGGTATTTTCTGTTATTTAATTTGTTGATCATGCAGATGTTCATAAAAGTTTAGACTGAAGTTGAGGGTTATTGTATCAGAAACAGAGAAAACTGAAGAAAAAGTGACTTTTTTAGTAAACTATATAATTAACTGAGCATAAACCAAGTGCCTCCATCCACTGTCATTTATCAAATTCCATGGGTTTTACTGGTGAATCAATGTTGTAGAAGATGACAGTGTTTCCACGTTCACTACGGAGCCTCCAAATGGGTCATATCTGATGACTGTGAAAAGATGATAAACTGCATTTTACACCAGTTATTTGGGTGCTTCTCTGAAACTGGGTTTATTTTAGTATCTAGCACTTTAACAGCTTTTTAGACCCTATAATAAAAGAGAAATTTAGACATATTTCCACCCAGGATGTACCTAATGATGACCTCAGAGCCATCCCAAAATTAATGAATTTTTAGTCAAATATTGGGGCCAAAAATAGGACCAAAATTGGGACATAAAAAACTACCTAGGTGTCAGTGCATTTGATCTGGAAAACATGGCTTGAAATGGTCTTATAAAGTGCTATAAATAAAGACACTGTGTTAAATAGTGGTTTTTCTAATCCAGACATGCAGGTTTTACATGAATCTCAGTTTCATTCCAGGTTTTGTATGCAACTCATCGTGTCCACTCACGTTACATGCAGAACCTGCCCATTTAAATACATATAAATTGTGAATGATTTTACAACAGCGGTCATTTTTGTGAAACACTCTGCCTTGTGTAATTAGTTTGATTCCCAAAATGTGCTTGTGAGAGAATAAAAAGATATTCGAAAAACATAGTAGCACATGATTTTTGTGTCCTTTTGACCGTGTTACATGCAGATTTTTATATTAAATATAATGTAAAATAAATAATATAAAAATGTTTTATCTGAAAAATAGTTTCTCTTTTATCTC
This sequence comes from Sphaeramia orbicularis, assembly GCF_902148855.1. Taxonomy (NCBI): domain Eukaryota; kingdom Metazoa; phylum Chordata; class Actinopteri; order Kurtiformes; family Apogonidae; genus Sphaeramia; species Sphaeramia orbicularis. The sequence continues at coordinate 21,470,331 of NC_043971.1, read as the reverse complement.
AGTAAATATTTATTTTTCAAATAGACTCAAAGTGCTTCCAAATTTGCTTCACAACATTAGTCTACATCTGGCTTGAATTTTTAGCCCCCATGTCCTGTTTTTAGATCCCAGTCCCAGTGATGCTTAATTTATCAAGACCTGGAATATGCTTGTATATTAATAATTGTACAAAAAAAAAAGAAAAAAGAAATGACTATCTGTAAGTTTATTAAAGAACAGACTTAAGAGAGTAAAAAGATATTTGAAAAAATAGTAGCGTGTAATTTTTGTGTCCTTTTTACTGTGTTACATGCAGATTTTTGTATTAAATATAATGTAAAATAATATAAAAGTGTTTCATCTGAAAAATTGTTTCTCTTTTATCTCAGTAAGTATTTATTTTTAAAATAGACCCAAAGTGCTTCCAAACTTGCTTCATAACATTAGTCTACATCTGGTTTGAATTTTTAGCCCCCACGTCCTGTTTTTAAGTCCCAGTCCCAGTGATGCTTAATTTATCAAGACCTGGAATATGCTTGTATATTAATAATTGTAAAAAAAAAAAAAAAAAAGAAATGGCTATCTGTAAGTTTATTAAAGAACAGACTTAAGAGAGTAAAAAGATATTTGAAAAAACAGTAGCGCATAATTTTCGTGTCCTTTTTACTGTGTTACATGCGGATTTTTGTATTAAATATAATGTAAAATAATATAAAAATGTGTTTCGTCTGAAAAATTGTTTCTCTTTTATCTCAGTAAGTATTTATTTTTAAAATAGATCCAAAGTGCTTCCAAACTTGCTTCATAACATTAGTCTACATCTGGTTTGAATTTTTAGCCCCCATATCCTGTTTTTAGGTCCCAGTTTCCTAGAAGCGCCCATTTACACGTATTATAAAGATTAATGATCAACAGGTATTAAGTATTTAAGATCAGTAGATGGTCTTGGTTGCTGGTGGCTGTTTGGGTCTTTATGGGTTAATAACAATAAATCCAATTCGAACCATTAAATGCAGAAAAACCCTTTGCAAAACTAGAAACTAAGTGACTTCATGAAAATCATACATTGCTGTTTCATACTTTTGTTCCATTTCTGATGCGCTTTTAAGAGTTCCATTAAACTAACTATTTCTGTGCCTCATTATTGTGCTTATCCCGTATTTCATTCATATTTCATGTCATGGTTGACCCTGACATTAACTGGATACAAAGACAAGTGCATCCTTGTATGCGCACAGGCACAAACATGAATGTAAACACACAGCATGAAACGCAACAGTGAGATTCGGGCAATTCTCCATCACAAGGACTAAAGCAAGGAACGCCGTAGGAGAGCATACACTGAACTCTTTGTTTACAGCTCCCAGTGAAATGTGTGGTTTTTCAACTACATGTGAAGCCAACCCAATTATTCATAGCTTGAGACATATAGGACATCCATTTTTCTCGCTGTGTATTTTGTTTCTTCTCAGTAAAATCAGTAAAATTGAATGTCGGTATTTGATCAGCTGGAGAAATACTGTGTGTTACTAGCTTTTTTAGCAGCAGCACCAAGAGCAAGAGAACCCAGAGGGCGACTGTAGCCGTTAGCTGTCTCCTCTTTATCCAGATGTCAACATTATTTCCATTAGCAGGATAAAAATCTTGGCGATTCTAATTATTTTCCAATCGGACTGGTTGGTTGGCTTTAGCATGATGGTTTCTGAAATGGGTAATTAAGTTCTGCTCCGTATCATCAATCAGAGGCCGAGATAAAACTATGACAGCGGTGACATTATGTACGGTTGCTTTTAGTTTGATTGTGAGAATGTTTGTTTGAATTGTATATACATGGTTAGTGACAGGGAATACTCCTGTCGGTGTCTACGGCTTCAATGATTAAACATGTCAATCAACGCTTCCTCTGCGGATTCTAAATCACGCCAGTCTTGTATTTCCACACATTAAATTGGATTGAATTTCTTTGATGTGATTTTATACTTTTCCCCTGTCACTTTTCCTCATTAGCCACTTACAGTTAAATAGTTTTAAGCATATTATACGAACATGCTCTGGGAAATAGCTCCAATTGACGGTGCTTTACAGAGCTAAATACAATTCCCTGTTCTGACTAAAGGTGCGGTAATGTTGTATTATTGCCTCTTTTACAGGCCCACCCTGCGAGCCAAGGAGAACCCCTTGTGATCCGGATCCTTGCGACAACGGAGGCACATGTGAAGAAAGACCTGATGGATTTGTTTGTCATTGTCCAGAGAGATTCGGGGGCATCTACTGCAACTCCCGTGCTGACAGTGATTGCATGTCATACGCGTGTCATGAGGAACAAATTTGCACCGCAGGGGAGCGTGTGAGCACTTAATATGCCTTATTTGTTTCTTCTCAGTGTTGCATAAACAAGGAATGGCACATGAAAATTAATATAGCGTCTTGAAACTAGATCAAATGGCTTCGTTTTGAAGGCTGCAGCAGCAATTAATATTTCCTCCTGAAGATGAGCGAAGGGAAGTGAGTATTTGCTTCCTGCAGCTTTTTGATTGAATGACCCAGCGCATATTTAAGTACCAGTTTGAAATGGTTCTCTTCAAAAGCTTTTTGTAATTGGATGCTTGCTGCAATTTTCACCTTTCACTGCAAATGTTATTGTGGTCATATATTCTGCAAAGGCAATAGTGTCTACAATGTTCAAGAGGATACACCAGGGGAAATACAGTAATGGTCTAATTGTCTTTTCCTGACCTTTGGTTTATGCATTGCAGTTTTTTTTTTTCCAAGTGGGCTACACATTCATCCCACCAGAGTACACAAAAACTAAAAGGCAAATTTATCAAAATAATGCTTGATATTACTGCAAGACTTAATGTGAAAATATACCAGTTATTAACATAAAACTTCTAGCTGTCTACCTACACTTATTATTATGTAATATTAAAACATATAATAATGTCAGAAATAACACTTTTTTTTATCATTACACTGATAATATGCAGACTTTTTATGCAGACCTCTGAACACAGTAATGCAGTGGTTCCCAACCTTTTGTGGCTCGTGACCCCATTTTAACATCACAAATTTCTGGCGACCCTAGACATTCAAAACAGAGACTTTTTTTTTTTGCTAAAATTTATTTGTTTTTGATTATGTAATTGTTTTCTATACTATGTTGCAAATAAACGTTCATTTTAGATGACTTTTAGTCTATATAATGTATATTTTTATGGATGGAGGCAGAAAAGCCAGGTGTAGATTACTGCACAAAGTGAGAATTTTATTTTCTTTGGTCAGGTTATGTACAGTCAGTCGAGGCTGCCAGTTAATACTGAACAAACAAGAACTCAAACTATGAATTATGAAAGAGGTGAAGCATTTTAAACTGACCCCAATGAACATTTGAAAGATAAACAGTACCACAGTGCTTCAGTTTCAGCTTCACAGTTTGCCTTTTATGTTTTGTGATTGTCTCTCTCAACTCACCATATAATATATTTTTTATTAGTACCTTTTTATTTTTATCAATTACTACAAATTTCAGGCGACCCCACGTGGGGTCCCAACCCCTAGGTTGAATAACACTGCTGTAATGTGGGACAGCTGTGACCCAGAGGGCTGGAGAGTCAGCTTGTGATCGAAGGGTCACCAGTTCGATTTCACGGACTGGCAGAAAAAAGTTGTTGGCTGATGTGCCCTTGAGCAAGGCACTTTGCTCCCCGGGTGCCTGATGTGGCAAGCCCACTGCTCCTAGTTTGCGGTGTGTTCTAGAGATGGCTTAAAAGCAGAACTTGAATTTCAGTGTGTAGTAAAATGTACTGTATATTGACAATAAAGGATCTTAATCTTAATATTCCTGGCTTTTCTAGCGCTGATGTCATGCTTTTATGTAATCTTCCATCTGATCTGTTTTTTCTTTACTTCTTTATGCAGACCTCTGAAGACGGTAATGTGTTTCCTGCATGCAGCAGACGACAAAACCTGTGCAGCCCATCACCGTGTCTGAACAATGCCACCTGTGTGTCCAGGGGAAATGATTATATCTGCAGGTGAAATGCACAGGGACCTAATAGAGGCCACTGCCATAAAACCCTTTGTAGATAATTGGAAAGTCTTATGAATATGTCCCCCATAAAAGGGAATGACTCTTTTCTCCTCTTTTTTTTTTTTTGAAGAGATATATATATATATATATTTCACCTACAGTTGGTAATATGTACCTGTCGGGCTTATACCAATGCATGAAAACAAGGCTGTAACAATAGTTTCATCACAGGAGTCTCAGCCATTTTACTTAGTAAGCGCTCATGTTGAAGGTACATATTTAGGATACCAGCAGAATACATTCTAGGAGCTGCACCGACTCTGCCAATTTGTCTTTTCCATTTTCTTCATGGAACCTCTATAATAGTACGGCCTCATAGTAGATCAAAGTCTGTCTTTGATGCCCTCAATGCTTATCACACTCTGACACACTACACCTCCTGAGAGTACTTACACTGGCTGGTGTTGCCTACATCTACAGTTGTATCTTATTTAAGTTGGACTGTCATTCACATCATCTGAAATACAGCTGTGTGGTAGATTTTCAAGAAACACTCGCATGAAAACATTACCTGAAATACAAGGTGGAAATATTTTTTGGGGGGCTAGTATATTCTTTTTTATTTATTTTAATAAAAAGGATCATTTATTTTTGCAATGAATTTATTATATTGTATAGTAGATTGCAATACTCATTAGGCAAGGCGAGGCAAATTTGTTTGTATAGCACAGGGTTGTCAAACTCATTTTTTTCCGGGGGAAATGTTCAGTCCAATTTAATCTGAAGCGGGCCGGACCAGTAAAATAATAGCATAATAGCCAATAAATAATGACAACTCCAAATTGTTTTAGCACAAAAAATAACATGAAATTATGCCAGTATTTACATTTACAAACTATCCAAACAAAAAGGATGTGAATAACCTGGAAAAAAATGAAATTTGTTAAGAAATGTAAGTACAGTTTTATCAGTATTATGCCTCGACTTATCATTTATACATGTGCATTACATATGAGATCTACAAAGGCACAAAACATTTAGTAACAGGCAGAATATTGTTAAAATTGCACTTAATTTTCTTTAGACATTTCAGGTTGTTCATATTTGTTCAGGTTATTCACATTTTATTGTTAAAGGATAGTTTCTTAATGCAAATATTTTCATAATTTAATGTTTTTTGCACTGATTCAAAGAGAAAAAATAGTGTTGGCATTATTTATAGGTTATTATGATATTATTTTTGAGTTTGATGCCCTAAGTTGCACTTTGCAAATTCATCCCATGGGCCGGATTGGAAACTTTGGCGGGCCAGTTTTGGCCCCCGAGCCGCAAGTTTGACATCTGTGGTATAGCACCATTCATACACAGGGCAATTGACAGTGCTTTACAAAAATTAAAAATAGACTGGTTAAAAACACACAATTACAATTAAAACATAATGAATAAAACATAAATATTAATCAATAAGAATCATTAACCCTTAAACTCCTGACGTGTCTGTGGTGAGCATTCTGAATGTATGATTTATTTCAAATATTCATAAAAATTCAACCATTTGCTCAACAGGAACATTTTCAAAACACACTGATAAAATAGACCTTGTTCTTTCCATCGACATCTGAGCATGCTCAGTACATCCCCCGCTGCCTGTGGAATGGGGGGCAAAACACAGAGCAGTGAGTGAGACTGACTTGCGGTAAAAAATAGACGATTTGGGCTTTTTTTTTTTTTTTTTTTTTTGTTTTACACCGTTTTCCTTTTTGTTTTTACTGCTGTTTGCAGTGTTGTCATGATTTTCCTTTTTTTTTTTTTTTTTTTTACTGTGTTTTTACTGAGTTTTGACTGTGCAACTGCTTTTTGGAGTTCAACCAGGTGCCAAAAAGCAGCTGGACTGATTTAGAAAAAAAAAAAAAAAAATCTCCAAAACAAAAACTACTTGGCCAAAATTCAAATATTTGTTGTTGTTCAGTGAGTTCCAGTTCAAAAGGGTTAAGCTTTAAAGACTTTCAGTTCTGGTCTTGATATAAATAAATATCCAAGTAGCTTATATTCAGTAATATTTGACTATTTATTTCAGAGTTCTGGATGTTCACTGAAGGTTTAGGAACAATTTAATTGAAAAAAAAAAGGTACATACACATTAGGCACATATTAAATGTCTTGATAAGATAACTCTAACCATTTTGTGAGTCTCGGTCGAAGCAAACGCAAAGTCTAATTTGTGCATTCCCTGGCTTATATCAGACACAGGTCATGAAGAAAACAATATTATAACCTTGTTTATCTTGTAAACTAAATATAAATGGCTTGTTAGGGCTGATGGCTGAGGGTGAATTGATTTTGATAACACTGACTTCCTCTCAACAGATGTCTAAGAGGGTTTTCCGGGAAGAACTGTGAAGAAATAATTGACTACTGCAGGCTGCTCAATATCAACTGCCTAAATGAGGGATTGTGCTTGAGTGTAATTGGTGCATATCAGGTAAGTAATTCAATGTTTCAGTCTGGATGAAATACTCAGTAGGGGAAAATATGACCAGTGCAGCGCTGTAATGTTGCACTGTGAGCAGAGGGTGTAACGAAACATTTTATTACAGATTTTATGAATCATCTTTTGGAACTAAGTTGTACCGTCATCCACCATGTTTTCTTAGTGATTGAGCTTCTACACATTATTACCATGCATATAAAAATGCCTCAACGTGTGGTTACTGCATAATTTGAACCCTTATTTTCAGTTATATGAGAACATATAAAAGCTTTACAATATCTGACTATAATCTCTTATAGAATAGAATAGAATAGAATAGAATAGAATTCAGTTGAATGGACTTGAAAAGAATAGAATAGAACAGAACAGAATAGAATAGAATGGGATGGAATGGAATAGAATAGACTGGAATTCAGTTGAATGGACTCGAATAGAATAGAATAGAATAGAATAGAATAGAATAGAATAGATTTTTATTGTCACCGTCACAGAAACAATGAAAATCCGTTTAGCAGCTCTGTTCTGTTTAGCAGTGAAAATAATTAGTGCGAAAAAATAAAAAAGTAATAAAAAATCACACAAAATACTGAAAAATGTAGGCATATGTAAAATGCTGCAGGATAAAATATTAAATATAAATATGCTACTAAAGTACTACTAAAACTACTGAAATATACAAAAGCTAACTCTATAAAGCAGTGTTTTTCAACCTTGGGGTCGGGACCCCTTGTGGGGTCAACCTGGAATTCAAATGGGGTTGCCTGAAATTTCCAGTAATTGATAAAAATAAAAATAAAAACTTACTAATAAAAAATATATGGTGAGTTGAGAGAGACAATCACAATACATAAAAGACATGACAAAGTCTGAAGCTGAAACTGAAGCACTGTGGTTCTGTTTATCTTTCAAATGTTCATTGTGGTTCTTTTAAGATGCTGCAGCTCTTTCATAATTCAATTTGAGTTATTGTTTTTTCAGTATTAATTTGCAGCCTCGACATATCCTGACCAAGGAAAATAAAATTCTCACTTTGTGCAGTAATCTCAACCTGGCTTTTCTGCCCCCATCCATAATAATATACATTATATAGGCTAAATGTCATCTAAAATTAACGTTTATTTGCAATATAAACTATTACATGATCAAAAACAAATACATTTTAGCAGAAAAAATCAGTCTCTGTTTTGAATGTCTGGGGTCGCCAGTAATTTGTGACGTTAAAATGGGGTCAAAAAAGGTTGGGAACCACTGCTATAAAGCCTTTCGGTGGGTATTAACACCATTAAGCTGCAAATCACTTTGTCCTTTGTCTTTCAATCCAGAAAATTTCAACAGTGCTATAGAGAGTGCATCAGGTTTTAAACATAAAATGGGCTGCTTCGTGTCACAGCGTCATCTTTGGTCTCTTAAGTTCTATGCATAACAAAACATGTCATTAATAGAAAGAAAAGGAGAACAACAGAAGCGTCAGTGGTTGAATACGTCTACAGACAGCAGTAATCCAATTCCGGCCCATTAATCATTGTGAGTATGTGGACGCACTGCTCAGACAGACAGGTTCTGGTCTAATTTGCCTCTCTATTGCTCTGTCTTCTCAAACGTATTTTTTTTTTTTTCTCCTTACAACACCTGAGACTGCTCCGTAATGCCCCATAGCTCCTAATTATTCTCCATCAGTCGTGTTCCATTAGACCACAGAGACTGTTCTTAATCTAAAATCCACTTTTAGATGCTACTGTAGGTGTCCCTCAAACCCGGGTCACACATAATCACAAATGGTTGCTCAATGCAAATGGGTCATTTCCCTCTTTTCACACTAACACTGTATTATTATTTACTTTTGTTTTTACTGTCCAAACGATATAATATATATTTTTTCAAATGTTTATTTTGAGCGGTTCTCTTCATTCATTTACTCTGAAGATGGTCCTGTAGGGAAAGAATACAAATCTTTTTTTTCTCCTTCCAATAAAAACATTTTATTAACAGAATACTGCTGTAAACGTACCGCTCACTTGTTGTCAGTGGTGAAGAGTATTAAGCCTTCGGGATAGATTTGCTGTTGTATTGCCAAGTTTCTACGCCTCTGCACACAAAAAAGTTAAATAAAAAATCATTATAGGGCCATTCTATACCATCGCACACAGGACCTCCCAGTTGTTGCCATAGATTTTCTTGGGAAGAAGAAAAAAACTCAGAAAAACTTCTAATAACCAAAATCCTCTACTTCTACTCCATATCATTTTTGTAGTTCTGAATTTTTGAAGTTTGGCCTCAGAGATAAATTTCATCATTAGTGTGTGGATTCCAAACCTTACTAATGACTTATTTTTTTCAACTTATTTTTTTTCACTGGACTGTCTTGAAATTTTTACTGAATATCCAAGAAACTGGATAATTTGGAACATGTATGCATGTTTGAAATGAAAGTAGTAAAAAAAAAAATAAAATAAAATAAATATATATATATATATATATATATATATATATATATATATATATATATTTTTTTTTTTTTTTTTTTTTCCATAACAACTAATCTTTAATCGTCAGAAATGGATATTTCATGTAATTGTTTTAAAAAAATTTATGCTTTATTTGGTATGTGTAGCATTAGCCCTGCACAATAATGGACTTCATTAAATCTCTAAATTAGTGCTGGGCAGCGATTCAAATTTTTTATCGCAATTAACTGTGTGGATTTCTGCGATTAATTGCGATTAATCGCATAGTTATATTTGGGGGGGGTGCCGGCATCAACAGTGCGTATTGCCTTTAAGTGATATTTCAGACTCGAAGTACTCCGGTGATAAAAAATAATTCCACATTGCAGTGCTTCCAAACAACTGTGTCCTTCTCAACCCCACCACTATTAAATAATTTATACTTCTTCCAACCCCTTTTTGGGCATGCAAATGGAATTATTGTGCTTTTCTTCTGACTAAGATTGTTATGATTCTTGATATTTGTATTATTATGTATGTTTTGCAAGTGCATATATGTTAAATTTCATTGCATGTTCGGAATAAATCATTAAATCACTAAACCATCTGAAGACATTTAAAATGAAAATGTCCTCATAAAAGCCTGCTATTTTTCTCCATGTTTATGTCCCCACCAGTTTATTTCCACTTGTGAGTGACTGACAGGAGTCTTAAGCCCACTAATCAGTACTAATACTAATAAGCCCAATAATATGTAATGTTCAGTTGTTAAAAGCAAGCAAAGGAGGCCCTCTAGTGGTCGGAATAAGTTGCACTAACGTATGTTTTGTCCTTGCGGTGTTCCCGTAGTCAGTTCAGACGTAAGAAGGAACTAAAGGACACGTTTCTTTCACTCTGTTTGTATGGCTCAAAAATGTTTGCCTGTGAGTATTTTATGTTCAGTTGTTGTAAGAATGTATAGTATCAAATATCTCTGACGTGAACCTTTGTTGCTGGATAAAAAGACGTTGTAAATCTTAAATTAATCTGTAAATGCTAATCGTTAGCGTGTCTATGGATTTTCCCATTCAAGTTAGCATCGAGCTAGCAATCTTTTCCCCATTCATTTAAATGTATAATGCCATGTAAATATACTAAGGCAGTGAACAGAACCGAGACATATTTTGTATGTATGTTGCAGTTTTACAGTGAGTCTACAGTAACAGATTTGGAGAGAAGTTTTGGGCTTTTCTTGGGAAACCTGTTGTCTGTCTGCTGAGCTAGTCACTACATGAACCCGCATAAAGAATTAGCACCCCATCTGCGACTGCTAGCATAAACGAATTAGCGTAAACATGTTAATAACACATTGTAATAAACACATCCAAAATAACGTCTAACGGCACGTTTGCATGTGAAATTATTTAGCAAACAATAGAATGATTGATACATACAGCCGTTGCTTCTGCAGGAGTTAAACAAAGTTTGATTCAGCATTACTTGGAAAGTTCGCTCACTCTTCTCTCAGCTCGTGCACAGTTCACACAGAGCACCTGCATGTGGAGTGCCAAAATAAAAGCATGAGTTTCAAAATAAGAGTCCATATGTATAAATGAACTAGGACTTGCTTGAAAGGCAGAACAGCATTAACCCTCCGGTATCCGGGTGCGCCTTTTAGGCACGCTTTGCACTTCATGTTAAAAATCTTCATATAATTTTTCACAATTTAAATAATGTTAGAATTCAAAAGTTGTTCATTTTTGCATGATGTTTAAAATTCAGGCCACCAACTAAAATTTGCACATTGTAAACAAAAGAAAATTACTAGACTAGCATCTGTCTCCCAAGTGTGCCTAAAATGCACTGTTTCTTCTATTTGATATGTAGGATTAGGGCTGACCTTGATTTAAAAAAATAAAATCATATTAGAGCAGAAAAATAAATCAGTATATAATATTTAATAGTTTGATTTATAGGTGTGCCTTTTTGGCACACTTGGTGACAGATGCTAGTATTTTTGAACATTTGACCCAGCGCCAAAAATAATAATGCAAATTAACCAGTGTCACTGTTAATCATTGACATATACCAGGCTGCAAAAATCAAATAATATGTGATCCACTTTTTATGTAGTATATTGAAAAAAATTATTTTTTTGTGTGTTTTGCATCCAAAAAAATGGTTTGTTTACATTACAAACATGGTATTTAAAGGGTAAAAAAAATGTGACAATTATTGAGTATTTGGTATTTTTATTTACGGCTCAAGTTGATGAAATAGAAAAAAATGTAAAAGAATCAAAAACAAACTGTATGAAAAAATTTTTTGACATTATTGCACAAGTGTGCGAAAAAGGCAAACTTGGTGCTTAGTAAGGGCCTAGCTGGACGGGATACCGGAGGGTTAATGGGATATTAAACAAGTTGTCGGCATTATTTAATGAACGCTTTAATGCGGTAATAACGCGTTAACTTGCCCAGCCCTACTTTAAATATGTCCTTACAGCCAATAAACCCATGTTTCAACCTTCCAACTAAAGGAACTTGTTTTCTTATAAAGATTATTTCAATTTCTTTGAAAGGTTTTATGGAAAAATTTTATTATTCACTGCTGAATATACAAATACAGTTATTTTGGTATTACCTTCACCTTCTGGAAAATAGCTTATTTTTCATGTCTCATATTGAGTAAGTATTTATACTGGTTTCACTTCAAGGATTTCTGTCTTTGTGTGATGCTTACAGAACTTGTTAAATATGTTTAAAATTCAGTCATTCCTTTCACTCATTTTCCATAACTACATAATCATCCATAGGAGGGTTTCCAGGACGCTCTAGCCTATCCATATTAATTAGCAATTCGTGCAATGCATCTTCAAGTAGTACCAGTGAAGGGTGATTGTAATTGTAATAATGATTGTAAGTTCAGACTATTTCAGGGAATTATTATGCTGAATAAATCCTTGTATATATTTCACAAGGTTAAACGAGTTAGAATCTCTTAATGGTGAAAATAACCATCTTTTATCTCATGTCCATGTTTCCATTCAATGTAGAAAGAATAAAATGCAAATCTCACATCTCTGTGTTATGTGTGCTGGTCCACTACCAAAGGACAAATATGGTATTATATTGTTGCAGTGTGTCTGTGCCCCAGGATGGACTGGAGAGTTTTGTCAATATGTGGCCGATGCCTGCCTGACAAACCTAAACAGCTGCTTGAACGGAGCCACATGCATTACAACGAGTCAGCCATCATCGCCCCCACAATATGTCTGCAAATGCCCCCTCGGCTTCACAGGTGAGATGACTTTGCTTTATTTTCTTTTTTTTTCTCCCCTTTCCATCTGTCTGTCCGTCTGTCTTTTGGCAGGATACCTCAATGAATGGATCAATTTGCACAAACCCTTGTGGCAATGTTGGTCAAGGGGCAGAAAATGACTGATTACTATTCGGGAAAAGTCTGACTGGCATAGTTTGACAGTTACATGGCGTGAACAAAAGTTTTTGCGTGCTAACATTTATAGACTTTCTTAGGTAGATATCATGCAGATGCAATAAATAAATAAATACCCATTCATGTGGGATGTGAAGGGAACATGACATAGAGGCATTTCTGAATATTTTAGTCCTTTAAAGACAGTGAGTCAGACTTATTCATAGACATTAGATATAAAGTTCAGGCTGAGTGCATTTCGTACGTTATAAATCCATTTGTCTTTGGTTGGCATTTTAAGGCAGGTGGCATAACAAAGGCTTAAAACCAAAAGTGCAGTTGTCTTATTATGCTATCAAAAACAATATGTCTCTGCAGATACATTAAACATTAATGTCAACCAAGGGAAATGCATTCTTTCCAATTGATTATTTCTGTATAGTTGGAGCATCTTATGTATTATGTAAAACACTCAAATATGTATTTTGACCTGAGGAAAGTTGCGGACACACATACTTAACCTAACGACCAAAACCAAAACCACCAGACTGTCATTTTCTGTTACTTAAACAAATTAACCCATAAAGACCCAAACATCTGCTGTTGAACAAAATCATTTACTGATCTAAACTGTTTAATACCTTTTGATCTATTAATCCTATCAGTACATATAAATAATTGGTGTAAAATGCAGTTTTTCATCTTTCCATGGTCATCAGATATGACCCATTTGGACATTCAGGGATTCTATAGTGAACGTGGAAACACTATCATCTTCTACAGCATTTATTCACTAGTAAAACCCAAGGAGTTGGATCAATGACAGTGGATGGAGACACTTGTTTTATGTTCAGTTACTGATATCTTTGCTGAAAAAGTCACTTTTTTCTTCAGTTTTCCCTGTTTCTGAGAAAATAAACCTCAACTTTAATCTGAGCTTTAATGAACATCTACATGATCGGTGAATTAAAAATAGGAAAATATTAGATTTTCACTAAAAAATGCAAGATAAAGAGGATAATCTTATAATAAATGGTGATAAATCACTTAAGAAAGGTTAAATAGTTAAAAAAAAAAAAAAAGTGATTTGGGAACTGCCCAGAAATAGCGTTGGGTCTTTATGGGTTAAAATAAAGAATTACTTCCACTATAATGATTTCTCACTGGAGTATTTTCTATCTACAAATAAGATGAAAACAAGCCTGTTTCTAGCAAACCCAGCACTCGTCATATCTGAGAGCAGTCAGTGTTGGGAACTGGGGAGTGGGGTCAGATCTGGGTTAAAACCAACATTTTTCACTCTGTTCACTTATTGCACATGGGTCAGCATAGTGATAGAGGATGCCACTTTTCAGCCAGTAATTTTAGGATCAACCCAGCATGTGTTTGAAGAATCTGCAGTAACAAACATCAGAAAAGCCTGAATCACTTCCAGGTCGAAGGCTGCTGCCCTATGATTGACCTCTGACCTTTGACCTCTGACTTGCCTATGCAAAAACAGAAACACCCTACAGTGTGTGGAATGGGACAGCTTCAGGAAACACGTTTGTATTTTATCTGGTGATGAACAAATAAGAACTAGCATCATAATTGTTATATATATGAATATGCTGGAAGCCTTAATTAAAAAAACAAAGATGCTATTTTTATAAAAAATCTAATACGGAGTCTCACTGTTGTATCGCAAAATATAAATCACAAGCCAAACCAAGAGATTTTTAGACCAGATGTCCTGATATTGTTGTTTTTTTAAAAAACCTTGATCCTTATTTAGCAGTCACCCTGTCTGGTTCACATTTCTTAGGCCTGCTGCTGATTGCATTTAATCCAAGCACTTTGGCAAACCGCCTTCTAATTAGCTGCCAGCTCAGAACATGACCGAAACTTGTTAAGCTATCAATGGGAACTGTTCTAAAAACACATGGAAATAAGGGAAAGACATAAAAACAAAGGGGGTTTCTACAGAGTATGAGATTTATTCATGGGTTTTCCCTTTTTAATACTCCATGCTTAAAAAAAAAAAAAGCCCCAAAAACGTTCTAATTAATGGTGTCAGGTGAGAGCTTTGGTAATAATTATTGGAAATGTGTTTTCTACCTCTTCATTTGTGGATCATTGTGGAATAATGCTGCATTTTCTTCTGTTTTGCTGTTTCCAAGTTGCTTAGTGTGACACACTGTACCTTGATTCATAAGGCACTAAAATGTCCATCTTCTCCTTAATATGAATGGTAAATGGGAACTGTTCTAAAAACACATGGAAATAAGGGAAATACATAAAAACAAAGGGGGTTTCTGCAGAGTATGAGATTTATAAAAGCGTTAAAAAAAGACCCAAAAAATGTTCTAATTGATAGTTTCAGGTGAGAGCTTTGGTAATAATTATTGGAAATGGGTTTTCTACCTCTTTATTTCTGGATCTTGGTGGAATAATGCTGCATTTTCTTCTGTTTTGCTGTTTCCAAGTTGCTTAGCATGACACATTGTACCCTGATTCATAAGGCACCAAAATGTCCGTCTTCTCTTCAATATAAACGGTAAATGGGAACTGTTCTAAAAACACATGGAAATAAGGGAAAGACATAAAAACAAAAGGGGTTTCTGCAGAGTATGAGATTTATTAATGGGGTTTCCCTTTTTATACTCTGTGCTTTAAAAAAAAAAAAAAAAAAAAAAAAAGCCCCAAAAAATGTTCTAATTGATAGTGTCAGATGAGAGCTTTGGTAATAATTATTGGAATAATTATTGGTGATGGGTTTTCTACCTCTTCATTTGTGGATCTTGGTGGAATAATGCTGCATTTTCTTCTGTTTTGCTGTTTCCAAGTTGCTTAGTGTGACACACTGTACCTTGATTCATAAGGCACTAAAATGTCCATCTTCTCCTTAATATGAATGGTAAATGGGAACTGTTCTAAAAACACATGGAAAAAATAAGGGAAATACATAAAAACAAAGGGGGTTTCTGCAGAGTATGAGATTTATAAAAGCGTTAAAAAAAGACCCAAAAAATGTTCTAATTGATAGTTTCAGGCGAGAGCTTTGGTAATAATTATTGGAAATGGGTTTTCTGCCTCTGTATTTGTGGATCTTGGTGGAATAATGCTGCATTTTCTTCTGTTTTGCTGTTTCCAAGTTGCTTAGTGTGACACATTGTATCCTGATTCATAAGGCACCAAAATGTCTGTCTTCTCCTCAATATAAATGGTAAATGGGAACTGTTCTAAAAACACATGGAAATAAGGGAAAGACATAAAAACAAAGGGGGTTTCTGCAGACTATGAGATTTATTAATGGGTTTTCCCTTTTTATACTCTGTGCTTAAAAAAAAAAAAAAAAAAAAAAAGCCCCAAAAAATGTTCTAATTGATAGTTTCAGGTGAGAGGTTTGGTAATAATTATTGCAAAATGGGTTTTCTGCCTCTTTATTTCTAGATCTTGGTGGAATAATGCTGCATTTTCTTCTGTCTTAACGTTTCCAAGTTGCTTAGCGTGACACATTGTACCCTGATTCATAAGGCACCAAAATGTCCATCTTCTCTTCAATATAAATGGTAAATGGGAACTGTTCTAAAAACACATGGAAATAAGGGAAAGACATAAAAACAAAAGGGGTTTCTGCAGAGTATGAGATTTATTAATGGGTTTTCCCTTTTTATACTCTGTGCTTTAAAAAAAAAAAAAAAAAAAAGCCCCAAAAAATGTTCTAATTGATAGTGTCAGATGAGAGCTTTGGTAATAATTATTGGAATAATTATTGGTAATGGGTTTTCTACCTCTTCATTTGTGGATCTTGGTGGAAAAATGCTGCATTTTCTTCTGTTTTGCTCTTTCCAAGTTGCTTAGTGTGACACACTGTACCTTGATTCATAAGGCACCAAAATGTCCGTCTTCTCCTTAATATGAATGGTAAATGGGAACTGTTCTAAAAACACATGGAAAAAATAAGGGATAGACATAAAAACAAAGGGGGTTTCTGCAGAGTATAAGATTTATAAAAGCGTTAAAAAAAGACCCAAAAAATGTTCCAATTGATAGTTTCAGGCGAGAGCTTTGGTAATAATTATTGGAAATGGGTTTTCTGCCTCTTTATTTCCGGATCTTGGTGGAATAATGCTGCATTTTCTGCTGTTTTGCTGTTTCCAAGTTGCTTAGTGTGACACACTGTACCTTGATTCATAAGGCATTAAAATGTCCATCTTCTCCTTGATATGAATGGTAAATGGGAACTGTTCTAAAAACACATGGAAAAAATAAGGGATAGACATAAAAACAAAGGGGGTTTCTGCAGAATATGAGATTTATAAAAGCGTTAAAAAAAGACCCAAAAAATGTTCTAATTGATAGTTTCAGGTGAGAGCTTTGGTAATAATTATTGGAATGATTATTGGAAATGGGTTTTCTGCCTCTTTATTTGTGGATCTTGGTGGAATAATGCTGCATTTTCATCTGTTTTGCTGTTTCCAAGTTGCTTAGTGTGACACACTGTACCTTGATTCATAAGGCACTAAAATGTCCATCTTCTCCTTAATATGAATGGGAAATGGGAACTGTTCTAAAAACACATGGAAATAAGGGATTGACATAAAAACAAAGGGGGTTTCTGCAGAGTATGAGATTTATAAAAGCGTTAAAAAAAGACCCAAAAAATGTTCCAATTGATAGTTTCAGGCAAGAGCTTTGGTAATAATTATTGGAAATGGGTTTTCTGCCTCTTTATTTCTGGATCTTGGTGGAATAATGCTGCATTTTCTTCTGTTTTGCTGTTTCCAAGTTGCTTAGCATGACACATTGTACCCTGATTCATAAGGCACCAAAATGCCCATCTTCTCCTCAATATAAATGGTAAATGGTTGGTACTTATATAGCACTTTTCCACACTTTTATGGTGCTCAAAAGGCTTTACAAATCCTCACATTCACACTCATACACCAGTGGGCGGCTGCTGTCATGCAAGGCACTGCCAGGCCCTACTGGGAGCAATTTAGGGTTCAGTGTCTTGCCTAAGGACACTTTAACACGTGGACAGTCAAAGGCAGGATTCAAACCGCCGCCCCTTTGGTCATTCGGACCTGCTCTACCAACAGAGCCATGGTTTGATCAATAATTACTTTGGATTGTCTTAACCTTACAGGATGTGCAGCTAATGGAAATAACAATGGCGTCTCAAAAGTGTTTTTGATCATCTCGTGCAGGGGTGTCAAACTCATTTTAGTTCAGGGGCCACGTTCAGCTAAATTTGATCTGAAGTGGGCCGAACCAGTAAAATAATAACGTAATAATATATAAATAATGTCAACTGCAAACTTTTCTGTATGTTTTAGAGCAAAAAAAGTAAATGTACATTATGAAAAAGTTTACATCGACAAACTATCCTTTCAAAAGATGTGAATAACATGAACAATCTGAAAAAATTAGTGTAATTCTAACAATATTCTGCCTCAGTTTATCATTTTCGCATGTACATTATAATTTACAGATCACAGTGGATCTACAAATACACAAATCATTTAGTAACAGGCAGAATATTGTTAAAATTCTACTTCTTTTAAGACATTTTAGGTTGTTCATATATTTGTTCAGGTTATTCACATTTTTTTGCAAAATAATACTTTGTTTTAGTGTAAATGCATGAATATATTTACATTTACAAAGAGAAAAATTTGGAGTATTCATTATTTATAGGTTATTATGATAGTATTTTACTGAATCCTGCCCACTTGAGATTCCATTAGTCTGGATGTGGAACCTGAACTAAAAGGCTTGTTAATATGTTCAGTGTAATTTTTGCATTTCACACATTCATCCCAAGGGCCGGACTGGACCCTTTGGTGGGCCGGATTTGACCCCCGGGCCGCATGTTTGACACCTGTGATCTAGTGTAAAATTATGGTTTATTATTTTAATATTCTATGTTTTTATAAATATTTTATCATTATCATGTCTATTATAAATTGCTTTCATTTTTTAACCTCTTTAAAATTCCAACAAAGTTATCAGTGATGATGTTTTGTTTTGAATTTCTCCAAAAAAAAAAAAAAAAAAGTCACAAGCATTAGAAATAATTATTTCCAAAGCTGTCATTGCCTCAGGGCCTGCTTTTGTGAAGAACATAAACACACAGGGGCAGGTCGGCTGTTTAGCTGCTGTCATGCATTAATTTGGACACCTCCTCAGTATATCATTTTTATACTCATAATACCAAGACTCAATATATTTGACAGAAAAGTGACACTGTGGGATATTGCACTTGCTGAATAACAGTGGTTTATTCTGTAAGGGTTACTGATGTACGACAATATTGTTTTTCTTTTGTTCTATTGCTTAAACTACCTGTGAATGTGATTTTTTTTTTTTCCTCCATAGCGCTCTCAGCTTGTGGCCCATAGCATATTTCCCCATCTAGCCTGAAGTCCCGACACACTCACCTGTCAGTCAGACAAGCCCTTACATAGCACTACATGAACATGATTTTTTCCCTCAGTTCAAAGCTGAAATCTGTTGCCACTTCAGTAATGGAAAATTGTCTCTTCTACCATGGCAGGTCTTAGTGACTGATAGAATTCATCATTTTCTAGCATCTTGGGATTTTTGCTTTGGAATTCTGAGCCTCGCAGCATAGAAAGGCCAATTTAATTTCCAGCTTAGCCCAGAAACCCCACTGTACTCTATCATAGATCATAACTCAGGATGCATTACTCAAACCCCGGCTTTCTGCTTACATCCGGTAAGGCTTTATTTTTCACTGGACAACAACTTTTACCATGTATTGTGCTGGTCTCATGTATACAGGTGCTTCTTTTTTTTTTAGCCTATGAATTATACTGATTTGCAAGTGTAGAGGTAATCGCAAATATGTAACAAGATACTGGCGGGTTTTCATGAAAATCTACAGTATTTACTTGGAACATGGAGATAAGTAATGAATGTGCACAAGAGAGAATATTGCGTTAAAATTAAAAGCTCTATTAAGTCAACTGCAAAAAGGTTGTCACAAGGAACTAGTTAAAAAGTGACCCCCTTCTTTGCCCTTACAACCTACAAAATAATAATGTGGAAAAAAATAAGCAAAACATTTACATAGAATAAAGTAAAAGAATAAAATAAGCAACAAAATGAACAAAAACAGCTAAACTAATGAATAAAATCAACAAGAATTAATAATAAATCAAGGGTCTCTCTTCAACAACAGCAATGGCTGGACATGATAGAGGAAATACATACATACCATGGAAAAATTAACATTTCATCTGAGGATTAAGGTGGGAACTTTTAAGCGAAGATAGGAGAAACTGACCATATTCAAGGATAGAGCTGCTACCGATTAATTGACTAGGTACTTGAAGTCAATGCAAAAAGTCCTGATTCGATTAATCGACTCAAATTGATTGAAGGGAGATATTCTATAGCAGTTTTCCTGAATCGCAGCTTCTTTGTGCGTCACGATAAGCGTCCGTGTGAAACACAACAGTGGAACCAATGTTTAACAGCAGAGAAATGAAGGAAACAAAGCTTTGATTTGGGAGAACTGTAGTTGAATGATTTTTTTGGATCACTTTGAGTCGATTAATCAGTTGCAGGTCTATTCAAGGACACTAATTCTTGGTACCAGATCTGATAGGGAAAAGCAGACGAGTGCATAAGGAACAGCACCCCTCCATTGTTGTTTTGTGTTTGCTGTTGTTGTCACTGCACTGTAAAAATGATTTAAAAAATTAAAATAAAAAGTAAAAAAAATAAATAAATTAAAAGCCCACAAAACCCCCCAAACACACCAGTGACATTTAACACATGCAATATAAATATATAACACGTATATTTACAATGCAACAATACTTGTATGTTTCCATATTTTGCTGCTTAACCACCATATTAGCATTAAAGTCTCATAAACAATACTGCATTAATGCATAACTGATTCTGTTCAGAAGCATAAATGAAGAAAGGCGTTTCTCAGATTTTAGTAGGACAAATTCGTATAATTTGCTGCTGCACAGCATGGCAGATTTTGTATATAATGACCTGTAGCAACTACTGTGCAGATGATATCAATCATGGTGTTTGTGCTATAGCGTGAGGTTGCTGCTGTCAAGAAGGGATTTTCACTTCATGTCATTGCTGCTCTGTTATTGATGATAGGGCATTTTAAATTAATAACCTGCACCGGAAGACACCCACCCCCAACCACAGCAGCAGAACTAGCAGCTGCTGAAGCAGCTGAGCACCAAACAAATCTCTATCAAGAAACATGCATCCCCCGCCTCATCTGCTCACTTCAGCCAGGACAGAGCTCATTATTAAGTGTCTGTTGTTTTGGGGGTTTTTTTTGTTTAACGAGAAAGTGAGCCTGTCCAGCATATGGTACACTCTGCAAGCATCTTTATTTACTCTTCCTAAAGTCCACATCCAAATCCTGCACCATGTTGGAGAAGATCTGCTTAAATCTTTAATTGTTTCAGTAACAAATAAACCCAATGACTTCCAGGCATCTTCCATTGAATACAGGACAAAAAGACACATAAAGAGCTTGTTGTCTCTCCAGAAGTCGATGTACCCATTAATTTGCTTTTTGGATGTTACCAGCTTGACTTTTTTAAGCCAAAAGTGACAATATGGAGACAAAAGGGTGGAGCAAGGAAAGTGCAAGAAGTGATGGAATGAAGTGAATGAGAAATAACACTACTTTGTTATTTTCTTTTTGTGTGGATAAAAGGCCACATTTATCTTTAGCCTGCATGCAAATATCCAGAACAATCTGAACTAAAATAAAGAGAAAAACAAAAAAACAATTAGCGCATCGTGTCATGTCATGACTAAAAAACAATTACAATAAATCTAATCTAAAACCCACAATACAAGGAGAATCAGGTATTGTGAATGATGATTTCAGATTACGCTGATAAATAAATAAATTGATAAGTAGATGGTGCTATGTGCTGAGTAGGACAATAATAGTTATTTTGTTGTTTTTAATTGTGTGGCTTTTTATGTTTTTTTAATCTATTCTTGTATTTTATTCTTCTATTCAGGTTTCATTTATTCTTCTGTATAGCAATTTTTTTCTTTTTTGTACAGTTTCTGTCTTTAAATCTATTCTGTATTTTATTCTTCTATTTTGGTTTTAATTATTCTTCTGTGCAGCACTTTGGTCCACTGTGGTTATTTTAAAGTGCTTTACAAATAAAGTTGGATTGGATTGGATTGGATAATTTGAAGTGACTATATTTACTGATTGATAAATTGTATGAATACAGGAACACTGGGTTTTTCTCATGTTATTCTGATCTTATGTTACCACCAACTGTTTGACAGAAGGAGGGAAGATCCATGAAACTTAATATGTGTTCTGTAGTCATTTGATGGCACAGTTAATGTACCTTATAAACTACAACCGTAATAGAACTGTCAAGTGCAAAAAAGCATTTTATTTAATAAAAAGATGCCATGAAAGTCTGATTCTGCTGACAGTTGAGTCGTCAAACACACCTGTCAGTCAAAGCCGACAGTAATTTACATTTAAGAACGATAATTTACATTTACATTAAAGATATGAGTGGGTGCAAAATAAAGCAAATTATCCCATAATGACTCTTTGGATATTGACTGACTTGCTATTTCCAGAGAGAAATTCAATAGCATTGTAAGGAAACAAGTTTAGTTTAAAGCCAGACCTATTTTCAAGCTTCAGATGCAATTATATATATTTAATAAAAAAACAATGCTACAAACCCAATTGTCCTAATATTTTTTAAACTCTCCTTTAAGGAACAAACTGTGAGACTGAGATCAACGAGTGCGACTCCAGCCCCTGTCGGAACAATGGCACATGCACTGACTTGGAGGGACACTACAAATGCCAATGTCCTACAGGTATGTATGGACCAAAATCCAGCTTAGTAATAGCATTTAAGTAATGTCTTTACTGTGGCAGCAGACCTTTTAAACCTTTTGTGCAGCTACTGTATGTAGCCTAGAGTCCAAGGCCAAGACCCCTCGGGCAGTTTTAGTACATGGTGAAAACCAAAGGTGATTAGCATTTGCCAGCGGGGCACCTTCACTGTGTGGAAAACCTGCCTGAGGTCCACAGAAGCCAGCTTTATTTAATTAATCACATGAGTCTCCACTAAGTATAGATTTTCTGTTGTCATACTTATTTTTTTTTTTTTTTTTTTTTTTTTTTTTACTTTTCCACATATTATACTTGTCTAAAGTCAGAATACACTATTGCCCATACAGTTGGAATAAAATGATTCTACCTCTTTTCATGGAATGTTTGTGATAATGTGATTTACTATTGCTAGATAAAGTGTAACTGACAGTCAGTATGTAATCATTGTACCTGGTCAAAGATAATTATTGATGTGTATAAATAGGAATAAAAAGAAGAATGTGACTGAACACAACATTATAACACAGTGTACATATGGTATTCAAATGCAGGGCTGGGGTTAGGTTTGTCAGAAAATGCAATTACTGTCCAAAAAAAGTCTGTTTTTTAATAGACTTACAGATAGTCATTTCTTTTTTTTTTAAATAATTGCTGCTATACAAGCGAATATGCTCGTTTATCAGTAATTATTATATCACTAGTATGTGATCCATGGGGAACCACAGGTTGTAGATGTGGTTTTTATGCTGCGGAGAGCAGACTTTTGGGAAAAGATGTTAGTCTATATTTTATAAGTAGTGACACAAAAACTGTTTTGGTAAATCATTCTTCAAAACTGTGGTTCCCAACCTTTTTTGGCTTGGGACCCCATTTTAACATCACATATTAATGGTGACCCCAGACATTCAAAACAGAGACTTTTTTTTTTTTTTTTTTTTTGCTAAAATGAATTTGTTTTCAATCATGTAATAGTTTGTTATACTACGTCACAAATAGACATTAATTTTAGACAACATTTAGGCTATATAATGTATATAGAGCACCTTTATAAAATTTTTATAAGTAAAAATGTGTGGTGTTTTAATTACAATGACACATATATTGAATCATTACAACATATTTTTTATTAGAAATTTTTTTTTTAATCAATTACTAGAAACTGCAGGTGACCCCATTTGAATTCCAGGCAACTTAACGTGGGATCCCAACCCCAAGGTTGAAAAACACTGCTTTAAAATGTAAATGACAATTAATATACAGTATTAATACCCAGGTGTGCCTGCAGAGTGAAATTGTGAGGTGGTGGTGGTGGGAGTTCTCCATGAGCACTGGGATGTACCTCACCTATCTCTCTCTCTCTCTCTCTCTCTCTCTCTCTCTCTCTCTCTCTCTCTCTCTCTCTCTCTCTCTCTCTCTCTCTCTCTCTCTAATGTCACTCAGTACATACAAGTTATGCACAGGCCGTATGGTTGCAGGCAAATTAACTAATACGTCCAAAAAATATTGGTCCTATCAACTTGCCGAGGTATTTAATGTGGAGATGGGGCTATTCCTCAACCATAGGTACCAAATTGGCCAGTTAAAAATGTCTCAATGTGTCAGAATTGTGCCGACACACACACACACACAGAAGCTCTGAGACCTTCCAGTATTATGGTATAGATTATTGGCAGAAAATACAATTGCCAACTTAAAATGTCTGTTCTTTAACAGATTTACACACAGTCATTTCTGTTTTTCTAATCATTATTTTACAGTCATAAGTCATATTCCAGGTCTTTCTGTATGTACCAGTGGATTCTTTCTTTTTAAAATGGTGCCAAACTGTTTTCACTATCTCTGTTATAGGTATATTTACTTTTTTTTTCAGCTGAACGATTGCCTGATTCACTTGCACATACACCTCTTTCGACCTGATATTGAGAATTCCAGTGAATACTGACGTGCATAAATAGGAAATAAAAGAGGAATGTGTCTGAAAACAAAGTATTTCAACATCATAGGCGACGGTGTAAATTATTTTTATTTTGACAGTGTGCATCTCCAAATGTAAGGTACAGCCAGAGTCTTAGTCACATTATTCATTTTATCAGTTTAAAGGCTTGGACTTTGATTGACAGCTGAGTAAAATCTCTAAGCTCATTGCCAGAACACAACAATGGAACCAAATTGTGCAAATATTATATTATGAAACTCTCATTAATATAATTTTCCAGTAATTGCTTATTGTGCCTCACCGGCTGAGTCTAAATTTACATTCGCTGATGGACAGTTCCCGGGAGTCTTGTGTTGTTGGCACCGCACTGGTTGTGTGTCTGGCAATCTGGAACCTTTTGCTGCTTGTACAGACTAGGATCCTATGAGCAGAGCATTTTGGTGGCCAGGTGATGTTTGTCTCATAAGAGTTCTTATTTTTAGCAAACGTCCGCGGCTCTTTAGGGAAGTGCATCATTGATGGTAATTAAATATTGTGCTTGTTCATTTATGTTCAATTAAACATTAAAGGACAGTACCGGTGTTAATGACACATGGGTCACAGATTGTTTGCTTCATCAGCTGCTGAAGCAAGGTACATTAGAGCCACTATTTAGGGTGACATTTAGAGGGCAGCGCTGTGTTTTCATCAAGTGTCAGCACTTTCAATGTCTTTGATGCAACTCTGGATTTAAAGCTGTAAGAACTGTGAGTTATTATACATCAATGAGTTGATTTTTCCTTTCTCTATAACTTATATGAGCCTCACCCAGCACAGACTGGATGAGACGATGAGCACAGCCTTGACAGGTTGCCAGTCTATCTCTCGGCTTACACAGAGACAGAAAAACACAGTCCTTCCTACAGGGAATTTAGAGTTTCCAGTTCACTTAACCTGCGTGTCTTTGAACTGGGGGGAGAAAACTCAAGAAACCTTTGCAAACATTTTGAAAACTTGCAAACTTTGAACCCAGTACCTTCTCGCTGTGAAATGACAGTGGTAACATCTGGACCACTGTGCAGCCGTAAAAACGATTAATAATGCATTGAGAACTCTTACGTCATTATAGTGTGTATATATAGTGTGAGATTCTGTTGAAAGTCACTGCCCTGTGATTTAGATTAGAATGTCTTAGTGTAAATTTGTTGCGGAAATCTCAATGCATGTTTCAGATGATGCGATTACGTTGCTGAAAAGACATGTTGGCATTTGAACTTAAAAAAGTAGGTCAAGGTCACTTATTTTCAAGAGGCTTCTGCTCCATGCCAAGATGCATCCACAGTATAGATTTGATGCAGTTATGTCAATGCATTCTTCACATGATGAGATAAGATGAGATGAGATGAGATGAGATAAGGTAAGATAAGATAATGAGACAAGATGAGATAAGATAAGATAAGGTAAGGTAAGGTAAGGTAAGGTAAGGTAAGGTAAGGTAAGATAAGATAAGATAAGATAAGATAAGATAAGATAAGATAAGATAAGATAAGATAAGATAAGATAAGATAAGATAAGATAAGATAAGATAAGATAAGATAAGATGAGAGAAGATGAGATGAGATGAGACAAGATGAGATAAGATAAGATGAGATAAGATAAGATAAGGTAAGGTAAGATAGTGAGATAAGATGAGATAAGATAAGATAAGATACTTTATTTTACCTTCATTTAACCATGAAGTCCCATTGAGATTAGAAATCTCTTTTGAAGGGGAGACCTGGCCAACAGTGAAGCCATACAAAGTCCAAACAACATAAAACACATACATGATACACAATGAACAATAGATAAGATAAGATAGGATAAGATAAGGTAAGATAAGATAAGATAAGATACGATACGATACGACGAGACAAGAGAAGATGAGATGAGATGAGACAAGATGAGATAAGATGAGATAAGATAAGATAAGGTAAGGTAAGATAGTGAGACAAGATGAGATAAGATAAGATAAGATAAGATAATTTATTTTACCTTCATTTAACCATGAAGTCCCATTGAGATTAGAAATCTCTTTTGAAGGGGAGACCTGGCCAACGGTGAAGCCATACAAAGTCCAAACAACATAAAACACATACATGATACACAATGAACAATAGATAAGATAAGATAGGATAAGATAAGATAAGATAAGATAAGATAAGATTTTATTGATCCCACCATGGGGAAGTTTCATAGTTAAAAGCAACAACATACAACACACAAGTGCACAGACAAAGACAGGTAGGAAAAAAAAAAACAAGTGAGAAATTAAATATAAAGGCAAATGAGAAATTTAGTATTTATATAAACATTTATATAAATAGAGAATTAGAATTAAACATGTGGTTATGTTGTTAAATAGACAGACGACAAAACGATAACAATACCCCTAAACTTCATCCCACTTTTTTTTTTAATGTTTTACTTCCTTTTTATATAAATCTTTTTGTTGTTTGGTTTTATTGTTATATTCGAAATAAACAAACAAACAAACAAAAACCAATTGGCGGAGGGGTAAAAACTAACTTCGAGTCGGTAAAATATTTGATAGATTTTGCTCCCTTTTTGTGTTTTTACTCTTTTAATGTGCAGATAACATTCTGCATTTCCCAATACACCAGATTTGAAACAAGTGTGTGATCTAATTTTTATTTACTTATTTATATGTATATATTTTAGGACAAGATTTTTGTGGAAATGTGTCTGGTAGGTTAGAACATAACAGGGTGTTCTCATGGCTCTGAGTGGGGAACTTCCCATCATAGATGTCAACTTAAAATGGCCCCAGGAAAGAGAAGGCTCCACAGTTATCATGATCCACCCCTGTTACACCTGCTCTAAACTCTGAATCTGGAGCCTTTTTTTTCCTTCTTCTTTTTTTTTCTTTCCTCGCCTGGCTTCAGCTGCCTGTGAAGCCTGCCATAATCTCTAATCATGAATCCCTAACTCCCTAAGTAAACTGGTACTAGATGTGGCCACCAGTCCATGGTAATGAAATTCTACAGGGTATACTCTGGCTTTCCTGTCTGTCTATCAAATCTCATCTGTTGTCTCAGTAAACCTAAGCTGTTTCCAGTTATGGGCATCATCTGCAGCATCTTCGTATGCTGGAGTGAATGACAAAAAAATAGAATGTAGCCTGTTCTGTGCAGGACCACTGTAGGGAGGAAAGTCTGAGGACATGAGTAGAATTGAAGACCCTGGTGCTAAAAGTACTGAAATCACATTTTTGGATAATTCAAGTTGAGCATATAAACATGCTAAATGTCTTTAGCTAAGGCCACCCTATAAATATTTTTTTTTTGATGGAAAACATGCCTAAAGTGGGGTACACACATAAAGATAATCGGGCTGTTTTTGTCCTGATTTTCCCCCTTCCCGACCAAGGACGGCAAACACCAGATTATTTTATGTTTAATTAGATTAATTCGATTTTAAAAGATTATCCTGTGGTCTGAGGTGTGTTAAGAGTGAATTTGTCCCGATAATCAGCTCCAAAACCGGTCAGGGCCGACACTTGTAACTATTAAACTTGTTCAATATTTACGACCAAAAATCTTCGTGTGAAAGCCGATGACTCCAGAGTCATGACTGTGAATTGTAACATGGAATGGAATGTAACCAATCAAGAAGCGAGCTGACAGAGGAACAAGGAAGCAGCGTTAAATAAAAACAAGCATGGCCAACCTGAAACATAAAGTTCGGTGGACCTCACAAATGGAGGACCAACTCGTGGAGCTGTGGGAAGCCCGGGAATGTCTATTCAACGTCTCCGCCAAGTCGTGGCACAACCGAAACGACAAGTTGCGTGTTGTGTTTTCTGGTTGTTGCTATGTTTCTTCTTTATTTTTTGTTGGATCACGTTAGATCATGTGAGATTTCTGACTTGGAGGATTAGATTCTAGATTGATAGTGGGACAGAATCGTTATGACTGTGGTGTAGGGCTGTGCAATTAATCAACTTTCAATCAAAATCAGATTTTTTAATAAGGAAATTGTCAAATTGATTTAATCTCTCTCATACCTCCAGGCCATGTGCCTCCGGGCCACCATAGGCTCCTCCTCCTAACTTTGAGAGAGGTCTTTCACAGAAGTCCGTGTAATGACCACGGACCTTAAATCTGGGATGGGCCCGCCGTAGTGATACCAACGTAAGCCGTGGTTTCACGCACGATTCCCCGATTCAATTCATGTAAGTGCATGGGGATCACTCATCTTACGTTGTCCCGCATGGATCTGTTCCGTACCGTCTTCTTCTGATCTGGGTCCAGGTCACGGGGGCAGCAGCCTCAGCAGAGGAGCCCAGACAGCCCTCTACCCAGCCACACCCACCAGCTCCGGGGAATCCCACGGCATTCCCAGGCCAGCCCAGAGATATAATCCCTCCAGCGTATCCTGGGTTGGTCTCCTCCCCGCGGGGATCCCCCACTTTAAATATAACCGCATGGGGATCACTCATATTACGTGGTCCACACACACATGCATGACTGATGTCTGTCACTGACTTACATTGGTATCACTTCTGGTAGGGAGCGGTGCCTACCTGCTCACGAAAACAACATGCTGACTCCTGTTGTCTTTTGTAGTTTTACCCAAAAATCGAAATCAAATGAGTTGAGTTTTTAGAGGAAAAAATCTGGATTTTATTTTTGGCCAAAATCGTGCAGCCCTAGTGTGGTGTGCTGTGTTGAGATTATCGGCGCACACCACACACAGTACGATCAAAACTGTTCAATGCCTGATTTTTTATCTTCATGTGTGGGGTCTGTAACAGATAAAAAATCTCTTCAGATTTAGAAAATCCTGTGTGTACCCTGCTTTACTCTCTGTGCTCCACTGTGGAGACAAGGGGTTATCATATTCTGGTCCACCATCCGATTTTGGGTCATGTGACTCACAAGCTGTAAAGGTGGAGTAAAAGGACAGACTCAAACACACAGCGCTGAAGGGAATAAAGGTGTTTATTGAACAGAAAGTAAACGAGACAAGGAAAACCCAAAACCTGAGGATATGAATGAGAGTCCATAGTGCTGTGGCAGGAGTCCATGTGGATCTGTGGTGGGCTGTGGGACATCTGTGGGGAAGCAGCAGCAGTGATGACAGCAGTAGTAGCCGAATGTTCCAGCACCGCCCTGGAGCAGAGGAACCCCTCTGATTGAAGGGCTCTGATTGAGATCTGCTCCAAGTGCGGTGCTGGCAGGACTTTTCACACCAGGAGTATCTAAGGCTACGTTCAGACTGCGGCAAATGTGGCCCATATCCCATTTTTTTTGCCCATATGTGACCTGTATCTAATCTGCTAAAGACAGTTTGAACAGCACAAATCTGACCCAGGCCACTTTCACATGTGGTCCTAAATGTGATACGTATCTGATATTTTACAATGCGACTTCAGTCTGAACAGCCAGGTCGCATTTATCCGACCTTTTCTTCATTGAAATGCGACAAATGTCACAATTCTGCATCTCAGGAGTGTCTCTTTTGTAAACACAGGGCATGCCTGTGGGGTCACGTATAACGCCAGGACCTCTTTGATGCATGTGGGCCACCTCAGGGTCGCATTCAATTCATACTCAAAACTGATAGAAGTCGCATTTAATGTGTAATATTTCACCAGAAAGATTTCACCAGAAAATCCAAATCGTGCATCAAGACCTGCTGTCTGAATGTAGTCTAAGTCTTAGCCAGGTGTTAAAAGTACCCATGGCCGAAAACAAAAATAGCGCAAACTTACAATCGAAGAGGTTTCAAAATGTTGAAAGCCTGCCTGCATACACTTCAAACATGAGTAATTATTCAGTGATGCATAAAAACAGCAAGACCTTTAATTGCTGATTTTATGAATCAATGATATTTTCGGATTTGATTTTCTGAAAATAGACATACTGTGACTTCAGTACTTTCAGCACTAGGGTGTTCAGTTATAAGACACCTTCTATCGTCATTCTTGTTACTGAACTCATTGTACTGTACCTACGTGATAATTCGTACATCCCAAGATTTACCAAATGGCATTTACTTTACAGTTTATGTGGTTTATACAAGACAATATATTATATGACTTCTAATAAAGCAGCGCTAGGTAAAGTGACTATTTTACTAGAGCATACTGTACTACAAGGAGACACAGAAGTGTTGCAATTCCTGCTTTTTTTTCTTTCTTTGCTTTAAATAAATGTCTTCGGTAAAACATTTTTTTTCCCAGAAACATTACTTATTCTATTTATTTGAAGAAATGGCCTTTGCAGTTAACAACAGGACTTATTCTTACAGTCATCTTTTTTTTTTCCTGTTTTGCTGACAGCAATGAGAAAAATACAAATCCACACTTTTTTGTTTTGTTTTTCTGTTAACATTATCAAATGTGGAAAATATCTCTAAAACCAACCACTTGACTTGGACTGAATATATGTGTATATATATATATATATATATATATATATATATATATATATATATATATATATATATATATATATACACACACACACACACACACACACATATATATATATATATATATATATATATATATATATATATATATATATATATATATATATATACACACAGGGTGGGGAAGCAAAATTTACAATCTTTTGAGGCAGGGATTGAAAGACAGTGTATGACCAATTAGTTTATTGAAAGTCATGAGAATTTATTTGCCACAAGAAAACTGACATAATAGAAAATGTTTTTATTCTATGTGTCCTCCTTCTTTCTCAATAACTGCCTTCACACGCTTCCTGAAACTTGCGCAAGTGTTCCTCAAATATTCGGGTGACAACTTCTCCTATTCTTCTTTAATAGTATCTTCCAGACTTTCTCGTAATAGTTTTGCTCATAGTCATTCTCTTCTTTCCATTATAAACAGTCTTTATGGACACTCCAACTATTTTTGAAATCTCCTTTGGTGTGACAAGTGCATTCAGCAAATCACACACTCTTTGACGTTTGCTTTCCTGATTACTCATATGGGCAAAAGTTTCTGAAAAGGTATGGATAATAGTGTTAGGTATGATTATGACATCAGTATATGTTTGGTTTCAAAACAATTGACGTAGTGCCTGCTGAGAAAAAACAACTAAATGTTCATTGTAAATTTTGCTTCCCCACCCTGTATATATATATATATATATATATATATATTTTTTTTTTTTTTTTTTTTTTTTTGTCATATCACGAGTGAAGCTCCAAAAAGGGATTTTCTTGATACACTCAAATATATGTCACACTTCAATCATCCGTAGAAATAAGAAAGAAATAAGCACCTTGTATTTCATAGGTAACCATGTCCACTATAGAAGACACTGGAAAAAATAAGATGTTGCATTCACTAACTTAAAACACCTTTAATCATAGTGTCATCACACATTTCAATCATATCAAATCTAATTTTATTTATGTAATGCCAAATCACAACAATAGTTAGCCTGTCTCATGACACTTTACATTTAGAACTTGTCAGGACCAGACTCTCGATAAGCCAAAAAAAAAAAAAGAGAGAGAGAGAGATTCAGTTTTACCATTAAAAACATGAAATCTGGATAAATGTAATAAAACCTTTCTTGAATCTATAAATCATAGACAGATCTTCTGTTTCAGTAGATCAGTGTTTTTCAACCTTGGGGTCGGGACCCCTTGTGGGATCACCTGGAATTCAAATGGGGTCACCTGAAATTTCTAGTAGTTGATAAAAATAAAAATTTACTAATAAAAAATATATGTCGAGTTGAGAGAGACGATCACAATACATACAAGACTGAAGCTGACACTGAAGCACTGTCGGACTGTTTATCTTTCAAATGTTCATTGTGGTCGGTTTCAGATGCTGCAGCTCTTTCGTAATTCATAGTTTGAGTTCTTGTTTGTTTAGTATTAATTGTCAGCCTTGTAAATACAAGCTGGACTGACTGTACATATCCTGACCAAGGAAAATAAAATGCTCACTTTGTGCAGTACCGTACTTTCCGGTCTATAAGTCGCTACTTTTTTCTACACACTGTGAACCTGTGGCTTGAAAATAATGTGGCTAATTTATGTTTTCTGGGCTAACGATCGATCCAGCTGACGAAGAAGGAAATAGAGCTGCTGCACGTAAGCTTGGCATCAATGAATCGATGGTGAGATGTTGAAGAGGGGGTGGGTGCGGCTTATAGTCCGGAAAGTACGGTAATCGCAACTTGGCTTTTCTGCCTCCGTCCATAATAATATACATTATATAGCCTAAATGTAGTCTAAAATTAACGTTCATTTGCAACATAGTTGTGACACGTAGCACAATAATCTCAAAAAAACACAATAATATTAGTTAAATGGATTATTGCCCCAGGTTGGCTCCTATATTTATACACCGGAAAATTGACTTTGCTGTACCCTGGGCAACGTCCACGTGTTTTCAAAGTCCCTGACCATTGGTGTCTCCGGACTACTCCATTTAGGCTGCTTACCAGAGGGGGGTCACGTAAGTTAAATTAACTCACCAGTTATGTTTCGGATTGGAAGGACCAAACCAGGAGAAATGAAGAATTCACCAAAAAGAAGGTATGAGGTTTTAAAAAGTTAAATCAAAGCTTGATTTATTGCTTCAGGCAAAAATAGAAAAAGTTATAAAAAAGAAAGAAGTCACTTATCAATTAGTCCAGCATCAAAAACAATATTCGTATCAGAGAGTAAGAGAAAAAGCAAAAAAAAAAAGAGTTTCCTCTATTCCCTTTTTATAGTCTTTAGTGACTCTTGGAGACTCCCATTTTTCAGTGACATGATTCATCATACACGTTATTGGTTAATAATATTTACTAGGCAAAACACGTCACGCCACTTGAGCTAATTCTAAGAAAAAACACCTTTGAAAGGTCACTTGAGTTTAACAAGCGCCCTGGACACCTGTCAATCAAACCAACCGCGTAGCTTAACTGCAGACTTTCAGAAAGTACGTACTTGCTTAACACCTGCACAATTAGGCTAGCATTTCTTGACCACAAAACATCCCCAGGTTCATAATGTGGTTTTTCTGCTCGACTCTCTTTACCACAATTACTTTCCAAAGTTGTAAAATTAGATCTTTTACGTCGAATCTGACCTTTTCTCCAAGTTCAGCACAGACAGGTGAGTTCATCAAAACTACACACACACGAACCAGACCTTTTAAACCTGACGAACCTTTCACTGTTCAGTACACATAAAATAAATATAAATCAGAATATAACAACTTAGGTTCGGCCATTTTCTCTTTTGTTTTTTATATTGATATTAATTTATCCCTTTCATGCATACTGGTCACTACAGTGGACAGCTATTCTATAGCCGTTCTCTTGTATATTCATGGATTTTGTTGTTCTTTTTTTTTTTTTTTTTTTTTTTTTTTTTACACATATCTTTGTTAAAGTTTTAAGACACTACATATCTTTTCTGACATGAATTGGTAACATTATGTAGATCTCTCCTGAGCATAAACCCCCAGAATCACAAGCCCTCCCCTTAGTTTTCACACAATTTATCACTAAATTCGTGTTTCTGTGCATCAAAAATTAAATGTGTGGTGTCCAGCTGAGTGGACATTTTTGCAACTTCATGAAAAATAGGTTCATAAGAATGTTTGTTTTTCATTATTATTATTATTGTTATTATTTTTTATGTATTTTTTTTTAATTATTATTTTTATTTTATTTCTTTTTTTAAATTTATTTTTCAGAATAAATTTTTCAATCGCATTTTTTTCATGCGTAAAGAGGAATAAAAACACTCAGGAAAAAAATTTTGATGAAGGTTCTCATAATTGGTGCATGAAAGGGTTAAAACAGCCTTATGATGGTCATCTGACATTTTAGAGCAAGACTTAAAGCCACACATTCAACTTCTATTTAAAGTAAGATACGTCTTACACAAACTACTACATGATCAAAAACAAATGAATTTTTCAGCCAAAAAAAAGTCTCTGTTTTGAATGTCTGGGGTCGCCAGAAATTAGTGATGTAAAAATTGGGTCACAAGCCAAAAAAGGTTGGAACCCACTGCATTACATACACCCCATAAACCATTACATAAGTTTATACTTTTCCTACTCCTTTTCGACCATGCAAAATTCAGACTTGTATTGCTAGAAGATAGATTCTGTCCATTTAAATGTTATTTTGTTCATGTCTTAATTTGTTCTGTTCTGTTTTGTTTTATTTTCTTTGCATGTTCAAAAAAAAAAAAAAATCCCAACAGTCAGTTATGACTGAAAAGCCCAGGATACAGTGAACGTCTTCTTCCCAGCAGAGGACAAATACATTACTGGGTCTTAAGAGGACATCCTAACTATCTACACTAATATAGAATTGGATAACTCTACCATATTTCTGTCTTGTAGTGGTTCAACACAAAAGCAGATCTTCTTTTCCTCAGTCAAGTACCGCACTTAAAGACTATCATCTTACAGGTTTTACGGGAACGACATGTGAAGTGGACATAGATGCGTGCGCTCTACCCAACAATACATGTCCACCAAAGACTGAGTGTTTGGATCTCCCAGATGGCCTTCAGTATACATGTCGTATACCATGCCCTCCCGACCTTCAAGTAGGTAGAATGCTGTTTTCATCTGATGTTTTCATCCACTTCATGCATGTTCCAATGCCTTATCTATGACAAAAAATAAACGTACATCATGCCGTCCTTTTAGCGTTTTTATTCTACGATACAGTGACACAATTAAACCGCTGAGCAAATCAAATATAGTCATCGGAGAAATATTTTGTAGAATATTATTTATGTAAGTAAATAGGAATTTCTCATAACTATTTAACTACTAAATTGTAATGCTGAGAACCAAATCTTATTTAAAAAATGTGGGATAATCCTTTGTTATACATGGAGATAGAAAATAAGCGCAAGTCCCACAGGAAGATTGACAGCAAATGTGATAATCCATAAACATGGCAATCAGCTGGTGCGAAATCTGAACAGTATGTTGGTTCGCTCAGAAAGAAAACTATTAAATTGCTCTGTGATATATTCAAACCTGTCCAGTGTGACAATTAGACCAATGTGGGAGAGTAACAGATAAATCCGTTTAAATGACATCATATAAATTTAGATATTAAAACATAGATTTGTCAGTATTGCCGTGGTTTTCTTCAAGAACAGACCCACAGTATAGAGTATACTTTTCACGTTCAGCACATTTTATTATCCTCTTTTTGAATATGGTGGCACATCTTCCAGAATATAAGCAGTCATGGTGAAAGAAGACAAAGCTGGCATTGTGTGATTGTTTGTCAGGGTTTTTGCTGTTGGCATTGCAGAAGGAGAACACATTTACACGAATGAAAAGGCCTCCACCACCTGACATGGATGAGTGCTGCTGAAGATTTGGGAGGCTGTATTTTTTGAAAGAGCGTGTTGCTTTATGTGTGGATGAATTGACCCTCTGCTGCATTCAACAAAAAAAAAAAAAAAAAAAAAAGCACCCACACCAGAACAGAGATGCTTCTTCACATGACAGATGGAGATGATCACTCACTGCGGAGCGAGGCTTGCATTGGCCCCCTTACAAAAATGCCATGATGTCTGCATTATACACCTTCCTGCAAGCCAACTCTAGCTCTTCCCCTTTGTTTCCCCACTACCATACACAGTAAACCAGTGAACCCGCTACAGTTCTAACATCTAATGTTTTCCAGAAAGAATAACTGACAGTGTAGTAAATTCAGTTTGTATATTCATGAACTACACTACACTGTTAACCCGTAAAGTTGGAATAATTCACATACTTGGGTAGTGTTAGAAAATATTTATTCTGCAATATATCACAATATTTCATTTCACAATGCTGTATTGATGTTAAAAAGTACTACATTGATATTTTTTGGTATTTATTCAAATGCAGATATGGTGGAGGTTCTTTTTTGTTTTTTGTTTTTCTTTATTGTTTCTATCTTATGTATTATTATTTTACACTGTTCTATTAAATAATGGTTATTTGAAGCATCCTAAAAGCACTTTTTACTGTTTGAGAGGCAAATGTTAGTTCCTTTGTTGGGATTGCACAAAAATAATGTTATGATTTTAGTTATGAACTAATATAATATGAACATTTGAGCAGGATCTTAAACTGTAATGTCTGTAAAATATAATTTAAGTTTTAACACAGGAATATTTTGTGATATAGCATTAGATCCTGTTGTGATCAAATAAAAATGTGTTTACTAGTTGTATATATTTCTGGTGTAAATCAATTCTTCCAGGATATAATCATTTTAAAAAAAGAAACAAAAAATTCCCGTTTTAACAGTATCATGATATATTGTGATATATCGTATCGTGATTTGTATCGTATCACCAGATTCTTGCCAATACACACCCCCATACTTGGGTGCTTCTATGAAACTGGGTACATTTTGATACCTGGCACTTTTCCAGGTTTTTAGACCCAACAATAGAAGAGAAATTTAGGCATATTTCCCCCGAGAATGTACCTAATGATGACCTCAGATAAATGCAAAAAAAAATTCTACTCTTGCTCTGAGCCATCCCAAAATTAATGAATTTATAATAAAATATTGGGGCCAAAAATAGGACCAAAATTGGGCCAGGACAAGCTATAGATGTAATTTTATCTTGAAAACATGGCTTGAAATGGTCTTATATACCGCTATAAATAAAGACACTGTTAATTTGACGATCCTAGTGGTTTTTCAAATCCAGACATGCAGGTTTTTCATGAATCTCAGTCTCATTCCAGGTTTCGCATGTAACCCATCGTGTCCACTGGCGTAACATGTTGATCCTGCCCATTTAAACACAAATAAATTGCGAGTGATTTTTCAACAGCGGCCATTTTTGTGAATCACCCTGCCTTGCATAATTAGTTCAATTCCCAAAATGCACCTGTGAGAAAATATAGTAGGGCGGAATTTTTATGTCCTTTTTATCATGTTACATACAGATTTTTGTATGAAAATAATATAAAAATGTGTTTTATCTGAAAAATAGTTTCTCAGAATATTTCAAATTTCTCAGTAAGTTTTACAAATAGACCCAAAGTGCTTCCAAATTTGCCTCATAACATTAGTCTATATCTGGTTTGAATTTTTAGCCCCTATGTCTTGTTTTTAGGGACCAGTTTCATAGAAGTACCCACTTA
The DNA here is from genome assembly GCF_902148855.1 of Sphaeramia orbicularis. NCBI lineage: Eukaryota > Metazoa > Chordata > Actinopteri > Kurtiformes > Apogonidae > Sphaeramia > Sphaeramia orbicularis. Next base: position 21,433,001 of record NC_043971.1, on the reverse strand, counting down.
CATACTGAGTCCCAGTGACACTTAATTTATGAAGGCCTGGAATATGCTTGTATATTAATAATTATTATTAACAAAAAAAAAAAAAGACTATTTGTAAGTTTATTAAAGAACAGACTTTTTAGGACAGTATTTTAGGATTGTACACCAACCCTGCATTTGAAAACCATATATAGATTTTTTTTTTCCATAAAGTTGGAAAAATGTTGTTTTCAGACACTTTTCTCTTTTTATTCCGATTTATACGCATGAGTAATCACCTCTGATTACATACTCAGTCCCAGTTACACTTTATCTATCAAGAATGAATCACATTCTCACAGTCATTTCATGAGAAGATGTAAAAATATTTTATTCCAACTTTATGATACAACAGTGTATGAAACTGTTTTTTTCCCCATTTTTTCCAAAAACTGCACCATGTTACTGGAGGATCTCTCCATGTTACTCAAAAACATCTTAGAATAAAGTGCTCCACGTTAAAGGGCACTGAGGTTTTTTTGAGCAAATAAAATCCAACAAAAAACATATATGGCAGTATTTGCATTTCTACCTTCACCAAGGAGGGCTTTTGTAACGTGATCGGTCTATTCTGTTTGTGTGTCTGTCTGTCAGTGTCAACAAGATTACACTAAAACTACTCTATAAAATTTGGCGGTAAGGTGGGGCATCGGCCAAGGAGGAACACATTTTTTGAATTGGAATTGGAATTGGAATTTGTGAGTTTTATGGGGTTTGTTTAAGTCGGTGAACTTGACATGGGTGTGCACTCACAAGGTTAGTGCTACGGCAATATCACTGCAAAATACATGCGGTGCAACATGACCTACCAGCCTTCTAAAGGATTAAAAATATATCTGCAGAATATTTGTCCTGATTTGATGTTTGCATGCACTTGATAACAGCAGACAGAACAACAGACAGAAACATTAACTCAAAAGCAAACCATAACAAGGAAATAGATGAATTATTATGAATTATGATAGTTATTTGAGGAATTCATGTTCTTTAATCAATTCCACGGTTACTTTATTTAAGAACACACAAGCCCCATTAAAATATTAAGTGCAATATTCACTCTGTTGTGCAGAGGGGAAAATAGTGAAGATGCACTCATTGGAATGGGAAAAAAGAAAATGCAGTACTTGATGGAAAAAAAAAAAGAAAGACCTGAAGAGTCTTAACTTCAATCAGATACTTCCATTCTTTGTGCATCCTAATCTTTCCCTGCAGTTATCTTTTGTTCGTGAGGTCACAGTGTCCTTGACTCTTGAGTCCAAGTGAGTGTTTATGCCAAATGGGGTTGGTCTGATGAATGATTCTATTGTGCATCGCTGAAAGGTAGTAGCCATTATGATGTTGAACCCTGACACTGGGCTCTAGAAAACAAAGTGTAGTCTCATATGCCTGATGTTGAGTAAGTAACAAAATACCACTACATTATGATGCGAAGAACTATGTCTAATTTGTAAAGCAAGGGGTAGGAATGCACTCTCTGGATTAGAGTTGTGCAGCACTTAAATCTCAAAGTTCAAGTTTTGCGTTCTGGCACTAGTTTGGAAGTCACCTCTAATAACTGAGTTTACAGTGAAGAACTTCTGCACTGATGACTGCTATCGCTGTACAGGCGACATTAACCGTCATACGCTCTATACATGTAAATCTGCCAAGCATAGATTTGGATATTTATCTGAGACTGACCAGCTGGACACCTATTATGGCTGAGAAAGCTGAAAACTGTCCAGTCCTGGTCACCAGCCAAGCTGTGCATCTCCATTCTTCTGATGCTTATCTCAGAATGATTATTTACCTCTTAATCCAAGACAAATGAGGAATCTTTAATTAACACAGTATGAAGCAGTACTCACAATTGTATATTGTGACTCTAAGATAAGATAAGATAACATAACATAACATAACATAACATAAGATAACATAACATAACATAACATAACACAATGAAAATGAGTTTAGCAGTTCTGTTCTGTTTAGCAGCAGATTCATTAGTGCAAAAAGGAAGACTGTATATCATTAGCCTCAGACCTTAATTGTCTGAGTCATATTTTTGGCCAAATTGTTATATCTATGTAATTTTACCCTTCTAACATTGCTGATTCATTTTATGCAGATATCACAATTTGGTCAAAAGTATGACTTGGGCAATTATTCTATGAAGCTAACAATATAAAAACTATATAAAATATGTATAAAAAAACTATCACACAAAAATATCTGCTGAAAAATACTAAAAATATACATTAAAAATACAAAAAAAACAAAAAACAAAAACGGAAATAGCAATATTAGTAATATAATTATGCTAGTATTTTTCAGTAAATATTTTGGTGTGTATATACATATTTTATATAGTTTTTATATTGTTGGCCTCATCGCTTAATATGTGGGGGTGCATTTGTGCCCATGCACATCTGGAGTGTCACCTTCAGTCCTGAAAGGTATATGCAAGTTGTAGAGGAATATATCGTTAGCCTCATAGTGTAATTGGCTAAATCATATTTTTGGCCAAATTGTTATATCTACGTAATTTTACCCTCCTAATACTGCTGATTCATTTTATGCAGATATCACAATTTGGTAAAAAAAAAAATATGACTTAGGCAATTATGCTATGAAGCTAACAATATAAAAACTATATAAATATGTATATAAAAACTCTCAAACAAAAATACATGCTGAAAAATACTAAAAATATGCATTAAAAATACAAAAAAATATATACTGAAATAGCAATACTAGTAATGTAATTATGCTAGTATTTTTCAGCATATATTTTGGTGTATATATACATATTTTATATAGTTTTTGTATTGTTAGCCTCATTGCTTAATATGTGGGGGTGCATTTGTGCCCATGCACATCTGGAATGTCACCTTCAGTCGTGAAAGGTATATGCAAGTTGTATCGTTAGCCTCATAGCATAATTGGCTAAATCATATTTTTGGCCAAATTGTTATATCTATGTAACTTTGCCCTCCTTACACTGCTGATTAATTTTATGCAGATATCACAATTTGGTAAAAAAAAAAAAAAAAAAGTATACATATATATATATATATATATATATATATATATATATATATATATATATATATATATATATACATATACATATATATATATGACTTAAGCAATTATGCTATAAAGCTAACAATATAAAAAACTATGTCAAATATGTATATAAAAACTATCACACAAAAATGTATGCTGAAAAAAACAAGATTATATTTTTGATCAAAATAAGACATTACCGTACGTCAGTGGTTCTCAAACATTTTACAGTGGAGTACCCCTTGAAATACATGTTTTTGATTTTAAAAAATTTAACAAAATTTGTTCCTGTGCCAAAGGTGTCTGTTTATATTTTCAAAACTTTGCAAACAAACAACATATATTTAACTGTAATATATTTAAGAATGACACATTTTTTAAAGTAAATTTTTTTGTGCAAAATATCAATGAAAGAGGGCACCGCTTTCATTGATAAAAAAAAAAAAAAAAGTAAATAAATTGGTCATTAATTAATAAATGACCCTTTCATCAACAAAAAATAATTACTTAGCCACTCAAATAAACTCATTTTGAATAATATAAAATAGAAATGTACTTAAGATGTTACCAAAGCTTAAACAAGATGATTGACAATAAAAACTATTATATGAATGTATTTATTGTGTTTTTATTTCAGCATTAATTCTCATTATTTATTTTGTATTTGGCACATGATGACTTATTTAATGTATTTTTCCTAAAAAAAATTTAAGTACCCCCTGGGCTTATTCCAAGTGTCCCTCGGGGTACGCATACCCCACTTTTGGAACCCCTGCCATACATGATGAAGCGATTTCATTTGTCTGCATGGCACAACGTATTATGTAGATCAGGGGTGTCAAAGTCATTTTAGTTCAGGGGCCACATACAGCCTAATATGATCTAAAGTGGGCCGGACCAGTAAAATAATATAAATAGAAGGATAAGAACTGATAAATAATGTCAACTCCAAAGTTTTTTTCTCTGTTTTTCAGTGAAAGAAGTCAAATTCCGTAATGAAAATGTTTACATCTATGAACCGTACTTGAACATAACATGAACAAATATGAACAACCTGAAAATTCTTAAGAAAAATCAGTGCAATGTTAACAATATTACACCTTAGTTTATCATTTATACATGTGCATCACAACTTACAGATCACAGTAGATCTACAAATACACAAAACGTTTAGTAAGAGGCAGAATATTGTTAAATTTCCACATACTTCTCTTAAGACATTTCAGGTTATTCACATTTTTTGCAAAAGACTAGTCTGTAAATGTAAACATTTTTGTGCAATTTTACTTTTTTTTACACTACAACAAAGAGAAAAATTTGTAGTTTTCATTATTTATAGGTTATTATGATAGTATTTTACTGATTCTGACCCACTTGAGATTGAATTGACCTAAAATGATTGTAACATCCTTGATTGTTAATATCGTCAGTGTTATTTTTGCATTTCACAAATTCATCCCAGGGGCCAAATCGGACCCTTTGACAGGCCGGTTTTGGCCCCCGGGCCGCATGTTTGACACCTGTGATGTAGATGGTCTATGTATCTAACAGCTTCATCTTCAATCAACAGCCATGTGCCAACGGTGGACGCTGTGTACTGAATAGTGCCAGTACCTACACCTGTATCTGTGGAGCTGGTTGGTCTGGTCAGAACTGCCGTCTAAATGTCAATGATTGTGTTCAACATTGGTGTCAAAATGGAGCCACTTGTGTGGATGAGATTGATGGATACAGGTGAGTGTTGAAATCATGATTGTCTTCAGGCCATTCAGGCAGTAGAATGTCAATGATTGTAAAAGCCATGACATTTACTGTTCCTTTCCTTCAGGGTTGAAAGAATTCCTCTCACTCTATACAGTAATAAGAAATTCTCTGTAATCTGTTGCTAGCTGCCTTTGTCCCAGAGGATACACTGGTGTCTACTGTGAGGAAGACATTGATTACTGTGTTGGCCATCGCTGCTCTGAACATGGTGTTTGCTTGGACCAGGAGTATAACTTTACCTGTCGCTGCGTACCTGGATATGAAGGGTCGCTCTGTGAAGTGGAAACAAATGAATGCAACAGCCTCCCCTGTGCACGTGGCGCCACCTGTGTGGACCTAATCAGTGATTATCGGTGTCACTGTCCCCCGGGGTTTGAGGGTATGAGACCATCTGATTCCAGCATTTTTCTACTAATTACTGTGACCAGACACAAGTACATCCGCTGTCTGTGTACGTTTGAGTGTTTAAATGTTAAGAATTCAGTTTGTTGTTCACATACTATAGAAGATTTAGTGGTGTTTGCGTATCTTCTTTTTTTTCACACTGAAATTTAGTGTATGCAGTTATATGCATAGTATATGAACAACTGGTGTAATGACAGGAAAAACCTATTCTGTTCTATTCTATTATGCTCTATTCTATTCTACTCTATTCTACTCTACGCTATTCTATTCTATTTTATTCTATTCTATTCTGCTACTCTATTCTATTCTACTCTATTCTGTCCTATTCTATTCTATTCTGCTCTACTCTTTTCTATTCTACTCTATTCTACTCAACCCTATTCTATTCTATTCTGCTCTACTCTTTTCTATTCTACTCTATTCTACTCAACCCTATTCTATTCTATTCTATTCTGTTCTATTCTATTCTATTCTATTCTATTCTATTATTCTGTTCTGTTCTATTCTATTCTGCTCTACTCTATTCTATTCTATTCTGTTCTGTTCTATTCTATTCTATTCTATAAGTGGGTTTAAATGAATTTATTCTTGCTACTTTTGCTACATATTTTGTTATGGGATAGCAAAAAATAGAGCTCAGAAGAATTATACGTGGATATTTTTGATAATTACTTAATGAAATGCAGTTTAAATTTAATAACGTAATGCTCCGTAGATCACTATTCATTTACAGATAATTTTACTCTAATGTGTAATTGCAATATTTTTATGACAATAGATAAATGATAGAATGTGAAACTTTATTACACACAGCTTGAATGGGGCACTAATTTGTTTCATTTGCAAGTGTTAATAAAAAAAAAAAATCAATTCAATTTACAGTTACAGCTGGTTATGTTTAACACAATACACTGAAGTTAATGTGTTAACTGGAACAGTCAAGTGTAACTGTTGGAATTAAATGTATTTAATGAAATGTTTAAAGTAAATGTGTAGTTTAAAGTTCTGCCATGGAAGATTTGTGCTGCATGGAGTTGTGTTGGAGTCTGTTTTGTGCTTGGAGTGTCTTGTTTGCTGACATTAGATAAATCAGTTACTGAGCTAAGAATGGTCTGGATTATCCATGTCTGTAACAGCTTTTGTACTGATTTCTGTGTATTTTCTGTGATATCAGACGCTTGCTCTTGAATTCTTTAGTGCCTCTGTCAGTATCAGTATCAGTATCAGCATACATCACTAGATACTGATTTGGAATGCAGTCTGCTAATGTTAACAGATGTCTGACGCCCAGCACAGTAGACTTCAACATGTCACATAAGCACATGAGCCGTGCAGATCCTACATAGAGACCATATAAATTGAAAACAAAAACTCATCCAATTATATAGAATTAGAAGCAAATGGAAACTGTATGATCCAGCCATGCACAGAGTGAGCAAGAAGAGAATTAATTAATATTGGCTGACGTAAAAAGTTGGCCCAGTATGATAGCAGTCGGACTGTGTGTAGCACAGAGTGTGTTTTGTACAGTATATATAGTCAGGCAGCAGCCATCTTAATTATGTGAGTATCTTACAGTACATGATTAACAGAGCACTTGCCAGTGTATGGGGTCATGATGGCAAAAGTACAATTACTGCTGCTGCAGACAGCAGTGCAGATAGAAGAGCAGCGCCTGAGGATGTCAGGCTGTTAGTTCTATGAGCTCTCTGCCTCATAGAGAACTAAGAGGTCTGAAATATCGCCAGAGGCCAGACCTAGTGGAGCTTTAAATTTGTCAGTAAAATCCTAAATCAATTCCATATCCAACTCTAGCCCAGAGGAAAGATACTTAAATTGAGGTTACACCATCTATGCATACATACAAGCCACAGCAGGCTGAACACATACAGCATGAGGAACAGAATTTAGGAAATGATGCCGAGGTATTTGACTAAAAGCCAAAGAATCAGTGGTAATCTGCAACTTTTAGTTAAAAAAAAAAAAAAAAAAAAAAAATTAAAAAGCCAAGTCTCCCTCTGTTGGGAGATTTTGGCTTTAAATATTTGTTTGAAGAAGCAGTTGTGATTTTAATAAATAACTATGTATTAGAGCTACTGTATGCACCACTGTGAAGTTTCTCCACTGACAGTTGGATTTATTACTTGTAGTTTCTGAAAACATATCTTCAGCCCTACCCGCATGTCATCACAGAGTTTATTTGTTGTTGTCTCTTATCCTACAGGAAGAACTTGCTCTGAGAATGTAAATGATTGTTGGTCGCAGCCTTGTCTAAATGGAGGCTCGTGTATGGATCTGATAAATGACTACATTTGTCATTGTCCTCTTGGTAAGTACCAACTACTTGTGTATTATTGAGCATGTTTACAAAAATATCATGCTATTAATTTTCTGTATACTGTGCCTGGGGAATACATGAAAAGTTTATTTCTAATACATGTACATACAAAGTTGGTTGTTTACTTGGATCATTTTTTTCCCCACTTTTTACATTTCCAAAGATAGCAGGACAAGGATTATTAGTTACCAAGCCTATTGAAAGTTTGGATGCAGGCTAACAGTTAAAATAAGCACTGCAGAAGAAGCAAATGGAACAGTGTATAATACCATAAACACAATACGGATCTGTAGTGGTGTTTATGTTGCAAAATCTCTGCAATTAAGGCTAAAAAATTCACAGTAGACCAAAGTAAACCAGTAAAGATAACAACATTCTGTTCTTAAAGCCTTGAAAAGCACTAATGCATGTAAACACGACTCCCCTAATTAGACGGGGAGATGCTGTTTTCAGGATTGTCTTTTATTCAAGTGGCAACCTGTTTAACACATTTATATATGTCAGGCACTTTGTACGTGGTGTTGCAGAATAGATCCATAAACACCTAATAATAGAAGGAAGTGTTGCATTTCTCAGTGTGCAGTTGATTTTACTATACCCTCTGGTTAAATAAAAAAAAAAAAAAGACTTAATCACTACTTGATTGCACAAGTCAGATTGTGGCAGGCGACACTTTGCATCACAAATCCAATGTCACTTTCAGAGGTAAACAGCCACAATCAACAGAACAGGATTTATGTACGCACAAATATTTGACAAATAAAGTCCACAAAACATAAGCATTGACAGGACCCAGAATACACTGTGGCACCAGGCATCGGGTCAGTTTTTGGTAAATCATTTTCTTAATATATCCCACAAAGGCACAGAAACAGTGCCGGTTATTGCTTAATAATCGTACGCTTTACTCTGACGCAGTCAGTCTGTCGCAGGAGATTAATGAGAACAACTGATGTTGTGTAGATTTGTTGCTGGTATTATTTGGGCAGTCGTTGTTTCTGATATTCTGTTTATGCTTTCTTTTCTTATTACCTCTGCCAAGGAGGTTATGTTTTTGTCGGCGTTGGTTTATCTGTCTGTCTGTCTGTTTGTCTGTGTGCAAAATAACTCAAAAAGTTATGGGCAGATTTGGATGAAAATTTCAGGAAATGTTGATACTGGCACAAAGAACAAATGATTAAATTTTGGTGGTGATTGGGGGTGGGGGGGCCACTGATCTGTCGTGGCGGAGGTCTGTGCTCTCTGAGTGCTTCTAGTATTTGTCATTTAATAGGTCTTATGTATCTTACTTTATTTTATTGTAATTACCTACCGCCAAGTGAAACGGTGGAAGTTATGCTTTTATTGGTGTCTGTCTGTCTGTCTGTCTGTTTGTTTGTTTGTCTGATAGCAAGATAACTCAAAAAGTTATGGATGGATTTTCATGAAATTTTCATGAAATGCTGATACTGGCACAGGGAACAAATACTTAAATTTTGGTGGTGATCGGGGGCGGGACTGATCTGCCTTGGCGGAGGTCTGCGCTCTATGAGTGCTTTTCTAGTTTTGGGTTTTTGTTGGGTTTTTTTGTTTGTTTTTTTCTTTCTCTTCTGCCCAGTTTACTCAGTTCTGGTCTAGTTATTGTTACCATTATAATTATCAACATGGCTGTTACTGTTTGTATTGTTGATCCTTTCTTGTGAGGGTCTTCACCACCTTCTTCTGCCTTGTTCTCACCCCTTCACTCCCCCCTCCCATCCATGTCAGGTCCGGCGAGAAAAAAAAAAAAAAAATAATAATAATAATCATACGCCTTTAAAAGTTTGTCCTGATGCTAAGTAGAATTTAATATTGTGTAACAATATCTGTTCTGTTTAGTTTTGTTCTCATTATGCAGTAGGTTTTAGTTCTCTGTGCCAATCCCTGTGAAAAAATACGCCTCTATTTCAGTGAACAATAAATCACCGGAAATGTGGGTCAAGTTATTAAAACATTTACTACCTTAAAACACATGCAACACCTGTTACATTGCTTTTACGTGGTGTTTTTATGACATTATAGAGAGGCTTTTTGCTCAAATTAGATTTGGGCAAAAACAGGACGCTACTGTGCGAGTAAAGCCTCCATTATTGTTTAGATTTCATTGACAGATTTATAGGCAGGTGTTTTTGATCTCTTTATCTTTTAGGGAATTCGATTAGATAAGTGGTCTGCCAGGTTTGCTTGTTTCTACCCACTAAATCAAACCAAAATGTTTAAAGACGATCACTATTTTGTACATCCTGTGTTTGTACACATTCCTACAATCCCTTTTTCTTGTACCTGCATTATAAAGTATGCGTGTTCTCTCTGCACAGTCACTCTCGGGGCACCTATAACGCCAGCAAGGTTGTATAATCCTCGTTTGTTATTTAACTGACAGAAAATAATCAGGTTTAATCTACATCTGCATCAAAACACACTCAGTGATTAGCAATAGTGCTAATTGGTTCACGGCGGCCGGTGTTTTTTTTTTTTTTCGAAAGCTTTAATCCTGTCACTACGGAGTCCAACTAATGACCGCTGATTTATGACCATTTAAATTTACCATGTTGCCGTAGTGCCATGCACAAGCACGGTGCCGTAAATTTTGCTGCTCTGCTACGACTTCAGATGTGCACATGATTTAAAGTGGTAGGAAATGTGCACGAGGAGTTTGGAACCAGCACCAGGAGTATCTTAGAGGCCCGGTTCTGATATTCATCTATTTAGTGTTAATATTTTAGTCAAGGTAAGATTAAATTAAGATAAGATAAGATAAGATAAGATAAGATAAGATAAGATAAGATAAGATAATAAGAGGTTGTAGTGATGATGTCTGGTGTGTTTTTTTTTTTTTTCCTTTTAATTTTATTCTTCTCTTTCATTTTTGTCTGTATAAGGCTGTAACTAGCATGTGCTGTCTGAGGGGTTGGGGTGGGGGGTCTTGTTTCTATGTTTCTATGTTTTATATGTCTAAAATCAATAAAATGTGTTTAAAAAAAAAAAAAAGATAAGATAAGATAAGATAAGATAAGATAAGATAAGATAAGATAAGATAAGATAAGATAAGATAAGATAAGGACAGGTGGACAGAATAAAGAAGAGCCAACAGAATAAAAAAAAAGACATACCAAATAAATTCATTTGCTCGTAATATATGCATATATACATATTGGCTAAAATTTGCTTAGAGGTCTTATTTATGTCTTTGTGCATAAGAAATCAATATAAGTGAATCCCCAAAGGAACTTTGTGTTGGTAAATGCAAGTTCTGCAAATTTACAGGATTTCAGTTCTGTTGCAACATGTTGATGGTCATATGAACTATGTTTTCAGATCAAAAATGTCCAATTTCATCACAGTTAATGCTATATTTTCATGTCACAAATGGCCAAGTTATATTTGAATTGAATTTACCTGAAAAACAAATATTCTATTCTTTTAGATTCCCCAATTTTTCTTACAAGATAATACATTACATATCACATGTTTTATTTTTACAGGTTCAATATGGAGTATGGTGCTGATCCATCCTGCTTATGTTACATGAATACATACATTAACCCTTTCATGCATAGGTCACTACAGTGGACAGTTATTCTACAGCTGTTCTCTTGTATATTAATAGGTTTTGTTGTTTTAGTTCCATATCAGCCAACACAGTGGACACTTATGCATCATCCCATACACTGACATTCAGACCATTACTGTAACTGTGCTGTTCTTGATAAACCTGATCTGCAGTGACATGTTTGAGTGTAAATCAATTATTTGTTAGACAAAAATGGGTTTTTTTTGCATATTATCTCCATGAAGTGAGTAATTACTAGCATTAGAATATGTTGAGATGTGAGAAAACATCAGATTAGCAGCATTAAAAATGTTTTTATTTCATTGTTTTCATATCACTTTCTGATATTTGGTTTTAAACATGGTTCTTTACTTCAAAAATTAAATGCATGGATATTTTTGGAACACCATAGAAAAAAAACCCTCAATCACATTGTTTTTTTCATGGCTAAGGAGGAATAAAAACTCTCAAAAAATAAATCTTGACTCAGGTTCTCACAATTCATGCATGAAAGGGTTAAGAATGTCACATGTCCCTTTTTAAATCAGCAGTTGTCTAATAATAAGCATTTTTATAAACAAATAACAATTCTATATTGTTATTTACTCTTTAGTATGATGATAAACTATACAAGAAATAATTCTGATTCTAGTTTTTGCACAGGGATCATTTGTGGAAACGGTGACATGGCTGCCGAGCATCAGTATGATGGGATCCGTAACAACCATGTCACATCCGTCCACTGCCACATTTTGTGTTTTTGTGTCAGCTGTTATTGTTTTAGATCCACAATACTAACATTTATGAATAAGAGGATAATTAGCAATAGTAAGTATATAAGTTTATTACTAATAAAGTACAGGTACTGACCAGATCATCATGGGTAATGTCACGTCCGTCCATCAGCCAAAGTTTTCACATACACGTGCTATTCAAAATCCAATATTTCTGAAAATATAGCTTCCACTGTCAAATAATATCAGTAGTCTGTGCACAAATGTATTAGCATTATTTCAACACAGTTCTATGCATTTCTTACAACTTTTTTTTTTTTTGACAAAAATGGCCAATCATTTGACCCCCTAAGTAAATTTTAGCCGATATTCATAAATAAGTTATTGCTCAGATATGTAGTGCACATACAGGTATGAAATTATTGCACCATGTAGCTTATTACTCTGACAGATATTACTGATTGTTTAGCAATCTGATGGATGTTGGGATGAATGCGTTTTTGTAGCAGTTGATTAACTAAAAAAATTGATTAGTAAAGACTATTCTGGTTAAGATTCTATTCTAGCAAAGACAAAAACGGGCAATGGTGGTGACTCTGGGTAATTGAAAATAAAGAAAATTGGGCTTTAGATACAGATCAAAAATCTAAGCTAAAAACAAATGTGGGCCCATGTGATAGTCCAGTGAATATTTGTATTATGTTTAGTAAATTTTAGGTATGTGGGTGCTTGTATGAAACTGGGTTCATTTTGGTACCTGACACTTTGCCAGCTTTTTAGACCCAATAATAAAAGAGAAGTTTAGTCATATTTCCCCCCAGGATGTACCTAATGATGACCTCAGATAAATGCAAAAAAATTATTATACTCTTGGTCTGAGCCATCCCAAAATTAATGAATTTTTAATAATATATTGGGGCCAAAAATAGGACCAAAATTAGGACAGGAAAAGCTACCTAGGTGTCAGTGGATTTTATCTTGAAAGTATCACTTGAAATGGTCTTACATAGACACTGGGTTAAATTTGACGATCCTAGTGGTTTTTCTAATCCAGACCAAGGTTATAATAGTTTTGGATTTTTCATTATAGTTTAGTTTTATTTAGTTTTGACTTTTTTTCCCCTCTAAATCAGTTAGCTTTAATTCGTTTTTAGAGCAGGTTTGCTAGTTTTTATTAGTTTTCAGTTTTTTCTAAATGCTTAGTTTAGTTTAGTTTTAGTATTAATTTTAGTTTTGTCAAATCTTTTGTTTTCTTTGCCGTCGTATTCACATAAATCCCATACAGGACTCTGCTGCTTTAGTTTCCACGTTTCCAGGTAGAGTTTGGACTAGAAGACGACTCTAAACGACAAGTGACGAGAAGTGTCGTATGGTGCCGCTAGCTAAAATTGCTAGAGCAAAATAAATCAATTTCGTATCAATCCGACATTGACGAAGACGAAAACGAAGGGAATTTTATCCATAATTTTTATACGTTTTAGTTAGTTTTGTAAGCACACAATACAGTTTCAGTTACTTATTGTTTTTTCTTTTAATTATAGTTTTATTTATTTCAGTTAACGAAAATGTTTTTTCAGTTCTAGTTTTTGTCATTTCATTACTTTTCATTAACGATAAGAACCTTTATCCAGACATGGGTTTTTCATGAATCTCAGTCTCATTCTAGGTCTTGTATGTAAACCATCGTGTCCACTGGCATTACATGCAGAACCTGCGATTTTGCAACAGTGGTAATTTTTGTGAAACACTCTGCCTTGCATAATTAATTCCCAAAATGTACTTGTGAGGGAATAAAGAGATATTCAAAATAGTAGCGTGTAATTTTCGTGTCCTTTTGACCGAGTTACATGCAGATTTTTGTGTTAAATATAATGAAAAATAATGTAAAAATATATTGTATCTGAAAAAATAGTTTCTCTTTTATCTCAGGAAGTATTATTTTAAGAATAGACTCAAAGTGCTTCCAAACTTGCTTCAAAACATTAGTCCCCATCTGGTTTGAATTTTTAGCCCCCATGTTCACCAGTTTCGTAGAAGCGCCCATATAATACGGTAAGGGGCAGTTAAAAGAATTGCAAAATGCCTTATCTTTATCTGCGATTATTATTATCTAGTTTGGCCTAGAAGGTTGGAGAAGCATCTTGTGACTGAAAGGTCACTGGTTGAATTCCCCAGACTGACAGAGAAATTGTTGGCTGATCTGCCCTTGAGCAAGGCACTGACCCGACCGTTTGCTCACCGGGTGCTTGACATGGTAGCCCACTGCGGTTATTCTGCAGTGTGTGGGTTAAATGCAAAGGGTCACAGTGTGTTTTCTATGATTCTTCTTTGTGCTGTAATCACCTACATTTCCTGCCTAGTAAAGCTATAAACTGTCAACACGTCTTTGGCTGAAAATTTGAGTATTGATTTCAATACAAGAAACATTAAGAATTCACAGACATTTATTTGCTATAACATAGACATAAAGTTTGATTTGTCATATTTGCAAGTTATATTTTATTCAGATGAAGGCAGCCACAGATGGAAAAAAAATCCATAAACCTTAAATAGATAAAACAACTGGTCTCACAATATGAAAAACAGGCCATTTTTTTTCCAATTTATTTCCATTCTGTGAAAAAAACAAAACAAAACTGACAATCCAACCATTTAAAATTTGACTCATTCCCTTCTAGCCATGAATTATTAAAAAAAAAAAGTGTGCATTTTAATTTTGACTTTTGTGTTTTAAAATGACAATTTTTTTTTTTTTTTCAATATTTAATTTTAATTTCTAAAAAGCAAATACAGACCATGAACCACCGGTGCTGTAGGTTTCATACCTGTCCAGCACATAAACTAAGTGTCATTAGTTTTATTACACTGACTTGCGCCTGATTTGGTCATTTTTATCAATATGAAGTTCAGTTCTTCAGCTCAGTGAAGCAGCCACAACCTTGTTGATGAGAGATAACTAAATATGCTGACGAACAGCAGTTTTCCGAGCCAAGGAGTGGTTATGACCCACAGCTGTTATAATTATCCACCAAACGCCAGCGCGTGGAGTCGTGTCTTTACTGCATGCAACAACATCATGGTGTATTTTGTTACTTGGAAAACACAGAGTTTCACTTTCTGTGTGTTTTTGCAGTAGATTTGAGCTGAGCCTTTTCTAGCTGTCAGATAGAACAGGAAGTCCCATTTGGAGATGGTGACACTGTAAATGTGACATTCCTTCATGCAACATTAAGCTCAGAGTGAATTGCATGCACAATTGGTTATTAAACACTTCTGAAACACTCTGTTGGAGGCAATAGCTGTCCATTAACTAGTCAAGGCAATACATTATATGACGGGAAAAGGGTAGTTGGAAGGTCATCAAACATCCAGACGGATGTGTTGATATAAAGTGTTCTGGTCCCAATACAGATACAATGTAAAGAATGTAGCTAATTCAGTCTAAAATGAATACATAATCTAATACACAGGTGTCAAACATGCGGCCCGGGGGCCAAATCTGGCCCGCTAAAGGGTCCAGTCTGACCCCTGGAATGAATTTGTGAAATGCAAATGTAGCGGCTGTACAGATGCGTTGCCAAAGAGTTTTTTCCACACAACCTTTTTTTTTTCTTGTTCACCAGTTTATTCTGGCACACTGGCACACATACAAAAAAAAAACATACGTTAAATGAAAACCCTGCAGTCCGTCTTGAGGCAGGAGAGAATGACAAAACTGCTGCTTTTTAACTAACATTGTAAATATAAAGTAAATAAAATACATACCTGGCACATATACAAAAAAAAAACATACGTTAAATGAAAACCCTGCAGTCCGTCTTGAGGCAAAAAATAAATAAAAAAATAAAAATGAAAATCACAGTTAGCTAACTCCACGCACATACACAAAGAACATTGCAATTAAAAAAAAAAACATACTCAACAGAAAGCCAATCATGACACCAACACAACGGCACACAACACCTATTCAAATATGACATAAAGAAAATTTTTAAAAAAGTAAAATAAAGACAGGACCAATATGCGTGCACTCACCAGGAGACAGCGACAAAACTGCTGCTATCTCCTGGGGTGCACGACCCCAATTTGCAGGGGTGTGGGGTTCACGTCCCCAAAATAAAATTGGAATTAACACAACAAAAGTCAGCAATGGGAAGTGGAATCCTACACTATATACCTAAACTCTGTTACACAAAAATTACATTTACATTTATGCATTTGGCAGATGCTTTTTTCCAAAGCGACTTACAGGGGAAAACCAATCAAATCACTCGATCAATCAAATTTTATTTATATAGCGCCAGATCACAACAAAAAGTTATCTCATCACACTTTATATATAGAGTCGGTCAAAACCAGACTCTAAGCCAGTTTACAGAAACCTAACAGAAATTACACTGAAGACATTAATCATTTTAGTCCAGGTTCCACATACAGACCAATTTAATCTCAAGTGGGTCGGATCAGTAAAATACTATCATAATAACCTATAAATGATCACAACTCCACATTTTTGTCCTTGTAAATGTAAATATTTTCATGTCATTTTACTGTATTTACACTAAAACAAACTATCATTTCACAAAAACACAAATAACCTGAAAAAATTGAACATTTTAAAATGTCTGAAGTGGAAGTTTACCAATATTCTGCCTGTTATTAAATCTTTTCTGTATTTGTTGATCCACTGTGAACTGTAAGTTGTAATTTACACGTTTAAATGATAAACGGAAACATAATATTGTTAAAATTGCACGTAGTTTTCTTAAGAAATTTCAGTTTGTTCATGTTATTCACATCGTTTTAAAGGATAGTGGGTAGATTTAAACATTTTCATCGCATAATTTTACTTTTTTCACTCTAAAACATGGAGGAAAGTTTGGAGATGACATTATTTACATGTTATTATGTTATTATTTCCACTGCAGATCAAATTTGGCTGAATGTGGCCCCTGAACTAAAATGAGTTTGACACCCCTGATCTAACAGCCTTTGAAAGGAGATAAAAATGGGGTCACAATTCAGGAACCAGGAATGTGCGGTTTTTATTTTTATTTTATTTTATTGTATTTCTGTTTTTATTTTTTATTTTATTGTATTTCAAATTTCATCTTATTTCTTGCACTTCAAAAATTCTACGCATAATCAAATATTTTAATATGCGCTGCTTTTATTTTTATTTTTATTTTATTGTATTTCTCTCAAATTTCATCTTATTTCTTGCACTTCAAAAATTCTATGCATAATCAAATATTTTAATGTGCGCTGTTTTTATATTTATTTTTATTTCATTGTATTTCTCTCAAATTTCATTTTATTTCTTGATGTATAATCAAATCTTGATGTGTTTTAATATTGTATTTTTTCAATCAATGTGAAGCACTTTGGGCTACAATTTCTATATGAAAGGTGCTATACAAATAAAGTTTATTATTATTATTAATATAAACCCTGTCTTGTGTGTATATACAAGGAGTGACATTAAGAACTTATGCTGAAAATGTTTCACTTTTTTGACGGTGAGACATACTTTGCATTCACTGACTGGACCAGATTAATTTAATGCAGACAAGGCCTCGTTCTTCCTTCTCAGACGTTAGAGTATTAGATTTTCAAGAGGGTTTTTTGTTAGTATGCATATGCAATTTAATCATTCTGCTGTTAAAATATAAATATTCTTCAGAATCCATAAAGTTAATGAATACAGCAGGCAAATGCATTTTCTAAGTCTAAAGTATCTGTCTGTGTTGTGGTGTGTGTTGTGGCTGTTGTGTGCAGACTAAGCAGTGTGATGTCACTGAAACAGAACACACAGATCTATTTTAGGATTCTCTCTTTAACTCATCTTTATTTGTACAAACACATGTAATGAGTATCGGTCTCACCATCTGTCTGTGCTTTATTTACAACAATAGATATTGACATGAGTATCTATCAGTGACAAGCAGACCTGCATTTGGTGGAGCAGATAAATGTGATATAGATCAGTTTGGTAGGGTGGGACTCTGTCAATGATTCACTCAATTAGCATACTGCATAGCAGGTAGATTGCCAGAGGAAGAATCAATACTCTCATTAATCCGCTAAAGAAAAGGTGTCTTTACCTAATAAAACATACCGCCACATAAATATCTGTTACATAATGTTTGTTACTGTCATTTTATGGATTCAGACCCTCACTTTTTAAGGTTTGGAGGATGTTTTTTTTTTTTTTCTTTTAATGTTGGTATTCTTATTTTCATTTTAGGATTCAAGGGGAAGGACTGCTCTGTGGATATTGACCTTTGCTCTTTCGGAATGTGCAGTGAACATACGATAATGTGCACTGAGACCAAGAATGGACAGAATGTATCATGTACATGTTCAAGAGGCAAGTAAGACTGTTAACCATTGCAATATTTGTCACACAGTTATATTAGCAATTGGATTAAAATGAAGTCATGCATGAGTTCTTCTGAGTATTTCAGAAACCCCTTATGTCCTATTCACTGTGTGCTGAAGAATATTTTGTTTAAAACATCTGTACTGGTTGGTCAATATACAGGGTGGGGAAGCAAAATTTACAATATTTTGAGGCAGGGATTGAAAGACAGTGTATGACCAATTAGTTTATTGAAAGTCATGAGAATTTATTTGCCACAAGAAAATTGACATAATAGAAAATGTTTTTATTCTATGTGTCCTCCTTCTTTCTCAATAACTGCCTTCACACACTTCCTGAAACTTGCGCAAGTGTTCCTCAAATATTCGGGTGACAACTTCTCCCATTCTTCTTTAATAGTATCTTCCAGACTTTCTCCTAATAGTTTTGCTCATAGTCATTCTCTTCTTTCCATTATAAACAGTCTTTATGGACACTCCAACTATTTTTGAAATCTCCTTTGGTGTGACGAGTGTATTCAGCAAATCACACACTCTTTGACGTTTGCTTTCCTGATTACTCATATGGGCAAAAGTTTCTGAAAAGGTATGGATAATAGTGTTAGGTATGATTATGACATCAATATATGTTTGGTTTCAAAACAATTGACGTAGTGCCTGCTGAGAAAAAACAACTAAATGTTCATTGTAAATTTTGCTTCCCCACCCTGTATAATTGAGGGACTTCTGAAGTCAATGGGATATGGTAACACTTCATAATAAGTACACACTATGAAGCATTAGTTAAGCATTAACAAATACTGAATTCATCATTTATAAAGCATATTTCTGACATGAATACTCATTAATATATGGTTTATCAGCACAGTTATAATGGTTTTACTAATCATTCATAATCATTCATCATTCAATCATGCAGTTTGTTTGATAATCCCATGTGCTGTGTCTTTCTTTTGTTAGAATAAGTGAAACTTTTGTGAGTCTTTAGGCATTTCCAATCTTTAAATCTCATTTGTAAATGCTTTATATGGCACAGATAGTCCACACTCTAGATGAGCTCAAACCATATACTTAATTAATGAGTAGTGAGTGCTTTATAACTACCTGAAATAATGATTTCTTGTATTAATAACTGTTTATAGGACATCTATTGGAAAATAAATGTGTGATTTAGTATAAAATACACACTGACATATTCACTTACCATTAGTACATGTCTGAATACTAAATTTTTAAATGCTGAATCCATAATTTATAAAGTATGAGAATACAATCATTAAGCACATTGCAGATGAGCTTATTAATGATGAGTAAAATCATTATAACTGTGCTGATAAACCATATATTAATGAGTATTCATGTCAGAAATATGCTATATAAATGATGAATTCAGTATTTCTTAATGCTTAACTAATGCTTCATAGTGTGTACTTATTATAAAGTTTGACAAAGTTTTACCAAAGTAACAAAAATTGAATGATTTTTACGTTCATTATGATCATATCTTTAAAAGTTCCATAGTTATTTAATTACGGAAACAATCACTTATTAATAAATAATTAATAAATGACTAGATATACTAAAATGCCGACTGAACAACCATCCAAATTTAATAACCACCTTCTAATTAGCTAAACAATAATAAAATGAGCTTATTCAAAAACTGTTTTGTTGATATAATCATGATAGATGTTTCTTTTTTGGCAATATATCAAATTTGAATGAATGAATGAATGTTTATTTCAGTTAAATACAAAATACAAAACATATACATATAAAAAAAACAACAACAAAACAAAACACATACATATTAAAAAACAAGCAAACATAAAATTAACACATTTTGTAACTGAAAAAGGAAGAAGCTGAAGCCGGAGGCTTATTTCTGCTTTTCCTATTCACATCCTTAATTCACGTCTACACCCGTAGTTGGAGCAGGTAAATACTTAAACACAAATTATACTACATTCAGTGTTATAAATCATTTTGTAATCATATTACTTTCATAGCCCTTCAGAATTTGACAAATTAAATTCTTTTTGAAACTCAACAGTGAGCTACACAATTTCACTTCATCCTTCAGTTCGTTCCATAGCTTGACACCAATAACTGAAACACTGTTATATTTAACATTTGTTCTTACTTTACATTTTTCAAACACAAACATCCCTCTTAAATTATAATGTCCTTCTCTTAACTTAAAAATTTTCTGAATACAAAAAGGAAGGTTTTTACTTTTAACGCGAAACATAAATTCCATTGTTTTTAAATATACAATATCAAAAAATTTTAGTAAACCAGATTCTACAAAAAGTGGATTACTTGATTGGAGATAACCAGCTTTGTTTATGACTCTAATAGCTTTTTTTTTTTAGTTTAATTGTCGGGTCTAAATTAGTTTTATACACATTGCCCCATATTTCCACACAGTATGACGTATATGGCATTACAAGTGAACAATACAACATATGCAAACATTTTTTGCTTAACAAGTCGCGAGTTTTATAAAGAATCGCAACAGCCTTGGACATTTTGCATTTGATATATTCTATTTGTGGTTTCCAACAGAGTTTATGGTCAATAATCACTCCCAAAAATTTTGTTTCATACACCCTTTCAATTTCAATTTCATTAATTTTCAGTTTTATATCATCATTCCCCCTAGCACCACAAAAACCATAAATTTTGTTTTATCTTCATTAAGTGATAACTTATTTACATCAAACCATTTTTTTAACTTGATCTATTCCTTTTCCACAGTTTCTAATATTTGTTTCATATTTGCTCCCGAATAAAGCAAATTAGTATCATCTGCAAATATTGTAAATTTTAACTTACTAGATGCCATAAAAATATCATTTAAATAAAGTATAAATAACTTGGGTCCCAGAACTGAACCTTGTGGGACCCCACATGTTACTTTTCTAAGTTGTGAATTTGTATTTCCAATTGATACATACTGAGACCTATTTTGTAAATAACTTTTTAACCAGTTTTGTACCACACCTCTCATAACATACATTTCACATTTCCGGAGTAACATTGAGTGATCAATTGTGTCAAATGCTTTCCTTAAATCAATAAAAACACCAACAGTATGTTGTTTCTGATCCACCGCTGCTGCTATATTTTCTGCAAATTCCATTACTACTAGAGATGTTGGTCGGTTTTTCCTAAATCCGTACTGGTGATCATTTAATATCCTATATTTATCTACGTAGTCATCTAACCTCTTTACAAACAGTTTCTCAAGAATTTTAGAAAATTGTGGGAACAGTGACACCGGTCTGTAATTTGACACCATGTGCTTATCACCATTTTTATAAATTGGAATCACTTTAGCTATTTTCATGTTTTCTGGAAAAGTGCCTGTTTGAAATGATTTGTTACATACATAAGTGAATGGTTGAAGGATACTGTTTATCACTTGTTTTATGAGTGACATATCAATGGAATTTCTATAAGTAGATTTTTTATTTAAAAAAAAAAAAAAATTAATATGGAAAATAACAAATTGTATCTGTGTCAAAGAAATCACTTTCAACTAAGTTACCCATTACAAAAACACCTCTGAAAGAAATGTGTTAATTCCAAATCACATGACCTGCTCCACATGATGTCCTTTCCTCTTGAAGAAAACACTGGCAACGCACCAAAGTTTGTTATTTCTCCTCTTTCTTAGTTATTTAATATAAAATAGTGTGTGAGTCAAGTGTGTATTTATCGCACTCTTATGTCAATTCTGTTACTACAATATCTTTATAAATAACTTTCAATTTCAATTTTACTTAATTGTATATATGATATTTATAAGAATCTTTCTGTAAAAATGCCATGTGATGTTATGGTTATGTTGATTTTAGGCCTGAAAACAGCAAAAAATATCAACTATACCTGTCAACTGTTACCCAGTGAAGGGAACTCAAAAAGTCCCTCAATTATACAGTCACAGAAAAAATTATTAGGCCATCAAAAGTCATCAAAAACAATGATTATGCAATCAAGTACTAACTCCTGTGTGTATCATGTGACTAAAACAGACAGAAAAGAAAACATGGAATCCCTAAAAGTACTGTTTTGTCAGTACAATGCCATAGATATTGATGTAAGAACTGAAGTGATTTTGTTTATTATCAAGAAAAACATGGAAAATGGATAGATATCAGCTCTGAAATTAAACTCTTATGAGCTATTTTTCTTGTTATCATTATATTTGTCCAAACAAATGTACCTTAAGTTGTACCAGGCATTAAAATGTACAAGAAACTGAAGAAAAGAAGGGGTGGTCTAATAACTTTTTCCACGACTGCGTATTGACCTCGGTGCATTAAAGATATTATGTTTCAAAACTCAGCTGACAAACTTCACCAGCACTGCAAAACTGAATGTTATTTTGGTGTCAGTCAGCCCACCGATTTACCTGCATGAGGTTGACTGTGCTACAACAGGAGCTGCCAAAGTGACAAACATAACACAGGAGAAAGTGGTAGAGACCTGCCAGTGGTGAACAGGCTTTAGGCTCTAATGCGTAGGTATCACGGTGTATACAAATGTATATAAAAGTGTGCGAGTATAAACATTTTTCCTGTCAGTTCGACCATTATTCAGTCCACCCTTCACCACAGCCGCTCCGCTATCTTTTCCAAATGAATGGCTATTACGTACAAGTTCTTGTAACCCAATCAATAACCGTAACTTCATTACTCCTGTTGCACTTATGCTCCGCAGATGTCAAAGTGAAGAATTGTGAGTGATTTCTTATGTAAATGAAAGCAACCTGCGGTGAACTGCTCTACCTTGATCACTTCTCAAGGGCAAACTGTGATGCTGCCATGTCGAGATGTTTCACGTCGACAGTCTTGGCATCCATATAATCTAATGCCTGCCAGCGTAATGTGATGCAAAACATGTTATTCACACACCCCTATAACTGTACATTATATCCCATGTCAGCCTGTTGACCTAGTATTTAGTACTAACACTAAATCATATTTGGAATTCGTTTGTAGCAGATTTTCATGTAAAAAATTGAATATAACAGTTGAATAATGTATAATAGATAATACTCTTGAATAGTATGCATAAGTATAAGGACAGTGACGTACATTTTTAAAATTTAGATTTTATATCCCACCAAAATGAACCTCAAATGAAATGATGTGATAGAAGTGTGGGTTTTAAGTGTTAATTCAAAAGGTCTGACAAACATATATCATTAACCATTAGAAATGAACCACTTTTTTTTTTTATACTTTGTTTTTATTTGTTTTTTTCAACAAACAGACAATACAACACAAAAAACACACAAACCTGGGGTCACTGGTTGAACACAAAATATTTAAATCATAGACAGCAGTAACTGAGCATTGTTTTGTTTATAGTCCAGCCATTTTCTCCAGCGCTTCATAAAGATATACAGGGTGGGGAAGCAAAATTTACAATGAACATTTAGTTGTTTTTTCTCAGCAGGCACTACGTCAATTGTTTTGAAACCAAACATATATTGATGTCATAATCATACCTTACACTATTATCCATACCTTTTCAGAAACTTTTGCCCATATGAGTAATCAGGAAAGCAAACGTCAAAGAGTGTGTGATTTGCTGAATGCACTCGTCACACCAAAGGAGATTTCAAAAATACTTGGAGTGTCCATAAAGACTGTTTATAATGGAAAGAAGAGAATGACTATGAGCAAAACTATTACGAGAAAGTCTGGAAGATACTATTAAAGAAGAATGGAAGAAGTTGTCACCCGAATATTTGAGGAACACATGCGCAAGTTTCAGGAAGTGTGTGAAGGCAGTTATTGAGAAAGAAGGAGGACACATAGAAGAAAAACATTTTCTATTATGTACATTTTCTTGTGGCAAATAAATTCCCATGACTTTCAATAAACTAATTGGTAATACACTGTCTTTCAATCCCTGCCTCAAAATATTGTAAATTTTGCTTCCCCACCCTGTATTCCTTGAGTTGTAGATAGTAAGTCAGTCTTTCCATGGAGTATATTTCCTCTAATATAGCTACCCACTAATCCACACGAGGTGCGTCCATTTTGAGCCAGTTTCTTTTAATGGCCTTTTTGGAAGCGATTATAAGAATTTTGAAGAGGTATTTGTCTTCTTTCTCTAATACATTTCCAGGTAGCAGTCCCAGCAAAAGGAATTTGGGGTCCTTAGGAATTGTTAAGGTCATAATACCCTCAGTTATTTCAAAAAGCCTTTCCCAGAAAGATTTCAATTTTATACAAGTCCAGAAAATGTGAGAGTGATTAGCAATTGCGTGCCCACACTGTCTCCAACAATATTGATGTCCCTTTACTTTAGTAGTGAACCTGGGGGGACAGAGCTTTCTCTATTGCTATCCCAACCCTCTGGAACTCTCTCCCACCTATCATCCAACACTGCTCCGACCTCAACACCATCAAATCCCTTTTAAGAACTCACTTATTTAAGATTGCTTTTAATGTTTAACTGTTTTATATTTATATACCTGCTTTCTACACCTGCTTTTATCTGTTTTTAATGTGTTTGATTTCTGTTTTATCTGCTGTATGTAAAGTGTCTTTGAGTTCCATGAAAAGCGCTATACAAATAAATCATTATTATTATTATTATTATTATTATTATTATTATTATTATTATTATTATTATTATTATTATATGCGGTGTAATAAAGAATCTGATCAGGCTTTTCCACCCAAATTCCCTCCATCTTTTAGAGCTCGTAGATGTTTGTTGTGTGTTGCACATTGTAAACCAATCACTCTCAGACAAGACAATACCCAACTCATCCTCCCATTTTGATTAGAAATGAACCACTTTTAAACCTTTTTTTTTTTTTTTTGTAATGACAAATACAAGTTTAGCGTAAAAAAGTTAAATTACATGAAAATATTTACATTTACAAACTATCCTTTAACAAAAAACCTGAACTGTCTCCATATAAGTCAGTGTAATTGAACCAATATTCTGTCTGTTCTTAAATGTGTATATTTGTAGATCCACTGTGATCTGTACATTATAATGAACATGTTTAAATGATAAACTGAGACAGAATATCAGTACAATTACACTGGTGTTTCTTAATAAGTTTCAGTTTGTTCTTGCCATTCACATTTTTTTCATACTTTTAAACCCTTTTTTAACATAGTCCCTCCATTTTTAAGAGGCTTAAAAATAATTGGAAAATTGACTGACAAGCAGCTCCGTGGTCAGATATGACCTGTCCCCTGGTTATTCTACTCTAACAAATGAAGCCAATAAAAACTGAGATTGATTCCAAATGTTTAATTTGCTTTAGTAGCTGTTCACTGGGATTTTTAACATGAGGTTGAAAGAGGTGTCAGTGCAAGTGAAGGAGGTCATTGTTCAGCTGAAAAACCAAAATGAATCTATCTGAGATGTAGGGGAAACTTTAGGAGTGGATAGATAGATAGATAGATAGATAGATAGATAGATAGATAGATAGATAGATAGATAGATAGATAGATAGATAGATAGATAGATAGATAGATAGATAGATAGATAGATAGATAGATAGATAGATAGATAGATAGATAGAATAGACAGACTTTATTAATCCTGAGGGAAATTCAAATATTCACACAGCTCAACACAAGAAGACAAAACAGACAAAACAAAACAGGCAGGTTCATAACCGGATTAACACTAACATTAAATATTAATATTAAATTAACAATTTGGTATTATTTTACAAAGAAAAAAATCCATTGGTGAGTTTTTCAACACCAAAATGCCTGTAATTGGCTTGTATTATATTATTATTATTATTATTATTATTATTATTATTATTATTATTATTATTATTATTATTAATAATAATAATAATAATAATAATAATAATAATAATAATAATAATAATAATAACTTTCATTTATATAGCACCTTTAAAAAATTAGTTTACAAAGTGTTTTGACAAACAAAGCAGAAGGGCACAACAGCAGTATATAACTGAAAAAAAAAAAAAAACAAGATGCAAGCACTAAAACATAGAAAACGACACAACACAATAAAAGAGATATGTACAGCAGACTCTAAAACATGACACTCCGAATAAAATTGAATGTATGGAAGTAGAGAGGGCAGAGAATGAATGAATATTAAAAAAAATAAATAAATGACTATCTGTAAGTTTATTAAAGAACAGACAGGCACAACAGTTGTTCCTTTTTTTCTATTATTTGATTTTTTTGTGTATTGTTTATCATTATTTTTATTATTTTTCTATTGTGTGATTTTTTATTTGTGTATTGTTTATTATTATTATTATTTTTATTTTTGTTTCATATGTTTTGTATTATGTCTGTGTCTGAAATAAACTAACCTAACCTATCAGACTTTTTAGGACAGTAATTGTACTAATTGAAAACCATATTTACACTGTTTCCCATATATTTAGAATAATGTAGTGTTCAGACACAGTCCTCTTTTCATTCCTCTTTATACACATCAGTAATCACCTTTAACCAGGTCCAATAATTACATACTGAGTCCCAGTTACACTTTATTTATCAAGAATAAATCACATTGTCACAATCGTTTCACGAGAGGAAGTAAAAAATATGTATGGGCAACGGTGCATATATGTATATTAGATTATTTCAGAATGCAGTGGAAGTTTCATTTCCTTTTCCATAAAATGTTTGCTCTCCAGAAGCTGTTGTTTCATCAAAAGCCCCTCTTGGCATGAGATAGTTTTTGCAGTGCAGCAGCTGTTTATGTTTTGTTTTTGTTCTTGTTTTTCTATAATGCTACAGTTTTATTTTAGAATGAAACTGCTTATTCTGCAGTAAGCCAGCTTCAATGGCTGTTCCTTTTTATACTCATTTTTTCCCACATTGCTATTTGTAAAGAGTATCACAAGACCCTTATGTTGTGTTCAGTCCTTAGCTGACTGTGTGAAGCATTCACATTCCACACACATAACAAATGTTCTAAGGTAGATAAGTGTCAGGTTAACCCACATAACAGCCTGTGTAGCACCGGCTATAATGTTCTTTAAGTACCGGCATGTTTGTTTTCCTTAATGGTTTGTGTTTGCTTCGCAGTAAGTCTATATACTGTGAGGTTTCCATAGTGTATAGATTGACTTTGATGGTAGAAATCACTACAATTTGACTCATTCAATGTAATAAATCACAAGGGCAATGACTGGCTCTTATTAAACATGATTAAATGATCCAGTGAGCTGAGTCTGCATGTGCCCAGCAAGCTCTTTGAATCAATACTAGCTTTGAAAACCCGCTTTTGTGTGTATAAACAAAGACATGCTGATCCTAATTGGCTGAGGAGTGAAACCAAGCAAAGGAAATCCAATAACAATGTTTTGTTTTTTCTCTTTTTTAACATGCTGCAGGGTTTGGAGGGTCATTTTGCGAAGTAAATCTCAATGAGTGTGAGTCAAAGCCATGCCAAAATGGTGGTATTTGTGTGGATGGCATTGACCTCTATCAGTGTTTCTGCTCAGAGGGTAAGTAGAATTACAATTACATCCCCCAATATTCAAGATAATGTGATTATGTGGATAATTCAGGCTGGTATTTTAAGTGCACAAACATCCAATTTTAGCCCAGGAGGTGTGACCCTGAGATTAATTAGAATCCCATTTAAAACATTTTGGCACTCGGAGCTCTTTATTACGTTGTTTGGTGGTCTTTCCCATATTGTGACAGCCAGATGGACAAACAGATGATAAGACATTGGGTTATTTTCACTGCAGCCATAAATTTTAACTGCAAAGCTTTCTTCTTCACTGGAGCCGATGTAAAAATCCTTAATGTAATTTAAC
This sequence comes from Sphaeramia orbicularis, assembly GCF_902148855.1. Classification (NCBI taxonomy): domain Eukaryota; kingdom Metazoa; phylum Chordata; class Actinopteri; order Kurtiformes; family Apogonidae; genus Sphaeramia; species Sphaeramia orbicularis. Next base: position 21,404,928 of record NC_043971.1, on the reverse strand, counting down.
ATAAAATGACAGCAATGAAAATCGTCAGCACTATAGTAATGCCGGTATTATTAATATACACTTAAAAAATTACACTGGGTTACAAAAAAATGTTTTTTGCAAGTTGTCTAGGTTTTTTCAACTGAATTAGGACCATTTTGCACCGCTAAATCCAAAAATGACATCTGTTTTTCTCAGTCAGGTCAGGTTTTTTTGCTAATTTGATTTAGAAAAATTTGATCTTCTCACAAAATATAATAATTAATGCCAAAATAAGACTGGTAAGCACACTTTATGAAACTTGTCACTTGATTCCCGTTAGGTACAATGGTGCATTCACCGCAGATGTAGCAGAATACGTCAGGCTTATTTTTGCAAGATCTTCTAGTCGAAGCCATTTCATTCACCTGTAATATTGAAAAAAACATTAATCATAAATTGGCAAAAGTAAAATCTTCAGAACTCGTTTATTGCAAGAAATATGAAAGAATTTTGTATCATATGATGTGAAAATGCCTATAAATGTAAGCAAAAATGTTAAAAAGCCAATATGTAGCATAGTTCAGAAAGTTGACCTGATTGAGCAAAATTAATGTGATTTTTGGATTCAGTACACCAAAATTATCCTAAATCAGCTCAAAAAACTTAAACAATAAATTTGTTTTTTGACCAGTGTTATCTGTTGGATGAATGTAATAAAATTGTCAGTTACTATTAATTATTTGCACTGTATGGGCCCAACTTCATTTGTAAAATTTGTTTCAACATATTTTCTCAGGAAGGATTAGACTTAATGGTCTTGGGTGACATTAACCTGTTTAATTTTCATTTCATTTATTTCGTCCATGTTTTTTTTTTCATTCAATAATCATCAGGTGAACAAACATATAAACACCCATGCTCGAAAAGGAGCAGGGTGAAGAAAATCTTATATTTCCTGCCCCCTTCTAAATAATATTAGCGTTAATGGTTAGTTATACGCAACTAGCAATAAAATCCTGCTGTATAAAGTCAAATAAACCAAACAAAATACATCCAAGGACAATACAAAATGAATACAAAACCAAGTCCAGGAAGTACAAAACAAACAAAACATAAGTAAATGTATACCTGACAAAATGATGGAAAACAAGACTAAAATAAGCAAATGAATATGTCACAAGATGCAAAACAAATACGAAGCAAAATGTAAAAACGTGTAGCTGTTCATATAATCTCATTGTTCTGTCTTAATCTGTAACGATTATGGATAATTTATTTTGACAGGGTAGATATAGCAATATTTATAAGTGGTACAATGACACTATTTAATCATAGTGACTGAACAACACTAAAGTAAATTCTATCATTAGATTATAATCGGTAGTCCTGTTCTTAGATTCTTAGAGAGTCTCAAACCTTTCCTTCAGTCACAGTTCCTTACTTTTTTTTTTTTTTAATGGTTCCTTACTTTAAATTTTCCAGATGTGTCTCCACAGGCTCCACAGGTGTATTTAAGTTCTTCCATCAATGTGGTTGAAGGTGAAATCAGCCAGAACACCTGTTCTTGAAGCAGCCATTTTGAAACATCATGAGTCAATGTGGCCTTGCTTATTCTGGTGTGGGAATCTTAATGAAGTATTTGGCTTGATTATTCTTTAACAGATCTGGATAACATTGGTGCTTTAATCCTAGGTTTAGGATTAAAGTTAAGATCTGAGCTAGACAAAATGATTGCCACCTTCTGCTCTGGAGGGGTGTTGCAGATGGGATTCCTACCTAAACCCATTAGGTCAGTGTTTTTCAACCTTGGGGTCGGGACCTCACGTGGGGTCGCCTGGAATTCAAATGGGGTCGCCTGAAATTTCTAGTCGATAAAAGTTGATTGAAAAAAGATTAAAAACTTACTACTAAAAAATATATGGTAAGTTGACTAGAGTTGCAACCGATTAATTGATTAGGTGCTTGAAGCCAATGCAAAAATTCCCGATTCGATTAATCGACTCAAATTGGTTGAAGGGAAATATTCTATTGCAGTTTTCCTGAATTGAAGCTTCTTTGTGTGTCACAATAAGCGTCCGTGTGAAACACAACAGTGGAACCAATGTTTAACAGCAGAGAAATGAAGGAAACAAAGCTTTGATTCAGGAGAATTGTAGTTGAATGATTTTTTTGGATCACTTTGAGTCGATTAATCAGTTGCAGCTCTAAAGTTGACAGAGACGATCCCAACACATAAAAGACATGATATACTATGAAGCTGAAGCTGAAGCACTGTGGTACTGTTTATCTGTCAAATGTTCAGTGTGGTCAGTTTCAGATGCTGCAGCTCTTTCATAATTCATAATTTGAGTTATTGTTTGTTCAGTATTAATTGTCAGCCTTGTAAATCCAAGCTGGACTGACTGTACATATCCTGACCAAGGAAAATAAAATTCTCACTTTGTGCAGTAATCTACACCTGGCTTTTCTGCCTCCATCCATAATAATATAACAAACTATTACATAATAAAAAACAAATTAATTTTAACAAAAAAAAGTCTCAAAGTCTAAAAATTAAATTACTAATAAAAAATATGTTGTAATGATTCAATATATGTGTCATTGTAATTAAAACACCACACACTTTTACTTATAAAAATTTTTAAAAAGTGCACTATATACATTATATAGCCTAAATGTTGTCTAAAATTAATGTCTATTTGCAACATAGTATAACAAACTACTACATAATTGAAAACAAATTCATTTTAGCAAAAAAAAAAAAAAAAAAAAGTCTCCGTTTTGAATGTCTAGGATCGCCAGAAATTTGTGATGTTAAAACGGGGTCACGAGCCAAAAAAGGTTGGGAACCACTGCATTAGGTTGTGTTGGCATAAAGCATTCTTGTAGTTTTAAGGATTTTATGTCATGTTAAAACTACATGATTTAAAAATGTTTAACCCCTAAACATGAATTAATATAATAGAAGCTACATGTTATACTTACGTTGTTACAACAGACACCCATGTTGCTTTATTTGAGTGTAGATAGAAATTTTCTTTGGTAATTATAAGTCGGTCAGTAAATCTGTATAAAGGTTTGAGGTTTTGAACTGTGATGTATATCCACTGAAGAATGGCTCACTTGAGTTATTTGTCCAAAGAGTAGGAAATGAAACACATACAGAAGATTCTTTCTACTCTGTGAAGCACTCTTAGAATTGCACTTGATAAAAATAATAATAATTAGGCAGTCTATTTTATTCTTTGGATTGTAGTGGAATCCCATATCACATTTTATAAGAAATGTTTTCATCATTTCAGCCACCACAGCAGACATTTTATCTTTCTCTTTCCATCCTTAAACACCAAGAATCATCTTTCCTTCCAAATGAATACCATAAAGACCCAAACATCCACTGCTGATCAAATACATCTTCTGATCTAAAATACTTAATGATTGTTAATCCACTGATCCTATTAATACATGTAAATAATTGGTGTAAAATGCAGTTTGTCATCTTTTCATGGTCATCAGATATGACCCATTTGGATATTTAGAGGCTATGTAGTTACCATGGAAACACTGTCATCTTCTACAATCCATTCCAGTCCAACTTCATTTGTAAAGCACTTTAAAACAACCACAGTGGACCTAAGTGCTGTACAGAAAAATAAATAAAAAACAAAATAACAGAGTAAAATACAAGAATAGATTAAAAGACATAGAACAACTGTAAAAAAAAAAAAAAATAAAATAAAAATAGCTAAATAAAAATACAGAAGAATAGATAAAACCTAAATAAAAGAATAAAATACAAGAATTCAACATATAACACTGATTCACCAGTAAAACCAGTGGAGTTTGATCAATGACAGTGGATGGAGACACTTGTTTTTATGTTCAGTTATTGATATCTTTACTGAAAATGTCACTTTTTCTTCAGTTTTCTCTGTTTTGATATAATAACCTTTGAATTTACCTAGAGTTTTAATGAACATCTACATTAAATATAGGAAATTAAATATAGAAAAATACAGGTTTTACAGTGAAAAATGCAAAATACAGAGGATATTATTATAGTAAATAATGGTAAAAAAAAATGAATTTAAGAACTGCCATAAAAGTAGTACTGGGTCTTAATGGGGTAATTTTTTCTCTATTTAGCCTGTCTTTGGTGGTTTATTTGTTTGGTATGGTATTATCCCTTATCTGTGAAAATCAGGTATTTTCATATATTGAATTGACTGATCATGTAATTTTCATAAACACTCATATCTGTATTGAAAAACCTGAAAAAAAGTTTTTTTTTGTTTAGCAATATATAATTAATTGTACATAAAAACAAGCATCTTCAATCACTCTAATTTGTCAAACTATGTGAGCTTTAATGGTGAATCGATGCTTCAGAACATGTTCACTACAAAGCCTCGGAACATCCAAATGAGTCAGGTCTGATGCAAGTGAAAACCGCATTGAACTAAATTATTCAAATGTATTGATAGGAGCAGTGGTTCAAAGGTTATTAATTATTTTAGATCAGTAGATGCTTTTGTTCGCCAGGGGCTGTTTAGGTCTTTGAGGGTTAACGCATCTTTGCCCGTCTAAAGAAACATCTACGCTGCAGGAACTGTTGTTACCAAATGGATAGACCGCTTCTTGAACTCTACTATAGGCTGTTTTCTTATCTCTACACTTGATACAGTGCAGTATATCGGGACCAAATGTAGGTAACTGCCGTCATTCAATTGAGCAATGTAAAAGGATTCACCCATTTGGCACAACTGGAAAAGAATCCCGGTTCTTATCTTCTTGTTGGACAAGCTACATGTGTTTACTCTGACAGCTGTCAAAGTGTATCTCATTCTCTGCAAAGCCATACACCATAGAGTTTTGGGATAGAGTCCAAGTCAAACACAATGGGTTATTTTCCTGATTAGCAGAACATGAGCCAAAGAGCAGGACTAATCCCAGAAGTCTTTGTGTTTTACAGTGTGCGATGGTGACATAATACATTTGTAAGCTGTGAATTATATTTATATGCTTACTTCGCTTGCCATTTAGTAAAAGTTAAGAGATATTTTCTTTACATTTCTCTGATCACATATAATCATATGAATGTCTCACTGCTTCATAAACTGTCACTTGCAACATTAGACTTACGAAGGAATAAATCTTTGCTATTTTTCCAATAATTTCTTGGTCCAGTTGACATCTTACCTGTGAGACATACCTCTGATTAAACCTTGATTGCGGGTGAAGTCTGTTATGCATTTTTAATGAAGTCAGGATAATCGTCAAATTTTATGACATGGAGAGAGGTGGAAATTGGTTCCATGGTCAGTCTGAGAAATGATGAGAATTTGACCTGCACCGATGGTGCTGATAGCCAAGCATTAGTCATGGGCTTCCTGTAGCTGCAGTGTGTGACAGTGCTAATGACAGTCATTTTGTAGCGTGACCATGCGATGGAATATATTTATGGGGGGCTAAAATGCCAGAAATTGGCACCACTCACTTTTACCTTGTGACATTAACATTTTATTTTTAAAATATCAAAAGTGCTCATACAACTTGGAATTAATCATCAAGAGAAAAAATGTTAATTAGGTAGACATTTCAGACAAAGAAATCTACTTCATTTTGTCAAATGTGGAATATGATACTGAAGGGAACACTATACTTGTGTTTTCAAGTGATGATGTACATTTCATAACACCAATAAATTGCTTTTAGGCGTAATTGGATACAAATTAGTATCTCTTAACTGATGTTCACTGACATTTAAACAAGAATTTTCTTTTTGCCTCATACCAGGGTTTGGAGGGTTGAACTGTGAAATCAACTATGATGAATGTTTGCATGGATACTGTGCCAATAATTCCACATGTATTGACCTGGTAGCAGACTATGAGTGCATCTGTCCTTTGGGCTTTACTGGTGAGTTATCTGTGTCATCATCATTTTCATAGTTTAGACTTTAATGAATCTAGCGTAGATTGATGACTCTTCAACTGTGATAACCGTCAAAAATTGTCTCACTATCTACAGTATATTATTAAAGGGAAGTGGACTCTGTATTTGTGTGTGTGTCTTGGGCATCACACAAAATCTGGAAAGAGCTGACTGCTGCCATCTGGCATACTTTTTGGACAAGGAACAGACTAGCAAAAACAAGAAGTTGATAGGACCAACATTTTGGGAGATATTAGTCATTTTAGAATACAATAGCCTTACATTCACATTGCTATGCCCAGAATCATAGAACCATAGAATTGAAGTGGGTTACCTAGCAACAGATAAACAATAGGGCCACATTGCCATGGTGTCCAATTTCATGTGCAGAAACAGACATGCCAGCTGAGAGGTTATTCAACTGAAAAGGCTGTGGAATTTACCAAGAAAGTATAGACTTAGTAAATATAAACAAATATCTTTTCCCAAAAGTCAGCTCTCCCCAGCATACAAACTACCGATGTGCTCATGTAAGAGTCCATGTTCCAGTTTCGGATTGACTGCAGTTGATTAAGTATAAAGATCTATTTATTTATAGCAGTATTTCTCAAACTGTGGGGCGGGCCCCCTAGGGGGGGCGCAAAGGCTTGCCAGGGGGGTATGGGATCACTCCTGGGTGTTATTTTTTTCTTCAGGTCAGAACATGTAGCAGGTGGAACTAATGCTTTAGCGTTTGAGCACTCTGGACTCATTTTAGGGACGTACAATGAACAAATCTACTGCCATGGTGATCTGTCATGAGACTAGACAAAGAGTTTAGGTTTGGAGAATGGACAAGGATTGGACTGGAAAAGAAAAATGTGCAATGTTTCTGTTTTTGCACAGTTTATACAGTTTGCACTTTGATGTTCTGAGATCTGCAATGGAAATGGGCTCATTGCAGCCACTGATATCGTTAAAATGTTCATCTTTGTTTCCAATGTTTGCTTGTTCTAAAAAAAAAACTAACTTTATTGTCATAGTTGTAAGATAATTGCGTTTTTCCTATTTTTATTTGGGAAAAAAATATCTCAGGGAGCAGTCTTGTTGAGTTGATTTGTATTGTTCAAGCAAAAATCTAAGTTATTTTTAATTTGAACAGAAAATTATTCAAGGAAAATCAAAAAGTATTGTTACGATATTGATGTTTCTTTCAATAGAAGTTATAATTGCACTACTGTTACTGTGTTGTTGGGGTTGAGGGGGGCCTGGAGATTTTTCGTCCTCCAAAGGGGGGCCCGACAAAAAAAGACTGAGAACCACTGATTTATAGCAAAGTGGAATATAGCACTCTCAGATTAGATTTTATATCTGATGATATTTACATGTGTCAAACACCATAAAACAGTTTTTAAAGCCAATACTGAGCATATATTAATAGCTCAAAAGTAATATATTAATATTTACATTTTATTCTGCACTACATGAGTCAAAAATAAGGAAGCAGTAGTGTCAAGGATTTACAGTAAAGGAATATAAATTGTGTTACGCAGTACTTGTAATTTTATATTGACAATAGCATAAGTTAGATAGATATAGAAATCTGTTTTGAGCTGTGGAGAGAAACTGTAAAAGTAGAAGACATGAGGCTCTTACTTAATCTGGTTCCATTAAACAATGCATACTGCACCAATCATGCTACTTAATCACATGGATGATCATTACTCTCTGTAGTAGAAATCACTAGTGCAATGAGGTAACATAATGTTAATGGAGTCCTCTTTTTTTCTTGTATCAGTCTTTATAGTGCTCATTTAGTAATCTGTATTTACCTTTCAGGTAAGAATTGCTCAACAGCTGTCTCTACATGCACATCAGATGGTGAGTCCTGCAGAAACGGAGGAACCTGTTCCCATAATCCAGCCGGGGAAATACAGTGTATCTGCCCTCCAGGTATTTATACAAACAGTGTATTATTACAGTGGATTTGTATGAATTCTCTTTTTGATATTAAGATATTAAACTTCAGTGATCCTAAGCTGTATAGTTAACCGGAGTGTGTCACATGCTTTTTTTTTCAGTTTATTCTACATCATTCCTTCTTGTAAATTCACCTCATAAAAACATATTAGTGTTGTATATTACTGTGTTATCACTCAAAAAGCTTTTACCTCCAAGTGAATAAAATTAGAAAGCACATGTACAAATCCACAAATTAGTTACAATTGGTGAAATGAGCCACACACTACAGTTTTCTGTAGGTTTTGTACTGTTGCTGAAATCCCTCCTTGGTTTTAGTGCTTTAGGCGCTGGCTGGATAAAATATGTAAATCAGCAGAGAGGAAAAACACTGGCAATGACAGTATTACGTGAAATCACAATCCATGATGGCTGCCAGACGTGGGAAAGCAGGATACTGTACACAGCACAGCACATCAATCACTTTCTTTGATCCCACCTCTTACAGGATACCATGGCAATGACTGCTCCTCATCTGCGAACCGATGTGTGTCTAATCCTTGCGACCCTGAAGGGACTCTCTTCTGTGAAGAGCTGGCAAACACTTATAGATGTGTGTGTCAACATGGCTACACTGGGGTGCACTGCAAAACACCTATAAACTACTGTGTTGACGGCCTGTGTCAACAAGGTTCAGTGTGTGTGGATCTATCGCCAGGGTTCAAGTGTGATTGTTTACCAGGTAGGTTCGACATCCAGCCGAGGCTTGTCTTAAACACAGGCATTTACTTGAATGATCATGTCCACAGTAGACTAACTCCTGGCCTGATGCTTTCACTTGTTCAGCTTCCTTCACTGCGGGAGTCTAATCTCTCTGGCCTTAAGCAACAACACATAACAGCCTTATAAAGTGTGTAAGTCAGAGCTGAGTTGTGATCGGACTTCAAAGCAGTGCAGATGCTTTAAATGTGTGAATGCCCACTTAAGGTTCAGGAGTGTGTTTTATTAATGTGTGAGTTAACAAATAGAAATGCATGTATTTAAATCTGATTAAATAAAGCTAATCATACACTGTAAAAAAAAATCCTGTTGTTTTTACGGAAAAAAACTGGCAGCTGTGGTTTCCAAAACAATACGTAAACTAGAAGCACTCAGAGAGCGCAGACCTCTGCCAAGGCTGATCAGTGCCCCCCCCCCGTGGGCCCCCCCACCCCCGATCACCACCAAAATTTAGTCATTTCTTCCTTATCCCATTTCCAACAAACCCTGAAAATTTCATCCAAATCTGTCCATAACTTTTTGAGTTATGTTGCACACTAACGGACAGACAAACAAACAAACAAACAAACAAACAAACCCTGGCAAAAACATAACCTCCTTGGTGGAGGTAAAAACACATCCAACAGTAAACTTATTTACGAAGTAACATGTAGATTTAACAGTTTAAACATGTAGATTTAACTGGTAAATAGACTGTACTTATTTAGCACATTTTCTCCACCTTCATGGTGTCCAAAGCACTTTCCAAATCCACCAGGTCCAACTGGGAACACTTCAGTGTCTTCCATGTGAACTTTGACATATCAGTTGGAGCCAGGATTCGAACCACCAACCCTTTGGTTATTGGACGAGCCACTCTACCAACTCTACCAACCCATTAATTTACAAGTTTAAAATGTTACATTTTTCTAACTTTATATATATATATATATATATATATATATATATATAAAGCAAATAGGCCATTATTTCAACATTATGGTCTTGCAATTTAAACTGCACCACATTGTTTTTCAATATTCAGTTTTATTTTCTAAAAACAATAAAAATACATAATTCCTACATACTAATCTGGTTTTGTTCACATACTCTTCCTGTAAAAACTACAGCTATATTTGATTTAATCGTCAACACAAAAATCTTAAATAAACAACTTTGCATTGTATTGTCACTTACAGTTTTTTTATGTTGCAAATTTACAACTTTTGGTGTTAATTCTACGGTCATTTTTTACAGTGTATTCAGTATTTTCTGTGAAATGTTTACCAGTTCAAAATACTGATAGTTTCAGTTCACTGTAAAAGTTCAAGTACTTAAGATGCAGTTATAATGTGCAGTTAATTGAGAGAATAGTTTGACATTTTGGGAGGAAGAATCTCTTGCTCACTAATGTCTTATATGTGTACATAGGTTATATCAGCATAAGAGGTAGAAGCCAACCAGTCTGCACAGATCTACGTATGCTAAGGGACTAAACTCTTGAAAGGACTCAACTTATTACATCTGGTTTGTTTAATCCTTTTAGAAGATAAAGTGTAAAATTAACTATTTTGTGTTTTATGGGGAGGGTCTATTGTCTGATGAAGAACAGCAACTTTCTGTCTCCTCCAGTTGCCTGGCAACTGCTGCATTAATTGCAGTGCTTTTACTTTTGCCTTGGAAAAAAGGAAAAAATTAAGAAAATTAGCAAATCATCATACTATATAGTTAAGTTATATTGTTAATTTATTCCTCTCTGTTAACAAAGCTTTATCCATATATGAGAGGTTGTCGTTAGAGTGCTACCAAAAAAAAAACGACAGGAATACTTGTGAAAGGTTGCAAAATAAAAAGAGCACTTCTGGTTTTCTCTCTGTAGGTTTAACTGGACAGTTTTGTGAGATAAACATTGACGATTGCGAAAGAAAACCATGTGGAATCCTAAGCATTTGTAAAGATACTCTCAATGGCTACCAGTGCTTTTGTGCGCCTGGATTTATTGGTAAGTGACAGTTATTAAGTAGTTATTCTGAAAGGGAGACTTGATTCTCAGAGGCAATATGTCAACATGTGCACCTTTCATGCTTTCCTAGGAAATAACTGTGAGATTGAAGTAAATGAATGTTTCAGCCAGCCTTGTCGTAACGGAGGCTCCTGCATCGATGAGCTCGACTCCTTCAGCTGCCAGTGTCCTCTTGGAATAACAGGTATTTTATATCCGTACCATGACCGCTCAGATTTTATGTGACCAATGAGAAACGGTAGCCAACTTCATACCAATATGTATTCAGCGGTAGACTTCAAAATAGATTGTCAGACAGCTTTGGAAGTAATTATTAGACCAATTAGACAGTTCAAGAAATGTTAGTTATGACAGACGCATAATTTAAAAATGTGCCATAATGAACTCCAAATGAACATCAACAAAACCACAATTTACTCAACAACAAATGAATTAAGAATATCTGATGTTGAAAAACTATTTAGAAACAAATCATAATCCAAAAGTAGAATATCTGAAGGAAATTTAAGGGGCTAATGTATTGAATAGAGGATGACTGGTGTTCTAATTATTATTTACAAATTTGAAGAAATAAGACGTATGGTTTTTTGTGATTATCTCCGTGCCCCCCCCCCCCGCTGTTTCCTTTATCGCTGTGTCCGACCTGTGTCCCTCTGTTTTCCCTTGTCTGTCTCTCTCATCTCCTATCTCTCCATCTTCTGTAGGTCCATCATACATTGAATTGTTGTTGAGTCTGCATCCATGATCAAGGCTTTTGAAACTGTGCGTGTTTACTGCGAAGCCGGCATTTTCCCATTTAAAGGGAATTTGAATGGCTCTGTATACGTTGCTATGGGATACTAGTGATTCCAGTTTGAAACCTTTACAACCGGTCCTTTATATTTCCAGAAAAGCTGCTTCTTTGTTTGTTTTGGATTAAGGAAATAATTCACATGGTCCACAACAGCACCACCTACAGTATAACAGTGAAAACACGGATTGATGGAAAATCTCGTCAATGGCGGGGAAAGAGTTTTTGTTTTTTTTTCTCCATGTGGTATGATTGGACTTCGTGGACATCTTCCGCTGGCAGGAAATTTGCATGAAAGCATCACAAACATGGAGGACAGTCGACTTGACTTATAACATGGAGTAATATTAACAGGAATTGTTTCAGTAGAACTTCGTATGGAAGAAAATACACAGTCAAATGTGACGTTAACTGAACTTATCAAACAATTTCAGCACTTATGATAAATATATACTGTTACCTTGATATAAAATTACATGTAACATGATAGAAGATACCCATTTTGCCATTGTACTCTTTAGGGATGTAACGATATGAAAATTTCATAACACGGTTATTGTGACCAAAATTATCACGGTTATTATTACGGCGATATTGTTGAAATTGTGCTCAAAATGTTCAAAAAGTACTAATACACACACTGAAATAATTTAACCAAGTTGTATTTTTAAAAAAATCATAATAATAAAATAAAATAATTGGCACAATGTACTTTCGTTGGTAGAAACATTCAAATATTAACCCTTAGTGGTCTGAGCCTATATTGTCCGTTTTTCAGTACTTTTGATTTTGCCTTTATACTCTATAAAAACAAATGTTTACTATACCCATGTTTGATATCTTTTTTTCAGCACAACTTCATCTATATCATCTGCCTATTATTTTTTTCACTTTAACCTACTATATCAACACAAAAGGACAGAAAACACACAAAAAATATATAAAATCTGATTTGAAAAATGTATATAATTTATGGCATAAATAACACAAAGATGCTTAACGAACCTTTTCAAAGACTTTAAAAGTGAATATTGGTTCCAAATATTAGGTAATATAAAATTAAAATTGTAATAAATAAAAACTATACTCAAATATTTGACATAAAAGCAGATTTTTACATAGGACTTTTTCCCCTAAAAGTGCGGCAGTTAAACACAGTTATCATAATAATTGGAATTTAAACGGTTATACTAACCATTGGCAATTTTACCACGGTTTATCATTATACCAATAATCGTTACATCCCTAGTACTCTTAAATGGGTTATATGTAGTATTGATATTTCAGCTATTTATTTATTTTATTTATGAGTCAAATAATGTAGCCCCATTCTCAAAATGAAAAAGTATTTTTACTCATTTGGATTTTTTAATTTTAGATTTCAAATTGAATTTTGGTAACTATTTGCTGGGGAATGTTTTGAAAATTAAATCTCAACTGTGTTTTTCTTTTTCATTTTAATTAAATAAAAGAACGAGTCTTGAAAAAGAAAATGAAAATGCAGATTCGACAATTTATTAATGTTTTTATTTATGAGTCAAATAATGCAGCCATATTCTTAAAATGAAAAAGCATTTCTTCAAATCCATTTTAATTTAGATTATGGTAACTAATCGCTCCCATAGAAGTCACATACCAGAATACAGGAAAACAAAACCACCAACAAACCAACACTATGTATCCACAGACTGAATCAGTCCCTGAATAAAGTATGAAACTAATTGTTTACACACATCTGTATAATAGTGTCATTGAGTTTTCTTCTTCAAACTAAAACTCATAAGCAGTTATTTTAACTGTCACTCAAAATAACCGTATAACTCTGTTTTTAGACAGAAAACAGACTCAATAAAACCACAAATCACCTCTGTTTTCTATACTCTCTGTCAATAGCTGCATTAACGATCTGTTTGGAATCCTTCAAACAAGGTCAAAACTGTCACAGTTTAGTCTGAACTGTAGATCAACAAACTTAGCAAAAATAGTAATGTCATATACTAACTTTATACCTACATAAGCCTTATAATCAAACTCACTCGTGTAGAAGAAACACTGCCTTTTCAACATCAAACTCCATTCTTTTCATTTAGAGCTGTGTAGTGGTGAAAACAACAACAGTGCCTCAAGCTTTTATATTTGACTCTTAAAACTTCCCTGGTCCATTTATTAATTTATTTTTTTTAGCACATAACAGTTTAATACAATGTTGATTTAAAATATAAAAGAAACAAAAAAAAAAAAGAAAACTACCAAAATACATGTAAAGACAAAACAATAATAACAACATATGAATAATAATAACATCAAACAACATGTGCCTGGGAGCGGTAGAAGCTAAAAAGGCTTATAAAACACCACGCTCATACAAACTAAAGAGTTAACTATGAATAAAATAAAATTATTTTACAGTCAACAAAACATAACAGGTTCCGCTATCTGAGTGTAAACATATTCAGTTAATAAATGTACCATCCAATACATTGGAACCTCTAATGATACTTTTAAGCCATTTTTTCTTTTATATTTGAAACTAGAAATACTACATATAGACCCTGTAAGTGATCAGCATTGATATTTTAATACTTACAGGGAAATAAAATATAGGCTCATTCCGCTAAGGTAAATGAACACAAGTACTAATAAATTATAAAAGTAACTGTTGTGCAGAAAGTATCAGCCTATTTGGTAATTTGGAATAAATGCAACAATGATAACCTTGTTTATTTTCCTAAGACTTACTGACAAAATAGATTAAATGACTATAAGAATGTCAAAAATAAAATTTACACTTTACGGATTCATATTCATTAACACTGCGTATTTTTAAGTTTTCAGTAATGAAGCACATTCAGCATACAGAGGTAGAATGCCTGCTTTTACTTGTATCCTCATTAACTCCATACAGAGGTAGCTTATGGATATACCAGCCAAGTATCAGCTATGTGCTTCCATGCCAAGCATATACTGTATACAAACAGCCTATTTTGTTAATACTGCAACAGCATGCAATCTATATAAATATGATGTGACAGTTGGTGTTGATTGAGAAAATGGAGCTGATTACAGACAGTTGAACTGTAGCACAGTACAGTAGAGAGAGGCTTTCATCCTATATTCCATCTGACCTTGAAACCTCTCAATAATGGAAAGTGTCTATTGAAGAATAGAAGACATTGGAATCCCATCAGGATATTTTTTTTTCTTTAAATGTTTAAATGGCTGTCTGTGGTTACGTGTAGCAAATCAGCTCAGCCCAAAAAACACATTCTTTTTGTATCTTCCATGTACAAAAGGGAAATTATGGTTGACTTAGAAGATAGTCAACCTTTGTCCAAACATAAATGTCTGTCTGAAAATATCCCAAAAATCATGGCAATTGAGTAAAATGCTCTAAATCAAAATGGAATGTCCATCCAACCATCCTGTCTCGTATTTGCTGCCAATATTTCTGAGAAAATCTCATAAAAGGATGTAGGAGAAATGATTCCACTTCTAATGCTGACATTTTTGGACCCAGGCTTTTCTTTATATATATATATATATATATATATATATATATATATATATACACACACAGGGTGGGGAAGCAAAATTTACAACATTTAGTGAACATTTAGTTGTTTTTTCTCAGCAGGGACTGCGTCAATTGTTTTGAAACCAAACATATACTGATGTCATAATCATACCTAACACTATTATCCATACCTTTTCAGAAACTTTTGCCCATATGAGTAATCAGGAAAGCAAACGTCAAAGAGTGTGTGATTTGCTGAATGCACTCGTCACACCAAAGGAGATTTCAAAAATAGTTGGAGTGTCCATAAAGACTGTTTATAATGGAAAGAAGAGAATGACTATGAGCAAAACTATTACGACAAAGTCTGGAAGATACTATTAAAGAAGAATGGGAGAAGTTGTCACCCGAATATTTGAGGAACACTTGCACAAGTTTCAGGAAGCGTGTGAAGGCAGTTATTGAGAAAGAAGGAGAACACATAGAATAAAAACATTTTCTATTATGTAAATTTTCTTGTGGCAAATAAATTCTCATGACTTTCAATAAACTAATTGGTCATACACTGTCTTTCAATCCCTGCCTCAAAATATTGTAAATTTTGCTTCCCCACCCTGTCTGTATATATATATATATATATATATATATACGAGGGCTGTTCAATAAGTTCATGGCCTCACCCAGAAATACTGGTTGTTATAATACAGGATGTTACATTCTTTCGTGATGGGATAGTGATGCTTGAACATCGATGGACCAAGTGCATTGCTGTAAATGAGATTATGTTGATAAATAAAATATAAATTATCAGTCTGTGTTGTTCTGTTCTGGGTGAGGCCATGAACTTATTGAACGGCCCTCGTATATATAAAAAATACCCTGTCTGCACTATTACAGATATTTTGGAAAAGGAGCAGTCTTTTCTCCATTTGGGCCTCTCGTTCATACCTAAGCAGTGTTTTAGATCAATAAAACAGCTTTTCAGGTATTTAAGATAATTTACAAAGTGATGATTTTTAATAAATCCGGTTTGTGTGGATCCATATGGACAGGGAAGACTATGTGCGAACAACTGTGTAACGAACATGCACCTGAAACATCATATATATATATATATATATATATATATATATATATATATATATATATATATATATATATATATATATATATGTATATGTGTATATATATATATATATATATATATATATATATATATATATATATATATATATATTATATAGGTGCATAAGTCAATATTTTAGCTAAAGTGGATTTAGGAGACAGTTGCATTTAATGGTGTTGTGGCAAAATCTATATAAAACTAGAAAAGCACTTGGAGAGCGCAGACCTCCACCAAGGCAGATCAGATTCCCTTGTTATAAGCCATTAAAATATGATCCATTATAAGTAAAGGCAAATGTTTAATATTTGAGAAATTCATTTAAAAAAAATTCAAAAATCAAAATTTCTGAAAACCGTGAACAGATTGTGTAGATGAAATGATCCCCCAGGTGAATCTTTAATTCTCCAGTGAGAGCACAGCATTGTGTCATCTGCACATACACATTCATTTGGTGCATCAGTACCAGGAAGTGAACCTACTCAGTTAAAAACAGCACCAGTCCTGTGTCCAATAGTTCATGTCAGTAAAGAAACATCTAGCTTTGAGTTCGACTACATCTCTTGTCGCACTTGATACACACCACCAAGTATTTCACCATATTCTTTGAGAGTTATCTAAAAAAAATATTACAGTAGACGTATTACAGACAACACCCGCAGTAAATCCACAAATCATCTCAGTGTTCCATTCAGTTTTAGTTGTCAATAGCTACACCAAAGATTTGCTCTGAATTGTTCAAACAAAGTCACAATTGTCCCAGGTTTTTCTGAATCTTGGATCAACAAGCAGTGAACTAAGCAAACATAATATAACAGTGGTTTTCTACCTCTATAAACTTGATTGTCAAACTCACTTATAGAGAAGAAATACTGCCATTTCAGCATCAAATTCCATTATTATTCTGTAGAACTGTGTGAATACATTCAGTGTCTCTGGAACACAATAGACTGACATATGGGTGCTTCTATCAAACTGGGTTCATTTTGGTATCTGGTACTTTACCAGCTTTTTAGACCCAATAATGAAAGAGAAATTTAGACATATTTCCCCCCAGGATGTACCTAATGAATTAAAAAATATATATTGGGGCGAAAAATAGGACCAAAAATAGATGTCAGTGCATTTGATCTGGAAAACATGGCTTGAAATGGTCTTATATAGTGCTATAAATAAAGACGCCATGTTAAATTTGATGATCCTACTGGGTTTTCTAATCCAGACATGGAGGTTTTTCATGAATCTCAGTCTCATTCCAGGTTTATGTAACCCATCGTGTCCACCTGCGTTACATGCAGAACCTGCCCATTTAAACACATATAAATCGCGAGTGATTTTGCAACAGCGGCCATTTTTGTGAAACACTCTGCCTAGCATAACTGGTTTGATTCCCAAAATGTACCTGTGAGAGAATAAAAAGATATTCTAAAAAATAGTTGCGTGTAATTTTTGTGTCTTTTTTTTACTGTGTTACATGCAGATTCTTGAATAAAAACAATATAAAAGTGTGTTTTATCTGAAAAATAGTTTCTCTTTTATCTCAGTAAATATTTACTCTTAAAACACATCAAACTTACTTCATGACATTAGTCTACACCTGGTTTGAATTTTTAGCCCCCATGTCCCGTTTTTAGGGACCAGTTTCATAGAAGCACCTATATCTCATATAACATCAGAACTCTTTGGTCATTGTTCAAATCAGGGGTGTCCAATCCTGGTCCTCGAGGGCCACTACCCTGCATGTTTTAGATGTTTCCCTCTTCCAGTACACCTGAAGGTCATGATGTGGACACCCCTGGTTTAAATGGTACAGACATACATATAACACTTTACTAAATGCAACAAAACTCACAATTCAACATTTGTCTCATCTTTGCAGGTACCTACTGTGAAGTGAACATAGATGAATGCATTTCCTCTCCCTGCCTCCACAATGCCACATGTGTGGACCTTGTGCACGGCTACAAGTGTGTTTGCAGACCAGGCTTTACAGGTAAGGCACCGCTCTCCATGGACCTAGGTAAAAAAATGTTTTTGTACGTATTCAGTGAAAAAAGTAGTTATTTTGTAGCTGGCAATTGACATTCACTCCTGCAAATGACATCCTACACACATTAATATTTATGGAAATATGCAATACTTGTTGTGAATTTCAATACAGGTAACAAAATGCACAGTCTCAGAGGTGAAGCAGGGTTTTAATAGTTATTAAACTTGACTGTGTAATGTTTGCAGGGCTTTAGTATTAGACCACATTATGTTGTAAATGTTTCACACACCGCACAATCCATTTGGACATCTAAACATTTTTTTTTCAGTGCTTAGCAGCTTCACTGTACTGATTTAGAGGATTTCAGGCTCATTTTGATCCATTTATACTCTGCAGTCTACTCACAAATGCTTTTTTAATAGGTCAAAGTATTGAATGCTTGAAAGAATGTTCTACAGAAAGATTTTTTGTTTAAGTGGCCTGATAAAATGCTCATGTCGAATGTCATACAGCTAAAACATCAAGAACTATTATGTACTGCAGCCTAAATGTGTTTTATACAAACAGTAGATTACAGTATAATGACTTAAAGGGGTGATATTTTGCTTTTTTTTTTTAAATGGAATTCTGCATTTTAAAACGTTTCCCTGTGGTCTACATAAACTGTAAATGCTTGGGTCTGCATTCTTCATTAATTCAACTCTACAGGTCCATCTTCAGCCCTGTTTCTTAGTAATGACATGAGAAAGGTCACCCATTCACACACTCATACACCAGTGGCGGCTGCTGCCATGCAAGGCAGCTGCCTGGCCCTACTAGGAGCAATTCAGGACACTTTGACATGTGGCCAGTCAGAGCCAGGATTCAAACCACCAACCCTTTGGTCAATGGATGACCCGCTCTACCAACTGAGCCGCCCCTCCTGTGTCAGCTTTCTGTTATCATCTCTTATGTTATCGGGTTGGTTTTGACCCATGTCTTAAATCAGCTGTAAAATACACTAAAAACAATTATCTATCATCCAGTTTGTTTCTCATCTCTTGGTTACCTTGTTAGACTTCCTTATCCATGAAAAGATTGGTTTTTACCTTCGGCCACACTGGCTGCAGGGTATTGTAATCAGTTGGTCGTCCGTCCATCCATCCATCCATCTGTCTATCCAAATACTTTGCCATGCACTGATAAATCAGGCCACTGGGGGCAGCAGTGCACCAGATTAATCCGGCCGAGGGTTTTCAAGTGTGCGCACTTTATGTTAATATTTTTGGTGTGAGTCTCTGGGCCTTTTTTTTTGTCAGTATACCCCTGCATGTGCACTCTGTAGTCACCAACTCTATACTGAACTGACCTCACATGTGTGGACATGCCCGTCTTCACTTGTTTTGTTTTTGTGCAGGTATATTAGATAACAAGACAAAATGAGAATCCCCAAAAGCTCATATGAGTGGGAGAGGAGCTGGCTGTCAGTGTGTTGGCTGACAGTGCACTTATGATTTCAGTTTTAGCTCTAATTATTACTTTATAATCTTATTTTTATAACTGGCTTGACACCAACACTAACAACACAAAGGTCATAATTTCAGTCAGAGCATTTCATAATTTAGGGGAAAAAAAATAAAAAAAAATTGTATTATTTTGTTGAAATAGAGGTTCTTGATAAAGTCAAAAAGCCTTGATGTAATATACAAATTTTATGTGGTTCTTTTATGCATTTAAAACCTAAAATGGTTTGGTGCCGACCCTAACACACAAGGAAGGTTAAATGCACATGAGCCACTTCACACCCACCCCCCTACAGGTTTTTGGCTGTGCTGCTCTGTCCCGTTCAGCCGCTTGTGTTCATTAATACAACCAACAACTGAACATTTTAGGTAATCGGCTCGAAGTTTAGACATATTTTCAGTATGGAGAACAACCACTGCTGCTGATAAACAGTTATGGCATACTCAGAGAAATGTTCATAGGAAGTCTTGACCTTATATGTGCAAATGTCGTGATGTAACTAGTTATAGATGTAACAAATTAAGAAGGAATTAAAACAGGTTGTAGAAATCCACTTGATTTTTGCCAAAAGGAATATAAAGATAGCTTTGCAGCACCTGGAGGGTTCAAATTCAAACTTTTTGAACTATTAGGGTCCCCAAACACACAAATACATGTACTAAAGACTAATAAAAGTAGGTTTAGCAAAATATGACCCCTTTAAGAGCCATCAACACAGATACAGTGATCTAAGTTTGGTGACTACAAACATAATACATTGACTAAAATGTCACATTTGGAAAAAAACAACCTCCTTTATTCATTTATTACATGTATGTACAGTAAATGTGTTTGCAGTTTGTCAGCTGTCACTGACAGGCCCTCATATCCTCCTAATGTTTTAAGAACAGCAGAGTGGTGTGCACACATTTTGTAAGCTACTGTTTCAGAGTAATGATTTCCCCACATGAGGTTCTGTGATACCAACTGTTCCAAGTACAGCGATGAATAATGAGTGTAGTCGAAAACAAACATAATCTATTTCCACCTTAAAACGTCAAACGCAAGATAGTTTCCTAATAATAATTCCTCCCAGAGCAAGATTTATAGCATATTGTGAACAATTTAACTTGTAAAATCTTATGATTAAACCAGCTGGCTTTTCTAAATTTGTCATAATTTGTTGTAGAGAACTTTTTTGAATGACCAGAAATGTACTTAAGTATTGTTCTGGTTATGATGATGGTGTTTATTGTTTTATACTTTTTGTGACAACACCAAAGGAAACTGTCTGAGAAATTATTGCTTTATTCTGTAGTGCAGTCATCTGTTATCACCAGCTTTTCCATTGTGTGTTTATGTGAAGTGCAGTCAAATCAGCTTCTGCAAAAAAAAAAAAAAATACTTAGAGGTGAATGTTTTTCTAGTGTGTTGTTGAAATGTTTCACCTGTAGAATAGACAGCACCCTCCAGTTGTTTCCTTGTTAACTTTTAGGCAATGCAGCGACACTTCCATGTAACATATGTATGATCTGTGTTGTTTTCGCCACAGGTGCCAAATGTGAATTTGACATTGATGAGTGTGCTTCATCTCCCTGCAAGAACGGAGCCACTTGCATTGACCAGCCTGGTAATTACTTCTGCCAATGTGTGGCTCCATTTAAAGGTAATAAGCACCAAGGGAATGGGGACAAAAGCAAAGTTAATTAACTTCACATGCTATTATTTTCCCCTGTCTGAACTCACTTCACATGTCTTAACAAAATTAGTACATCTTCATTTTCTATGTGTAGTTAAATAAAGAAAACTGGAGTAATTACCAAGATGTTACCTATGATAGTTTGTTCTGCCTCATAAGGCCCAACCTCCATCATTTGTTTAGAGGAAAGATGCAGCAAAAACCCAATTGAAGACTCACTTCTGACTATTCTGTTCATCCCAGTACAGAGAGTCTATCTTGAAGTCTTGCTTCAGAGGAGCACAAAGGGCTCTATCATTAGTAAATGAGAGAAACATTTGTCCAGCCGGATTCTTTCTAGACATATAGTCATCCTCAGAAACCTAGCAACCAGTTCAGAAAGACCTTGGTCAAAACCCAAGGACTACACTGACAGATCTAATGAGATTGTTGGCTGTGAGATCTTCCTGGAAGGACAACACTCAGGGCAGCACTTCACGAATCTAGGCTTTAAAGTAGAGTGGCCAGAAGGAAATGACTCCTGAAAAAGATGGAATTTACAAAAAGGCACTTCAAAGACACACTGACGGCATGAGGAGAAATTTCCAAGCTGTGATGAAAATGAAAAAGGAAGTATTCAGCTCTAATTCATATAACATTCATAACTACACAAAGTACAGAAGAAATGAGCCACAGTCTGTATGCCTTGTAACATTATCTTTACTGTAAAGCCTGGTGGAGCCAATATCACAATGTAAAGTGGATTTTTCCTCAAAGATCAGACCACAACTGATCATTTAAGAAATTATTAGGATCTACCATTAAAGTAGGAGCCTATAACAATTTTTATTTATTACCCCACTCTCCGAAAGGGGAGGCAAGGGGTATTTGTTTTTGATTGGGTTTGTTGGTTTGTTTGTTTGTTTGTTTGTTTGTTTGTTTAACACATACCAAATTGGATTTATAGATTGTCAGTGACCCAGAATAGATCTGATTACATTTTGGGAAAAGTAGGTCAAAGTAACAAAAGTTTTGGAATTTTTTAAATCTTTTTTTTTTCTTTTTTCATTTAATTATAAAAGACAAAATTCACATGTCTGTAGCAACTAAATTATTGTTTAATTCATGCCAAATTGGGTTTATAGATGGCCAGTGACCCAGAATAGATCTGATTACAGTTTGGAAAAAGTAGGTCAAAGTTCAAATTTTTATGAATTTTTTTTTTTTTTTTTTTCATTGACTTATAATGGGCAAAATTTCACATGTCTGTAGTAGCAAAACTATCAATTGAATTCATACCAAACTGGGCTTATAGATTGCCAGTGACCCATAATAGATGTCATTACATTTTGGGAAAAATAGGTAACAGTTCAATTTTTTTATGAATTTTAAAAATCTTTTTTTTTTTTTTTCCGTTTGCTTACAATAGACAAAATTTCACATGTCTGTAGCAGCAAAACTGTTGATTGAATTCACACTAAATTGGGGTTGAAGTCTTTTTCCTTCTCCCATTTACTTATAATAGGTGAAATTTCAAATGTCTATAAAAACATCAATTTAGTTTCAATTTACTTCAAACTTGGCAACTGATATGCTGACATCACCACACACATAGACATGATGACATCAGCTGGATTGATGCCAAAATAAGATACAATACATGCGGGGGGGTGTTGTACCTGGCATCACTTGTTATGAGCATTTTTTTTGTTATTTAGGATTATTATACCAACAGCAGTTTTGACATCCATACAAATGAAGGAGGTCTCGTCTCCACGTACCACACTGTATCTCTTCGGATTTTGTTGTTGGACCCAATTAGCACCTTATTGTTACTTACTAAAGATCACACATGAGAGAACAAGTCTGTTTTTACCATTTTATTTAATACACAAACCTGTTTGGAGGGTTTCTCCTAGTTCTTTACTGTCCCCAAATGGGAAATACAGTAGCGTTGTTACAGGCTCGGTAATATGATAATAACTTGACAGTGGAAACTCTGCATCAGCCAAGAGGTTTGTGACAGCTGGTAGTATTTAAAAGCACAGAAAGTGGCAAACAGCTGCGAAGAGGGTTGCTTATTCGCAACGAAAGTGACAGGTCAGACAGTTATTTAATCTACCATACAGACAGTCATTTATTTTAGTGATGGCCAGTTATATAATTTGTTCTTTGCAGTTTTTTCGTTCTTCCAAGTTCTGTGTGTCTGACTGTAGATCTGTTGACAACTTTTTTTGCCAAAGATAGTGTCTGTTGTCTGGTTAAGAAAAAAAAGTACCTTGACTAGTACAGACGGTATCAGTGTGGTGAATTCAATCAGAATATGAATAGTCAGTTTTCCTTCAGGCAATGGAACTAAGTCAATATTCACATACACCACTGAGTTTCTAACTGTTAGCCAGCCTTTCTCAGCTCAACCTCAGATTATCAAAGGGTCATTCCATCCCATATTAACCAGATTTCAAAAAGTGCCCCGCATGACCCCCTCAGAAAATTCTGAAAAAAATCACACTTGTTCACCTACCAGATAAATGAACACATCCAAAATTTTAATGTCACATCTGTAATAGTTTAGGAGATACAGCACTTTGAAAATTAATTGTATTTTTTTTTTAATTTTATTTTGCAAATTTGCTTTTCAGCCAACTTTGAGGAGCTCTATCTCCTTAGGTATTCAAACCACACTGCTGAAACTAACTGTCTGGGGTGAAATCCCCCTGAAAACACCATATTTTGCATCAAAATAATTGTAGGCACCTTCATGTTTGGTCCATGAGGCCTTGAAATCAGGCCAAAAGGCTAATTCTTCCAAATGTCGTCTCTCTTCAGACTTGCACTGTGCCTTAATGGATGAATGTAGAGACCAAATTTTTTTTTGCATGGATTCTTATGGTCAAGATGCAACAATATGCTGCAAAAAGACAACATTTCAATGAAAAGTGTTGCTGTGAGGCAATGAATAGAATGGGTTGATTTTAATTTTTCACAAAAGTACTCTTTATTTGAGCACCCAAATTACCATGTGGCCAGTTAATGAAATTTTGAAATTTTTACGATGTCTTCATATATGTTTCAAGATGTGCACAAAATTTTAGCTTTGGGATAGAACTGGTTCTATTTTTAATATTTTTTTTTACTGCATGACTATATTTTCTTCAAATTGTATACAAACGTAGGTGTAAATGGCATTTTTAATAGTATGATGGCATTAATTATTACACAAGTTATGATAATAATTGAGATTACTTGAACTAGGGTGTGGAACTGCATGATGGTTCAGATAGAATAATTATAGATTTCCCAGAACTGGCTCAGGTTGATGCCTGTAGTAGAGACTTCTGGGAAATTGGATGGAGCTGGTCAGTTGACCCAATTTCACCAGGGTCAATGACATAAATGAAGCTAAGATTTACAGATATGACATTAAAATTTTGGATGTGTTTGTTTATCTGGTAGGTGAACAAGTGTGAATTTTTTCAGAATTTTCTGAGGGGGTCATGTGGGGACCATTGGTTGAATTGCCATGGAATGACCCTAAATAACTTATGTTAATTTTAAGATGATGCTACTATTACCCAATTGCTCAGTCAACAGTTATAATGTACCTCAAGTGTAATTTAATGAAAGCTTACAACAGCTGTTGGAATGTTGTTTCTTCACACATACACATGTTGTGTTTTTTTCCTGATCGTGTTGGCATTGGAATTTCATAAATTTTCCGTCATTGTTCCTGTCACTGTCTTTATGTGACTCTGCTTTACAGAAATAATCACAGGTAGGACATTTTTATTTTAATTTTTTAATATCTGAATATTGTCTGTGTCTATTTTTTGCATGTTTTTTGTCTGTAATGTCTTTGGTAACTTCTGTCCATGCATGGTCTTTCTTTATTTCTCTATTTATACTGTTGCTTGATAATTATAATGCATGACCTTAACACAGTCACTGCGGTCTAACAAGTTCCAACAGTGTGCTTGAACAAAGGCATTGTAATAAGGCAAATGGCAATTTTCATTTTTGATGCATTAGTAATGATGTTAAGTGCTGCACAGCCACAGGTGTGCGTCTATGAGCTGTTTTACATCACCATTAAACTTCAGTACCTTAGGAAAAAAGATACTGTTAATTTAGTCATAGTTTTGTACAGGCATAAACATTTAATTTTTTTTTTTTTTTTTTTTTTAACCCATACAGATCCAGACATTCACTATCAACCAAAAGCATCTACTGATCTAAACTGTTCATCCACTAATCCTATTAATCCATGTAAATAATTGGTGTAAAATGTAGTTTGTCATCTTTTCATGGTCATCAGATATGACCCATTTGGACGTTCGGAGGCTCTGTGTTGAATGTGGAAACACTGTCATCTTCTACAACATTGATTCACCACTAAAACCCATTGACTTTGATCAATGACAGTGGATGGAGACATTGGGTTTATGTTCAGTTAATGATATATTTTACTGAAAAAGTCACATTTTCTTCAGTTTTTTCAGTTTTGATACAATAACCTTCGACTTTGCTCTGGGCTTTTGTGAACATTTACATGATCAGTCAATTAAACACAGGAAAATACATGATTTTCACTGGGTAAAAAAATGCAAAAGTCAGAGGATAATATTATAATAAATGGTGATGAATCACCTAAGAAAGGTTAAATAGAGAGAAAAATTACTTTACAAATTGCCACAGAAGTCACACTGGGTCCTTATGGGTTAATTTATCAGCTTCAGTACTGTGGCCAATTAACTTCTAATGTCCTGTCCCTGAAACGAATTAAACGAAAACTCTGAATTCTTATTATTGTATTTAGCTGATCTCTTTCTACATTTATTAAATATGTAGAAAGAGGTCGGTTGGCTGGCAGGGTGTGTAATTTCTAACTGTAGGTATTAAAGGTGAATTATGTGGGATTCAGCGGCATTTCTGAATCCAAGTTTGGTTTGTTTTTGACACAGTTTTATTGTCATTTGATCAATGGTACATGATAGAACAAACAAACGGGTCTTGGTTTTAGCATAAGAAGACAAACGATAAAATCTAAATTAGAATATGTAAATAGTAAGTAGGGTAGAATAAAACTACAATTAAAAAAATATGCAAGGGAAAAAAATGTAAAGATAAAAAAATAATAATAATAAATTCTTAATATGTACAAAATTCACAGTATGCAGCAGCTGTACAGTTTAAGTAGTGGTGCGTATAGGAACAACATGAGCAGCAGGAACAGTGGAATTTTGTGGGCTATTGTAGAAACGTAGCAGGGCATCATGGTGGATTCCAGAGCATCCACTGCTAGACCAATCACTAATCAATAATACGGTACCGTATAATCACCTTTTCTTCCTTCTATGAAATATTCTTTTAATGAGGACATCTCATTACATCCCGTCATCTGCAGGAACTTGACTTCTCTTCTTCATTATCAGCAATTATTTTGTATATTTCAGGGATAAGCATCATGAAACAACAATTTACTCGAAGGCACGCTATAAGAAATATTAAAATGTTTTTATTTTCACGTCATGGTCAAGGCTCAGTGAAGTTGAAGACTGAGTACATACACATCCTAATCCAAAGAGTACTTCAAAATACCTTCTTTGAGTCCAAGAAGTGCTCATTTTCAACATTTTTTGCTACCTAGACTTTTTATATTGATTTTTTTTATTTATATCTGCCCTATTCAAAGTTCATTGATACAAAATGAAAACAGAAATGCATGGCTCGTATGTTGGATTAAACTATGCTAGGGGCTGAACACACAGTAAAACAGAATTTAATTGTCAATCACAATTACTTGTATCCCAGTTAATCATCATAATGGTAATGGTTCAGGGGCTTATTTTAAATTGAAAAAGATAATGATTGTTATTGTCAGTTGATTATACAGAAAATAAACACAAATATGAATATTGTTGTATACGTTATATTTCACTGCTGTTTTCACCTTCATTTTTACAGAGAAAATTAAGAAGGGATTATTTTTGCAAGAAAATATTTATAAAACATTATCTATCAATGATGAAATGGTTCTTATTTTATCTGGGACAAGTTTTACTGGTTCCCTTTTCAGACTTCTTGTGTGTCTTTCAGTTTGTTTGTTTCCCTGCCCAGTGAGTAACGTCATAACAGTGTGCAGTTTTCTACAGATAGTTCAAAGACACAGACAATACCCAGGTCTACGGTACTATTGTGTTTCCACGCTGATATTTGCCTGTTGTATGGTCTACCTATGTGTGCTTCTTTTCTTCACTTCAGGCCATAACTGTGAGTTCTTACCCTGTGAGGCCAGTAATCCCTGCGAGAATGGAGCAGTATGTGTGGAGGAGTTGGATCAGGACCATTTCCCTTTGGGTTTCCGTTGTCACTGTCGCCGGGGCTTCACTGGCCCCCGCTGTGAAATCAATGTGGATGAATGCAGCTCCAGCCCCTGTTTTCACGGTTTTTGCTATGATGGTAAGAAGCAGCCCGGCTGGCCAGCATGCTTAATAACAGGCACTCAAGACAGAAGCAAAGCAGCACACAGACACACACACACACACCACCGTGAATATGTCAAATTTCGTTTTGCTCACTTACAGTCTGACAGACAGTTTTCAATTGGGTCACCACTGCAGCTTATTAGCTGCAATGGTGTTATTAGGGTGTTATGAGAGTAGAGTTATTCCATCTGATGTGAGGATCTAGGACATTACCTGCTGCAGCAGGCTTGATTAGTTCCTTAACATAACTGCAAAAGGAAATCAATTAGGCATCACTACTGTGTTGTAATTTGAATAATGGATGATAAATGACAAAATGAATACAATCAAATCCCAAGGCTGAATATGGGATTTGATGGTGGCTATTGAGTAAGATTTTACCCCTATGTATTCCATCTCTAGCATAAAACATTAGAAAAGACATTGATCAAAATATGTTCAGGATTTTTTTTTATCACCAGCTGGTCAATTATTATAATGTATTTCTCTAAATTATTTTCACTTTGGAGATAAAGACGCATTTGTTTGAAAATATTTAGTATTAGTAATGAGTAATTATGTATATAATTATGTGCCCGTTTATGCTGTACCAAGCTTTATTGCATTTTTGAAACCCTGCCAGTGCTGTTTCAACTGGCTTCTGCTGGAACAAAACCACCGATGGCAGTGGATCACAATCTAAGTATATCCTATCCCTCACTGTGCTACAGTAGACTGCGGCCAGCTGTCTTAACTAATCTTGAGTACAGCCTGTTCACCTTAGGTTAGTGAGGCAGGCCTCTAGGACCTATTGGCCGGCGCTCAGCAGCAGCCAGGAAGCCACCAGGGATAGCACTGCATAGCCACAGTGGCTGAGATGAGTAATGCTGCTGCCACCCAGGACCTAAAGCATTTAATGAGAGTAATAGCAGCTACACGCACCAAGACAGAGTGACAGCATAGATTACGTGGTAAATCTTTGGGATAATGAAGAATCCTGGGACCCTGACTGGGGAAGTAATAAATTCACTCCTGTAAGAACTGCAATTACCTCTGTCAGTGGCTGCCTGTACACTAGTGTTGTGTTGAAGAAACAGGGTGATGCATCCCTCTTTAACATCATTAATAATTAAAGAGGAGAAGGAATGGATTATTAGACGTGGGAGATTCTTACTTGTGATGGGGAAAAAAATGGCACATTTGTAACATCTGAATAAAAAATGGCCTTGGGATTGGCACTTTCCATCTGTAGTGCGTCTTTTCCCTTTATTCGCTGTGTTGTAAGTGTGTCTTCAGTGTGGAAACAAATGACAAGGCTTTCAGCCCTTCATTGACAAAGAGTGGGATAAGTACAGGCTGAGGATGAGGAAAGTATCTGGAGAGCAGAGAATGTTTTTTTTTTGCAGATAGGTTCATTTACCGACAGTTAGAGTCTCAGCTCTGTCTGTCTGATGCAGAGGGAGGTGACCTGACACCTAGATTTAGCTACAAAAGGTTCCACACAGAGCATATAGCTTAATGATCATATCCATTAAAAAAAAACAAATCAGCAGAGGATTGCGTTTTATGCACATAATCAGTACTTACCTGTGCACCATATATCATTAAGAGAATGTGAATTAATTTATGATGCAATGTGGTGTAACTCTCCTGATCTTATTTCAGTTGTAGATGGTTTTTACTGCCTTTGCAATCCTGGATATGTTGGGGTGAGATGTGAACAAGACGTTGATGACTGCGTGAACAGTTTGTGCAGCACCAACTCAATTTGTAAGGACCGCCATCTGGTAAGTCAACTAATCATTTGGTTGGCCTTTTAAAAGCTCTATAAAAATGACCCGGTGTTCTGTAAATCACATCGCTAGATAATTCATTAACAAACAGTTTTTCATAAAATATTGACAGAGTTGAATTACATAAGCTACTGGCTATTTTTTTCTAGAGCACTCTTATTCAGGGAATGCTTTCTATTTCAGCTCTTAATGATACAAAAGGACTATAAACTACCGTTGATAGTGATGAGTTATTAAAATGAGTTCATTCATACTTAATCCATCTTATGAGATCTTTTGTTCAGCATGAAAATGTGCAGGCGTGTTTCATTTGGGGATAAAATGAGAACAGTTCATGGTTACAAAATATTATTTTTCTTGTTCTTTTTCATATTCTTATTACAATGACATATTAAAAATGAAACATGAATGTGTTTCGCAATATGATGAGGAGACCTCAGCAATCAAAAGCATCCACTGGTCTAAAATGGATAAGAACCTTTGACCTATTAATCTTATCAATACATTTTAACCCATAAAGACCTTGTGCTAATTTTGTGTCAATTCCCAAATAAATTTTTCTCTCTGTTTAACCTTTCTTAGGTGATTTATCACCATTTGTTATAACATTATCCTCTGTATTTTGCATCTTTTCAGTGAAAATCTCTTATTTTATTCATTGATCATGTAGATGTTCAGAAAAGTTCCAAATAAAGTTGATGGTTATCAGATCAGAAACAGAGAAAACTGAAGTAAAAGTGACTTTTTTTCAGGAAAGATATCAACAACTGAGCAAACTAAACATAAAATAAGCATCTCCATCCACTGTCATGGATCAAACTCCTTGGGTTTTACTGGTGAATCAATGATGTAGAAGATGATGGTGTTTCCACGTTCACATACGCAGCCTCCGAACATCCAGATAGATAGATAGATAGATAGATAGATAGATAGATAGATAGATAGATAGATAGATAGATAGACAGATAGATAGATAGATAGATAGATAGATAGATAGATAGATAGATAGATAGATAGATAGATAGATAGATAGATAGATAGATAGATAGATAGATAGATAGATAGATAGATAGATAGATAGATAGATAGATAGCTAGATAGATACTTTATTAATCTCGAGGAAAATTCATAATGTCTGATGACCATGAAAAGATGACAAACTGCATTTTACATCAATTATTTACATGTATTGATAGAATTAGTGGATCGACAGGTATCAAACAGTTTCTATCAGTAGACAGTTTTGGTTAAAAGTGGATGTTTGGGTCTTTATGGGTTAATAATTCAGGCCAAATGCAGTTTCTCAGCTTTTTAGTGGCATCAGATGTGTCTTTTTTGGACCTTCTGAGGTTCCATAGTAAACGATGAAACTCTATCATCTTCTTCACCAATAAAACTAATGTAGTTTGACAGATGGCAGTGGCAGTAGATGCTTGTTTTTATGTTCCGTTAATGATATGTTTCAATGAAATATTATTCTTCTCTTCAGTTTTCTTTGTTTTAATGTAATGATTTTTGGATTTACTCTGCACTTTTATTAATATTTACATGGTCAGCAAATCAAATACTGGAAAATATCTGAATTTCACTGAAAAACAGCAAAATTGGATAATAATTATAGTAAAAATGAAAGTTAAATGCATAGAAAATTCATTTGCAAGTCAGTGGAAAGTAATTCTAGGTCTTTAATGTGGAAAAAAAAGGTGAAAATAAAACTCTCCATGTGCAATGCTAGTAGATGTATAGAAAATCATTCAAATGTGAAATAAAAGTAGTAGTTTGTTGAGTTCTGTGAAAAATAACTTCTGAAAATCAGGCACTAGGGTTGACCAGCTCCTAAAAAAAACAACTGAAATAATTAAAACATACAAACGATAAAAGCTGTTCATGGCTTATACACTTTTTGCTGCCCTCATAGTAGACAGTTTACCCTCCTGTCAAAACAGACTTTATCTACAGCTCATTAAATGCAGCTTACATAGTTAGAGTTAACCTGATACAGCCCCGCGTGGATTAAACTGTAGCTGTCAAATATTCATGAAGAATGAGCCTGGACTGATATGACTTCCATGTACTGGGCTCTATGATTCTGACCTAAGGTTTGTTGAAATAATAAGTCAAATTTGAGTATGAGTGTATTAGGGCTTGTAAAACAATGCATAGAATATACAGGGTGTATATTAAAAAAAAACTATATATTTTGAAAAATTTACCCACAGTTCCGCATTTGATAATTTTTGGAATTTTCTCATATGGACATCGGTAGGTAGGGGATTGGAGGATATTTATCCAAATTTACAGACCCAGGTTTTCATGCATGAGTGAGCAGGGGCAAATTGCGCAGTCCAAATTAAAACTGGTTTGCGTGAAGTAGCGGTGGGATTTAAATCCAATCAAAGATCATGGCAGGGGGCAATGGGCATCCATCTTGTTTTCCACAAAATTGCCAGGTTACAGCATGAACACTTTGGCCACCATGTCAATTTCATTTCTTTACCCATGGCAGCTGTTCCTGCCTTTCAAAATTAATTCAACTTGTTTAAGCTTGAAAATATCACTGAGGACAGGGACAAGTTAGGGTTAGGGTTAACCGCTACTTTGCACAAACCAGTTTTAATTTGGATTGTGCAATTTGCCCCTGCTCACGCATGCATGAAAACCTGGGTCTGTAAATTTGGACAAATATCCACCAATCCCCAAACTACCAACGTCCACATCGACTAAAATTTACTTAGGGGGTCAAATGAGTGGCCATTTTTGGCAAAAAAAAAAAGTTGTAAGAAATACATAGAACTGTGCTGAAATAATGCTAATACATTTGTGCAGAGACTACTGATATTATTTGACAGTGGAAGCTATACTTTTTAGAAATATTGGACTTTCAATAGCACTTGTATGTGAAAACTTTTGCTGGTGGACGGACGTGACATTACCCATGATGATCTGGTCAGTACCAGTACTTTATTAGTAATAAACTTATATACTTACTATTGCTAATTCTCCTCTTATTCATAAATGTTAGTATTGTGGATCTAAAACAATAACAGCTGACACAAAAACACAAAATGTGGCAGTGGACGGATGTGACATGGTTGTTCTGGATCCCATCATACTGATGCTCGGCAGCCATGTCACCGTTTCCACAAATGATCCCTGTGCAAAAACTAGGATCAGAATTATTTATTGTATAGTTTATCATCGTACTAAAAAGTAAATAACAATATAGAATTGTTATTTCTTTATAAAAATGCTTATTATTAGAAAACTGTTGATTTAAAAAGTGACGTGTGACATTCTTAATGTATGTATTGGCGTAACATAAGCAGGATGGATCAGCACCATACTCCATATTGCAACCTGTAAAAATAAAACATGTGATATGTAGTATATAATCTTGTAAGAAAAACTGGAGAATCTAAAAGAATAGAATATTTGTTTTTCAGGTAAATTCAGTTAAAATATAACTTGGCCATTTGTGACATGAAAATATAACATTAATTGTGATGAAATTGGACATTTTTGACCTGAAAACATAGTTCATATGACCATCAACATGTTGCAACAGAACTGAAATCCTGTCAATTTGCATAACTTGCATTTACCAACACAAAGTTCCTTTGGGGATTCACTTATATTGATTTCTTATGCACAAAGACAGAAATAAGACCTCTAAGCAAATTTTAGCTGATATAAGAAAATTCCAAAAATTATCAAATGGGGAACTGGGGGTAATTTTTCAAAATGTGTGTACATATATATATATATATATATATATATATATTTTTTTTTTTTTTTTTTTTTTTTTTTTTTTGGATACACCCTGTATAGTAAAAGTGTACGTCTGCACAAAAGCCAAAAATGGAATGCGCCGAAAATGAAAAGAGTCATAAAAACACATGCACACCTGCAGGCAGTGTTCCCTATATAAATCATCGTCTACTTGAAATGTGCACATGCGTCATATCTCGCCCTCTACACACCCATTTTTTAGCCCTAAATGGTTAATAAAAACCACCTTGTGAATAGTGATGTGTTGAAATGGGTCCGCTGATCACCGGTTCTTTACAATCAAACGTGATTGTAAAACATTTTCCTGGATTTTCTAAGCAAACCAAGAAAAGGAATTGTCTGACACAGAAATAGAGGTGCTTGTGGGTGAGGTAAAGGTTAGAAAGCACATATTGTTTAGTGGCCACAACAATGGGGTCACAAAAAAGAAGGAAAAAAAAACAAGAAAATGCACTGAGCGGCAACATGTTGCTGCTGTGTAAATGTAGTGAGTTCATCAAACAGAACAGTGTCTGAAAGAAAAAAAAAAAAGTGGTCAGATCTAAAGGTTGAGGCAAAAAAATAATTGCGTCCCACCTTCAGTGCTTGTCTGCTACTAGTGGGGGCAAAGGCACCTCCGAGCTGTCACCGCTGGAAACCTGAACGGCCTCTTGTACCCTGGGAAACAAGTGTATGTGGCAGCCACTGCAATGTTTCCAATGTGCTCTATGTGCCTGACAGCAGTCACTTTCACTGCAGTAATTTCACCCACAAACCTCCGTGGAATCTAAAACTGCACTTGATGATTTACGCACACAATTAGAAGATATCACTGAAAACTATTAGTCTTAATTGCTATTTTATGTTATCTTGAATTTCTAAAACTGCTCAATTAGCCTATTAAAGACCCAAACAACTGCCATCAACCAAGACCATCTACTGATCTAAAATGTTTAATACCTGTTGATCCACTAATCCTATCAATCCATGTAAATAATTGGTGTAAAATGCAGTTTGTCATCTTTTCATGGTCATCAGAAATGACCCATTTGGACGTTCAGAGACTCCGTAGTGAACGTGGAAACACCGTCATCAAGTAAAACCCATGGAGTTTGATAAATGACAGTGGATGGAGATGCTTGTTTTAGGTTTAGTTTGCTCAGTTGTTGATATCATTCCTGAAAAATCACTTTTACTTCAGTTTACTCTGTTTCTGATATAATAACCATCAACTTTAATAGGAACATCTACATGATCAATAAATAAAATACCTGATTTTCACTGGAAAAAATGCAAAATACAGATAATATTATTTTAACAAACGGTCATCAATCACTTAAGAAAGGTTAAATAGAGAGAAAAAAACCTTTTGGGAACTGACACAAAATTAACACTGGGTCTTTATGGGTTAAAATGTATTGATAAGATAAGTAGGTCAAAGGTTATTATCCATTTTAGACCAGTGGATGGTTTTAGTTCAATACCTGCTGATTCATTAATCCTATCAATCCATGTAAATAATGGATGTAGAATACAGTTTGCCATCTTCAGATATGACCCATTTGGACGTTCAGAGGCTGTGTAGTTACCATGGAAACACTGTCATCTTCTACACCATTGATTCACCTCTAAAATCCATGGAGTTTAATCAGTGACAGTGGATGGAGATGCTTGTTTTAGGTTTAGTTTGGTCAGTTATTGATATCTTTCCTGAAAAAAGTCACTTTTACTTCAGTTTTCTCTGTTTCTGATCTAATAACCATCAACTTTTATCTGAACTTTTATGAACATCTACATGATCAATGAATAAAATACCTGATTTTCACAGGAAAAAATGCAGAAAACAGAGGATATTGTTATAACAAATGGTGATAAATCACTTAAGAAAGGTTAGATAGAGAGAAAAATTCACACAAAATTAACACTGGGTCTTAATGGGTTAAAATCCATTGATAAGATTAATAGTTCAAAGGTTATTATCCATTTTAGACCAGTGGATGCTTTTAGTTGATTATCTCTTCATGGTCATCAGATATGACCCATTTGGACGGTCAGAGGCTCCATAGTGAACGTAGAAACACCGTCATCTTCTACAACACTGATTCACCAGTAAAACCCATGGAGTCGGATCAATGACAGTGGATGGAGACACTTGTTTTATGTTCACTTAATGATATATTTGGCAGAAAAAGTGATTTTTTTTGTTAGTTTTCATTGTTTTGATATAATAATCATTGAATTTACTCTGAGCTTATATGAACATCTACATGATCAGTGTATTAAATTTCGGAAAATAGATTATTTTAACTGAAAAAAAGACAGAATACAGAGGATAATAGGCAAGGCAAGGCAGGTTTATTTATATAGCACATTTCATGTACAAGACAATTCAAAGTGCTTTACATAAAACATTAAAAGCATTACAGCAGAAGCAATAAAAAGTATAGGCATGAGAAAAATAAACAATCAAAAAATCAGATAAATAGATAAAAAAGATAAAACAGACAAGCAGATAAAACAGATAAAAACTTTTCCACCAAGGCCCTTACTAAGCACGAAGTGTGCCTTTTTTGCACACTTGTGGAATAATGTCAAAAATGTTTTAATTCAGTTTGTTTTTAATTCTTTTACACTTTTTTCTATTTCATCAACTTGAGCCGTAAATAAAAACACCAAATACTCAATAATTGTCACATTTTTTAACCATTTAAATGCCGTGTTTGTAATGTAAACAAATCTTTTTTTTTTTTTGGAAGCAAAAAACAAAAAAATATATATTTTTTTCAATATACTACATAAAAAGTGGATCACATTTTATTTGATTTTTTCATCCTGGCATATGTCAATGATTAACTCCAACATCGGTTAATTTGCATTGTTATTTTTTGCACTAGGTAAAATGTTCAAAATACTAGCATCTGTCACCAAGTGTGCGTATAAAATGCACACCTATAAATCAAACTATTAAATATTATATATTGATTTATTTTTCTGCTGTAATTTGATTTTATTTTTGTAAATCAGGGTCAGCCCTAATCATACATATCAAATAGAAGAAATAGTGCGTTTTAGGCACACTTGGGAGACAGATGCCAGGTGGCCAGAATTTTAAAGATCATGCCAAAATGAACAACTTTTGAATTCTAACCTTATTTAAATTGTGAAAAATAATATGAAGTTTTTTAACACGAAGTGCAAAGTGTGCCTAAAAAGCTCACCCGGATATTGGAGGGTTAAAAGGAACAGTGCAGATCTGAACTGATGAATACAAACTCTATTCAAATGCAGCTGAGAACAAATGGTGTTAAATCGCTTAAAGGTTAAAACAGACAGAAATTCATTTGGGAACTGACACAAAAGTACCTCTGGGTCTTTATGGGTTAATCCTTTTACACCTAGAACTATTTCTGTGGTGACTTCCAAATAGATACTTCTCTACATTAAACCTTTCCTAAGTGTTTTATCACCATTTGTTATAATATTGTCCTCTGGATTTTGTATTTTTCAATGAAAATCAGGTATTTTCCTATATTGAATTTACTGATCATGTACGTGTTCATAAAAGCTCAGAATAAATTCAACATTACTTTACATTTACATTCACATTCATGTATTTGGTAGATGCTTTTTTCCAAAGCGACTTACAGGGGAAAAACCAAAATAAAAGAATAAAACACAAGAATAGATTAAAGATATAAAACAGCTGTATAATTAAAAACAGCGTCGTACAGAAAAATAAAAAAAGCCAAATGATACAGTAAAATACAAGAATAGGTTAAAAAGACATAAAAACAGTTGTACAATTTAAAAACAGTGAAATAAGAATACCAAGTAAAACAATAGAATAATGAACATAATAATACATTGAAAAGCTGGGTCTTCAAGAACATTACTATATCACACAGGTGTCAAACATGCGGCCCGGGGGCCAAATCCAGCCCGCCAAAGGGTCCAATCCGGCCCGTAGGATGAATTTGTGAAATGCAAAAATTACACTGAAGATATTAACAGTCAATCGTTTTACTTTAGGGCCCATAAAAAGCCCTATTTTAGTCAGATGTGGGTCAGATCAGTAAAATACTACCATAAAAACCCTACAAATAAGGACAATTCCAAATTTTTCCTCTGTTTTAGTTTAAAAAAAAGTGAAATTACATGAAAATGTATAAATTTACAAACAAGCCTTTCACAAAAAATATGAAAAACTAGAGATGTGTTAAGAGAAGTAAGTGTAATTTTACTAATATTCTGCCAGTTACTAAAATACTTTGTAAATTTGCAGATCCAGTGTGATCTGTAAGTTGTAATGCACATTTACAAATGCTTAGCCAAGGCAAAATGTAGTTAAAATTGCACTTATTTTTCTTAATAAATGTCAGTTTTTTCATGGTTGTTCATATTATTCACATTTTTAAAAGGACAGTTTATAGATGTAAACATTTCCATAATGTAATTTTACTTTTTTCACTTTGAAACACATTGAAATGTTTGGAGTTGGCATTATTGATATATTATTATGTTATTAATTCACTTCAGATCAGATTGGGAGGATATGGCCCCTCAGCTAAAATGAGTTTGACACCCCTGCTATATCAGAACAGAAAACTGAAGAGAAACTGACTTTTCAGCAAAATATATCATTTAATGAATATGAAAACAAATGTCTATAACCACTGTCATTTGTCAAACTCCATGGGTTTTAAACTAACTGTGTTTTCCACATTCACTACGGAGCATCTGAATATCTGAATGGGTCATATCTGATGATGATGAAAAGCGGAGAAACCACATATTACCTAAATTATTTACATATATCGATAGAATTAATGGTTCAGATGATGATTTAGGGCAGGGGTGTCAAACTCATTTTAGTTCAGGGGCCAGATTAAGCCAAATTTGATCTGAAGTGGGCCGGACCAGTAAAAGAATAACATAATAATATATAAATAATGTCAACTCCAAACTTTTCTCTGTGTTTTAGAGTGAAAACAGTAAATTTACATTATGAACAGGATTACATCTACAAACTATCCTTTCAAAAGATGTGAATAACATGAACAAAGTGAAAAAATAAGTGTAATTTTAACAATATTAATAACAATAATAATAACGGATTAGATTTATATAGCGCTTTTCTATGAACACATACTCAAAGCGCGTACAGAGGATCCATTATTCATTCACTCTCACATTCTCCCTCCGGTGGTGGTAAACTACATTCATAGCCACAGCTGCCCTGTGGCAGACTGACATTATTATTATTATTATTATTATTATTATTATTATTATTATTATTATTATTATTATTACAATATACAATATTTTGCTTCAGTTTATCATTTACACATGTACATTATAACTTACAGATCACAATGGATCTACAAACACACCAAACATTTAGTAACAGGCAGAATATTGTTAAAATTGTACTTGCTTCTCGTAAGACATTTCAGGATATTCACATTTTTTGCAAAATTATACTTTTGTTTTAGTGTAAATAGATGAAAATATTTACATTTATAAAGAGAAACATTTGGAGTTGACATTATTTATATATTATTATGATAGTATTTGACTAGTCTGATCCATTTGAGATTGAATTTGTCTGAATGTGGAACCTGAACTAAAAGGATTGTTAATATTTTAGTGTAATTTTTGCCTTTCACAAATTCATCCCAAGGGCCAGACCGGACCCTTTGGCGGGCCGGATTTGGCCCCCGAGCCGCATGTTTGGCACCTGTGATTTAGGGTTTGGCCGTCTTTGGTTTTTAAGGGTTATTATAATTACGGTGAAAAACACTTGGGATATCCACGCATAATATCAGAGAAAATGCCTGCATTCTGTATCATATTTTTCACAACTTACAACAAGGGTCAGTTTTTCGACAGTGTGTCCTTCTCCTTTGCCCTTCAGCGGTGGAGAATGTGATGGTGAGATGATGATGAGATGAGTGGAGTTTGCTCTTTGACTTGACTTCTATCCTTTATAATTGAAAGGTGCTTATGAAATAGTTATAGCCCACTAACCTCAGCGGCTAATACTTAGCTCTGACTGTTCATAATAGAGTGGACATGTAAGTATTTTACCGCTCCAGCATCTGCATTGCCAGTTATTCTTTCTCTCTACAATATTCCTACGTATGGGTCAGAGTTTGAGTACAGGTGCGCACATTGTCCCATCAAGTTTGTTTTTATAGATCCATCTTTTTGTGTGGAAAGTGGTGCCCGCCTCTTCCAGGCCCTATTTTCTGTGTACACATCAGTTATAAATGAGGCCCCTAGTCTCTAAATTTATACAGATTAAAACACTTGGGTTTCAAGCAACCTTTTTTTCCAAGGCGCAACAGCTCTACTTCTGTACTTATTCGTACTTATTCAAGTGTTTTAAGCCAATAACATTGATCTGTTGCAGCTGCAAAAAAGGCCTAGGGAACTGCATGCTGCTCACAAACTGTGCAATGAGTACCAGGGGCCTTTTTCCAACAGCTGCTTATTTGCTAACAGATTGCAGTAGTAAAACAGATGTGTCATAGATAAAGTTTTCGGGTTTCTTTTTTCCCCCCACTGACAAAGACATATAACTTTCGGTGTGCACTACACACCTAATGTTTGGGTTAAAAATAAGTCTGTGCTTTTGAAAATCAGGGGATAATTTATGTGAGAAAGTTGAAATAACAATATGTTTTATTTGTGATTCTGTAGACCCCGAAACAGATAATGTATATTTTAGAACACGCTTTAGAACACCCTTTCACCCATTTCAAAGTTAACCTTCTACAATTTACATGTATGCATTTGGCAGATGCTTTTTTTTTTCAAAGCGACTTACAGGGGAAAAACCAAAAATAAAAGACAAATATAAGAACCCATTAACCCTTTCATGCATGAATTATCAGAACCTTAGTCGAGATGTTTTTCCTGAATGTTTTTATTCCTCTTTAGGCATGAAAAAAATAATGTGAGTTCAAATTTTTTATGACCCTGTTTTTTAAGGAGTTACAAAAATGTCTACTCAGCTGGACGCCATGCTTTAAATTTTTGAAGCAAAGAAACTATCATCAGAAAGTAGTAGTAGTAATTTATTCATCCATTTAACAAAATATGATATATACAGGGTGGGGAAGCAAAATTTACAATGAACATTGAGTTGTTTTTTTCTCAGCAGGTACTACATCAATTGTTTTGAAACCAAACATATATTGATGTCATAATCATACCTAACACTATTATCCATACCTTTTCAGAAACTTTTGCCCATATGAGTAATCAGGAAAGCAAACGTCAAAGAGTGTGTGATTTGCTGAATGCACTCGTCACACCAAAGGAGATTTCAAAAATAGTTGGAGTGTCCATAAAGACTGTTTATAATGGAAAGAAGAGAATGACTATGAGCAAAACTATTACCAGAAAGTCTGGAAGATACTATTAAAGAAGAATGGGAGAAGTTGTCACCCGAATATTTGAGGAACACTTGCGCAAGTTTCAGGAAGCGTGTGAAGGCAGTTATTGAGAAAGAAGGAGGACACATAGAATAAAAACATTTTCTATTATGTACATTTTCTTGTGGCAAATAAATTCTCATGACTTTCTATAAACTAATTGGTCATACACTGTCTTTCAATCCCTGCCTCAAAATATTGTAAATTTTGCTTCCCCACCCTGTACATACATACAGTTTGGATTTCTATATTAAACATGGGTGAAAAGGTGTAGGCTGAAACAACAGCTTATAGTTTTACAAGAAGGAAAGCTGCAGAAACAAAACAGTATAACAAGATGGCACCATTTTAAACAATAATAAAATAAAACAAATAATATAATCTAAGCAAAATCTTAGATTCATACTAATAATTGGCTTACTTTATCCTAATATTTTACATTTATTGAATACCTTAGTTTAAAACATCCTTTTAAATGTGGTGAGTGACATGCATGTTTTTAATTCTTTATCAAAAGTGATAAACTGTGTGTAAACTATGAAATAAAAGCATATTTCATTCAGCTAATCTGATGTTTTCTCACATTTTAACATTCTCTAATACTAGTTATTACTCACTTCATGGAGATAATGTACAAAAAAAGGTTGGGTTTTTTTTTTTTTTAATAAGAAAACTGTTACTTACAGTTTCATAACAATTAGCGATGGATTTACACTCAAACATGTCACTGCAGATTAGGTTTATCAAGAACAGCAAAGTTACAGTAATGGTATGAATTGCAGTTTATGGGATGATGCATAAGTGTCCACTGTGCTGGCTGATATGGAACTAAAACAACAAAAACCCATGAATACACAAGAGAACAGCTGTAGAATAACTGTCCACTGTAGTGACCAGTATGCATGAAAGGGTTAAAGACATAAAACAGCTGTACAATTAAAACAGTATTGTACAGAAGAATTAAAAAAAAGCAAAATGATAGACTAAAATACAAGAATAGATTAAAAAGACATTAAAACAGCCGTACAATTAAAAACAGTGAAATAAAAATACCAAGTAAAACACCTAGCTTCACATGCGGTGATAATTTGATTGATTTTTTTTTTTTTTTTTTTTTACAAATATTTCAAGGTAAACTCTTAATTTGCTATTAAAACAAAGTTGTTTATTGAAAAAAGTTATCAATTAGTTTACAATTGACTCTCTTCTGGACAATTAAAGGAC
The DNA here is from genome assembly GCF_902148855.1 of Sphaeramia orbicularis. Classification (NCBI taxonomy): domain Eukaryota; kingdom Metazoa; phylum Chordata; class Actinopteri; order Kurtiformes; family Apogonidae; genus Sphaeramia; species Sphaeramia orbicularis. The sequence goes on along the minus strand of NC_043971.1, from coordinate 21,363,048 downwards.
AAATCACTACTATTTACAAGGAATAATACAACATGGAGCTGTAAATGTCTCAGTGGAGAATTTTTTAAAAACATTTCAGTGTTATATTCTATAATAAATGAAATACTCCTATACAAAGGCAAAAGGACACTGGAGGAATCGGTTGTGATATCAGGGAAATAATATAATTTTAACAATTTTTTTTTTTATCCACACAGTTATCTATTTTCCAGCTATTATTTTCCCAAGCCATTATTCAAATAGGGACAGTTTTTGGAAACCCCTTTCACATAGTCTTGTTTACAGTGCAGCTATTCCTCTCTCAGAACACTCTGTCCCACAGAGCTTTCGCTTATTTTGGAGAATTGCGGTCCCTGAAGGTGACTTAGCAGCAAAAATGAGATTATGTTCTATTGCCAGGGGTAAGGAATTGGAGTCTCCTGTAGGTATCTAATTTATCATGAGATGACGGCATTCCCCCCCACCACCATAGGGCCCACAGTGTACAAATTATATCAGACAAAGTTTAACGGCTCCCCCCCAGTGTATGAAATACAGATTAGCATGCATTCAACCAGCCGCACCCAGGACCTTTAGACAGGAAGTTGGCAACGAGGAATCCTGAAAAACCCTTGACCATATGACTACCTTCATTGTGTATGCAAAGAGGAATGGAAATTAAACATCCACCTTGGTAAGTAATAGACAACAAGCCATTCGTCTAATGTGCTGTGGTTAATCATGATGATGTACCATAGATGGCAATGATGAAATTAAAGGACATCCATGCAAATTGAAAATAAATAAATAAATAAATTAACAATAAAATTTTTAAAAAATACCAAATCTATGAGGCATTTGATGTTTAAATTGCATGTACAGTAAAAAAAACGATTGCAAATATAAATAGAAAATGTTCTTTGCATGTTTGCATGGCCAAATTCTTTCCACATGAGGTTTTCAGTCATAATACTGAATGCTTGATAAAGGCCTGTACCGTATACCTTGAATGGCATGGAAAAAAACAGGCTTGCATATTATCCAGAGGGTGGGTGGTAGGAGGAATACATCTGCATAGCAGCAATGTGAAAATTTCCGACAAGCATGACTCTTCCACAGTTTAAATAGATTTCCATAAAAAAAACATTTTTTATTTTTTATTTTTCCACAAGTGGGAGGATATATTCGACAATATTTTTCTGAATACTGAAGTACATGCCCTCAAAGCTCACCAGTATACATTACAACTTAATTAACAATTATTGTTAATCGTTGTCATAAGTACAGAGAATTTCTATTAGAGGTATAAACAATCCATTATACCTAGACAGGTGCATTGTAAGTACATTACTATATTTCTGTGTTTATCTGAAGGTGTTTTTTTTTTTTTTCTTTTTTTGTATTGCAGAGTTATGAGTGTATATGCCACTCTGGCTGGGAAGGGGAATTCTGCCAACAAGAAATTGATGAATGTTTATCACAGCCCTGCAAAAACAACGCCACCTGCACAGACCTTCTCAACAGCTATAAGTAAGTGTGCGGTCTGCTGGAGGGCACTGTCCTCACGAGGTGCATCAGTCACTTAATAAATGCAGAAAAAGAAGCCGTTAGAGATAGCAATATGTCCTTCCACTGGCAGCAGAGATAATGAATTGCAGATGGCAGGTAAAACAAATGAGTCAATCAATGGCTCACAGCATGAAAAGGTTTCAGGGGATCTGTGACTCATTGGAGGAAAAAGCTGGTGTATCTGCTTCAGCTAATGCCTCTCTCGCTGGGGAGACGTAAAACTGCTTCAGGTGGAAAAATTGGGGGATGGAAAGGAATGTTACGTGGAGTGGTTGGCAGTGCTCGGGTACTCACTGCCACCAAGTGGAATATTCACCTGCCTTAAGAGCAGATACTTCAGACTCTCACACACACACACCGATTCCTTCTCAGATTTTCCCCGCTCTCTCTTCCTCTGTCTGTCTCTTACAAGCATACATTTCCATTTAATCCCCACTCAGTGCTCTAACCTCCTGTGTCCTACATTCAGCTGTCCAGAATTAAAAGCTGCCCTGACCACTGGTGCAATTAACCTGTAAAATCCCTGCACTGTCTCATACAGAGAACCAGAAGGGGACCAATGCCAGTACATGTACTATAACACTTTTGCATTTACATGGAAAAAAAAGTGTCATATTTAGAAAAAAAAAAAAATACCCCCAACTGAACTACTCATTTCAATTGTTAGCACAGGTTTCTCTCCGGGAAAGACATGTTTAACCTTTACAAAACTACCAGAGAAGTTGTAAGTGTTTATTTATTCAGGAGTCATTTGAAAATGTGCCAAAATAACCTCCGTTGTGCCGTGTTTTTTCCTCTGGGGTATCCGAGGTGTTTGTGTGCACCAGGCTGGACAGGTGTGGACTGTGCACAGGATGTGAATGAGTGTGATTCTGGGCCCTGTCTAAACGGAGCTCAGTGTCAAGAGTCAGACGTACCTGGGGAGTTCTCTTGCACCTGTCCCCCCTTCTTCAGTGGCCCCTTGTGCAGCCAGCCTTATGACCCCTGTGATCCCCTCCACAATCCCTGCCTGCACAACTCCACCTGCCTGACACGCTCCAATGGAACAGCCTCCTGCAGATGCCCAGCTGGTGAGTGAACACACTACCCTCACACAGCCTTTCATACATGGACTGCTTTTTATAGCCCGCTTTCAGGGTAACTACACTAATTTCTTCAATAGGTTAGCGTGCGTAGACGAATGCACTCAAAAACACCCATTCATAAGTTTAAACATATACGTCATAGATCAAGATCCTCTGGCAAGAAGGTGAAATATAGTCCTGTCACAGTTAAGCTTGCTCGTTTATATCCTCTCTCTGAAATGTATGAGGTATTCCAAAAAGTTACTGGATCAACAGAGACAATAAATGTTGTTTTCTTGTGCGTAAATCATGTTGAACCATACCCCTGACTCCCCTGGAAAAGTGTATTTCACAGTAGCAGTAGAAGGTCTTGGAGCACAGGGTGATTGGAGTGATACAACAGGAAGAAAAAGCATGTGGGATTTTTACTTAAAAGTGAGACCTTAATTCCTCAACATCATCTGGAGGAGATTGAATAGTTCATGATTTGAGTTGTCGTAGGTTGCTGATGGGTTGCTAAGGGTGACGAACAAGGTGATTTATTCGAGGTTGTTAGAATGTTGGTCTATGCGACTACAGTTTCGCCATTATTATTTCTGCTAATTATATTGAACAGATGTAGAAAAGAGTCTGGCTTTTTTTGGTGCTGGTTCTTCTGATGACTTAAAATTACCATAACCAGTTACATCCATTGTGAGTACACGATGTAATGCATGCTGGGTATGTACTGCCATTGACAATTATTAATAGAAACAATGCATTGCAAGACCAGAGGAAGATTGAGATGAAAATCAACACACCCTATTTATCAGCACTGAATACATCTGGCATGTCATTAGAGTCAATTCTTGATTAAATACTTTTTGTTTTTGCATAATACTATTGTTATTATTCTTTTCTTTCACCCGATAAATGTCCAGTCGAATTAGATTCCTTAACTATGGAAGCAAGATTGCAAGCGCCCTTCAACTTTTACCATGCTGGGGTCGCACCACGCATGTTACTCGTTACATTGTTCTGCAATAATTAAAGATATTGTGCCTTCTTGCACAGTGCAGCTTTGATTAGCTTCCTGCAAATGTAAACAAATAATTTAATTAAGAATGTTATATTTAATCAATTATACAAAGCATATTAGTGATGTGCATAGTACCATATCTAAAATAAAGTCATGCTTTTGCTTCATTTATAGTTGCCATGTGAAAAAAAAAAAAATAATAATAATATTTACTGTATTGTTATGGATGTTGTTCAGTGTTGCACTCGGCACTTGGCAGTTAAATTTAATAGTGTGAAATGTAGACAAAACCACCACCTCTACTGATGCAACATGAGCTAATTACAAGTATTCCAGCCAGAAACTTTCAACCGATCCACTATCATAAATTACAATAACTGAAGGAATTATGATTACAGCACTTCCATGTAAAGCATACCAGCAGTATTTTCTCTCTTTTTCCCCTCACATGCTCTTACACGTATCCATGTAGTAAATGGCGGAGATATGAATATCCATTTAAATTCTCACGCGTTGTTCGGGAATTATAAATCATATTGTTTTAGCGTTTAATCTGTAAGTGTGCAGGTTAAGATGCTATAGGATTGTTCTCTACCTAATGGCTCTATCAGTGCAGAGATGAAAAGATGTTGCTAGATATAAATAGAGCGGCTGGGTTAGTTTCAGAAGGCTTCCTTGGAGAGGAATAGGAAATTAGGTGCTGGCTGCATACATTACACCAAGAGCTTTGCGTGGGTTTGGTCGTTTTCACTTCACACAAGCATTGTGAGTCACTACTCTCCATTATTATTCACCATAAATCCATCCTACATAGCCACTACTCAACAAACACAGAGCTGTTATACAACCCATGGTTTGATCCCAGTACAACAATTTTTCAGACTTGTTATTTACCATATAGTGTAGGTTATTTGTCAAGGAAATTGTGTAGGCCTTTCATTATTCCCAGACCTAATTAAATTAGAATTTGTCTGCTTATGTCTGCCAGATTTACTGCCATAAGCAAATCTCATCCCACACACTCAGGACACACACCTCATGGTAAACATTATCAAGGTTAACCTGTTGTAGCATCAACGCAAATGAGCCACTCTATGTATCATCATCTGTGCTTATTTGTCATTTTGAATGGCATGTTTTATGTGACTGCACTGAATAGGAAGGAGTTCAATGTGATATAAATCAGTTGTAATTAATGAGTTTATTTGCAAGATAAAATACAATTTATATCCACTGCTTTCATACTCTGAATAAAAAAAAATTATATATTAAAAAAAATGCTAATAGGTGTGGCTGCATGTAAACAGGAAATATTAGTGGAATATTCATTTTCATTAGCCATGTAAACAGCTTATTACTGCAGGAATTTGTCTGTATCTCTGCAAAAGGGCAAAAAATTGCACATTTTGAGCATGTAGATGTAGTCTCTGTGTGCTCTTACACATGGACGTGGTGTGAAATCATGGCACTGTGGCATCTGTGTGTATTTAAACTCGCCAAAGGGCAGACAAAGGTCTGTGCTGATAAAGTGGATATTCTCTAAACGTTGTTTGTCTAGAGTCTAGAGCCTTGAGATTATTCTGAAGGTGGAGGTATCTAAGGTGTCCTGTGGAACTTCCTATTTTGTTTTATATCAGTGCAAATCTTAGGTTTATAGTCAGTGTTTCTCCACAAAACAGGTGAATATTGTGGAATATTTTCCCACCAGATAAAAAAAAAATTGTAAAATCAACTTTTCAACGTTTTCAATTGCAAATCCAATATACAGTCTAGAAAAGGTGGCTATAAATGTCCACCGCTCTGCAGCTGCCTTATTTTCTTCTCATGCCACTGTTACCAGACAGTGTCAGAAACCATCAACAGGATCAGGACTATAGAATATATGGTCAAAAATATGGGACACATCACACCTACAGCCTGTAGGACTTCCTCTTCTTGCTGGTTTGAAATACTATCATAATAAAAATGTTCATGTTAGTTGTTAACACGTCTATAATCTTCACAATGAATGTCAAATCAATATTTTCTTTAGGTTTACAGTGTTATTTTTCATTGTTTATTGAAATGATATTTCACATCATAGTTGAAAATGATGACAATGTCATTATTTTTGTTTGAAGCCCAGCCCCCTGTTAGCAATGGAACACCTTACTTGAATATGTCTCAAAACATTTGTCTGTATAGTGTATGTTTATAGTTGGGACTAGTTTATAAATATTAGGGCTTTCAAAATTAACTAATTAACACAGATTAATCCATGATCATGATTAATCTGATTAAAAATGTTAACACAATTAATTTATCTGCAGTGCGAAATGACTCTGAACATCTCTAGTAACACATTTAGGGCAGTTCGTCCAAGTAGAGTTACCGTCGCATATGCGCAAATAGGCAGTTGATCCAGTAGTGACAGGCAGCAGAACCAATCCATAAAGATGGAAGACACTAAACCGCTTGTTGGCCCTCTGGATGGAAATATGAGGACAAAAAAAAACCAAAATGGAACCGTTGTTTCAAGTTGTTTTGTTGAAGGCGTTTAATAAACATGTTAAGTGCATATATATTACATTCTTTCTTGAGTCTGTTTGATCATGTAAAATGAGACACGATTAATATAGATTAAAAATGAATGATATTTAATCGTGATTAATCGAAATTGATCCACGGCAAAATTGTGATTAATCCGATTAAAAATTTTAATCGTTCAACAGCACTAATAAAAATATTCTCAAGAGATGAATGTAGTAAAAATCTCTTGTAACGTAAAGCTGGTTCTTAGTGTAATGAAAGGGCGTCATTTAAAAAAGGTACATTTATGGAGCAGGTTAAAAAAAAAGAATTAAAAAGGAATACAAGCAACCAATCAGAACAGCTATTTAATAATATTGATAATGTTATTAAGTTTGTTTCAATATAGAGCTGTCCTCCTAATTACCAATACATAAAAAAAAATTAAAAAAAATTAAAAAAAAAAAAAAAAAAAGAACGGTCTCTTAAAAATGGTTGTAATAGATGAACTAGAACATGTTGTTTTGGCTTTATTTTTGTGATATACTTCTTTTTCCTCAGCCACATGCTACTTTTTTCATGAATTGCTTTTAGAAAAGAAGACCCTGGAAAGATAATGGTCTCCTTTTCAAAAAGAAAAGCACTTTAACTGTTGGTATAATGATCAAACTAAAAAAAAACCTTGCTATACTTTTAAGTGTGATAAAGCTGAGCATGCGGTCATACTTTGCCCTAGACACTTCACTATGTCAGTCTCACAAAGAAGGTGGTAACTTTATTGTTAGTTCAACGGGAACTAAAAGGAGCCATTAGGAGGCACCCACTGGGAGTAGCATTAAAGAGATTTGTAAAACACAGCCACAATGGAAATGCGTTTTGTCTACAAAGGTGTGCTGTGATAACCTGGAGGCCAGAATAAAACCAGAACTGGATGAAAGAAGTTTCTTAAAAGAAAATATAGGAAAACTACTTACCCTCTCCTTATTACGGAGAGCTCCTGTATGGAGTTTTTGTTCTCTCTGGTAGTGATTCTCCATTGAGACACTGGCCAGGAGGCCTAAGTCATCTTCCTTGACCAGCACAGATGTTCCACTTTCCTCTTAATGAGGGAGCCTCAGCAGGGAGTGCCAGACCTGATAGAAGAGCAACCTGAAAATGGGAGAGTTAGGCTAGAGGTTGGGGTGAGGGTTACTGGCCGACAACCACAACAAATGAAACAAACACGCACTGCATCATTCAACACAGATTACTGTACATGGCAGAGTTACAACAGATCCTGAGCCTTGTACATAGTCTATAGGCTTTGTGTCCTTGCTCTGTTTGCAGTTTAAACAGAAAACATGCAGAGTCTAAATCTATTCTGAGACTGCAGACTTCTGTTCGTTTCTGTCTCAAGGACTAGAAATGGCTTCACTTAACTATTTTCCATCCGTATCATCTTATTTTTGCAATTTCATATATTTGACATATAAAAATATAAATGCAATAATATTATCAACCCCTTGTAGACTATTGTCGTAAATTTGACTCCGTATTCCACTGTTTTTGTAATGAGGTGCTTCTCAACACTCCTTGTGAACATACGTTACATATATTACGTGGTTATCTACGATTCCTGATGTTCATGGATCAATTTCAAAGGCCTGTTTTGGTAACAGTGTTATTAATTTCATGACATTCTACTGATTTTTAGATCATTTTTGTTGTGTTTGGATTGTTGACTGGAGGAAATCATCGCTATAGCTTAAAAAAATCCACATACCACAGAGTGAAAAAAAAAAGTTTAATTATAATGGAAGGGAATGTGTGCCGTCAGATACTGAATAGTTGTATTTCGCAATTTTTTTTAATAGCTGTATTTCGTAATTTTAATTTTTTATAGTTGAATTTTTTTTTGAATAGTTGTATTTCAGGCATTGAATTTTTTGATATTGAATTTGAAACGCATTGTATTTGAGAAGAATTAAAAAGCTTTTTTTTTATTAATTGAATTCAGATTATGATACTCTATGTGTAAATTTCAACCATTAAAAAAAATCCATTATAAAAAATTCAAATTGTGAAATGCAACTATTCAAAAAAAATTCAACTATATAAAAAATCAAATTATGAAGTATAACTATTTTAAAAAATCAACTATAAAAAATTCAAATAATGAAATATGATTATTAAAAAAAAAATTCCTTGCGAAATACAACTATTCAATATCTGATGGCACGCATTTCCTTCCATAAATTACTTTTAGGACTATTATGTCACTAATTTGCATCATAGCTGTTATATGTGTTACAGTATATTCATATTAAAAATCTCCTCTTAAAGGGGTCATTTTTTGCTAAACCCACTTTTATTAGTCTTTGGTACATTTATTTGTGTATTTGGACCCTAATAGTTCAAAAAGTTTGAATTTGAACCCTGCAGATGCTGCAAAGCTATCTTTATATTCATTTTGGCAAAATATCTAGTGGATTTCTACAACCCGATTCAATTCCTGTGTAATTTGTTACACCTATAACTAGTTGCATCATAACATTTGCACATATAAGGTCAAGACTTCTGCCAAACATTTCTCCGAGTACGCCATAATTGTTTGTCAGCAGCAGCGGTTGTAGTTCATACTGAAAATATGTCCAAACTTCGAGCCGTTTACCTAAAATGTTCCGTTGTTGGTTGAACAGGACAGAGCAGCACAGCCAACAACCTGGAGGGGGCGGGGCATAAAGTGGCTCATGTGCATTTAAAGGGCCAGCGCTCAAAACGACCTTTCTGGTGTCATTACTCAGAAATAGGGTTGAAGATGGACCTGTGGAGTTGAATTAATGAAGAATTCAGACCCAAGCGTAGCATTTACAGTTTATGTAGACCACAGGGAAATGATTTAAAATGCATAATTACCTCTGCCAAGTGAAACAGCGGAGGTTATGTTTTTTTCATCGGGGTTTGTCTGTCTGTCTGTCTGTTTGACTGTTAGCAAGATAACTCAAAAATTTGAGGACGGATTTTCATGAAATTTTCAGGAAATGTTGATACTGGCACAAGGAACAAATGATTAAATTTTGGTGGTGATCGTGGGGGGTGGGGGGGGGGGGCTTTTCTAGTTCCTTTTTTGTTTTAAAGACAAATATCACTCCTTTAATTTTCCATCTGCATGACAGAAACAACATAAATAATTCTTTTATTTTACTTTTTAGGCAAGGTAAGGGGTTAATATTACATAGTTCTATTAAAATTATACAGAATATTACACTTTAGACTGATGAAAGGTTTTCGAACGTCCTAATAAGTTTAATCTTTATTGGAATATGCTTGTTCCCATGACCTCCTTTTCAGGTTTTTTTTTTTTTTCTTCCGGTGACAGTTTGGCATATTTCTGCAGTTCAAGCCATTTGACAGCGCTTTGCCTCGAGTATGTCATATGAAGAGGAGGAATATATTTTTTGCAAGAAAGTGAATTAATTCAGAAACATTGTGTGGTCCCTTTACATGCAAAAACCATTTGGTCTCCATGGCTCAGAATATCCCCAGAGGTGTTCCTGGCCAGATGGAGAACAAACCCCTTTATTTGCATGGCATGCTACACTAGCCTTCACCTTCCACAAGATTGAGATTGTGTCCTACCAAACAGTTGGTTAATGAGCTACTGTGCAGCTGTGCCAACAAGAGACCTGACACATACCTGATATCATATTTAAAAAGATACCTCGACATTACATGTTGCTAAAGATTCGTTCACTAAGACTTTCCCCAGTGGATTCATTCTGAGTGATAATTCTCTTTCACAGTGAAGGGAGAATTATTATTTATAGAAGATGTAACTCAATTTATAAAGCAAATGGCCATGTAGATGTGCTCTCTTCTTTCTTTAAGTGCTATTATACAGACTAAACAGTATATATTCTGCATCATATATACACATATATACACCATAATCCATTTCTGCATCAGACATACCCAGACATGACTAATATTACTGTATTTTTTGTATATTAAGTGGCTTTTTCTCGGTAAAGATTAATTTATCTTAATTCATATTTACAGACATGCATTTGTCATAGTCCTTGAGATGCTTTCTAATTATTATAAAAATATGAGACAATATAGACAGACACTATAGACCAGGGGTGTCAAACATGTGGCCCGGGGGCCAAATCTGGCCCGCCAAAGGGTCCAGTCCGGCTCGCGGGATGAAAGTGCAAAAACGTATCATTTTGGTTCAGGTTCCACATACAGACCAATGTGATCTCAAGTAAAAATAACAACACAATAAACCATAAATAATGACAACTACAAATTGTCTTTGTGAAAAATTATGTGGAAAAAATTGAAGTGAAAAAACTAAGATTACACTGTGAAAATATTTACATTTACAACACTGTTCTTTCACAATAAAATGCAAATAAATGCATAAATAAAAACAAAGATGAATGACCCCAAATGTGCAATTTGAACAACATTCTGTCCGTTACTAAATGTTTCGTGCATTTATGGATCCACTGTGATCTTTTGTGTGTTAATAATATGAGATGTAATATTGTCGAAATTGTTCAAATTTTAGTTCCAAACTCCAAAATTTTAACAATATTCTGCCTGTTTCCAAATGTTTATGTAACACTGTGTGTAATGTGCATGTATAAATAATAAGTCAAGGCATAATATTGTTAAAATGGCCCTAATTTTTCAAATGAAATTTCTGTTTTTCAGGTTGTTCACATCTTTTTTGTAAAATGTAAATATTTTCATAATTTAATTGGGGTTTTTTATACTAAAACAAAAGAAAAACTTGGATTTGTCATTATTTATAGTTTATTAAGTCATTATTTTACTGGTCTGGCCCGCTTGAGATCAAATTGGGCTAAATATGGCCCCTGAACCAAAATGAGTTTGACACCCCTGCTATAGACTGCAGACATTAAAAAACATAATGCAAAGATATTAAATGTGTAAAATGTTTTATCTGTTTTATGACTCCTCATTTAATCAACCTAATGTAACCTAACCGTTGTACTGAAACATTAAGCCCCTCCAAATATTTTTTCTCCCTTTAGTAAAAGTACTTTGATCAAAGAAATGTAAAGGGAAAAAAAAAAAAAAGATCCTTTGCCTCTGAATGCATAATCAGAGCGTTTAACAAAGTAATGGCATATAACACTGAGAGGGGTCTCTGACTCCACTGTATATTAAGCAAATTTCATAGCATGTAATTCACTGTGACATTTGGAGAAGTAGTATCAGGTCTAATATTTTAAAAGTGTTGCACACAGAGAGGCAGAAAAATATTAAAATGTAGCAGGTGTTCAGGCTCAGTATGGGAGCGTGCCCCTTCAGTGAGCAAAGGTCTCAGCACGCTACTGATATTCCATTGCTGAGGGCAAAAGGTGCTTCTTTTCTTCCATTTTTGCTTTGCGTCCTCTGTTTTTAGGCTGAATGGCAGCAGCTGTATCAAAACAAAACAGGAAAAAGCATCAATGAGCACATAGTGGTGTCAGAGGTATTAGCTGTAAAAAAAAAAAAAAAATCTCAGTCATTAGGATCTTCTAACACATGGTATTTAACCCCTGAATGCTTCACAGCAGGTTAAAATACCCAAATGGTGTCGAGTTTAGAGGTAAATGTCCTCACTAAGAACCTCTACAGCATAGATTCACCTTGAACAGGAGGAATATACACTTACATTTATATTTTTTTTTCAAGATGATTTGCTTTCTTTCTTTTTTCTTCATCTAATAACTCTTCTAGCCTTCCTCACCTGCACTGTCTTGTAAACAATAAATACTTTGAATAAAATCACATACTGTCACCTTAAAAGCAGCATTCTTAAATATATATTTATGACTATTTTTTCATCTATGTAGTATATTTCCTGCCCTGTTTAATGTCTGCTGTTGGCAGAGCTGCCAGGCAACACAGAGATGTAGCAAGCTCCACCAATCAAATGGCTAAGGGCACCGTGTGTGTAGCCTGAGAGGCAAAACTCACTGCGGAAACAGTCACCAAAGCACACAGTACATCTCATGAAGCTTATTGCTCTAAGGGTAGGGTAACAGCCAAAGGCAACCTTGAGGAGTGTGTCTGCATTTGTATTAAGGCAGAGTGCTTATTTATTTTGATTTTGACAGCTGGGCAGTAGATAGTGTTGAAAGAGGATGCAGTGAATTATCAAAATTATAACTGAAAAAATAAATTTCCTTATTATTATAACAGGAATCACTCCAGGATTGTAGTGGCTCTAGATTTAGATTTTTCTATATTAACCCATAAAGACCCAGTGTAACATTTATAGCAGTTCCTAAATTAATTTTTCTTTATTTTTAACCTTTCTTAAGTTATTTATTACCATTTATTGTAATATTACCCTCTGTATTTTGCATTTTTAAGTGAGAATCCCCTATTTCTCTGTATTTAACCCTTTCATGCATACTGGTCACTACAGTGGACAGTTATTTTACAGATGTTCTCTTGTATATTCATGGATTTTGTGGTTTTAGTTGCATATCACACAACACAGTGGACACTTATGCACCATTTCATACACTGCAATTCACACAATTACTGATAAATACTTGATAAACCTGATCTGCAATAACATGTTTGAGAGTAAATCAATTGCTATTTGTTATTAGACCGTAATTAACAGTTTTCTTAAACAAAAAGTTAAAAAATATATATATATTATGTCCATGAAGTGAGTAATAACTTTTATTAGAGTATGATAAAATGTGAGAAAACATCAGATTAGCTACATTAAAAAATATATTTCATAGTTTTCACGCAGTATATCACTTTTATTATAAATACATGTTTTTATTATAAATACATGTTTCTTTTCTTTAAAAATTAAACGTATGCTGTCCAGCTGAGTAGACATTTTTGAAACCCCATAAAAAACAGCTTCATAAAAAATTTCAATGACATTGTTTTTTTCATGCCTGAAGAGAAATAAAAACACTCAGGAAAAATATCTTGACTAAGGTTTTCATAATTCATGCATGAAAGGGTTAATTTACTGATCATGTAAATCAGGGCTGTTGAACTCATTTCAGTTCAGGGGCCACATTCACCCTAATATGATCTCAAGTGGGCCGGGCCAGTAAAATAATAACAGTGAAAAAAGTAAAATTGCATTATGATAATGTTTACATCTACAATGTTTCCTTAAAAATCTGAATAACATGAACAACTTGAAATGTCTTAAGAAAAACAAGTGCAATTTTACCAATATTCTGCCTCAGTTTATCAGTTTATCATTTACACATGTGCGTTATAACTTACATTACAATTAAAAATACACAAAACATTTAGTATCAGACAGAATATTGGTAAAATTGCATTTACTTCTCTGAAGACATTTCAGGTTGTTCATATTTGTTCAGGTTACTCACATTTTTTGTAAAAGGATAGTTTATTACTGTAAACATTTTCATGTAATTTTATTTTTTTTCACTAAAACAAAGATAAAATCTGCAGTTTTCATTATTTATAGGTTATTATGATACTATTTTACTGATCTGACCCAATTGATATCTAATTGGTCTGTATGTGGAATCTGAATTAAAATGATTTTTACACCAATGATTGTTAATATCGTCAGTGTAATTCATCCTATGGGCCAGATTGGACCCTTTGGTGGGCTAGATTTAGCCCTCGGGCCGCATGTTTGCCACATGTGATGTAGATGTACATAAAAGCTCGGAGTATAGTTGAGGGTTATTACATCAGAAACAGAGAAAACTGAAGAAAAAATGATGTTTTCAGCAAAATATATCATTAGCTGAACATAATCCAAGTGTCTCCATCCACTGTCATTTATCCATCTCAATGGGTTTTACTGGTGAATCAATGTTGTAGAAGATGACGGTGTTCATGGTGTTCACGTTCACTACAGAGCCTCTGAACGCCCAAATGTGTCATATCTGATGACCATGAAACGATGACAAACTGCATTTTACAAAATTATTTACATGTATTGATAGGATTAATGGATCAATAGTTATTAAACATTTTAGATTTGTAAATTATTTTAGTTGCCAGTGGATGTTTGAGTCTTTATGGGTTAGTACAGGGGTGTCAAACTCATTTTAGTTCAGGGGCCACAGTCAGCCTAATATGATCTAAAGTGGGCTGGACTAGTAAAATAATATAAATAAGAGGTTAACAACTTATAAATAATGTCCACACCAAAGTTTTCTCTATGTTTTTGAGTAAAAAAAAGCAAAATTCCGTAATGAAAATGTTTACATTTATGAACTGTACTTGAACATAACATGAACAAATATGAACAACCTGAAAATTCTTAAGAAAAATAAATGCAATTTTAACAATATTAAGCCTCAGTTTATCATTTATACATGTGCATCACAATTTACAGATCACAGTGGATCTACAAATACACAAAATATTTGGTAACAGGCAGAATATTGCTACAATTCTGCATACGTCTCTTAAGACATTTCATATTGTTCATATTTGTTCAAGTTGTTCACATTTTTTGTTAAAGGATAGCCTGTACATATAAACATTTTTGTGTAATTTTACTTTTTTTACACTCAAACAAAGACAAAAAATAGCATTTTTCATTATTTACAGGTAGTTATGATTGTATTTTACTGGTCTGACCCATTCGCCCCTATGTAGCCGTGATAGGCTCCAAGTGACCCCTGTGACCCTAGTGAGGATAAAGCGGGTTCAGAAAATGAATGAATGAATGAATGAATGAATGGTCTGACCCACTTCAGATTGAATTGGCCTAAAATGATTTTCACATCCTTTATTGTTAACATCTTCATTACAATATTTGCATTTCACAAATTCATCCGAGGGGCTGGATTAGACCCTTCGGCGGGCCGGTTTTGGCCCCCGGGCCACATGTTTGACACCTGTGGTTTAACCCTTTCATGCATGAATTATGAGAACCTTAGTCAAGATTTTTTTTTTTTTTTTCTGGAGTGTTTTTATACCTCCTTAGGCATAAAAAAAAATTGCGATTGAGTTTTTTTTTCATGAGGTTACAAAAATGTCCATGCATTTAATTTTTTAAGTAAAGAAACATGTATTCAAAACCCAATATCAGAAAGTAAAATGAAAACAATGAAATAAAAACATTTTAAAGGCTGCTAATTTGATGTTTTCTCACATTTTAACATCTTCTAATGGTAGTTATTACTTCATATAATATGCAAAAAAACAACTCTTTTTGTCTAACGAATAACTGATTTACACTTAAACATGTTATTGCAGATCAGGTTTATCAAGAACAGCAAAGTTATAGTAATGGTATGAATTGCAGTGCATTATGGGATGTTGCAAAAGTGTCCACTGTGTTGGCTGATACGGAACTAAAACAACAAAACCTATAAATATACAAGAGAACAGCTGGAGAATAACTGTCCACTAGAGTGACCACAATGCATGAAAGGGTTAATATGTTCATTTCAGATGATGCTTAATAGCTACAGCTCTATTAATGTCATATTAATATTGTACCATTTTAACATGTTATGGCATTGTGTTACTCATACATAGGTCATCCTCTTCTTTGGGAATCATCCAGTTTTGTCACTTGTCAATTGAAAACCTAAGAAAACACAAGTAGCTAAGAATTACAGGCTT
This sequence comes from Sphaeramia orbicularis, assembly GCF_902148855.1. NCBI lineage: Eukaryota > Metazoa > Chordata > Actinopteri > Kurtiformes > Apogonidae > Sphaeramia > Sphaeramia orbicularis. The sequence goes on along the minus strand of NC_043971.1, from coordinate 21,347,304 downwards.
GATTCGAGCTCTGCTGTATGGATCAGCAGCACCTGCAACATATTCACGCTGCAGAAACCCTCTTGATTTAATACTCAGCCAGAAATCGGCGCTTAATATAGCTTTTAAGTTCTTTTATCGTAGAGCTCAGCGTATAACTGAGGGGGTGCACTGACATGGTTATGAGGTGTGGATGATAAAAGGGAGGCGGATAATTGGAGCCAACTCATGTATTTTCATTGTTTTATGATATTTAAAAGAGGTGACTGTCTCTACTGAAGACTTTTGGGACCAGGCACCTGTACCCAGGCTGCTCTTTCCATTCCTCCGTGTTGAATAATATTGCTTTTTAATTCAGTCAGTTTTGTGGAAGTCGACTTGTTCATTTGTTGGATGTTTTTCGGTTGTAAATTTAATTGACAGAAGACCCAAAATTTGGCAAATTAAGTTACAGTTTTTCTGCATAGATAATTATAACACAGCTGCCAACATGAATGTTTCTGGGCTCTCTAGCTTACGATGGGCTCTTATTGGAAAACAGTATTTTCTAACAAGTCATTAGCAACTGTAGTTAAGGCATTACACAGCACTGTGGGGGTAGTATTTATTTTATTTAATTTTTTTTTTTTTTTTTTTACCAAACAGAAATGTTAATTAACTAGTGTAGAATGGAGGATTTCCTAAAGGGCACCACAGGCTCTATAACATTGATTTCTTATTTTTCTTCAAGTTCTCCAACACATTTTTCTATCTGTTTACAACTGCAGCCCCCAAAATATTGGAACACTGTGTAAATAAAATGTCAATTAAACAAAACAACTCGCAATCACTGACAAATTTGATTCCCTTTTTTTTCCACAATACAACATACAAAACATAGAAAGACATTTTAAGAAAGACAACACAGCCCTAGCCCTAAAAGTAGCATCCTCTCTCTTATTAACAGCCCCCAGTTTTCTTTGCTGTATTGTATTTTTTTTTTTGGTTCATGATGCGCCAAATGCTCTCACTTGATGCAAGATGCAGACCAAGGTTATTATTGTTAACGAAAACTAACGAAATAACGAAAACTAGAATTGAAAAACATTTTTCGTTAACTGAAATAAATAAAAACTATAATTAAAAGAAAAAAATGATAACTGAAACTGTATTGTGTGCTTACAAAACTAACTAAAACATAAAAATTATAGATAAAAGTCCCTTCGTTTTCGTCTTTGTCAACAGATTGATACAAAAGCATTTATTTTGCTCTAGCAATTTTAGCTGGTGGCACCACACGACACTTCACAGTATGTCACTTCTCATCACTTGTCGTTTAGTCGTCTTCTCATCCCCACTCTACCTGGAAACATGGAGAGTAAAGTTGGGAGAAAGCAGCAGAGTCCTGTATGGGATTTATTTGAATACGACGGAGAAGAAAATAAAAGATACGACAAAACTAAATTTAAACTAAAACTAAACTAAAAGTAAGCATTTAGAAAAAAAATGAAAACTAATAAAAACTAGCAAACCTTCTCTGAAAACGAATTAAAACTAACTGAATTAGAGAAAAAAAAAGTCAAAAGTAAATAAAACTAAACTATAATGAAAAACCCCAAAGTATTATAACCTTGGTGTGGACTGCATGAAGCCCAGTTCAGCACCCAGACTCTATAACCCAGAAGCTATGTTGTTGTAATAGACACAATATGTGGTTTAGCATTGTATGTATGAAATATGCAAGACCTTCCCTGAACAAGACGTCATCTGGCTGGAGCATATGTTGCTTTAAACCCTGTATATACCTTTCAGCATTGACGGTGCCTTTCCAGATGTGCAGCCTGCCCTTTCCATAATCACTAATGCACCTCCATACCATCACAGATGTCAGCTTTTGAACTTGTTGAAATTGTAATACAATGCACAGATGCTTTTTTTTTATGCAGATTGGTGCACATGTGAGTCTTTTAGATGCTCTTTTTATACTAGTCATGTCAGTGACCTTTTGCCAACTAACCTTAATTACTTGCAAGATGTCCTTCCAGTTGTTTCTTTTTAGTACCGCTTAGTACCGCATAGTCCGATCAGGTTCATACTGTCTACTGAAAATATCAAGATTCCTTTTCTTTTTGTCAGACAGATTTAAAAAGGTAGCTACTGGCCAGATGCTTTATTCTGTTAAACTGGAAGAACAAAAATCCTCCAACTCATCAGGCTCTGTTGAAAGATATTATGCAACACTTACATTTGGAGAAAATCATATTTTCACTAAAAGATCATTAAAAAGTTATTTTATTCAATTTGGCAGCCCTTTATAGATTACTTTACTTTGTACATGTGAGTGCGGGTGTAGTGTTCTTGTTCTGACACATATATACTGGATACGATGTAAGACTTTTATTTTATTGTCATTGTTCTAATTTCAATAAAAAGAGTTTAAAAAAAAAAAAAAAAAAAAAGGTAGATTTTTTACCTTTACATGTTTCAGCCACACCTGAAGCTGTCCTCAGAAGAGTCATGTGATGTTACTGTGACGTGTCTTGTCAGCTGTTTTATCCAGGCTTGCCAGTCACAGTAACATCACGTGACCCTTTGGAGGAGGGATTCAGGTGTAACCGAAACATGTAAAGGTAAAAAAAATCGACCTTTTTTAATCTATCAGACAAAAGTCACAAGTCACAAGTGTTTGCTCCTGGAGGATTCTGTTGGGTTTGTGTAAATTGGCTTAGAGTCTGGTTTTGACCAACTCTACAGGGTGGGGAAGGAAAATTTACAATATTTTGAGGCAGGGATTGAAAGACAGTGTATGACCAATTAGTTTATTGAAAGTCATGAGAATTTATTTGCCACAAGAAAACTGACATAATAGAAAATGTTTTTATTCTATGTGTCCTCCTTCTTTCTCAATAACTGCCTTCACACGCTTCCTGAAACTTGCGCAAGTGTTCCTCAAATATTCAGGTGACAACTTCTCCCATTCTTCTTTAATAGTATCTTCCAGACTTTGTCGTAATAGTTTTGCTCATAGTCATTCTCTTCTTTCCATTATAACAGTCTTTATGGACACTCCAACTATTTTTGAAATCTCCTTTGGTGTGACGAGTGCATTCAGCAAATCACACACTCTTTGACGTTTGCTTTCCTGATTACTCATATGGGCAAAAGTTTCTGAAAAGGTATGGATAATAGTGTTAGGTATGATTATGACATCAATATATGTTTGGTTTCAAAACAATTGACGTAGTGCCTGCTGAGAAAAAACAACTAAATGTTCATTGTAAATTTTGCTTCCCCACCCTGTATATATAAAGTGTCATGAGATAACTTTTTTGTTGTTATCTGGCACTATATAAATAAAATTTAATCGATTGAGTGATTTGATTAGTTTTCCCCTGTAAGTCGCTTTGGAAAAAAGCGTCTGCCAAATGCATAAACATAAAAAAGAAAAGGGATCTTGATATTTGGAGACATGTTGCTTCCATTAAATTTAAAATGACCTTAGTTGGTCTTAAAATGGTGCAGTTTGTCAGGTTTAACATCGTCGGCTTCCTGATAAAACCTGCTAAGTGATGTTTTTGGTTGGGAATAAAAACCTGCTATCTCCCCTATTATAGCTTCAAATTTCAGTCTTCTGTGAAAGTTGTTTACATTCCATCGTAAGTACCAACATTAAAGGAACAGACTTTTTTTTTGTCATATTTCACAGTTTCCTGTTATATAAACAGTTTTTTGTTTCTCCTGGAAATTTGCTAAAAGTCACATAGCAGGTTTTATCAGGAAGCCGACGACATTTGAATTTTTTTTTTATGTTCTATTGTAAATGTAACATTATTTTATGAAATTTGCAAATAATTGTAAAATGTGGATGGATGGATGGATTTTTATTTTATTTTATTTTATTTTATTGTTTATTTATTTGTTTGTTTGTTTGTTTGTTTTTTATTTAACCTTTATTTAACCAGGAAAAAAATATATCCCATTGAGATTAAGAACCTCTTTTCCAAGGGAGTCCTGGTCAAGAGGCAGCATGAAATACAACATACAGTTACAACATACAATAATTTACATGACAAGTCAAACTATGAAAATCAAGTGCAAGTCGAGTTATTCTTTAGCTTTGAGTTTGGATTTAATGTCCCAACTTTTTTCCTCTATTGCTTTTGTAAAATAATAAACATTAAATCGGCCATTACAGTATACATACACTTACATACTCCCTGATTTTCCTTTGTTCAATAAATATTTATATTACGTTGTGTACCTGTAAACAGTTATGTTAGCATACTGTTTTAATGTGATAATTCGTCAGACAATGACACCTCCGCCTCATATGATCCAGAAAAAAGAGCCTAGTTACATAAAGGTGATATTACATGAATATAATATAATTTACAGCTGAATGTGAGCTGCCTTGAAACTTAAGACACTAAAATGACTAAAGAAGAGGAAAAGAAAAAACATCAGGTGTAAAGCTGTGGTTAAGTACTTGCACATCACTGTGAGAAAGAGGTTAGTGGCTTCATTTATACATAATGTGTAAAAATAGGCCTTGGACTACAACAGCTGTACAGTAAACAAATTCTTAAATAAACTCAGTGTTTAATCATTTTGTGCCTTCATTAGCGGTGCTGAAGAGGTGGTCCAGGTGTGTAGCAGTGGGGTAAATTGGCTGCAGTGTCTGATGTTTACATGCAAAGAGAATTCTATTCTTAACCCACTTATTCAAGTAACCCAGTTTTTGGTCAGTGCATTTGAAGGACTCTCAAGCCAGCTGTACACTTCGTTTTGAGACAGCCGGCGATGATGTCTAATTTAAACTATTATGTCTGTCCATGAACATTTGACTTCATTTTCTAGATTATTTTGTTTGCCGCACAGAGCTTTTTCCATTCTCTGCCAAATATTCTAGAGCAGATTATGTTCCGGGAACTCACAGTCCTATTAGATTGTCATCGTTATTAAATTGTTATTGTCCCTCTTGTATGAAACATCCACACTGCATTCTGAATAGACAACGTGTTTTGTTTTTTTTTCTTATTTTCTGAAAGATAGACTGTCATCATGTTGTTAAATGCAAGAAAATGACCGTAAGCACATGCACTACCACAAGTGAAAAACAGTATATGCATTATAACCACCATAGACTGGGTAGTTTTGTTACAAATCCTGCACAGTCACCCAGAAACTTCCAAATGCATCTTGTTTTATGCCTCATTTGTTTATTCCTGTCAGTGGCTAATTTCTTTTATTATAGGTCATTGGGTTTTTGATGTCAATAGTCACTTTTCCAATTGGACATCTGTGCAAAACTTTACCAATATTTACTAAATGGTGAAAAAACAGAAGTGCGTAATGTCAGTTTTTCCATTAAATCACAAATGCGATGATGTGTTTATTTATTATTGCGAGGTGACACAAGAAGGCATTCCATAAACATGGCGACGAACGTAAATATGGTCTTGATTTACAGATATTTTCATTATTATTATTATATATTACCCCTCTATTCTGTACTAAATAAAAAAATGATTGGGTTTAATGGTGTGTCCACACATACCGCGATATGTTTCGTCTTCTTCTTCTCTTGTTGTAACGTACGTCAACATCCGATTTTTAATTCACCTGACTCTAGTTGCGAAAAATGGTCTTTCATTGCAGTTTTGCATGATATACCATTTGCACTATGCCCAAAAAACCACCTCGTGCCAGCGCAAAAACTTTTAATCGAAAAATGAGACTTTGGGCGAAATTTTCATTTTTCCATTAGGTACATTTTTACGCGCAAGTTATATTTGTGCAATTTGAGGGTCAATGGAAAAGCGACTATTGATGTTTTTGTGATATCTCATACTGACTATTTTGCATTTATTTGTCCTTATTTCATTTCAAGGGGTTATATTTTTTGCGGATGAACTGTATTGATTGTCATCTATATTTAATAAATCACTATCATTGCATCCCCATAGGTATTCATTAAAATGTATTAAAGAAGGTGAATGTTATAACATGCTGCCTTTAACCAGAATGAAATATCCTCTATTTCACCATATGTAAGATGATAGTCATAGCCCTGATAAAAGCGTTCAATCTTCTGGATCTTAAGCCAAGATCAGCTGACACTGTGAAGAGAATAATTTCACATTTTGGTGCTGACACGGAAAACACACACCAAACTGATCAGTTACGTCTGAGATTTGATGTATGATGGCACCCAGACAAAGGCCATTATCTATATTGCACAAGCAGTGGTTAATATAAAAAGAGCCCCCCCTTTTGAACAACTGTTGAGTCAGGCTGACAGCAAGTTTGATAAGACTATAGTCGCAAATGTAGCATCCAAACTAAATTCATACTCTGAAAATGAAGACATCAGTCATATTTCAATTGAAACGTCCATCAAAGTTAGTTCGCTATCCACCAGGGATTACCCACATGTTCTTCTCCTTGGAGACATTTACTGGCAGGATCAGTGATCACATACTGTAGCTGGAGCCAGATGATGGAATGACTACGTGAGCACGTGCCTTGGGTCTCCCTCTCTGTACTCTGTCAAAGGAAAGCCTCCAGTCACTGCTTAGTGGCAGAAGATGCATTACATTGCAGTGACATTCGAAATAGTCCCCGAGGTGTTCCACCATTGCGTTGACTGACAGGCCAGCTTGGGAAACCTGTGCTGTCCCATAATTCACCAGATGCTCTGTGCTCTCTGTGGTCTCATGGATTCCCTCTCATTCTTACATCCCTAGACACATAGAGTGGTGTCAGTGCTGCTCTCATGTCTGGCATGGCTTCAGTGATGATAAAATGCCATCTCTCTTCATTTTAAAATAATATACAAATTAGTGCTGTCAAACGATTAAAATTTTAATAAGATTAATCGCAGGGTTGCTGTGGATTAATTTCGATTAAACACGATTAAATATCATTCATTTTTATTATATTTTGATTGCGTTTCATTTTTCATGAGCAAACAGACTTAAGAAAGAAGGGAATATATATGCACTTAACGTGTTTGTCACAGGCTGGGCGACGCGTTAGCTGAGGTGTTAGCAGAATCCCCGACTAACATATGTTTCACGTTAATGTGATATTTTAACCCTTTCATGCACAGTGGTCACTTCAGTGGACAGTTATTCTACAGCTGTTCTCTTGTATATTCATGGATTTTGTTGTTTTAATTCCATATCAGCCGACACAGTGGATGCTCATGCATCATCTCATACACTGTAATTCATACCGTTAACTTTGCTGTTCTTCATAAACCTGATCTGCACTAACATGTTTGAGTGGAAATTAATTGCTTTTTATTATTATTATTATTATTATTATTATTATTAGACTGTAATTAACAATTTGGTTTTTTATACAAAAAGGTTTTTTTGCAAATTATCTGTTAAAATGTGAGATAACATCAGATTAGCTGCATTAAAAACGTTTTCATTTCATAGTTTTCACACACTATAACAGTAAATATGTTTCTTTACTTCAAAAATGAAACACATGGTTTCCAGCTGAGTAGACATTTTTGCAACTCCATGAAAAATAGGTTCACAAAAAATGTTTTAATCGCATTGTTTTTTAAATGCCCAGAAAAATAAAAACACTCTGGAAAAAAATAATCTTGATTAAGGCTCTCATAATTCATGCACGAAAGGGTTAAGCTGGAAGTGCTTCAGTGAAAATAAAACTCCTTCCTACAGTGTGTATAATGCTTTAATACTTTATGTCGGTCGACTGTTCCATCTTGGGTTTTCCATCCAGAGGGCCAACATTATATTTAGTATCTTCCATTTGTGTGGGTTGGTTCTGTTGCCTGTCACTACTGGATCAACTGCACATTTGTTCATGTGCGACGTTAACTCTACTCTACTTGGACAAACTGCTTGAAATGCGTTGCCAGAGACATTCAGAGTCATTCTGTGCTGCAGATGGGTTAATTGCGTTAAAATCTTTAGTCAGATTAATCATGATGATGGGTTAATCTGTATTAATTTTGACAGCCCTTATACAGATATAATACACATATATTCAAGTAAATAAAATTTCCAGTGAGAACCTCTTGGAACACTTACTGACTACTACTTGTAGTAGTTTTCATGTAGTGACTTATAATTCCACATTTTTTTCTTTTTAGATATTGTTGAAAAATATGTCATATATTTTATTTGATAGCATTTTACAGAAGAATGTGACAAATCCAAAACTGTCTGCAAAGCACACATGGAACTTTTATAGACTTGTTTTGACATTTAATAAAAAATAACAGAAAACTTGATCAATATAATGTATCCATTTTTAGATAATTATCATTACCTCTGCCAGGAGGTATTGTGATCGCTTTGCTTTTTGTGTTTGTTTGTTTGTTTGTGTGTTTGTTTGTTTGTTTGTTTGTTTGTTTGTTTGTTTGTGTGTGTGTTTGTTTATTAGCAGGATTACTCAAAAATTTATGGATGAATTTTCATGAAATTTTCAGGAAATGTTGATATTGGCACAAGGAAGAAATGATTAAATTTTGGTGGTAATCGGTGTGTGTGTGTGTGTGTGTGTGTGTGGGGAGGGGGGGGCGGGGGCAGATCTGTCTTGGCGGAGGTCTGCGCTCTCCAAGTGCTTTTCTTGTATTATAATTGTATGTTCTTGTCTCCCACATTTTCATCTACAACATATCAATAGCAGCTAAAATATTCTGTCAGATATACACTCTTGCCCATAAAGTCAGAAGGAAAAAAAATTACCCATTCTCATAAAATGATTGTGACAATGTGATTTATTCTTGATAGATAAAGTGCAACAGGGACTCAGTATGTAATCATTGTACCTGGTTAAAAATGATTAATGATGTGCATAAATAGGATTAAAAAGAGGAAACTTTCTGAAAATAGTTATTCCAACTTTATAGGCAATATGTGTGTTCATCTGTTATTGTAATCAACAGTGCAATAGAGGAACTAAATCAGATAAATAAAATTTGATGACTTTTATTAGCTGTTATAGTATTGTACCTGCATTAATGACACATTGCAGATCAGTGTATTGATTTTGGGAGCACACACAAATGACTAAACAACCACTGCAATGACATAAATCCCTAAAAGCTGATGATCCATTAGGCGTAAAGTGATTATCCTTTATTTATTTGTTCAGTTTTAATGACTAAATAAGGCATGTCACTTTACTTATTCAGCCAAAAACCATCTAATGGACTAGTTCAAGACCCAGCACCAGAGGAATACTTCCAACAGGCAGAATATTAGACGCTCCCAGGCTGCACTCAAAAGTACAACAAAACATCCATGCTGATCTGCTTAGCCGTCCTGCCCCTCAACCCCCTAATGAACAGGGGCAACAGAGCTCTTGGGCTTAGCCTCTCCCTCTTACCCTAACTTAACAAGATGTCCCCCCACCCCACCCCCACCCCCTCGCTTTCTCTCACACACACACACACAGACATACACACTGCTGTGCACAAAGGCACACACCTCCCAAACCCCAAACCACTAACCCTCAGACCAATCTGTCTGTGGCACTAAAGTATTATTAGACTTACACACTCTCAAAGGGGAAACAGTGAGTGCTGAGAGCTGGAAGATGAGATATGCTACAGGGGCTACTAGTTCCATTAAAATGGCATTCACTGGGGCCTTTGTTATCATCTGCCCTGACGTTTTCAGGATGTAGTGGGGCTTGCTGATCCATGACCATCTCATCTATCTTTCAGGATTTGAAGGAAGTTGGTGTGAAATTGACACCAATGAGTGTAGCTCAAATCCATGCCAAAACCAGGGTGACTGTGTGGACCGGGTCAACAGTTACAGGTAAAAAAAAAGTGTTATCCATAACCTGCTTTTCATTCCAGAGAAGGCAGGGAAATGTCAGGGATGTCTAGCACTGGACTCTAAACATTAATAAATCCAGAGGTACGAGTAACCTTTATCCATGTACACGTGTCAGGCCGTTTTACTGTAATTTTGATGGATTACCATAAGATAATAGATTGGTTCTGAGCTCGTACCAGTTCTTAAAATGTATTTTAATGGATTTAATAATGTACCGTTTCATCTTTAAATGAGGTCAAATTACTAACACTCTTTCAAAAAAATCTTCCTTGCCATAATTGTTCTTGTCATGCATTACATATTCAGGCTTAAGGTTTAGTTAAACACTCCAAATCTGACTGTATGTGCAATTAGACTAAATATGATGTGTAATTAATATCATTAAATACCCATTGATTTTTTTTTTTTTTTTCTCTGCTCGGTGCATGAGCAAGTGGGAAACGGATAGATCTTCTGTTCTCTGTATGTGGCGAAATATCAATATTAAGGATTTTTTTTTTTTTTTTTCTCCAGCTGTGATTGTAGGATGGGATTTTCTGGTCTTCACTGTGAGGAAGACATCAATGAGTGCGCCTCAATCCCCTGCCATAATGGTGGCATTTGTCAAAACCTTGTTAACAAGTAAGTATGTGTAAAAATTTATTTAGGTTCTTTTGATTTTTTTTTTTTCACTTTACACCTCCGTCTTCATTATTGTGTGTATTTTAAGCCTTTCATACACAAATTATGAGAACCTTAATCAAAATTTTTTCCTGAGTGTTTTTATTCCTCTTTACACATGAAAAAAACAATGCGAAAATAAAAAAAAATTACATTTATGCATTTGGCAGACACTTTTTTCCAAAGCGACTTACAGGGGAAAACCAACCAAATCACTCAATCAGTCAAATTTTATTTATATTGTGCCAGATCACAACAAAGAGTTATCTCATGACACTTTATATACAGGGGGGGAAGCAAAATTTACAATATTTTGAGGCAGGGATTGAAAGACAGTGTATGACCAATTAGTTTATTGAAAGTCATGAGAATTTATTTGCCACAAGAAAATGTACATAATAGAAAATGTTTTTATTCTATGTGTCCTCCTTCTTTCTCAATAACTGCCTTCCCACGCTTCCTGAAACTTGCGCAAGTGTTCCTCAAATATTCGGGTGACAACTTCTCCCATTCTTCTTTAATAGTATCTTTAAGAAAGTCGACATTGCTGTGTGATGTTCTATTGGTAGCATGTTCTAAAACGCCCCAAATAGCAGAATCCAGAGGTTTTAGATCTGGGCTAGAAGGCGGCCATAAACATGATTCCCAAAAATTGCTAAAGTTGGATTTGTTGCTGTTGTCAACAAGTGTTTTGGTGTTCTTGTGTAAGATTTTAACTTCAAATCATATTTTACTGCATTTCTAACGGTCTTGTTGTCTACCTCAAGTTCAGTTGTCATTTTTCTCATGGATTTGGTTGGATCCTTTAGGATTTTGGATTTGAGAGCTTTAATAAAAGCTTTGGTACGTTTTTTGTTGCTTCCTCCGCTTCCAGACTTTCTCGTAATAGTTTTGCTCATAGTCATTCTCTTCTTTCCATTATAAACAGTCTTTATGGACACTCCAACTATTTTTGAAATCTCCTTTGGTGTGACGAGTGCATTCAGCAAATCACACACTCTTTGACGTTTGCTTTCCTGATTACTCATATGGGCAAAAGTTTCTGAAAAGGTATGGATAATAGTGTTAGGTATGATTATGACATCAGTATATGTTTGGTTTCAAAACAATTGACGTAGTGCCTGCTGAGAAAAAACAACTAAATATTCATTGTAAATTTTGCTTCCCCACCCTGTATAGAGTTGGTCAAAACCAGACTCTAAGCCAATTTACAGAAACCCAACAGAATAATAAAAAAAAAAAAATTCAAAAATAATAAAAAAAAAAAAAAAAAAAAAAAAAATCAAAAATACATTAAAAAAAAATAATAATGAAAAAAAAAAAATCTTATGAACCTATTTTTCATTAAGTTGCAAAAATGTCCACTCAGCTGGACACCACACGTTTAATTTTTGATGCACAGAAACATGAATTTAGTGATAAATTGTCTGAAAACTATGGGGAGGGCTTGTGATTCTGGGGGTTTATGCTCAGGAGAGATCTACATAATGTTACCAATTCATGTCAGAAAAGATATGTAGTGTCTTAAAACTTTAATAAAGATATGTGTTTAAAAAAAAACAAAACAAAAAAAACCAACAACAATGAAATCCATGTATATACAGGGTGGGGAAGCAAAATTTCCAATATTTTGAGGCAGGGATTGAAAGACAGTGTATGACCAATTAGTTTATTGAAAGTCATGAGAATTTATTTGCCACAAGAAAATTGACATAATAGAAAATGTTTTTATTCTATGTGTCCTCCTTCTTTCTCAATAACTGCCTTCACACGCTTCCTGAAACTTGCGCAAGTGTTCCTCAAATATTCGGGTGACAACTTCTCCCATTCTTCTTTAATAGTATCTTCCAGACTTTCTTGTAATAGTTTTGCTCATAGTCATTCTCTTCTTTCCATTATAAACAGTCTTTATGGACACTCCAACTATTTTTGAAATCTCCTTTGGTGTGACGAGTACATTCAGCAAATCACACACTCTTTGACGTTTGCTTTCCTGATTACTCATATGGGCAAAAGTTTCTGAAAAGGTATGGATAATAGTGTTAGGTATGATTATGACATCAGTATATGTTTGGTTTCAAAACAATTGACATAGTGCCTGCTGAGAAAAAACAACTAAATATTCATTGTAAATTTTGCTTCCCCACCCTATATAGAGTTGGTCAAAACCAGACTCTAAGCCAATTTACAGAAACCCAACAGAATAATAAAAAAAAAAATTCAAAAATAATTAAAAAAAAAAAAAAAATCAAAAATCATTAAAAAAAAAAAAATAATAATAATGAAAAAAAAAAATCTTATGAACCTATTTTTCATTAAGTTGCAAAAATGTCCACTCAGCTGGACACCACACATTTAATTTTTGATGCACAGAAAAATGAATTTAGTGATAAATTGTCTGAAAACTATGGGGAGGGCTTGTGATTCTGGGGGTTTATTCTCAGGAGAGATCTACATAATGTTACCAATTCATGTCAGAAAAGATATGTAGTGTCTTAAAACTTTAATAAAGATATGTGCAGAAAAAAAAAAAAAAAAAAAAAAAAAAAGAACAACAAAATCCATGAATATACAAGAGAACAGCTGTAGAATAGCTGTCCACTGTAGTGACCAGTGTGCATGAAAGGGTTAAAATGTGTTTCTCAGTAGAATGGATTTGGTAAGTGTGTTTTGAAAAGCAAATGAACAAAACAGTTCTCCAAAGAAAACACGCAAGGTGTTCCTCTTCAAAGTATAGTGTTTTATATAACAGCCTGTCTTCATCCTTGACACACATAAGCTGCTACACTAAAGACAAGAGAGCGAATTCAGCAGGAGCACATCATGTATCTAGATTGGGCTTTACTCCACTGGTGCTTTTCTCTGCTGTGCTTAATGGGAGCCCCGGGGCTTCTAGGCTTAGTCGGACAGATGGGTAGAGAAGTCCCAGGGCCAATTTGAGTCCTAAATGGTTTGTCTCCAGTTTGCCTACCGTCATGATTTCACTCCCATGTGACCTGGCCCTGCTCACAGCGCTCCCCTGATTGCACAGTCCAGGGAGTTCACATCAGGTGTGTTTTAACCTCACTGCCCACCACGAGCACTACACATGCCGCTATCTCCCGTCTCCGTGACCCAACAAGCAGAACAGTCCATCTGTAATGTGGAGACGTAACAGACTCCACAGATTTGTTTTTGTTTTATTTTTTTTGCATATGCGTACTGTCAGTTTAGCTCTTGAGGTCTCATGCTCTGTTATATGAAATAGTAAATTAACCCTTTAACGACTGCAATCTCTCTGGTGCTACATTTTGCACTTTACAGCATTTAAATTACTGTAAATCCTGAACCGTTTACAACCGTTCCCAAACTTTTTTGGCTCGTAACCCCATTTTATTTTTTTTATTTTTTTTTAAATTATCTTTTTATTACACAGGCAAATGTCCGTCACATATATTAATTACATAATCATTAAAAAAAAAAAAAAAAATACAATAGGATGGATACAGAAAGTTTAGATCATTACATCCATATTGCCCTTCTATAATTTCTTTTTTATGGACTCCACAGATTTGTTTTTGTTTTATTTTTTTGCATATGTGTACCGTCAGTTTGGCTCTTGAGGTCTCATGCTCTGTTATATGAAATAGTAAATTAACCCTTTAACGACTGCAATCTCTCTGGTGCTACATTTTGCACTTTACAGCATTTAAATTACTGTAAATCCTGAACCGTTTACACCAGTGGTTCCCAAACTTTTTTGGCTCGTGACCCCATTTAATTAATTTATTTATTTATTCTTTTAATTATCTTTTTATTAGAAAGGCAAATGTCCGTCACATATATTAACTAGAAGCACTCGGAGAGCGCAGACCTCCGCCAAGGCTGATCAGTGGCCCCCCCCGTGGTCCCCCCCACCCCGATCACCACCAAAATTTAATCATTTCTTCCTTATCCCATTTCCAACAAACCCTGAAAATTTCATCCAAATCTGTCCATAACTTTTTGAGTTATGCTGCACACTAACGGACAGACAAACAAACAAACAAACAAACAAACAAACAAACCCTGGCAAAAACATAACCTCCTTGGCGGAGGTAATTACATAATCATTCAATAAAAAAAATACAATAGGATGGATACAGAAAGTTTAGATCATTGCATCCATATTGCCCTTCTATAATTTCTTTTTTATGGACTCCACAGATTTGTTTTTGTTTTATTTTTTTTGCATATACGTACTGTCAGTTTGGCTCTTGAGGTCTCATGCTCTGTTATAAGAAATAGTAAATTAACCCTTTAACGACTGCAATCTCTCTGGTGCTACATTTTGCACTTTACAGCATTTAAATTACTGTAAATCCTGAACCGTTTACAACCGTTCCCAAACTTTTTTGGCTCGTAACCCCATTTTATTTATTTATTTATTTTTTTAATTATCTTTTTATTACACAGGCAAATGTTCGTCACATATATTAATTACATAATCATTTAAAAAAAAATACAATAGGATGGATACAGAAAGTTTAGATCATTACATCCATATTGCCCTTCTATAATTTCTTTTTTATGGACTCCACAGATTTGTTTTTGTTTTATTTTTTTTGCATATACGTACTGTCAGTTTGGCTCTTGAGGTCTCATGCTCTGTTATATGAAATAGTAAATTAACCCTTTAACGACTGCAATCTCTCTGGTGCTACATTTTGCACTTTACAGCATTTAAGTTACTGTAAATCCTGAACCGTTTACAACTGTTCCCAAACTTTTTTGGCTCGTGACCCCATTTTATTTATTTATTTATTTTTTAAATTATCTTTTTATTAGACAGGCAAATGTCCGTCACATATATTAATTACATAATCATTAAAAAAAAAAAAAAACAATAGGATGGATACAGAAAGTTTAGATCATTACATCCATATTGTCCGTCTATAATTTCTTTTTTATGGACTCTTAGTTTTGGTTGAAACATTAATACAGCAAAACAGAACAGGGGAGCGCACCACCTCATATAATCATAATCTCACATAAAAGCAAATAGATTAACACAAAGAACAAATACAATCAAATGAAATCAGAACTGGTTGGTTTTACGTACTCAGTCCATTTAGACCAGATATTATACAATTTTTCTTTTTCATCTTTGAGGTAAAAGGATATCTTCTCCATAACATAAATCTCATAAACAATTCCAATCCACTCATCAATGGTGGGTGGTTTGTGACCCCATTTTAACATCACAAATTTCTGGCGACCCCAGACATTCAAAACCGAGACTTTTTTTTTTTACTAAAATTAATTTGTTTTGTTTTCATGTAATAGTTTGATATACTATGTTGCAAATAAATGTTAATTTTAGATGACATTTAGTCTATATAATGTATATTATTATGGATGGAGGCAGAAAAGCCAGGTGTAGATTACTGCACAAAGTGAGAATTTTATTTTCCTTCATCAGGATATGTAGTCAGTCCAGCTTGTATTTACAAGGCTGACAATTAACCCTTTCATGCATGAATTATGAGAGCCTTAATCTAGATTTTTTTTTCCTGAGTGTTTTTATTCCTATTTAGGTATGAAAAAAAAGTGATTGAAATGTTTTTATGAACCTATTTATCATGGAATTACAAAAATGTCCACTAGGCTGAACACCATGTGTTTAATTTTTGAAGCAAAGAAACATGTATTTACTGTCATACTGTGTGAAAACTATGAAATATTTTTTAAAAAATGCTGCTAATCTGATGTTTTCTCACATTTTAACATACTATAATACTAGCTATTACTCAGATAATATGCAAAAAAAAACAAAACAACAAAAACTTTTTGTTTTAAAAGAAACTGTTCATTACGGTCTAATTGATTTACACTCAAATGTGTTAGTGCAGATCAGGTTTATCAAGAACAGGAAAGTTACAGTAATAGTATGAATTGCGGTGTGTGGGATGATGCATAAGTGTTCACTGTGTTGGCTGACATGGAACTAAAACAACAAAATCCATGAATATACAAGAGAACAGCTGGAGAATAACTGTCCACTGTAGTGACCAGTATGCATGAAAGGGTTAATACTGAACAAACAATAACTCAAACTATGAATTATGACAGAGCTGCAGCATCTTAAACTGACCACAATGAACATTTGACAGATTAACAGTACCACAGTGCTTCAGTTTCAGCTTCAGACTTTGTCATGTCTTTTATGTATAATGATTGTCTGTCAACTCACCATATATTTTTTATCAGTAAGTTTTAATTTTTATCAATTACTAGAAATTTCAGGTGACCCCATTTGAATTCCAGGTGACCCCACGTGGGGTCCTGACCCCAAGATTGAAAAACACTGGTTTACACTATCCACAAAATTCAAATAGCATTAGAAAGCTGAGATCCTGAGCTTTCCAAACACTATATAACACATGACGGCAACAATATGAGATTCTATTACAAGTAGTTTAGACTATCTGTATTTTTGCTATTTTTGTATTTTTAGAGAAATCCAGAGCACTCAAGAACAGTTCATCATAAAGTGAAGACAGATATTGAGGATTATGATTTAACCCTTTAACAACAGCAATCTCTCTGGCGCTACATTTTGCACTTTACAGTATTTAAATTACGCTAACTCCTGAACTGTTTACACTATTCACAAAATTCAAATGGCATCAGAAAGCTGAGGTCCTGAGCTTTTCGACACCATATAACACTTGACGCCTTATGCTGAGGCTGCAAGCTGAACTTTACATGATAAGATGGGGCAAATGGATTAGTTTCTTTATAAACAATTAATAGGTGGTTTGTCTCATAGTCCTGTGAGATGTTCTATAAACTGCTGCTCTAAAAATCAAATTAATTGTGTAACTTGATTGCTATTTCATAACTGTAACCTTAATTATCTTTGCTATTAGATTGTGACAATTATCTGTTGCCGATAGTTGTTTGTTCTGTTCTGTATGACAAAATGATAAATAACTAATAAAAACTAAGTGTCAAAAAATAACACTTGACGTCAGCAATGTGGGATTCCATTACAAGTAGAAAGGAACTGTTTCAGAGACTTCCACACTGGCAAAAAAAAAAACAAAAAAAAAAAACGCCTGGAAATAACAACAAATATGAAGCCATAATATGGATACTAACTTTTCAAAACCAAAAAGCATGTTTGAGCAGATGTAAAATAGTTGAAAGTGTATTTCTGCAATCTTAAAAGATTTTGCTGTGAACATTTACAGTTGTTTCTGATAATAAATATACTAAAAACCAAGTCAGTTTTTTTTTCTTTTTTACTAAAACACACTGTTTTAAGCATTTATTATTTAAAATAGTGATAAATAATGGTCAGATATTGAAAGTTAAGTTCTTCTTGAAAACAGAAGTGCAAAATAATTGGCAAAATGGCATTTTCTGACACTTTTATTGCAAAGAAAACATGAAGACACCCAGGCAGCCTGTTATAATGGTAGTCTTAAAAGGGTTATTAACTGAGACTCATATGAAGCAGAAAGAAAAAAATATCAAGTTGACTCTTACAGTGGCGGTGTCTCAGACTAGTCATCTTACATAATTAGTTTTACCACCCGACAGTAAATACAGCCAAGCTAACACATAAATTTAATAAGAGAGAACTGATTTATTGATAAAAGTTTATTCGTAACTAATCAAAAAAATGGAGTTTATATTTTACTGAGGAGATCTCTAATTAAATGTTTTGTTATTAGCTCGCTTACAAACAGGATAACTGTAACATAACTCTCCATAACTGTAACCTTAATTATCTTTGCTATTAGATTATGACAATTATCTGTTGCCGATTGTTGTTTGTTTGTTCTGTTCTGGATGACAAAATGATAAATAACTAATAAAAACTAAGTGTTAAAAAAATAACACTTGACGCCAGCAATGTGAGATTCTGTTACAAGTAGAAAGGAACTGTTTCAGAGACTTCCACACAGGCAAAAAAAAAAAAAAACTGCCTGGAAATAACAAAAAATACGAAGCCATAATATGGATACTGACTTTTCAAAACCAAAAAGCATGTTTGAGCAGATGTAAAATAGTTGAAAGTGTATTTCTGCAATCTTAAAAGATTTCGCTATGAACATTTACAGTTGTTTCTGATAATAAATGTACTAAAAACTAAGTCTTTTTTTTTTTTTTTTTTTTTTACTTAAACCCACTGTTTTAAGCATTTATTATTTAAAATAGTGATAAATAATGGTCAGATATTGAAAGTTAAGTTCTTCTTGAAAACAGAAGTGCAAAGTAATTGGCAAAAAAGACCTTTTCTGACACTTTTATTGCAAAGAAAACATGAAGACACCCAGGCAGCCTGTTATAATGGTAGTCTTAAAAGGGTTATTAACTGAGACTCATATGAAGCAGGAAGAAAAAAATATCAAGTTCACTATTACAGTGGCGGTGTCTCAGACTAGCCAAGTCATCTTACATAATTAGTTTTGCCACCCGACAGTAAATACAGCCAAGCTAACACATAAATTTAATATGATAGAACTGATTTATTGATGAAAGTTTATTTGTAACTAATCAAAAAAATGGAGTTTATATTTTACTGAGGAGATCTCTAATTAAATGTTTTGTTATTAGCTCGCTTACAAACAGGATAACCACCTCCCTGGAGGTGTGTGGTCAGGGGGTATTAGACACACTAACAGCCTGAAGAGGGATCTGAACCAAGCAAATTACATTATTGGACAAGTGAAGCTCTATCCCATCACAGATAAGTCATCAAACATAATTCATATTAAGTTACACACTAGAAAACCTAATTGCTGTTCTGTTTAAGAAGAGCTGCCGGTCAGTTTCAGAATAAAGAATGGGTCTTAATGTGCATCTTAATGGGTTTTTTTTTCACTCCAACACTCCAACACGCAGACATTTTGTAACATAATTCAGTGTTTGTTTCTTTTTTTAACTTTATTTATAGAACTTTTCAACATTTACAGAACTTCTCATTTAACAAGTGTAACATTTATAATTTCAAGTAATGTTTTCATGATACAGAGATTGACACCAGATGTGATAAACAAACAGAACCCAAGAAAAAAAAAAAAAAAAAGCAATACAAACAACACATGCATAAAGACAATCAAGACAGTGCATTCTGGTACCTTTAAAGCACAGGTGTCAAACATGTGGCCCGGGGGCCAAATCTGGCCTGCCAAAGGGTCCATTCCAGGCCCCACAGGATGAAATTGCAAAAATTAACCTGAACAGTCCAGGTTGTCCAAATTATTTTGGTTCAGGTTCCACATACAGACCAATGTGATCTACAGTAAAAATAACAACACAATAAACCCATAAATAATGACAACTACAAGTTTTCTTTGTGAAAAATTATGTGGAAAAAATTTAAGTGAAAAAAATAACATTACACTGTGAAAATATTTACATTTACAAAACTATTCTTTCACAATAAAATGCAAATAAATGCATAAATAAAAACAAAGATGAACAACCCAAAATGTGCAATTTTAACAATATTCTGCCTGTTACTAAATGTTTGGTGCATTTATGGATCCACTGTGATCTGTAGTTGTGTTAATAATAAGAGATGTAATATTGTAGAAATTGTTCAAATTTTAGTTCCAAACTCCAAAATGTTAACAATATTCTGCCTGTTACCAAATATTTACACTGTGTGTAAATGTATGTGTATAAGTAATAAGTTGAGGCATAATATTATTAAAATTGCACTAATTTTTCAAATGAAATTTCTGTTTTTTCAGGTTATTCACATCTTTTTTTGTGAAGTGTAAATATTTTCATAATGTAATTGGGTTTTATTTTTTTTTGTACTAAAACAAAAAGGAAAAACTTGGATTTGTCATTATTTTATAGGTTAATAAGTCATTATTTTACTGGTCTGGCCCGCTTTAGATCAAATCAGGCTAAATATGGCCCCTGAACCAAAATGAGTTTGACACCCCTGCTTTAAAGGAAGAAAGAAAATGAATAAATAAACAAAACAGGTCAATAACAATATAAACACCTAAAATGTATTAAAAGTTCCAGGCTAGGCAACATATTCACGCATATTTTGTAAAATTTATCGATAGAGTTATTTAGGGTGCACCTAATTTTTCCTAACTTCATATTAAGCATGATCGCTGTACAGTATTTTGCATGTTTTTTTTACTTCAGAATATAATTTTACAGGTAAGAAAAATATCATACCTGCCCATAGTCTTACATGTTGGTCTGTAATCATGTGTGCTTTATTTCTTAATGACTGAGTATTCTCACAATTTTCTTAGGTTCCAGTGCGTTTGCCCTCCTGGTTATTTTGGACCGCTGTGTGACCTGGATGTGAATGAGTGTGAAGTGTCACCTTGCCTACACGAGGGCATCTGTATCAACAAGCCCGGGGGCTTCAAGTGTGTCTGTCGCCCTGGATACTCAGGTAGCTCTTTTGCCCTTAGGTGACATCAAGATCAATATGAGAGGCTAAAAAGCTTATCGTGACTGCTGCGGCTGGGTGCTATTGAGGCAACTCTGACACAGATCTGGCTTAGTGTAAAAACAGCTTCACAATGCTGGCTTTTAATTAGCTTGCCTGCCTCTGCAAGATACAGTGGCTGCTTTTCAGTAAAGCTAACAAGAGATAAATTTATGTCACCTCTTTTATCTGATGAAAACTTCTCAGTGTCTGTTAGTTGCCTTTATTTCTTCAGCCTCTTTAGTCTCAGAACGCTATTGTTGTTTTACTTCAATCCATTTGTCTTATTTTCCACCCAGACGGATATCGAGCTATTTCAGCGCGTGTGTGCGTGTAGGTGTGTGTGTGTGTGTGTGTGTGTGTGTGTGTGTGTGTGTGTGTGTGAGAGCGCATGTGTGTTCGCACTATCTAAAGCCAATTCCTGTCAGGTACTGGGAAGATTAATTTCATTTGTCTTCCACACTGTATCATCAATTTATCCTTCCCCAGTTGAGAGAGGGGGGAAATCTCGGAGGTATTGCTACTCTGGAGAGCAGAACCTGACACGCATGGCCCAATTCCCACAGAAGCAGCTTTTATTATTAGGCCTACGCACAGCATAGTACAAGTCATTACTTTTTCTGTTGCTCTAAGCTCATCTGAGGAAACAGGGTTCCCCAAGAGAGCAAACGGCCAGAGGATACAGTTTGGATTGGCTCAAACCAACTAGAACTCATACAAAATATTTGCTTTAGTACTATGTGTAACATCAGCATTGCAACTTTTCACAACAACACAAAAGGCATTCGTCCTCCTCCAACTTCTTGTTCAATGTTTTTGATATTTCACGTGTGATCAAAGTGTGATTTGTCAAATTTTGTTTTTGAGCATCGACTGGAATTAATTGAAATGTTTTGATAGTAAGATGTCCCATCTCTTCTGTGACTGAAATACTTAATTTCGTGTGTCACTGGGAAGGTATTATCGTGTTATTTTCCACTGCCATCAGAGTAGTCTTTTTTTTTTTTCTTTTTGCATATTGAATGTCAGAAATAATTTTGACGGTAAGAGTTGAGGCTGCTTACTAATAAATCAGCCTAGTACTGTATCTACTTACTTTCATGGATGTGATTAATCGATGATGACATTTCAATTCCACCTGGATCACATTTTCTCTTTGGGTTTTGTTTTGTCAGTCCATCTATATTTTCTGCTCATTCAATAAAGTGTCTTGATATAATAGATCTATAGGTTTGGTGCATATAATGTCTTGTAACTTCAGCTGAAGGATTTTCTCTTTTTTGACATTTCTGAAACTTCTGAGGCCTTCTTTGCTATTCTTTTAGCTTTCTAAAAGTCAGTATGACCCACTTAGACAATAGAAACGAGAAATGATGATTAAAGAAGTGCTTCCTTAGGTTACAGCGTTCCTCACTTCGGCTAGTCAGGTGTCAATATGCATCATTTGTTCAATAAAAATCTGCAGCTGTGATGCCACCCTTATCATGAATAATTATGCTTTACTTTATTATTAAGTGTCATTTCTGTTTCCCACGTGACATACTGACATATGCCTTGAAGCATCTTTTATCTTGTTGTGTTAGGCAGTCTTTGGCAGCTGCTAGATCTCAGCTGTCTGATCATTATTTAGTGTGTTTTGTCTAAGAGGCTCTGTAATCTCAGTAATGTATAATTTAACTGTACATCGAAACGGTTCCATGCTGAGGTCAGAAGTCATTACAATGACATGATTAATGGGTAATCTTGTTTATATAAATCACAGTTTAAGCACACTATTCGTCACCTTCTGTTTTCTCTTCTTCACCCATCATTAAGGAGCATGTTCCCTTGAGTGATAGTACAGTGCAATCAGCACATTGTTGCAGATTCCTCAGTCAGCACATTGCTGGATGATGGTGTTCAAGCCCTCACAGTGTTGTTTTCTATTTAGGCTTCAGTAAATTCAGCCTTTTCCTTGGTGAAATAAATTTTGATAATTATTTTCATCTTTGCCTCTGAGCCTCTGCAGCCTCAGCTGTTGCCATAGGGATGTAGTATACGTTTAGCTCTGGAGTAAAAAGGAATGGCATGTACTGCTGTGCAGACAATTTCTGTTGTATTTATTAATAGTTCTGGTAAATATATTTCCTTATATACCATGGCAAATATCACATCCATAAGGGTGTAAATAGACAATAATATAGCAGTTACAGTGATGTTGAAACAAAGCATCAGTAAATAGTTTTCTTTTTTCATTTGTAATTTAATAGTTGAGATTTTGGGGGTTTTTTTTGCAATTGCTAAATGTTCTCCTTAATTGTTTGCCATTCAGCACTAAAGGGAAATGATAGATAGATAGATAGATAGATAGATAGATAGATAGATAGATAGATAGATAGATAGATAGATAGATAGATAGATAGATAGATAGATAGATAGATAGATAGATAGATAGATAGATAGATAGATAGATAGATAGACAAAACAGGCAGGTTAGTAGCCAGATTAACATTCATATTAAACATTAATATTAATTTAATAATTTGGTATAATTTTACAAAGAAAAAAATCCACTAGTGAGCTTTTCAACACCAAAATTCCTGAAATTTGCTTGTATATTAATATTATAATATTAATTTAATAATAATAATAATAATGATGACAATAATAACTTTTTGGATAATAATTATAGTAAAAATGAAAGATAGATGTAGAGAAAATTCATTTGGAAGTCAGCGGAAAGTAATTCTAGGTCAATAGATAGATAGATAGATAGATAGATAGATAGATAGATAGATAGATAGATAGATAGATAGAGGGGTTGGACAAAATAATGGAAACACCTTCACCTCAAGATGATAATGCCCCAATCCATACAGCTAGAATTGTTAAAGAATGGCATGAAGAACATTCTAATGAAGTTGAGCATCTCGTATGGCCGGCACAGTCCCCAGACCTCAACATTATTGAGCATTTATGGTCAGTTTTAGAGATTCAAGTAAGTCGTCGATTTCCACCGCCATCGTCTCTAAAAGAGTTGGAGGGTATTCTAACTGAAGAATGGCTTAAAATTCCTTTGGAAAGTTCACAAGTTGTATGAATCAATACCTCGGAGAATTGAGGCTGTAATTGCCGCAAAAGGCGGACCTACACCATATTAAATTATATTTTGTTGATTTTTTAAGGTGTTTCCATTATTTTGTCCAACCCCTGTAGATAGATAGATAGACAGACAGACGGACAGACAGACAGACAGATACTTTATTAATCCCGAGGAAAATTCACAAGTCACGTCTGATGACCATGAAAAGATGACAAACTGCATTTTACATCAATTATTTACATGTATTGATAGAATTAGTGGATCGACAGGTATTAAACAGTTTATATCAGTAGACAGTTTTAGTTAAAAGTGGATGTTTGGGTCTTTATGGGTTAATAATTCAGGCCAAATGCAGTTTCTCAGCTTTTTAGTGGCATCTGATGTGTCTTTTTTGGACCTTCTGAGGTTCCGTAGTAAACGATGAAACTCTATCATCTTCTTCATCTTTGTTCACCAATAAAACTAATGTAGTTTGACAAATGGCAGTGGTAGTAGATGCTTGTTTTATGTTCAGTTAATGATATGTTTCAATGAAATATTATTCTTTTCTTCAGTTTTCTTTGTTTTAATGTAATGATTTTTGGATTTACGCTGCACTTTTATTAATATTTACATGATCAGCAAATCAAATACTGGAAAATATCTGAATTTCACTGAAAAACAGCAAAACTGGATAATAATTATAGTAAAAATGAAAGTTGGATGTAGAGAAAATTCATTTGGAAGTCAGCGGAAAGTAATTCTAGGTCGATAGATAGATAGATAGATAGATAGATAGATAGATAGATAGATAGATAGATAGATAGATAGATAGATAGATAGATAGATAGATAGATAGATAGATAGATAGATAGATAGATTAATTTAATAATTTGGTATAATTTTACAAAGAAAAAAATCCACCAGTGAGCTTTTCAACACCAAAATGCCTGAAATTTGCTTGTATATTAGTATTATAATATTAATTTAATAATAATAATGATGATAATAATAACTTTTATTTATATAGCACCTTTAAAAAATGAGTTTACAAAGTGCTTTGACAGACAAAGCAGAAGGGCACAACAGCAGGATACAATTGGAAAAAAAACAAAACAAAAAACAAGACACAAGCAAAGACACTTAAAGACAGACGGATTTATAAAAACACTTCTCCTTGCTTGTGCTTTATTTTGATTATCACATATCTGCCACTATTTAACCTTTCCAGTTATAAATGGAATTCAACATTAGTCAATACAGTTTTTTATTTGCTTAATGAAAGTTTGATGCAAGAAAGAAATGATTTAATATTCTCTGACAATAGTACACTATTTGTGACCACAGACAGTTTATTTTTTTTCCTCTTTCATAATAGAACAGGAGGCAATAAATAAAGCCCTCGTGTCCCCATGTTTGTTTACATCTGTCTCCCCCCGCAGAAGCAAACCCAATGATTAATGATGGGTCACTCATCATTTTTCTGCTCCAGATTCCTAGAAGTCTCAGATAGATTTTTAGAGTAGTAAGAAATGTTTGTACAGATTTAGTGAAAAACAACATCACAGAACCAAAGTTTTGGAATAGTCATCACTCATTCATTTATTTTTAATTACTCAGTAGAAGTAGTTGTACATTTCTCTAACACAGTACCTGCAGTTTATTAATCTACTTTGAGCCGTCATCTCTGTGTTTTCACAACTTGTGTTTAGATTTGGCAGGAGGAAGACTCATTTTGACAGTTTATGATATTTAGTGTTTCCTTCCCAGCGTGAACTCTTCTCTTCTATTTTTGTGAGGTATCCATTAATTATTAATCTCCTCATCTCACGGAATAAAGCTACTTGCAAATATTCACACATATTGAAGACATGTCAGATGTGCAGAGAAGGTATAGGTTGTATTGGAGATGAGCTCAAATGGGGGTACATGTACCCCCAGGGGTACTTTGAAGAAGCCCAAGGGGTACTTGAAAAATTTTGGGGAAAAATACATTGAAACAGTGTTTATCCAGAGGCAGTTAGAATGATGAACTCCTGCTGAACTTTGAGCCCAGAATGCACTTTTAAATTGGCACTTTACTCTTTATACTTTACACTTTATAAATAAAACTTTTTTTTTTTTTTTAGTTATTTATTAGTAAGTTTTAGGGGGGGTGTTATTGTTATTGCTATTTTTTTTTTTTTTTAATCAGTATTTTATTATTTTTAACATTTTATCAGTAACTTATACTATTTTTAACTAAATGCTGCTGACAGTCGGGGACCTGAGTACAATATTTCATTTCTGTGTATTTTTATAAGCTGAAATGACAAATAAACTTGAATCTGAATCTGAATCTGAATAAGTCATCATGTACTGAATACAAAAGAAACTAGAAAAGCACTCGAAGAGCGCAGACCTCTGCCAAGGCAGATCAGTGCCCCCCCCCCCCCCCCCAATCACCATCAAAAGTTAATCATTTGTTCCTTGTGCCAGTATCAACATTTCCTGAAATTTTCCTCCAAATCCGTCCATAACTTTTTGAGTTATCTTGCACACGGACAGACAGACAAACCAATGCCGGCAAAAACATAACCTTCTTGGCAGAGGTAATTAAACAGTTTCAAGATTGTTCCATACAGCAGAAAAACTTGAAGCTTGGTACCAGTCATGTGTATGTCAAATTATATTAAATTCCAATCAACATTTGTTGAGTTATAATGAAAAATGTGTCGTAAATGGGATTTTTAATGTTAAATTGAAATGTCCACAGAGTCCACATTCTACAGTGAATGTGGACAATTTTGTGCCAGATACAAGGTATTGTTATAAACTATGGGTGTATCAAATTGGAGGCTAATCAGAGTTGTTATGAATTTTTTATGAATTTTTGAAAATTGCTCAATGATGAGAGATAGAAAAATTGTAGATTTTGTGACCTTGCTGTGACCTTGAACTTTGGCCTACTTGGCCCAAAATTTAATGAGTTCATCCCAGGGCCTAGGCCTATCTGTGGGTAAAATTTGGTGAAGATGGTTGTAATAGTTTTCCCGTGAAGTTGCTAACAAACAAACAAACACAAAGCAAAGTGATCACAATACCTCCTGGAGGAGGTAACAAGTGGTGCCAGCCACAACAAACCCCGCCTCTCACACGTGTTATAGCTTATTTTGGCATCGATCCAGCTGATGTCATCATGTCTGTGCATGTGATGATGTCAGCATATCAATTGCCTCTATATATGTGCCAAGTTTGATGTAAACTGTAACAAAATTAATGTTTTTATAGACATGTGAAATTTCGCCCATTATAGGTAAATGGAAAGAAAAAAAAAAAGAGATTTAAAATATTCATAACAAATGTAAACTTTAACCTACTTTTCCCAAAATATAACCACATCTATTCTGGGTCACTGGCAATCTATAAACCCAATTTGGTTTGAATTCAACCAATAGTTTTGCTGCTACAGACATTTGAAATTTCGCCCATTATAAGTAAATGGAAAACAAGATTTTAAAAATTCATACAAAATTTTAACTTTGACCTACTGTTCCTAAAATGTAATGAGATCTATTCTGGGTCACTGGCAATCTAGAAACCCAATTTGGAATGAATTCAAGGAGTAGTTTTGTAGCTAGAGTGTTAACAAACAGACAAACTGAACCAAAAGCATACAGGGTAGGGTAATGAATGACAATTAATGGTGAAATATAAAACACAATAAATACATTCATATAATAAAATTGACACTCAGTATTTTTAAAAACTCAGAGCCCCCACCCCTAAGCTTTGGTAACATTTTAAGAACAATTATATTTTGTATTATTCAAGATGAGTTTGAGTATGTCATTTTTAAAATTTTTTTTTTTGCTGATGAAAGCTTAATTTTTTCATTAAGGACCAATTGGTTTATTTTTCCAATCGATGAAAGACGGCACTTTTTACTTTATATTTTGCACACAAAATTTACCTATAAAGATTTGTTATTTTTAGTATATTACAGTTAAATATATGTTGTTGGTTTACAACGTTTTGAAAATAAAACAGACACCTTTGGCACAGGAACAAATTTTACCCAGTTTTTTCAATCAAAAAGGCTGAAGCGAGAGTTGGGGATGCTTGGCTAAAAAATACATTTCAGAGGGTATTCCACAGTAAAAAGTTTGAGAACCACTGAGTTAGAGTATGTGTTGACTGGTGCTGTATGGTGCATGTAGAGGACTGTGATATGTCGCTGTGCACACACCGCTGTGAGGCCATACTGTACCTGCAGGATATGACATCGTTTGCCTGAGTCCACTGATGCGTCTTACTGACTTCTCATACACATTAGACAGACCTGAGGGTTTCTAAAGCTTTCTCCAGCCTACAATAATGATCAAATATCCATTTTGTTTATTAGGTGTTTAAGAATCCAGCAATCCATATTTTTTTCATTATTTCATAATCCGGCCTTGCGGATAGATTTGTCATTTTGTCAAAACCTTCATCCTACCACATGGATGGAATTTTCTGTTTGTCGCTTGCAGGATTGAAGAATTAAATTTACCTCACTCTGAACTTATATAAAAAGGCTTCTAATAATTTGTTCATGAAAAGTTGTCATTGGAAAACTGAACACAGATGCAATGAAAAATGAATGCAAACCCTGATTTCTAATGAAAAGACCCATATACAGGGTGGGGAAGCAAAATTTACAATGAACATTTAGTTGTTTTTTTCTCAGCAGGCACTTCGTCAATTGTTTTGAAACCAAACATATATTGATGTCATAATCATACCTAACACTACTATCCATACCTTTTCAGAAACTTTTGCCCATATGAGTAATCAGGAAAGCAAACGTCAAAGAGTGTGTGATTTGCTGAATGCACTCGTCACACCAAAGGAGATTTCAAAAATAGTTGGAGTGTCCATAAAGACTGTTTATAATGGAAAGAAGAGAATGACTATGAGCAAAACTATTACGAGAAAGTCTGGAAGATACTATTAAAGAAGAATGGGAGAAGTCGTCACCCGAATATTTGAGGAACACTTGAGCAAGTTTCAGGAAGCGTGTGAAGGCAGTTATTGAGAGAGAAGGAGGACACATAGAATAAAAACATTTTCTATTATGTAAATTGTCTTGTGGCAAATAAATTCTCATGACTTTCAATAAACTAATTGGTCATACACTGTCTTTCAATCCCTGCCTCAAAATATTGTAAATTTTGCTTCCCCACCCTGTATAATCAATGTTACAGCCAATCAACAGTTTAGATTTTTCCCAAATTAACAAAAACCTAAAGGTTAAGCTGACAAAGATGAGCCAAAAAAGACTCAAATGTCAGTGTGAGAAAACTTTCAAAGGAATTTAAATGGAGTCTGACTTACTTGAAAAAGCAGAAACATTCAATGAGTTTTCCACATCACGTCCTATAGTGTGTTTCACAGTTGAAATGCCAGAGGGCCTTAAATTTGAAACAGTTACAGGAAGTTATAGTAAGTTATGCTGAGCCGATACAGCTGCTGTTTCATTTATTCTTCAGGTAGACACAGGAAAAAGTAAAGAGGTCTACATATAGCCAAATATTTCTATTGTGAGTTCTTCTCACACACACACGAGAACAAAACCTTGTTCACCTTTGATGCACAAGGTAATTACAAACTATTTAATTTTGACGATGCTTTCCGATGGGACTAATTATGTCGGCGCTCCATTCTGTTTTATTTTACAATTTAGATCTCATCACTTATTGTTGCTTAATAGACCTCTGGTTATATACTGTTCTCTTTTGTTCAGTTATTTAAATGACTGGCTGAACAGGTTCATGTAATGAGCCTTAAAATTAAGTCTTCAAACTTTGATAAAAGTTTCAGTATGAAAATCATATTTCTGCTTCATGGTTTGATTCTATTTCAATTTATGGGCATAATTAAATTTAATGCTGATAAGAAACTAAAGTATGTTTCTCTGTCTAACAGAGTCATGGAACTTAAAACTTAAAACATTGAATTATATATCTTACAACAACTGAAGTTCATTAAAAGTAGGCTGCCAGTAATAAATAATTTTTTAAGCAGAAGTTAACTTGAGGTAAGGAAAACTCACACTTCAGAGCCCGGAGATGCTTTAAAGTAATGCCAGTTAACTGCACACGGCACACTCATGTTTACTATCTCTGCCGGTCTGTGATCACTTCTTATCAAAGGTTACTTAAGAGACCAGAGAGGAAAACATCTCATGGTGAGACAGCTTTATCTGGACAGTCTGTTCAGTGCTGTTTAGGGGGAGTTTAGTATTTTGCTGTAGAAGACCATTGCAGACACTTATATTTTCTCTTAAAAAACTACTAACTATGTATTTTTTTAATGGACAACTACCAAAGTAGAATTATTCTTGAAGGAACCATCAGGTTTTGTGTCTGTTTGCGGTGGTTTCTATGTAATAGCTATTCCTTCTTTTGTATATGTACAGTTTACATTTGTCAGAGAATATGAATGATAATACAAAAACGTTTCTTTCACTTGTAGCTGGTGGTTGGGTGAAGCCATTTATTATCAAACAAATGTGCCTTTTTTTTTTTTTTACAAATCATACTGACAATAGAAACTATCCAAATGACTCTGATCTAAAGTTTACATACCCTCGTTCTTAATCCTCTGTATTGGCCCCTTTAATATCAATGACAGCTTGAAGTCTTTTGAGGTAGCTGTGGATGAGGCACTTTATTTTCTCAGATGGTAAAGCTGCCCATTCTTCTCAGCAAAACACCTTCAGTTCCTTTAACCCACAGGTGTCAAACTCATTTTTTTTCAGGGGCCATACTTAGCCCAATTTGATCTCAAGCGGGCCAGACCAGCAAAATAATGACTTAATAACCTATAAATAATGACAAATACAAGTTTTTCTTTTTGTTTTAGTACAAAAAAACGGCAATTAAATTATGAAAATATTTACATTTTACAAAAAAGATGTGAATAACCTGAAAAAACAGAAATTTCATTTGAAAAATTAGTGCAATTTTAACAATATTATGCCTTGACTTATTATTTAAACATGTACATTACACACAATGTTACATAAACATTTGGTAACAGGCAGAATATTGTTAAAATTTTGGAGTTTGGAACTAAAATTTGAACAATTTCTACAATATTCCATCTCTTATTATTAACACAACTACAGATCACAGTGGATCTATAAATGCACAAAACATTTAGTAACAGGCAGAATATTGTTAAAGTTAAACATTTCGGGTTGTTCATCTTTGTTTTTGTTTATGTATTGATTTGCATTTTATTGTGAAAGAATAGTTTTGTAAATGTAAATATTTTCACAGTGTAATGTTATTTTTTTCACTTAAATTTTTTCCACATAATTTTTCACAAAGAAAATTTATAGTTGTCATTATTTATGGGTTATTGTGTTATTATTTTGACTGGAGATCACATTGGTCTGTGAAACCTGAACCAAAATGATTTTGACAACCTGGACTGTTCAGGTTAATTTTTGCACTTTCATCCTGTGGGCCACATTGGAACCTTTGGCGGGCCAGATTTGGCCCCCAGGCCGCATGTTTGACACCTGTGCTTTAACCCTTTATAGGGCACTCATTGAAATACTCTGAAATTCAAAATTTCAACCTTTGTATGTTACTGGACGTGATCATCTACCTCCTCTTGACTGAAAACATCCAAGCAGCACTTGTTAAAAAATAAACACATGCAATAAAATAACTGTTAAAATATTATAAACTGAAAAAAAAAACCCACTCATATTCACTATTTACAGCTTCAAAATTTCTATAAAATCTCTCTGAATCACTGTATAGTGTTATAAAATCCAACATGCTTCTTGACCTCACTGGAGCACGGGATTGGCCCCATATTTAATGTTTGTGGAAATTACCAAAAATAGTCACTTGCCCGATAAAGGGTTAAGATTTTGGCTGTTCTTGCATGAACTGCATGTTTGAGACCTCCCCAAAGTGTCTCAATGATACTGAGGTCAGGAGACTGAGGTGGCCACTCCTTCACCTTCACTTATTTCTGCTGTAGCCAGTGACAGGTGGACTTGGCCTTGTGTTTTGGGTCATTATCATGTCGGAACTTCCAAGACCGTCCCAATGCGGATTCTGTCAGAGTATGTAAACGTATGAACACAACTGTAATAGTATGATGAATTATGTATGACCTGTCAGTGTAACTCAAGTTATTAGTCACTATATTAAGATAACAGTGTTCATTAACAACTAGAGCAGTGGTTCCCAACCTTTTTTGGCCCGTGACCCCATTTTGACGTCATGAATTTCTGGCGACCCCAGACTTTCAAAACAGAGACTTTTTTTTTTTTTTTTTCTAAAATTAGTTTGTTTTTGCAAATAAACATTAATTTTAGATGACATTTAGTCTATATAATGTATATTATTGTGGACAGAGGCAGAAAAGCCAGGTGTAGATTACTGCACAAAGGGAGAATTTTATTTTCCTTGGTCAGGATATGTACAGTCAGTCCAGCTTGGATTTACAAGGCTGAATAAACAGTACCACAGTGCTTCAGTTTCAGCTTCAGAGTTTGTCATGTCTTTTATGGACTGGGATTGTCTCTGTCAACTCACCATAGATTTTTTATTTGTAAGTTGTTGTTTTTTTTATTTTTATCAATTACTTGAAATTTCAGGTGACCCCATTTGAATTCCAGGCAACCCCACGTGGGGTCCTGACCCCAAGGTTGAAAAACACTGAACTAGAGGCTCATATTCAGATGAACTGAAAGGTATGTAGCAGAAAAGCAATAAAAAAAAAAAAAAAAAAAAAAAAAAAAAAGAGCAGAGTAGTGAGTTTATGGTGACTTTGGTCGTCAGTCTGTCATTTATGAAGGTTGCGGGCAATCTTAGTTCTCCAGTACAATGAGATCAATGCAGAATATAAGCAATGTGATTCAGAAATATGATTAAACAGTGGCAGATCCAAAAATAATGGAGGGGGGGGCTGCTATGTATACGAACAGGACTGCTTGCTTTGTTTTCATCACATACTGTGCATTACGGTCATATTTCACAACAGAATATAGACTTTAATTTTAATTAACCCTGAAGCTTAGACACTGGGGCACTGATAAGGGGGGGGCAAACATAATAAATTCATTGGGCCCAGCATTTGTGGGGGGCCCATAGAGCAGTGGAGGGGGTCCAGTGGATACAGGCTAGAAGTAGTGAAAAGTTTGTGTAAGATCCGTTGTATGATAGAGGCATAGAAGTCGGGAGTCAGACATTGAAAGCCGGTTAAGTTTCAGTTTTGTTTCATGCTAGTGTAAGTGTGACCCCACCCCCCCACCCCCCACTCCGACAAATTGCCAAGATATTGAATTTTATGAAAGGTCCACAACGTTAAACTTTCATAGGGCCCACAATTGATAGCGGCGCCCCTGCTTAGATGTAAACAATCAGATAGCAAACAGGTTGGTGTTCTGACTAATGGAGATTTAGCTAAATAGGTAACACTTTGGACTGCAACACAAAAGACTAGGGTTTGAATCCTGGTCAAAGTATGAAATTTTCTGCAGATTCTCAAACAGGGGGCTGTGGTGCCAAGGGCGCCAGTAGGTACAGTAAGTCCGCAATTGTTAAATATTACAGGATGTACATTAAGAGGCCTTAGCAGTAGTAGTCTTCTATAAAAGGTGTATTTTAAAGTAGATTAGTTATTTCATTGTAGACTGTATTTTACCAATTAGACATACTGAAGGACAAGTACAGCATTTCCATTTGAATGAATCATATTTTTTTTCATGTAGCTGAAATTATTTTTACATTCAATCACTTGAATACCTGAATGATACAAAGTCTATGAAACCTTAAGAGTTTTCTCTTTTTCCACTTATGTATGACTTTGAACATGATCATATTTTCACATCAAGCAAAACAAGTAAAAAAAAAAAAAGAAAAGAAATTCAACAGACGAGACAGAACCATTTAAGTTATTCATGTGTTTATTGTCGGAAATGACACAATCTGAAAGTGTTTTGTGTGGGAAAAAATGTGAAGCCATGGGATTCATGTGAATAGAAATGTGGGTCTACGTTATCATCATTGGTTGACACATGAATTTTTTAAGATCTTAGAGGAAGAGTTGTTCATTTCCAGCAGGCTCGAGAAGTATTTCCAAGAATGGACAAGATTCAACACAAGTGTTACCCTCCCCAGGAGTAGTCGACCAGTAGTCTCACAGCCAAACCCATCTCCACACTTGGTTAGCACTGTGCAGGCTATCAAAGAGCAAGTGATGGGCTGCAAATTAGATTTCCGTAAACAAATCCCACTGATTTTGGATGGCACTAAGCACAAGCAGTCACACTACCTTTGCCAAATATTGCCAGTGAGAAGTTGTTGTGGTGGTAAAATATCTAAATCACTGCAATAATAGTAAAAAGAAAGAAGGTATTCTTTAGTCAAAAAACTTGCCATTTTAAGTGCACAGTTGTAGCTTAGAGACTGGATTCCCTTCATGTGGGGGATTAACTTTGAAATGTTAACATGCAAATAGCAGAAGAATGATGACTGATATAGTCTCTGGATGGGGTACTTATTCCAGCAGAGTACATCTTTTGAGCCATGTTAATTAACTCCAACGCCCAGCTTCACTCGCACTTTGAGAAAACTACTGGAGAGATGGATGCAAAGTTAGTTCTGGAAAGGTGTGGACCAGGTCATAGTTTTATACCAGATTTTGTGACAGCCCCACTAATGTTCAGTTTTTACCCTGGGCTGCAGGGTATTGTCATCAGTTCATCATCCGTCCGTCTGTCTGTCCATCCATATGTGCAAAAACTTTGGCGTGCACCAGTAGTTCTCAAATTCTCTCAAATTTTATTTATATAGCGCCAAAT
The DNA here is from genome assembly GCF_902148855.1 of Sphaeramia orbicularis. Classification (NCBI taxonomy): domain Eukaryota; kingdom Metazoa; phylum Chordata; class Actinopteri; order Kurtiformes; family Apogonidae; genus Sphaeramia; species Sphaeramia orbicularis. The sequence continues at coordinate 21,312,502 of NC_043971.1, read as the reverse complement.
CATAACAAAAGTTATCTCATGACACTTTACATATAGAGTTGGTCAAAACCAGACTCTAAGCCAATTTACAGAAACCCAACAGAATCCTCCAGGAGCAAACACTTGTGACCGGTGACAGTGGTGAGGAAGAACTTCCCTTTAACAGCAGAAACCTCGAGCAGACCCAGACTTTTGGAGGATGGCCGTCTGCCTTGACCAGTTGGGGTTAAAGAGAGAGGGTAAAGGAAGAGAAAAAGAGAGACTGATAGAGATAGAGAGAGACTAGGGGAGAGGGGGAGAAGGGGGGAAGTAGGAGGAGACACATGGATGCAGCTGATGCACAGATAACTGAACTAGAACATCTATGGAACTATATAATAAACACTATCATAACTATATGGATAAGTGAGTGATGGCTATGAAGGCAGGAGAGAGGCAGGACCACAGCAGCAGGTCCAGAGATGATCCTGGGAAAACCTGTGATGATCCTGGGAAAACCTATGATGATCCAGGGAAAACATGTGAGGCGATAAAGCACAGAGACTCCAGGGAAAAAGTCAAGTCAGTAACATGTATTCACTGGGGCGTAAATAGAAGAGAAAATTAGGAGGGAAAAGGTCAGGGAGAAAGAGGAGCAGAGAGGAGGTCATAGAGGAGGAGGAGGAGCAGAGAAGAGCTCAGTGTATCCAGATGAGTCTCCCAGCAGTCTAAGCCTGTAGCAGCAGAACTAAGAGCAGAAGAACTAAGAGCTGCCCTAACTATAAGACTCATCAAAAGGAACGTTTTTAACCTACTCTTAAACATAGGGAGGGTGTCTGCCTCCTGGACCGAGGCAGGGAGGTGGTTCCACAATCACGGAGCTTGATAGCTGAAGGCTCTGGCCCCCGGCCTACTTTTGGAGATTCTAGGGACCACCAGTAAGCCTGCATGTTGAGAGCGTAGTGCTCTAGATGGATTGTTTGGAACTAAAAGGATAGTCAATGATGAGGAAACCCTGGCGTGGACTGAAGGCCGAGGGTTTTCACGTTATGTTCCTTCCAGCTGCCAGTGCTCCTGGAGCACATGACTGTGGGCGGTCCATTCTTTGGTCACACCTTTTAAGAATGTGGTTTGTGGTTATAAAAGGGCCACCTCAGCAAGGTTATTATCGTTAACGAAAACTAACGAAATGACCAAAACTAGAATTGAGAAAACATTTTTGTTAACTGAAATAAATACAAACTATAAGTAAAAGAAAAAACGATAACTAACCCAAACTGTATTGTGTGCTTACAAAACTAACTAAATCGTATAAAAATTATGGATAAAATTCCCTTCGTTTTGGTCTTTGTCAATGTCGGATTGATATGGAATCGATTTATTGCACTCGAGCAATTTTGGCTGGCGGCACCATACGGCACTTTATGGTCCGTCACTTCTCGTCACTTGTTTAGAGGCTTCTCTTCCTCACTCTACCTGGCAACATGCGGCCTAAAGCAGCAGAGTCCTGTATGGGATTTCGTTGAATACGACAGTGAGGGATATAAAAGATATGAAAAAATTAAAACTAAACTAAAAGTAAGCATTTAGGGAAAAATGGAAAACTAATTAAAACTAGCAAACCTGCTCTAAAAAAAACTAAACAAAACTAAATAAAACTAAACTATAATGAGAAATCCAAATGTATTACAACCTTGCACCTCAGCAGGTGTTCTCTCTCTCTCGCTCTCTCTCTCTCTCTGACTTAATGGCCTGCTGACCACATGGCCAACACAGTGGTATTGTTTGCTTTGGTTTTTGGTTTTGTTTGATTCACACACACACACACACACACACACACACACACACACACACTCTCACAGATGTCACATTACTGATATCTACCATCTACGTGCTGCAATTTGAGTCGCATTTTGTTAAATAAACTACTTTTTATTGTTTAGAGAAATGCATATATTTTCTTTTGTTACATTCATTGAGCCAGGTTTGTGATAATCTAATTCCATATGTATTTGAAGGAGCTGCCCGCTTACAGTGCAACATTTTTGGAGGAAACTATTTCAATGAATCCCATACTATGATAGTCAAAGGTTTACAACTGATGATTTAGTGCAAAATGTGCTAACAATTAGCAAAAATGGTGGAAGTAGAGAGAAACATTTCAGGTATACCTATGCAAACAGGTTGGATATTGTAATTTGAAAGTATCTTAGGCCTCTATTTTAGATTACGTTATGTTTATCCACTGACACATCCAGTTCTACTGCAGAATACCTGTTTGTCTGTGTTGCTGTTTCACAAGAGAAACACGTGGAAAACCTGTACACGTGTTTCTCACATTAGCTGTGTCTTTGTTGTTAGTAGAACATGTGTCCCCTCATCAGGTTATTAGTGCGCTGGTCTTAGTACGACAATGCAGATCATTACTGAAATGTACAGGCTGCATGTTCAGAATTTTACAAATGATTAGATCACGTGCAGAAACTCCACTCCCTTCTGTGCTTTATCTGCATTCCAGCCTCGCTAATTTGTAAATTTAAGGGGTCATATTTTGCTAAACCCACTTTTATTAGTCTGTGGTTCATTAATTTGTGTATTTGGACCCTAATAGTTCATGAAATTTGAATTTGAGCCCTCCAGGTGCTGCAAAGCTATCTTTATATTCATTTTGGCAAAAATTGAGTGGTTTTCTACAACCCGTTTCAATTCCTCCTTAATTTGTCACATTTTATAACTAGTTACATCACAATATTTGCACATATAAGGTCAAGACTTCCGACGAACATTTCTCCGAGTACGCCATAATTGTTTATCAGCAGCAGCGGTTGTAGTAAAAACTGAAAATATGTCCAAACTTCGAACGTATTACCTAAAATGTTCATTTGTTGGTTGTATTATCGAGCACAAGTTGTTGAACGGGACAGATCAGCATGGTCAACAACCTGGAGGGGGTGGGGCCTGAACTGGCGCATGTGCATTTAAAGGGCCAGCGCTCAAAACGACCTTTCTCTTTCATTACTTTAATAGGGTTGAAGATGGGCCTGTGGAGTTGAATTAATGAAGAATTCAGACCCAAGCAGAGCATTTACAGTTTATGTAGACCACAGGGAAATGTTTTAAAATGTGTAATTCCATTTCAAAAAAACTAAATATGACTCCTTTAACCCTTTCATGCATACTGGTCACTCCAGTGGACAGTTATTCTCCAGCTGTTCTCTTGTATATTCATGGATTTTGTTGTTTTAGTTCCATATCAGCCAACACAGTGGACACTTATGCATCATCCCATACGCTGTAATTTATACCGTTACTGTAACTTTGCTGTTCTTCATAAACCTGATCTGCAGTAACATGTTTGAGTGTTCATTGCTTGGTATTGTTATTAGTCTGCAATTAAAGGTAGGGTAGGAGATCCTGGAAAAATGGTTCCAGCAAGTTATAGTTTGAAAATACACAATTCAAAAGTCCAAACCCCGACACCTCCAGAGTACCGGATTGTACCTGCAGAGGAGGGAGGGACAAATGACAGTTGAGTTTGATAGACATCTCGTGTTTTTTCAGTCCTGTCCGTTCCACAAATGTCTAAATTTTTTTTATTTTTTTGTTAAAGCATTTAATTAATTGGTTGCGATCAGGATGTGAAGGGGATTTTAAGCAATATAAAAAAAAAAAAAAAATGCTCCAGGAAAACATCTCCTACCCTACCTTTAACAGTTTTGTTTTGTTTTTTTTTTAAACAAAAGTTGTTGTTTTTTTTCTTGCATATTTTCTTTATTAAAGTATGTTAAAATGTGAGAAAACATCATATTAGCTGCATTAAAAATGTTTTTATTTCATAGTTTTCATACAGTATATCAGTAAAATTGTTTCCTTGCTTCAAAAATTCAATGTATGGTGTCCAGCTGAGTGGACATTTTTGCAACTCCCTGAAAAATTGGTTCATAAAAAAAAAAAAAAAAAAAATTAATCGCTTTGTTTTTTTAATGTGTAGAGGAATAAAAACACTCAGGAAAAAAATCTTGATTAAGGCTCTCATAATTCATGCATGAAAGGGTTAAATTAGATGTGTTTATTTCACATATCAGCAGCAATGGAACTACAACACATACAAAATGAAAATGATCAGATGCACTGTATTAACTGTAAGTAATGAGTGCCGTCAAACTTATTTCACCATCTGCCCGATTGACTACCATAGGATTCAGAGCCTTTGGCCGCTCCGCCCCACACCTCTGGAACACTCTCCCATAAGAAATCCACAATAATGACACTCAAATCCTGCCTGTAATCACGTCTGAACCTAGTGTTCGCCATGGTCACATTCAATCTGACAATCTCCTGGTTTCATTAATGTATAGTGTTATTACTTGTTTTATTATTTGTTATGTTTGGTACACTGCTGTTTTTTTTTCTTGTTTCTTATGAGGTGACTTTGAGCGCTTTGAAAGGCGCTTATGAATAAAATATGTTATTTAGTTTGATCACCTGTCCACAAGACGCAAGAAAAACACAGCTCAGGTACAAATATAGCACATGAATAAAAACCAGTCTATAGCAGAATATCACATGTAAGAAGTGTTTCTGTTTTAGCCGTAATTCAACACCTCTTTTAAATGTATTAAAATTGTTTTCAACTCGTGTTGGTCTGCACTTTCACTCGTCTGGCAAGAAAAAAATGCTTCATGCCCATGGCTAATGTTCTTGATGAAAACATTTACAACAATGGCATACATTTCAAAGCTGCAAGAACCTCTCTCCAAAAAGAACATTACTGCCCATCCACAGTTTGCTAAATGCCACAGCTAATCCAGGGGCTTGCTGGAAAAATGTTCAATGCATGAAATGAACCAGAGTAGATTTTTTTTTTTGTTATTCTAATGAGAAGCGTTGTCTGGCAGAGACCAAACATTACATTGCTAAATAAGAAACTTCCCATCTGTGAAACATGCTAGCGGCAGTATCATAGATTTGGCCTGCTTTGTTGCCTCTGCACCAGGACAGCTTGCTTCCGCTGATGGAACGATGAATTCTGAATTATACCAGAAAATCTTAACACTGCAAATGTTGAGCTACCCACGAACAGAAAGTGGATCATACAACAAGACAACAAGCCCAAGCACACAAGTCATTTTAATAAGTCCTGCAAGATGTAACATATGAAAGAAAATTTATAATAATGTAATGGTACCTTTAAAAAAAAATGCAAAATGAATATTTCAGATTTTTGTATTTTTCATTCATTCATTTATTTGTTTGAGCAGAAGAGAAAATTAAAAAAAAAAAAATTGTGTACAAGCAACCGAGCAAATACATTAATAAATAAAGATGATCAAGACAAAAAAGCAATTGCCATGTACACCAGTAATAACAAAATAAATTCAATATGTACTGCTCAAAAAGGAGTGGGAAGAAGAAAACTTATTAAATCCAACCCCCATCTCACATTTATACAACATAACACAATAACTTTGCTTCCTTAAAGACATAGCAACATCTATTTTGTTAATACTAGTTCAAGTTTCTGTTGGAGCTGGAGAAAAGTACACATTTCAACATTAATCTGTGCATTTTTTACATGACCAAGTGATTAGACTCAAATCCAAGGATACCAATATTATCCACAATAATTGCATTATAACTTATTTACTAAATTGCGTGACTCTAGTTCCAAATTACCACATAACATCTGTACTGTTCTTGTTTTTGCTACATGTTTTATAAAGCTGGTGTTTTAATATATACAGCCAGTAAAACATGGTTTTCACAAGCCAGGAAGTCTGCAATTTACTCCTTTATTAACAAATGTCATGCATGACAGGGAAAAATGTAGTGGTGAATCTGTAACACATAAACAGAAAGTTAACATGAGAAGATACCCAGTGATTTCAATACTGCAAGTTTTCTTAATTCTTAAAAAAAATGTTTAAGAATTTGATCATCTGATCAAGTTTAGATCATATTTATGCAGAAAAAGAGGAAGTCCACAACATTTCAAGAACGTTTTGAAAAAAAAAAAAAAAAGTGTATTGTTTTTGGTTTGGTTTGTTTGTTTGTTTGTTAACACTTGAGCAGCAAAACTATTGGTTGAATTAAAACCAAATTGGGTTTATAGATAACCAGTGACTCAGAATAGATCTGATTACCTTTTGTGAATAGTTGGTCAAAGTTCAAATTTTGTATGGATTTTTAAAATCTTTTTTTTCTCCCATTTACTTACAATGGGCAAATTCCAAATGCCTGTAGCAGCAAAACTACTGGTTGAATTCATACCAAATTGGGGTCTTAGATTACCAGTGACCCAGAATAGATGTGTTTACTTTGTGGGAACAGTAGGTCAAAGTTCAAATTTTTGTATGCATTTTTAAAATCTTTTTTTTTTTCTCCCATTTACTTATAATGGGCAAAATTCCAAATGTCTATAAAAACATCAATTTAGTTTCAGTTTACTTCAAACTTGGCACATATATAGAGACAGCTGATATGGTGACATCAGTACATGACATCAGGACAAAATAAGCTACAATACATGCGAGGGGTGAGGTTTGTTGTACCTCTACTTCTTTGTTTTTTTGTTTGTTAACACTTTTGCAGCAAAACTATTGGTTCAATTCATACCAAATTGGGTTTATAGATTGCCAGTAACCCAGAACAGATGTCATTAGATTTTTGGGAAAGGTAGGTCAAAGTTCATACATTTTATGACTTTTTTTTTTTATCTTCCCATTTACTTATAATGGGCAAAATGTGTGCGAGGGGTAGGGTTTGTTGTACCTGGCACCCCTTGTTTATGATTAGAATTCATGGTGTCGGTGGTGAAAGGATTAGTTAGAATACAATCTCAAAAACACACAGACATAAATTAAAGTAAAAGTGCTGGTTGAAAAACAGTAGCTCAGTAATCGGTGTGACCTGGATGTGAATGAAGCCATTTAGATCTATGGAAAATAAAGAATGATGCTGACAAAGCAGTTCACACAGTCAATGGGCTGGTTGTGCAGTTTTGCAGATAATCATTACACAGCTTCACAAGGACATATATATATATAACCCTATTACTGGAAAAAGATGGTGGTTTTAATGCTTTTGTTATGATCAGCAAAAGATATCATCTGTTCCATAGAGTTCCACATGGTCTAAAATGATAAAACACAAAAAGGGCCAACAAAGTCTACATCTTTTGGTGAAAAATATGGACACTGTAGTTTATTATTTTCTAATAAAGCAACACAGGACCCCATCACTGAACATACTGTACAGCGATATCTCCAGAGATGTGCTGTTGCAGGCTTCTTTAAAGACCTACTCCACCATTTCTTTTTAGATTTAATAAGGTGGAAGGAATCACAAGAGATAGATTATTAAAAGAAAGGTGAAGATATTTTGTTTGAGTTCTACAACCTGTACACGTTTGTTCGGAATGCATTAAATCTGTAGCCTTGAAGCCCAAACTAAGGCTACATTCAGACGGCAGGTCTTAATGCACAATTCACATTTTTTTGGTGAAATCTGATGTTTTTTTGTGTGCTCTTTCATGTTACACATTAAATGCGACTTCTACCAGTTTTGAGAATGAATGGAATGTGACCCTGAAGTGACCGTTCAGACTGAAGTTGCATTATAAACAAGTGTTCAGAGAACGCAAACCTCCGCCAAACACCCTGAACGGTGTACATGTGTGGATCGACTATTTCTTTTTAAATTCAACACTTTCAAGGTTGTTCCATACAGCAGAAAAAGTTGAAGCTTGGTACCAGTCATGTGTATGTCACATTATATTAAATTCCAATCAATATTTGTTGAGTTATACTGAAAAATGTGTCGTAAATGGGATTTTCACTGTTAAATTGAAATGTCCACAGAGTCCACATTCCACAGTGGATGTGGACAATTTTGTGCCAGATAGAAGATATTGTTATAAGCAACGGGTGTATTAAATTGGAGGCTAATCAGAGTTGTTTTGAATTTTTTATGAATTTTCGAAAATTGCCCAATGATGAGAGATAGGAGAATTTGAGATTTTGTGACCTTGCTGTGACCTTGAACTTTGGCCTACTTGGCCCAAAATTTAATGGGTTGGTCCCAGGGCCTAGGCCTATCTGTGGGTAAAATGTGGTAAAGATGGTTGGAATAGTTTTCCTGTAAAGTTGCTAACAAACAAGCAAACAAACAAACACACAAAGCAAAGTGATCACAACCCCTCCTGGCAGAGGAAATTAATGGTTTCAAACCAGCAGTTCATAAACCAATGGGTGATGTCACTGTTCTCCCATCTACTGATTATAAACTACTATTATAAACTGATTATAAATCTGTGATTAAAAAACACTTTTCTAACCATTATTCAACACCAGAGTCCTATGTCCTATGATATGTTTGTCAGCTGTATGGAGATGAATTTTTAGATCTGTTTAGATCAGAGGTGTCAAACTCATGTTAGTTCAAGGGCCACATTAAGCCAAATTTCATCAGAAGTGGGCTGCACCAGTGAACTAATAAAATAACAAGAAAAGCACTCGGACAACGCAGACCTCCGCTAAGACAGATCTGCTGCCCCCCCCCCCCCCAATCACCACCAAAAGTTAATCATTTCTTCCTTGTGCCAGTATCAACATTTCATGAGAATTTCATGAAAATCCATCCATAATTTTCTGAGTTATCTTGCTAACAAACAAACATGCAAACACACAAACACACAAATCAAAGTGATCACAATACCTCCTGGTGGAGGTAAATATTGGATATGTATTGGGTTTATGACCACATATGAAAGTGGCAGGTCGGATACAGGCCACATATGAGCATATGAGCATGCCTGCAGTCTGAAAGTAGCCTTAGGTTATTTTTTCCAGACCTTAGAAAGCTGTGTTCTATTGTTTTACTTGATCTAAGTAGTACACACCATAAGGAGTACCCTGACCTTAACTCTTTATAGGACACTCAGAAATACTCTGAAATTTAAAATATCAACCTTAGTATGTCATTGGAGGACATAAGACTTTATTACTTTTGTGAAATTTTTCACATTTCTTTATTGTTGTGTAGAAAATCAAGGTCAATGAAGTTACCATATATGGTTCCTTACCCATAAGTAGCAAAGTAAATATAAAAAAAATACAAGAAAAACACATGTAAGGTGATAGGAACATGTATTTTAGAAGATTAGAACATCACTTTTAGGGCATTACAACAAAAGTGCTGATCCAGACACCTGTCAACACATTATCACTTTGAAGATCATTACTTACATGAGGACCATAAAGCAGGTACACTCACTGTCCATACAGAGGAGGACCTGACAGACCTGTAGACCACATTTAACCCTGTAAAGCCTGAACCATTAAATCATTGACAGAAAATTCCAGTTCTTTAAAACTGGAGCCTTTATTGGTCCTTCTGAATAACCATGTATGAGTTTCAATTATGTATCATATTTGATACATCAGGTCTCAATGCTCAAATATTATTATTTTTGAACAAACAAAAACATAATATAACACAAACATGTCTAACAAATTGATAATTCCTTTTGAAAATTGGCAAAGTTCTGCGTCCTTCCTCATTAATGACAGTGTTGTAGTGTCACTGGAAAGGCCTCTGGTGAACAAATTCCTCTGCCCTGGTAAATTATCAGTGTACTACATGTATCTAATTGTATACATCAGGTTTTTCAAGAAAAAAATATCACACTGATCATGTAGACGGCTTCAAAACTCATGTATCAAATATGATATGTCTGGCTTTATAGAGTTAACCTGAGATAGTTGCCTCACTGTCCTCACTGTAGCTGTTGCTGTCACTGTCTAGTAATGTATGAGGAAATTACCAAAAAATAGTCCCTTTTGGTTAACCCTGTAAAGCCTGAACCATTGAATCACTGACAGAAAATTCCAGTTCTTTGACACTGGAGCCTTTATTGGTCCTTCTGAACAACATTTTTTTTTTTTTTTTTTAAATATCAAAATTTCCATGTATAAGTTTCAATTTTGTATCATATTTGATACATTGGGTCTCAATGCTTAAATGTTATTATTTTGGAACAAACAAAAACATAATATAACACAAACATGTCTGTGTATTACATGTATGTAATTGTATACATCAGGTTTTTCAAGAAAAAAATTATAACACTCATCATGTACAGGGCTTCAAAACTCATGTATCACATATGATACGTTTGGCGTTATAGGGTTAACCTGAGATTGTTGCCTCACTGTCCTCACTGTAACTGTTGCTGTCGCTGTCTTGTAATGAGGAAATTACCAAAAATAGTCTCTTTTGGTTAATTATCCATGTTGTTTATTTAGTTCCCATGGACATTAGTTGTTTTAGCGTACTAAATACTAACCAAATCCAACCTTTTTGCTCTCTCTCCCACAACTATCCACTCTTTTTCATTATCCCAGTCTGCATAAACTGTTTAATTATTCAAGTAACACAAAGATCTTCCTCCTGAGAAGTTCTTCAATGTTTAATGTCTTTTCATAATATGCTTTAAATCCTAGGAGAACGTTGTGAAGTTAACATTGACGACTGCGTCTCAAACCCATGCCAAAATACCGGACGGTGTATTGATGGTCCTAATCGATACCGCTGCTCGTGTCCTGATGGTTTCACTGGGCTCAACTGTGAGATCAACATTGACGAATGCTTGTCGGCACCCTGTCTTCATGGGAGGTACAGACTTTTCTCTGCCATTTAAAAGCGAATCACTGTAAATTGTGCATAAATGGCATAGAATCATTTTTAATTACACTCCTTGCCGGCGCTTCGAGTGGAGACATATGTCACATGTTGTAGGAAGCTAATGTGATGCACTTACAGGTTGTCTCAGTGGCCTCGAAATTATAGTCATTAGTTCTGCAGAAGGGGAAATACTTATTCTTTCAAAAGATTACATCTCTCTAAGGGTTCTGCACAAACCATACAGTTGAAGACTCGTATGTATAAATGCTTCTAAGTGCATTTGACCTAGGAGAATAATTACATGAATAAGTTCTGACTTTATGTGTTTTTCTCCTCAGTTGTAAAGATGGACTGTATTCATATTCGTGCCTTTGTGATCCGGGATGGACGGGCAGGAGATGCGACACGAACATCGACGTGAGTTCGGCTTAATTGATAAATAACCAAAGGGTCAAAAGTTGCCAAGAACATCTTTGTAGTCTTTGTGTGGGCTATGGTTACACTAACACTATTGATTCATTTTACATGAGAAGTCAATTGAACTACCAAGATCATGTAAGCATTGTACAAATACCCGATTAAGGAAATTGCTTAGTGTAATTGATTTAAACCTAGCACAGCTTCTGCCGGACTCCAGAGATAAAACATTGAGTTGCTTGCGCGGCCTCTGCAAGCATTATTTGAACAGATAACACAATTATCTGCTTTTAAACTACTAACGATTCCGCTCCGTTTCTGTTTGTTTTATATCCTCTTTGCAAATCTGCTTGTTTTTTTTAGTTAAATTCATATTTTGTTCTGAGTTGTTTTTGTTTTTTTTATCTAACAGCTTCTTTCTTTCGGTTGTCCTTTCATTTACAGGACTGCGCTTTCAGTCCGTGTTTGAACGGAGGCTCCTGTGTGGATCTCATCGATAAATACGCATGTTTTTGTCAGGACGGTTACACAGGGAAAACTTGTGAGAATGACATAGAAGTGTGCAAAGAGGCTTTAAATGTCTCACTGTGTTTCAATGGAGGCACCTGCGTTGACGGAACGGGATCAAACTTCACATGCAGGTGAGTTGTTCCAGATTTTTTTGACTGATCTGATTAAAAGTTCATCTCTGAAGGAAAAAAATTAATATGATCTGAATCCAGATATCCTGTTCAGTGCTGTCTGAAAAGATATTTTTGGCAGGTTCACATATGGCTGCTTTTATGAAACTGGTACCTAAAAACAGGACCGAGGGGCTAGAAATTCAAACGAGGTATCGACAAATGTTATGATGCAAGTTTGGGTCTATTTTAAAGTGAAATATTTATTGAGATAAAAGAGAACCTATTTTTCAGATAAAACACATTTTTATAGTGTTTTTATAATTTTTTATGCAAGAATTCGCATGTAACACGGTAAAAAGGACATGAAAATTATGTGCTGCTATTTTTTCGAATATCTTTTTATTCTCTCACAGGTACATTTTTGGGAATGGAACCAGTTATGCAAGGCAGAGTGTTTCACAAAAATGACCGCTTTTGCAAAATCACTCACGATTTATTTGTGTTTAAATGAGCAGGTTCCGCATGTAACGTGAGTGGACACGATGGGTTACGCGCGAAACCTGGAATCAGACTGCCCATTCATGAAAAACCTGCATGTCTGGATTAGAAAAACCACTAGGATCATCACATTTAACACAGTGTCTGTATATAAGACCATTTCAAGTGATGTTTTCAAGATAAAATGTACTGACACCTAGGAAGGTTTTCCTGTCCTAATTTTGGTCCAATTTTTGGCTCCAGTATTTTATTAAAAATTCATTAATTTTGGGATGGCTCAGAGCAAGAGAGTAATTTTTTTTTGCATTTATCTGAGGTCATCATTAGGTACATCCTGGAGGGAAATATGACTAAATTTGTCTTTTATTATTGGGTCTAAAAACCCAAAATGAACCCAGTTTCATAGAAGCACCCATATGACATTTCACACATAGCAGGAGAAACACAGGGATTTTGATTCCCATTCACCATATATTGAGGAAAATAGCAACTAATATAGATGAATTAGAGTAGATACAAATGCATGTAAAACTAAAAATGTAGAATATCTGATTTTTATTTTTATTTTTTATATTTTTTTGTCAATGTCGTTGGAGTTGTGTGTTATGTTTTTGCCCTAATATTTAGAAGCAGCCCTATTTGCAGTGAATTATTATGTTTTAATTGCTGACATGCTCTCCCTTGAGTGGTGAAATGAATCTGAATACAAGGTGTATGTAGTAAGACAGATTTGACACAGCAGGTCCCTGGATGCCTTACAGTTAATTACATTGTCTAACCTTGTGCTGATGTGCTGCTGTATGCTCAATGTCATCATTTAATGTATCCTAGACTACTACGACTCCAAATAGGTTGCTGCTCCTTACAACATTTTTTTATTGATGTAGTGGACTGCCTTAGCACAGCATTTTTTTCCTTACGTTCACTTCACCGTAGGCTTATTTGTGAGGCAAAGTAGTATGTTGTGCTTTTGCAGATATATGCATTCACTGAGGACAGACATATTAAATATAAACACATTTTCCAGAAACAATGTCCTTTAATGTCCTGCTGATCTGCAATAGGATGATTGTGCTTTGTCTGCACTTTCCACAACACAGGATTCATTTGATGAATATCCAGATTTGGACATCAAAGAATTTTTTTTTTCTTTGAGGCTAATGTAAATACAATTTGTGTTAAATGCATTAATAGCTCCTTAAATACAATCATTAATCATTGCTTTCTGGATACAAATATTTAATCTGATGTGAAACTTCTCATGGAAAACATATTTGGTTAATTTACTCTATGAATGTATTGTTTACATTGCAAAAGTATTTTCTAATGCACATAAACATTATTGCATATTTAACTGTTTCTGCTGTTAATCCCTCAAGCATTAAAATGCCTTGTGAGACACAGCAGGCCAGCCTTGTAGTTCACATTTGCATCATGATTTGTGGTTTTACAATCATATTAAAGGGTTTTTAAGTGGCGGTCTTGTTAATATTTCCACAACACAGAACACCGTGTTGTTTTATGTGCATAATATGTGTGAAGAGGTACACATTCAGTTCTGCACCTGTGACCTCAAAAGCAACCTTTTCTCTCTCCTGTGACAGCGGTCAGCATATTTTTTTTAGTCACACATGGCCTTTTTTATGTATAAAACGTACTATTATTCACAGATCTCCATGTCCAACTGTAGCTAAATTCCCTGAGATTTTGCATCTACTTTTTAAAATGTAATTTAATTTAATAATCGGTGGTTCGAATGAAGTCTATTAAACATACATTGGAAATCTATGCGAGGCAGCAAACCAGCCACTTCCAAGGCCTGAGGTAACTTTGATGCAAGATTAACTTCATTGTCCATCTAGAAAATTACTCTATCTCAAAAATTACTTGTTTTACTCGATGTGAAGTTGATCCTGGGCAACCCACCAAGTGCACAACAGAAAAGCACCAGCTCAAATGAAGCAGCACCTGTGAGCTAGTTTAAGCAGGAGCGTGCTGTTGCATTCCCATATGTCCATAAATCTAACACAATCTTTTAACCATGGCAGTGTTTTTAAGTGGTCTGCTGACTGTTTGATGCTACCCTGGTCACTCAAAGCCACACTGTAGATTTTCTTCATATAACATTTCAGCGGGAGGATATTTAGGAAGTTGTGATTGTGTCTGTTGCTGGTTTGTTCTACCGTTCAACTTTGTTGGCAGCTCTTATTTTTCACCTTAGCAGTAGGAAAAAGTGTGCACTCCTGGGAAGCCTTTGTATCCTGCTCATGGTTCAAGTGGGCTCTTGTGCTCACAGTCAGCTGAGACGCCTAAAGCCAAGTTGCTCTGCTTGTGTCTCATTCGCATGTGGGTAAAATTAGCCTGGGTGTTTCAGTTGTTGCTTGCTGCTGGCTATTTCCTGTGTATGAGGAGTTTTTCACATGATTGAGATGGAGCTGTAGATTAGATTAGATTAGATTAGATTAGATTAGATAAAATAAGATTAAATTAAATAAAGATTAGATTAGAGTAGATAAAGGTTAGATTACAGTATAGTAGAGTAGATTAGATTAGAGCTGAGTAGAGTAGATTTAGATTAGATTAGAGTTGAGTAGAGTAGAGTAGATTTAGATTAGATTAGAGTTGAGTAGAGTAGAGAAAGAGTAGAGTGGAGTGGAGTAGTGTAGAGTAGATAAAGATTAGATTAGATAAAGATTAGATTACAGTAGAGTAGAGTAGAATTAGATTAGATTAGATTAGAGAAAGAGTAGAGCAGAGTGGAGTAGTGTAGAGTAGATAAAGATTAGATTAGATAAAGATTAGGTTACAGTAGAGTAGAATTAGATTAGATTAGATTAGATAAGATTAGATAAAATAAGATTAAATTAAATAAAGATTAGATTAGAGTAGATAAAGGTTAGATTACAGTATAGTAGAGTAGATTAGATTAGAGCTGAGTAGAGTAGATTTAGATTAGATTAGAGTTGAGTAGAGTAGATTTAGATTAGATTAGAGTTGAGTAGAGAAAGAGTAGAGTGGAGTAGTGTAGAGTAGATAAAGATTAGATTAGATAAAGATTAGATTACAGTAGAGTAGAGTAGAATTACATTAGATTAGATTAGATTAGAGAAAGAGTAGAGCAGAGTGGAGTAGTGTAGAGTAGATAAAGATTAGATTAGATAAAGATTAGATTACAGTAGAGTAGAGTAGAATTAGATTAGATTAGATTAGATTAGATTAGATTAGATTAGAGAAAGAGTAGAGCAGAGTGGAGTAGTGTAGAGTAGAGTAGATAAAGATTAGATTATATTAGATTATATTAGATAAAATAAGATTAGTTTAAATGAAGATTAGATTACAGTAGATTAGAGTAGAATTAGATTATATTAGATTAGAGTAGAGTAGATAAAGATTAGATTAGATAAAATAAAATTAGATTAGATAAAGATTAGATTAGAGTAGAGTAGATAAAGATTAGATTAGATTACATTAGATTAGATTAGATTACAATAGATAAAGTTTAGAGTAGAGTGGAATATATTTAGAGTAGAGTGGAATATATTTAGAGTAGAGTAGATAAAGATTAGATTAGATAAAGATTGGAGTAGAGTAGACAAGGATTAGATTAGATTAGATTAGATTAGATTAGATTAGATAAAGAGTAGAGTAGATAAAGATTAGATTAGATAGATTACGTTAGATAAAGAGTAGAGTCAAGTGGAGTAATGTAGAGTAGATAACGATTATATTAGTTTACATTAGATTAGACTAGAATAGATAAAGTTTAGAGTAGAGTAGAATATATTTAGATTAGATTAGATAAAGAGTAGAGTAGATAAAGATTAGATTAGATAGATTACATTAGATAAAGAGTAGAGTCGAGTGGAGTAATGTAGAGTAGATAAAGATTACATTAGTTTAGATTAGATTAGACTAGAATAGATAAAGTTTAGAGTAGAGTAGAATATATTTAGATTAGATTAGATTAGATTAGAGTAAAATCGAGTGGAGTAGATAAAGATTAGATTAGATAGATTACATTAGATAAAGAGTAGATTGGAGTAGTGTAGAGTAGATAAAGATTACATTAGTCTAGATTAGATTATATTAGACAAAGTTTAGAGTAGAGTAGAATATATTTAGATTAGATTAAAGTAGAGTAGATAAAGATTAGATAAAATAGATTAGATTAGATAAATAGTGTAGAGATTATATTAGATTAGATTTGATAAAGATTAGAGTAAATAAAGATTCGATTACATTAGATTACATTACATTAGAACAGATTAGATTCAATAAAGATTAGATTAGATAAAGATTAGATCAGATTAGATTACAGTAGACTTTATTGATCCCACAATGGGGAAATTCAATGTTCAAGGCAGCAACAGAATAAAGTGCAAGAAAAAAGTGTAAATGCATAAAGATAGTGCAAAAAGCCAACAATATAAAATAAAAAATAAAAAAAAAGGTAATAAAACAAAATGTGCTGTACACTTTTAATACCCCTCGGCCAAATATAATGTAAGATTCTGTTGAAAGTTACTGCCCTATAATTTAGATTAGATTGTCTTTGTGTAAAATTTATGACATACAAATTAATATTTGAAAGTACTGAGATGATCCTTTTTGCAGACGGTGGAATAGAGCACAGTCAGATAAAAGGGTTTAGATGTAAACGTTGGGTTTAACTCCAGCCCCAGCCCCCAACACTACCCTAGACCACCAGTGTCCAGTGTCATTTATATCTGACTCCTCCCACGCTGCAAACAGGGATTATAGCTGTAGACATACTGATGTAGATGTTGCATGAGTCACTGGATCATATGTCAACACATCCAAAAATGTTCTGTCAACACATATACGTAAACAGGAGAGCTGCATAGTTTCTGCCTTTGTCAGAAACCTTTCTTTAACCTTGACAGATTTAAGCTTTGAAAGGACCAAACCATTGCATTCAAGTTACAAGTGAGAAAAGACAGTGAAACGGGTGCTTTTTTTCTTGCAATCTTCAGAGTCCTTCACCAGTGTACCTGTCACCAACGAGAAAAAAAAAAAAAAAAAAAATCCTGATACTAATAATGGCATTGAAATTGGAGTGTGTTTTATCAGGAAAACAGCAGTTGTTACTTGTATGTGTTACCAGAACAGTTTTGTTAGGAGACATTGACATATAACAGACTGTATTGTCACTAATGCAGCTTCAATATGTATGTGTTTATTATTAGAACATTATTCTGCATCTGTTGTCTGTCACTCTGATTTACTGATGTTTGAGATCATTCAAGCAGCCGTCTGTTCTGATTTAGCCTGATCATCACAAAAGGGTTCATCACTTTAACCCTTTATCAAGCAAGTGACTATTTTTGGTAATTTCAGCACACATTACAAGACAGTTACAGTGGGGACAGTGAGTCAGCAATCTAATCTAATCTACAATTTAAGTCCACCTCTGCATGAACAGTGAGTGTACCTGCTTTGTTAGGTACCATGAAGTAATGGTACTAATGTAAGGAATGATGTTCAAAGGGATAATGTGGATGTTGACAGGGGTCTGGATCAGTACTTGTGTTGTTGTAATGTGCTAAAAGTGATGTTCTAACGTTCTAAAGTATATGTTCCTATCACCTTACATATGTTTTTCTTGTATTTTTTTTAATATATACTAGTCAACATTTGCTAGCGATCAGTTTTATATTTGCACAATGATTGATGTTGTATAATATTTTGGGTGACTTCATATATTATGTGTGTACTTTGGCTAGTCATGTAAAGAAAAATGGACCAAAAGGTAAAAAAACATACATTTTTATTGCACTTTCTGGCAAAAGGGTGATACAACCCTAGAAATTAGAGTTCACAACAATTACTCTTCCAATTTTGTTTTCACTGAAACCACTCAGAATGTTCTGAAACACATACGGTGTGATGTCAATAATGTGTGTGGCCACCATCCGCATCCGCAGGCTGTACTCCACTGGGAAAGTAAATTTTCAAGTTTCCAGAATTACACCCCCAAATATAGCAAAGTTATAGTCCTGATCCCTAGCAAATGTTGACTAGTGTATATACACTCAACAAAAATATAAACGCACCACTTTTGTTTTTGCTCCCATTTGTCATGAGCTGAACTCAAAGATCTAAAACTTTTTCTATGTACACAGAAGGCCTATTTCTCTCAAATATTGTTCATAAATTTGTCTAAATCTGTGTTAGTGAGCACTTCTCCTTTGTCCTTTGCTGTGATAATCCATCCACCTCACAGGTGTGGCATATCAAGATGCTGATTAGACAGCAGGATTATTGCACAGGTGTGACTTAGGCTGGCCACAATAAAAGGCCACTCAAAAATGTGCAGTTTTACTGTATTGGATGGTCCAGGGGGGTCAGAAAACCAGTCAGTATTTGGTGTGACCACCATTTTCCTCGCACAGTCTTCTTCATGAATTCTCTGAAACAGCTTTGGAGATGGCTTATGGTAGAGAAATGAACATTCAATTCACAGGCAAAAGCTCTGGTGGAGATTCCTGAAGTCAGCATGCCAATTGCATATTCCCTCAAAACTTGTGACATCTGTGGTATTGTGCTGTGTGATAAAACTGCACATTTTGGAGTGGCCTTTTATTGTGGCCAGCCTAAGGCACACCTGTGCAAAAATCCTGCTGTCTAATCAGCATCTTGATATGCCACACCTGTGAGGTGGATGGATTATCTCAGCAAAGAAGAAGTGTTCACTAACTCAAATTTAGACAGATTTGTGAACAATATTTGAGAGAAATAAACCTTGTGTGTACACAGAAAAAGTTTTAGATCTTTGAGTTCAGCTCATGAAAAATGGGAGCAAAAACAAAAGTGGTGCGTTTATATTTTTGTTGAGTGTATATGGGTGCTTCTGTGAAACTGGCACCTAAAAACAGGACAGAGGGACTAAAAATTCAAACAAAACGTAGACTAATGTTATGAAGCAAATTTGGAAGCACTCTAGGTCTATTTTAAGCATAAATATTTACTAAGATTAAAGATAAAACACATTTTTATATTTTTTTATATTATTTTCATGCAAAAATCTGCATGTAACATGGTACAATCCAAACTGACTCAGCGCTGATACAAAACAATTGCACTTAATGTATTTATTGCATTTTAACTGTATTTTAATTGCATTTTAAATTGTATTTTAATTGTCTTTCACTGTAAAGCACTTTGTGACTCCCTGTCTGTGAAAAGTGCACTATAAATAAATTTTACTTACTTACTTACTTAAAAAGGACATGAAAATTACACACTACTATTTTTTCGAATATCTTTTTATTCTCTCATAGGTACATTTTGGGAATCTAAGTAAATATGCAAGGCAGAGTGTTCCACAAAAATGACCGCTGTTGCAAAATCACTTGCAATTTAGATGTGTTTAAATGGGCAGGTTCCGCATGTAACGCAAGTGGACACGATAGGTTACACACGAAACGTGGA
The DNA here is from genome assembly GCF_902148855.1 of Sphaeramia orbicularis. Classification (NCBI taxonomy): domain Eukaryota; kingdom Metazoa; phylum Chordata; class Actinopteri; order Kurtiformes; family Apogonidae; genus Sphaeramia; species Sphaeramia orbicularis. The sequence goes on along the minus strand of NC_043971.1, from coordinate 21,292,871 downwards.
ATGGACCGCTGGTTCATGAAAAACCTGCATGTTTGGATTAGCAAAACCACTAGGATCGTCAAATTTAACACAGTGTCTTTATTTATAACGTTACATCAGACCATTTCAAGCCATGTTTTCCAGATCAAATGAACTGACACCTAGGTAGCTTTACCTGTCTGAATTTTGGTCCTATTTTTGGCCCCAATATTGTATTAAAAATTCATTAATTTTGGGATGGCTCAGAGTAAGAGTATAATTTTTTGCATTTATATGAGGTCATCATTAGGTACATCCTGGGTGGAAATATGTCTAAATGTCTCTTTTATTGTTGGGTCTAAATAGCTGGTGAAGTGCCAGGTACCAAAATGAACCCAGTTTCATAGATACACCCATATACTTCTTGGTTTTTTGTTGGGTTTTTTTTCCACTTATGGGCAAGGAACCAAATATGGTAACATTATTGGCCTAATTTTGTACATGACAGTAACACATTTTGAAAAATTTCACCAAAGTAATAAAGTCTTATGTCCTCCAATAACACACTAAGGTTAAAATTTGAATTTCAGAGTATTTCTATGAGTGTCCTATAAAGGGTTAAAGCAGTGTATGAGCTGTCACAGGTTAACCTTAAATTCCAGTGGAACTAGTTGTGCTTAGTATGCACTCCTCTATAAGTTCTTAGACCAAAGTAGAAGCTCCACTCAGTAGAATGGGTGTATTAACATCATCTGTCAGTGAGGCGTCATCTGTAGTTAGTTTCTAGATAATCAGCCCTTCGTCTGTGTCTGACTGCACAGTTTGAATGTAATTAATAAAAATCCAGTACAGAATCCTGATCCGACTGTGGTACTTGTGTGAAATATCAGAGTAATACTACTATTTGTATGAACACACTTTTGAAGTGTCATCAGAATCATGAGAATATTGTCCAAGGCTAAAAATGTTAAATTATTTCAAATAACTGTCACTGCACATAGTACTAGCTTGTATCAACATGCAATTATTTTTAATTAAAATCTTTTTTTATCACATTACCACTGAGAAAAATAACATTTCAGTCTCACTATATTAAACTTCACATGCTTTTGTGCTTTCAGAAGACAAGGTCAATGAGTTTCACACTTAACATTTCATCATTTCTCATGTGTGGGCATATTTTACCAAATATCATGATGAAAAAAGGAATTACTTTATGAATTGAGTACTTTAAAGTACATTCTAGTAAATACTCCTTTTTTTAACAGAATGATATCTGACTCATATGTTTTGTCCAGGTGGAGTACACTCTGTAAAATCTAAGCTTGAATATAGTCAACAGCCAATTAGTTTTAATTGCTCAGGATTTTATTTTTTTTACTTTTATAGGTTATGTTTCCATCGAGGTTTGTCTGTCTGTCTGTCTGTCTGTCTGTCTGTTAGCAAGATATCTCAAAAAGTTATGGATGGATTTCGATGAAATTTTCAGGAAATTTTGATACTGGCACAAGGAACAAATGATTACATTTTGGTGGTGATCAGGGGGGGGACACAAATAATCTGCCTTGGCAGAGGTCTGTGCTTCTCTAGTTACCTCTGCCAAGTGAAACGGCAGAGGTAATGTTTTCATCGGGGTCTGTCTGTCTGTCTGTCTGTCTGTCTGTCTGTCTGTCTGTCTGTTACCTCCACCTGGAGTTAGTGTGATCACTTTGCATTGTGTGTTTGAGTGCGTGCATGTTTGTTTGTTTGTTTGGTAGCGAGATAACTCAAGAAGTTATGGACTGATTTGGATGAAATTTTCAGGAAATGTTGATACTGGCACAAGGAACAAATGACTACATTTTGGTGGTGATCGGCCGGGGGGGGGGGGTGGTTAATGATGATTCTGTCACAACAAACAACCAATCTACCTTGACGGAGGTCTGCGCTCTCTGAGTGCTTTTCTAGTTTATTTTTGTTTTTTTCATGTGGCTGCACTGATATGAGATTTTTTTTTTTTTTTTTTCTATAAATATTTTAATCTTTCTATTTTGCAGTCATTTTAATCTGGAATAAGAAGTGAAAGCCAACTAAAAAAAAAAGTTGTAGCACTTTTTGATGAAATGAAAACAAGCAGTTCCTGTATACAGTGTGTCAGACCCACAAGAGCAAAGTGACAGCTCTATGAGACAGCCTCACAGTTTCTAAGTAGGATATGTTTTCTTAGCTGTCCACCAGGTTTCATGGGGGATTTCTGTGAAGTGGATGTTAACGAATGTTGCTCTGCTCCCTGCCACAACGGTGCCATTTGCCAAGATCTTATTAATAGCTACGTATGCCACTGCAGGTCAGGTGAGTCACTGAGACATCCTGTGAGTTTGTCAATATACGTGGAAATGAGGCAGTCAAAACATTGTTCTCCTTACAGGCCTATGACCTAACACAGAATACCTTTGTCACTCGTAGGCAAAATTGCGAAGCATAGCATAGATGGAGAAACATCATTAAAGTAAACAAGATAGCTTCTGTCTGTAACTCTGCCCCAGATGTGGAAGAGTACAGTTTACCATATGTAAACCATCCTAGTACTTACAGAACACCCATTTCAGATTGAAAGAGGCCATATAAAATGTCACTTAAGGTTACCATAATGCCTACATAGCTTCTGTGCCTCAAAGCCATTCAGAAGTCATCCTCTTTTCTCCAGGGAGAAATTTGTAGTCATACAGTACTAAAAAAGACAGTGATAAAAAGACGATACGGCCTCAGCTCATTAAAATGTATGTGGCGTCTTACTCTTTAGTGAAAGCCTTTTCTTGTCTGTGTATGTGTGTGAACCCAAAAAGAAGCAAATCAATGTAGGAGAATCTGATTGATATTCACTTCAGAGGGTGGAAGTGGGAGAGCCTGGGCTCACCACGGCACTCTGTGGGCTTTTGTTCCTGGCAGGTTGGACAGGCCTTCACTGTGAGGATGACATTAATGAGTGCCTTCCACAGCCCTGCAACCAGGGGATATGCATTCAGAATGATCCAGGCTATGGCTACACCTGTTTCTGTCGTCCTGGATTTGTGGTGAGGCTCCCCTACCTTTTTCCCTTCTCTCAACTTTTTTTTTTTTTTTCCCTTTTGTTTTTTTTTTTATTTGACCCTCTTGCACCTTCAACTCATCATCTCTCATCTCAAAGTTGTTTAGAATCCAATTGTAATTTTGAAAACGTGTTAATTTTAAGTCATTTTTGCCATTTTAGTTATTACAGAAAGTTCAGTGTTATGTGAATTTTCATCTTTTCCTGCCTTGTGGGAAGAGATTCTCAATAATCACATGCCCTCTTGCGCAATTTTAAAATTCTTGTTTTTATTATGTAATAGCATGCTCCATACTTTATGCAGACTTTATTATGCAAGCCGTAAATATTATATCCCATTTAGTATTTTGTCCCAGAGTTCCATGACACATCTGAAGGCTGTTTATTTTACATACACAGGGGAGGAACTGCGAGCACAACTATGATGATTGCCTGTCGAATCCATGTCCAGAAGCATTTTCCTGTGTAGATGGCATCAACAAGGTCAGCTGCCTTCCTCCTGTTACAGATGCTGTTCCCTTGGCGACTGCAGTCAGGAATATCACTCGAGGCTCCACACCGAGAGTACTGACTCCAACACTCATCTCAGCACCAACAGCTGAGCAATCTGCAGGTATAAACCACACTGTGAATGCATGTAGGCACAGCCGCAACCCAAGGCTGCGTTTTACATAGATTTAAAGGACGTCAGCGATTAAAAAGGCATTTGTATAACTTCACGATGTTGTTAAAGCGTCACTTTATGATTTATGCGACTTGTCTTTTCACTCAGGACTCAAATTTAACCCTTTCATGCATAGTGATCGCGCCAGTGGACATCTGTTCTCTTGTATATTCATTCATATCAGCCAACACAGTGGATGTTTATGCACCATCCCATACACTGCAATTCATACCATTACTGTAACTTTGCTATTCTTGATAAACCTGATCTGCAGTAATATGTATGAGTGTAACTCAATTACTAATTGTTATTAGTCTGTAATTAACAGTTTTCTTAATTTTTTTTGTATATTATCTAGAATAGAACAGACTTTATTTGCCATTTGCAAAAGATACATCGCAGTATAGGTACATTGGAATTCTTGTGCGTTTCCCTGAGTCACGAAATCCAAAAAAAGACATGAATAAAAACAGAAACAAAACATAAACACAGCTTAAACATATAAAAACAGTTATTGCACACACAGACACAAATACACACTTGTAAAATAGAGTACTATATGAGAAAAAAAAAAAAATTAAAGTACTGGGAGGTAAAACAAGTTATTGCACATTTGATGATGATCTCCATGAAGTGAGTAATAACTAGTATTAGAGTATGTTCAAATGTGAGAAAACATCAGATTAGCTGCATTATTTTTTTTTAAATTTCATAGTTTTCACACAGTATATCACTTTCTGATATTGCGTTTTAAATGTATGTTTCTTTACTTGAAAAATTAAACTCATGGTGTCCAGCTAAGTGGACATTTTTGTAACTCCATAAAAAATAGGTTCATTAAAAAAATTCAGTCGCATTGTTTTGGTTTTTTTTGTTTGTTTTTTTCATGCTTAAAGAGGATTAAAATCTTGACCAAGGTTCTCATAATTCATGCATGAAAATTAACTCATATAGACCCAGCGCTAATTTTGTGTCAATTCCCAAATTAACTTGTCTCTCAATTTAACCCTTCTTAAGTGATTTATTGTCCTTTGTTATAATATTTCTGTATTTTGCATTTTTCACTGTAAATCATATTTTGCTATATTTAATTTTCTATTCTTAATTTAGATGCTCATGAAAACTCACAGAACATTCAAAGGTTATTAAATTAAAACAGAAAAAAATTAAGAAAAATGTACTTTTTCAGCAAATATATCAATAACTGAATGTAAGAGCTAGCATCTTCAACCACTGTCACTGATCAAACTCTATGGGTTATAGAAGATGACGTTGTTTCCACGGTAACTACGGAGCCTCTGAACATCCAAATGGGTCATATCTGATGGCCATGAAAAGATGATGAACTACATTTTACACCAATTATTTACATGTATTGATAGGATTAGTGGATCAACAGGTATTTAACAGTTTTCGATCAGTAGATGATTTTAGTCGCATGTGAAAGTTTGGGTGTTTATGGGTTAAATTCATATAAAACAAAGTTTCAAGGCTTCTGTAAAAGACATCACTTTGAAGGATAATTATTTTGCCACCAAGAATAATGCGTGGTACCTTAATGATACATCAGCTCATATTTGGCAGTGTCAACTCAACTCAAATTAATGTTTTTCAATCAAGTCATAGCTTCCATTATAATGTTATTACTTCATTTAACATTAAGCAGCAAGGAAGTGACACTAAATTATTTAAACTGATAAGTTATTACACCAATCAATTTAGAATGAAGGTGGTCCGCAGACTTCGTAACAAATTGCAAAGCTATCCTTCCCTTGTCCTTCCAACCAAACATTTCTCCTGCACGTGGTTTGGCAATTTCATCTGAGAGGAGACTCCCACTGAGTCGGTACTCCAAATGTGATTTTAGAGGCTTTGGAACATAGCAGGCAATGATATTTTAGGTTTGATTGCCAAACTGCAGCTGTGGTGGTAAGAAATCCTGTTAAGATCCAGTTTTCTGTTGGTCACTAAAATGCATTTTCTGGTTCTATTGAACAGTGATTTCAGAGAGTGATGTGCACGATCATTATTTGCTGTATCCTTTAACACTCAAATGACAAACGCAACACGATATGTTATACATTATTGGTCTTAGATTCAGTCGTCCGTGAGAGAGGAGGAATTTGGAATGGTGGACAGATTGTTACTCCTTGACAGATGAGGTCTTTGCACCTTTGAAGCTGTTCACAGAGCTGTAAAACAGACCTATTGAACACAGACGAGCTTGAACCAATTCAGCTCGACATTCTGAAAATCACTGTGAGCCAAACATAATGGAGTCCTCCCTGCTGCACCTGATCCAACCCTCATCCACTGCAAATTACATCGGTTTAGAAAGGGTTAAGGATACACACAAGACACTGGTAAAGAAAAACAAACCGAGGCATACACACCAAAAAAAAAACATCTGTTTAGTCTTTTATACACACACGTGCATAATCAAAGTAAATAAGTAAGAGGGCCCAGAAACTCTTGAGTTTATCTAACTAGGTCACCATCTAAAAGCATGCAGTGCCCTTGGTGCTGCTTGAAATAGACTCAGACAGTGCTCCTTTAAACCCAAGACTGCTTCACAACCTTTGAAATATATCAAGTCAATGGGAATTTTAACAGGCAGACAGTGGTGGATACCATTAACACTGCATCTAAACATCTTGTGAATTTTTGTAGAATTCTGATCGTATGTCATTCATTTTGTGTTCAAAAGAGTTTACTCCAATTCTAAGTAACAAACTTGTAGTAAAAGATAAAAGATTAAAAAAAAATCAGACAAATGGAAACAATTTGGCATGTGCACAGTCAATGCTGAGCTCCACAGTATTTTACCTTTATAGTATAAGAGCTGATGAAAATCTAGAAAGGACACCACTGGTGGAGGGAGGCTTACTGCCGCTAAGCTGCAATTTGGTTGACTTTCACTGGAGTGATCACTAAAGCACAGGTGATACTGTTATCTTTTGCCGCCAAGTGTAGCAGAAATGAAATTACTTCAGCTTCTCAAAAGCAACTTGATGAGCATGAAGTTACCCAGAAGGTCATTTAAAACATGCTGTGTCTTGGGGCGTCCTTCTGTCACGCAGCCACCCAGTTAACCCTGTGTTTAACATGCATGCGTGTGTTCCACATAGCTGTAATTTATCACATGGTTTATTCGTAATTGTAGTTGGCAGAACCTGATTAGTGCACTTATAACCGGTTTGATATATCTGGTGACACAGCTTTGCTAGTGAGTCATAATGACACTGCCATGATGTGCATAGTTATGAATATTCATCAGGAAAAGTCACAGTGGGATTAAAAAAAAATAAAAAGGTGGCGTCTAAATCTGTCATTTCAGCTTTGGTTTTATGGCCTGTGTGCTCCTGTACAGTAACTGTCAGTATATAACGTTGGATCATCCGTAAGTCCATCAGTTATTTTTAAAACCGGGAAACAAAGATAAAATTAGGCACTCGATATGAAGAAAGACATATCATATTTAGCATTTTATTCCTTTGTGTATTTCAGCCCTTTAATAATATTCAACTGAATCTTCTTAGGTTATACATCCTGACTATAATGCATTTTTTCCTGCCAGTTTTGTGGGTAAAGAATGACCTTTTTGCCTTCCCTCGGGGCTCTGAAATTGCAAGGGTCCAGGAATGTTCTTCAGCAGTATTTTATCTCTGTCCTGTGACAAGTTCAATCAGTCAGTCTATTACCTTACCCAATAAATCAGGGACAAAACAGGACTTACATCCAGGCTTTTTTTCCTAAATGGGACATTAGGACCATATCAATTAAATTTCCCCGCCCAAAGACTCTCCATATATTAATTGATCTTAAGTCCACATTCCTCTAAATATATTTTTATAGTGGAATATCTTGTGCTTTAACCTATCTGACATTCACACGCAGTCTGTACTGCAACATCGCACTCCACCTTTCAAAGTTACATTAAATATGACTCATCAATTTTCTCACTTCTTTTACGGACATGTATTAGGACCAGCAATAGTTAGAACTGATCTGCAAGATTTATATCAAGGAATATTCCCACAGAAATTACCTTTTATTCCTCTTTAAAGAAGGAAAGGCTGACAAACCCCTTGGTCAGCATTATGTTAACCCTCTTAATATTATTATTATTATTATTGTATTATTAAGCAACTGCTGAAAAAGGATTTGCATAAGATGATTTTGAAAAAGCAAATAAAGGATGTATTTTAAATTGTACACATTTTGAATTTAAATTGAGTCCGACTAGTAACTTTAGACGTATGGATATACATACTGGTAAGAAAATGTAAAGTAGTGGTTAAAACAGGAGGCCTTTGAAGGAGAGACTGAGGCTAACTGCTAATGAGGCATGATACTGCCTCCTGGCAGCAGCCTCAGACTGCATCAAAGACTACATCAGACTAAACAAGGCTTTAAAATTAATGAATAGCTTTGTCTCTGAGGGGTAATTTTCCATCATCAGCATTGGCAAACCCCATTGTCAGGAGTGAAGCAGAAGACAGCATAGCATTGTTGCTGTATGCATTAATCCTCATTAATTCACAGATCACAGTAGGTCTGCTTCTGATAATTCTCACTTTTTTTGTCTGGGGATTGTCTTCAGGGTATTGGTCATATTGCTCTCCTGAGAAAATGGAGGTACTTAGGTTAGCTTGTTTGCCAAATGCCCTCGGGGGCTCGCTGTCAGATCAAAGGGGCCTTTCCTATTAGGACTTGACGTGTAACAAATATTGATAAAGGTCTCCCTTTCAGTTGCCCGATAATTCATGGCAGCAACTTTAAAGGAGCTTTGCTAATTTCTCCTGTGTAATGATCTTTTTCGGAGATGAAGAGGCAGAGGATGAGACAGGTGCATCCAGGAATACTTTTCATTTCATCAGGCACTTCGGTTTGACTTTTCTCCTACAAATTGCACTACTTCTTTCAAATGAGAAATATATTGAGCATGAGTACTCTTAATGCTGGCTTCCAATTGCAGTCTGAGACAGTCTTTTAAGTCTGTCTGCGTCACTACCCCCAATAAGCTTGTGGGCAGCGGGACTTTCACTGAAACACCCTATAATTGCCCATTCTCATGGATGATATAAAATGAGGCATGTAATAAAGCTGTATGAATACATTCATTTCACCCAAGAATCTTCTTTGGCCTAATATAATGCCATTTGTACGCTTCACAGCTTTTTGGCAAAACAGGCAATTTACAGTATGCCTGTACAGTGAGTAAAAGGAAAAACACTGATCTTACCGAGGGCCCTTTGAGCCTTTCCTAGTTTGCTTTCAAAATAATAATTACCTACTTTCTGCTTCTACATCCCACACCAACTTCTACTTCACTGTGAACAAGTTTGTAAGCTGAATTCCATTGATGTTGCCAAGGTTATTTGATGGATACAGGTCACTCTTTATGCAGAAACATAATGTGTGCAGCCGCAGGGGTAGTCATACAATGAATCTTTAATAATTCCGAGGAAGCAGCTCTGTTTCCCACTCTATGCACTGACCGCTCCGGTGAGGACACAGGTGAAAAGTTGAAATCGTCTTTCAGAGATCAATAAAGAATATCTGTGGAATTTACAGTAAAGATGCGTAGAGTGCATCCTGTCTTGTTTTTCTTTGCCCCTCTAACCCCACATTTCTGAATTCTATTTTGTATTTTTTTTCCTCACAGATGCAAGAAACATTCAGTATTTCGGGAATTCATACCTTGAGTTTGAGGGCATCGACTTGAACGCTCTCAACAACATTACTGTGAGATTTCAAACCCGAATAGCAAACGGAACTATCCTTTATGTGGATCAGGGGCCAGCGAACGGCGATTTCTTTTTCATAAAACTCTTCATTTTGGATGGCATCTTACAGGTATAAACTAACTAAGTACTTATTATGCATTATCAGCTGTTGTATTACTGGATAAAAATTCCTGTGACATGGTGTGCCTGTGACATTCAGCTTTCCCCTGGGTCTTACATACATTTCACAGTGCTGGAAAAGGAAAAAAAAACTAACACAGAACATACAGTTTCTTTTCACTTTTCTCTCTAACTTTTTCAGTATGCCTTCAGCTGTAACGAAGAAGATGAGGTTACCAGGGATCGATACATCAATTCAAGTTAATGATGACAAAGTGCACACTGTTAACATCAGGTACGGTCTTCTTAGTATTCAAATCTGTGTAGGGTTTTTCTTTTTTTTCTTTCAGCCTGTGTTGTGGTCGCAGCTTGTTTATTGAAATGCCGTGATCTATTCAGCCAGCCGGTTGCCGTTTTGATTTACAGGTTTTCATTTTGTGGCTGAATTAACAAAGACATCAACCTAGAAGCAATGTAAAAAAAAAACAGCTTTAGGCCAAAATACATTTTCACTTGAGCAAAAATGAGACACACTCACAAAGATAAGCTACTTAGGTCTTCCTAATATATACAGATTGTGCTCAAATAGTGTAAGCACCTCAGGTGGTATTAACTTGATCCCTAGTTATCCACTCATTTCAAGTGTACAGATTTTTTTTTTTTTTTAAAGAAAACAGCTATACCTAATACCACGCGGACACGTATAATTGGCAGGAATCACCAGGCTGAGAATTTAGATTTTATTACGAATGGGCGAACAGGGCTTACATTTTAAAGAACTAAAACAAACGTCAGAATGTGCCTATTAAAATGCATTAGTGATCACTGGCCATGTTTTATTGGCTGTTCTAAAGTCTTCATTTGCAGTTTTTCATTACCAAAAGATTAACAAGCAAGAGCAGGGCATAAAATCAATGTTTAAATGATTTAAAGTGCAGGCTGTGGCCCCTTTAGTTATATTGTTCCTAAGCCCGTGTGCAATCTTGCTGCCAGCCTTCTCCATTATGTTCTGACACAAGAAAGATTGTGGTTGAGACACGAGACACAAAGTTTATAATGTATGAGCTGGAAGCTGAAACAAAGAGGCTAATGTTCAACTAATATCAAATCAGTTTACTTTGCATTAAGAAGAGAACAGACTGACATTTTAAACTTGCACAAAGAGCCCATCTCATATTCTTTAACAGAAGTTATTCTTGGACAAAGATAATAATTTGTGAAGCATTGCCGTTTTTGTCAGACTTGCATTAAAGATTGAAAGCAATACAGTAAAGAGAGACACTTCATTTGCAATTTTTGGAGATTCTGAGATACTTAAAGATAACAGCAGAGATAGAAGTCGAAGTAATGTGATTATGAACGTAGGCTGCCAAAGGTGAGAAAATTAATTTCTGTAGAAACAAAGCTGGCTGGGAAGATTGCCTCATGTTTCTTGGCAGAAAACAGCGCTGCCCCAAATATGCAAGTGTGTCTACAAAGGCCAGTCAGGTTGAAGGGGCTACATCGCTCCACCCCCTGTTTTTTTTTTTTTTTTTTCTCACCCTGCAAGAAAAATACAACAGCGGTATGAATCAATCATAATGTTCTGTACCAACCCCTTGGAGACATTGCAAGAAAGAGAGCTGTCATAACTAGAGGGTTGGGAGTATGGAAAAATGGTTCCTGGTGTCACAAAGCAAATTCTTTGTAATTGTCTGATGGCCGAGTCCGTCCATCTTTGTCTGAATTGACCCAGAGCTACAACACCATGGCCATCCTCAACGTCACTGCCTAACTCATTATAGACTTTTAATATATCTTCCCGTCAAAGACGCTTTTCAATATGTTAAATAGAAACCCAGTGGGGCTGACTTCTCAAGGACAGTGAGCATAGTGCCCTCTGGCTGCTGGCCAGGCCGCTCTGGCAGACTGCTTCTAAATTAACCGCTTCTCCACACTGGCTCTAGAGGAAGGACTTATGCAGCTTGGAGTTAGTGCCCCGAGTGTTTAGCCGGCATATGCAACAGCCTGCAAAGTACAGGCTTAACAAATCAGACTAGATTGCTTCACGGACCTTCTAACTTCCTCTCGGGGAACAAGGGGTATCAGGAGACAGAGGGAAGGAGACTGTGCATCTGTGGCCTAAGTACCCTCAAGCTGCAGATGGTTAGTCCACAATCTGCACTTAGGTAATTATCTGCTGTCCCCTGTTGTTTCAAAGTGGAGAATTGGTTTTTGAAATCTATAAATGGCTGTGGGGTGGATCCAAAATAGTTCTGTGAAAGCATATAAGAGTACTCCAAAAAATAAAAATTAAAAAAAAAAAAACAGCTCGGTCACACCTTGAGGATTGTGATTAATGCAGAGTAAACAAAACAATTACCTGTAGTTTTTACAATCTCTGGATCTAGTGTTTACTCTGTCTGAACTTCAACTCACCAATTTATTATTCATCACTTCAGACATTCTGTTTTTTTCAGCGTATTCTTCTTACTTTATTTTATTCAGACTTTGCACAAGAATGGTTTAGGTCAATAATCTTACAGTAACTACAAGAATGTGAATCTATAGTGAGTAAGTACATCTGGCCAGTTTCATTTTTTTCTCCTTATCTATTCAAATGTTTTGTAGTCTGATGTCAACAAGCAGAAATCAACATGGAATTAAATATTTTAAAGGGGTCATATTTTGCTAAACCCACTTTTATTAGTCTTTGGTACATTTATTTGTGTGTTTGGACCCTAATACTTCAAAAAGTTTGAATTTGAATCCTTCAGGTGCTGCAAAGCTATCTTTATATTCATTCCGGCAAAAATCGAGTGGATTTCCACATCCAGTTTCAATTCCTTCATAATTTGTTACCTCTATAACTAGTTATGTCACGACATTTGCACATGTAAAGTCAAGACTTTTGACGAACATTTCTCCGAGGACGACATCATTGTTTATCAGCAGCAGCAGTTGTAGTCCACACTGAAAATATGCCCAAACTTTGAGCCGATTACCTAAAATGTTGAGTTGTTGGTTGAATTAACGAACGCAAGTGGCTGAACGGGACAGAGCAGCACAGCCAAAAACTTGGAGGAGGTGGGGCATGAAGTGGCTCATTTGCATTTAAAGGGCCAGCGCTCAAAACGACCTTTCTCCTGTCATTACTCAAAAATATTGTTAAAGATGGACCTGTGGAGTTTAATTAATGAAGAATTCAGACCCAGTCATAGCATTTATAATTTATGTAGACCACAGAAATGTTTTAAAATGCATAATTCCATTTAAAAAAGCAAAATATCACGTTTTTAAGATTCATATTTAATCAAGGTCACCACATATCTTCACATTTGATAAAATATCCTTGTGTTAAAATAATACACCAGACTAATGTCATGTCATGATATCTGTTCAATATTTAATGTAACTACTACTCTACCTGCAGAATAGCATATTTGCAAAACAGAAAACTCTCTTCCTTTTTCACAGACAACACCTGACGCCTTGTGAAGTAGAGCTGACTCTCTCTGGTCATGGCAAATTAAGAAGCACTGCAAGTAATTACTGGCTGGGACGCATTATACAAACAACAAATCACATATTTATAGGCGGTCTGCCACAACAATATCCACTCCATCAGGTAAGACTGTTAGTACAGTGTCCTGTTTCTAGATAACTAATGTAATGCAGTATAAATACTGAATGAAACACATGTCTATGCATCTATCTGTGTGTTACATGAATAAATTATACTGTATAGGAAAGCGGTTATAAACAAATCAATGTCAGAAAAATATTGTGTTTCTCCTGTAGAGAGCTGAACCGTTGCACAACTACACTGGCTGCATTGAAGTAATACAGATTAATAAACTGAGGAAGTTTTACAGATCTGATGCCATCGCCAGCAGCAACGTAGCTGAATGCAGGTAAAGTTTCTAGATTTTAAAGATTGACTGGCATTATCAATAGTTGCTTTTCCATTAGACATCTGCCCAAAACTTTACCGATATTTACTAAAGGTTGAAAAAACAGAAGTGTGTAACTTTGGTTTTTCCATTAAATCACAAATGCGATGATTTGTTTATTTATTATCGCGAGATGACACGAGAAGTCATTCCATAAACATGGCGACGAATGTAAATATGGTGTTGATTTACAGATATAATAATAATAATAATAATAATAATAATAATAATACATGGTGGGGAAGCAAAATTTACAGTGAACATTTAGTTGTTTTTTCTCAGCAGGCACTACATCAATTGTTTTGAAACCAAACATATATTGATGTCATAATCATACCTAACACTATTATCCATACCTTTTCAGAAACTTTTGCCCATATGAGTAATCAGGAAAGCAAACGTCAAAGAGTGTGTGATTTGCTGAATGCACTCGTCACACCAAAGGAGATTTCAAAAATAGTTGGAGTGTCCATAAAGACTGTTTATAATGGAAAGAAGAGAATGACTATGAGCAAACTATTACGAGAAAGTCTGGAAGATACTATTAAAGAAGAATGGGAGAAGTTGTCACCCGAATATTTGAGGAACACTTGAGCAAGTTTCAGGAAGCGTGTGAAGGCAGTTATTGAGAAAGAAGGAGGACACATAGGATAAAAACATTTTCTATTATGTCAATTTTCTTGTGGCAAATAAATTCTCATGACTTTCAATAAACTAATTGGTCATACACTGTCTTTCAATCCCCGCCTCAAAATATTGTAAATTTTGCTTCCCCACCCTGTATATATAATAATAATAATTTATTTGTAAAGTGCTTTCAATCAAAGTGCTGTACAGATATAAAACCAATCACAATAAAACATAAAAACTAAAAACATTAACAGAGTAAAAACAAATCAAGACATACAGGGGTTGGACAAAATAATGGAAACACCTTCACCTCAAGATGATAATGCCCCAATCCATACAGCTAGAATTGTTAAAGAATGGCATGAGGAACATTCTAATGAAGTTGAGCATCTCGTATGGCCGGCACAGTCCCCAGACCTCAACATTATTGAGCATTTATGGTCAGTTTTAGAGATTCAAGTAAGTCGTCGATTTCCACCGCCATCGTCTCTAAAAGAGTTGGAGGGTATTCTAACTGAAGAATGGCTTAAATTCCTTTGGAAACAATTCACAAGTTGTATGAATCAATACCTCAGAGAATTGAGGCTGTAATTGCCGCAAAAGGCGGACCTACACCATATTAAATTATATTTGGTTGATTTTTTAAGGTGTTTCTATTATTTTGTCCAACCCCTGTATAACACAGAGTAAACAGGGGGGTCTTGAGCTGTGCTTTAAAAACATCCACAGAGCATGCCTGCCTTATGTCCAGAGGAAGACTGTTCCAAAGTGTTGGTGCACGGAAAGAAAAGGCTCGCTCACCAACAGTCTTTTTCCTGACATTAGGCACAGTCAGGAGGCCAGATCCTTGTGAGCGAAGGGCACGAGAAGGTGCATACAGTCTAACCAGCTCCGTTAAGTAAGAAGGTGCTGCTCCATTTAAAATTTTCTAAGTCAATAAAAGCACCTTAAAATCAGCACGAACCTGACATGGAAGCCAGTGAAGACCGGCTTCCATATTACCAACACCGGGGTAATATGACCATATTTCCCAGCTCCTGTCAGAACCCGAGCTGCAGCATTTTGCACCATCTGCAGGACTCGGAAACATTTTTTGGGTAATCCTGAGAGAAGAGCATTACAATAGTCCAAACGAGATGTTATGAAGGCGTGAATGAGGACTTCAGCATCTTTGTCACTAAGGATTGGTCTGATCTTAGCAATCCTTCGAAGATGAAAAAATGATATTCGAGTCACCTCCTTGATATGCTTATCAAAAGCAAGTGTTTGGTCAAATACGACACCAAGGTTTTTCATCTTGTCTCTGCCAAGAACAACACAGTCATCACGAGACAAAGAAACATTATTGAATAAATTATTATATATTACCCCTCTATCTTGTACAAAATTAAAAAATGATTGGGTTTCCTGGTGTGTCTACACATATCGCAACACGTTTCTTCTTCTTCTTTGCTTGTTTTAATGTACATCAACATCTGTTTTTTTAATTTACCTGACTAGTTGCAAAAAAAAGGTCTTTCCTTGCAGTTTTGCGTGATATACCATTTGTGCTACACCCGAAAAACCACCTCTTGACAGCGGAAAAACTTTTAATCAAAAAATGAGACTTTTGGCAAAATTGTCGTTTTTCCATTTGGTGAATTTGTATGTGCAAGTTATATTTGCGAAATTTTAGGGTCAATGGAAAAGCCACTTCTGTCTTTGCTTTCTTATGTGTTTTTACCTGTACTTTTTTGTTGTTTGAAATCATATTTGCCAGTCGAATAAAAATTCACTGAAGAAAAATCACACCAATCATTCCTGTATTACAAAAACATCTCAATTCTTGCTTTTTCAAACAGGTTAGATCATGAAGTGTCACACAAATCCAGGTAATTACATTTTTTCTTTGTGTGACTTTTTTATTCAAATCGTAAAGTATAATTTCGAGTCTTTACAAAGTGGATGCCTGCATGTTTTGTTCACCTCAGTTTGAATTAGCGCAATTTGCTACACAGCGTAACAGGAAAAAAAAATCACTTGTGAAGCGAATAACATTAATGTCCCGTCGTCATTGTTTTTCCATCTAAACTATCCAAACTTTTACAGAAACACAACGTATGCAGCAGACGCGTCAACAACAACAACTTCCCCGGGTTTGACAACTCAATCAACCACTTCTGACACAGAAAACACAGCAACAATGGCAGCTCCCACACAAATACCAAAACAAGTCTGCCGTGATGGTCTTTGCCGCAACGGGGGAACATGTCATCAGCTGCAGCTTCTTGGCGCAGCTCTGCCTTCCTGTCACTGCCCACTTCATTTTACTGGAACTTTTTGTGAGAAAGGTAGGCTTTACAAGTTTTTGTTCCAGCTTTTTTCCACTTTCTATACCGTATATTTTTTGACACACAGCTTTAAAACCTACTGTACTATGACCTCCACTGTGGTATCATCAAGAGCCAGCCAACAAATTATGTCGCTTAATATATGCTGAGCCTCTTTGGCTAATAGGTTTCACTATGAGGGAGAATAGAGTCAGCTGCATTAGGAATTTGGAGTGATGTGAATTATTCAGGATATGATTAATGAAATGAAAGATCCATATAAGCAGCTTGAACCATTGCCGCGTGTTCATGTTCACCTCCAACACTCATTGAGAATGAGAATGTGACCTTGCAGCACTTGCTCAACATTCAGCTCTCACCCTCATCCTACAAAAAATATTTATTTTGTACCAACCGCTTCGACACTAATACTAAGGAGACTGCAGCGCTAGACACATACTAAAGAGTCCCCCCTTTTGCAGATTCCCTACCAGTGCACCTCTGATGTACCTAGCGACATCCCTTTCTACCTCTTGTGCCGTGCATGATATGCTCTAGCTGTGCAGAAAACAGCGTCCTGGTTTTTTTTTTTTTTTTTGTCATTTCCTGTCAGTGACAACAGCTCTAACACCAGAATTGTGAATTAACTGCATGTGGGCTTGATGAAACACGTCATGCTCCTCACACTCGAGAGACATTTTCAGAACCTGGTTCACGGTAACTCCAGTTCATCTTCTCTTGCTCCAGTAACCCCCCCTCCCCGTCCTTGTGAATTATAATGCAGCTGCTAAATGAATGAATTAAATATTTTTCATTTAATTACAGAGCTAAATTAGCTTTTACATGTTTGTTTTTCCCTGTATTTTGTTTTATTAAATTTGCATACAGGGAATCATGAGTAGAATGTAAGTGATGTTGAAAAAGCTATCAAATTATCAAAAGAGCGGGGAATGTACTGTTTTACTGCGATATCAATAATTACAAGGCTTTTTGCATTTTTGGCACCATTACATAAACGTGAGCCACACTTCTTCCTGAGCCTAATTCACAGGATATACAGTGTTGCACTAATGACACCAGTTGAGCCTGTAGAGGTTCTAATTACTCAGGGTTTCAATAATAGAAGCTAGATTGATGTGCACCTCTGCATCCCATGTGTATCAATTAGGCCTAATGTTGTGGCAACACTCTACATGGCGATCTGACATAACACAGCTCGAAGCGACTTTAATGTTAACAGTTATTAACATGGCTTTTGCAGGCCCCATGCACCCGACACCCTTACTTGACAACTCCGCTCTGCATTCTAAAAATGCTAATTTTCAGGTGTTTAAGTAATCTAAAAATGTGATTTGTCTCTCCAGGCACTGTAACAAAAAGATGCTATTTTTATGACTTAACTCTCATTGGTTTTCCCATGGGAGACTGCTTCGTTGAGGAAACCCCCCCCCCACACACACACACACACACCTCCTTCTGATTACATGACAGAGATGCTGCTTTGCAAAATCAATTGTTTAGCTTCTTAAACAGCCAGTCGTGAACAAGGGATATGAATCATTCAGACTTCCATCCTTTTATTCATTCTTTAAATTATCAACCGTTGGCGCTTAAAACTCTCAAATGGAAGGGATTGTTATGTAAAAAAAAAATGTCAGAGCGGTGAAGCTATATTTAGGAATCAGACATAAATGCTAATTGCTCATGGGTTTTTACAACCTGAATTCATGTGATATAAATATAAAGGTTGTGAGTAACACGTTAAAAAAGTAATGCATTACAGTAACTGATTACTTTTTGCTATAACGCAGTAGTGTGAGCCATTACTAATCAATTTTCAGTAATATTTTACTCGGTACATGTTCAATAGTGCTTGCGTTCTACTGCACACGTGCCATTTATGATGAGAGTCTGTATGTAATTCAAAAGTAACACAGGGGTCATGGAACGCATTACAATTCTGAGACAGTAATATTGTAAGGTAAGGAATGATTTTTAAATAACAGTAACAAGCTGGGGCGCTGATTTCATGGGGCCCAGTATGTGTGGGGGGCCCATAGAGCAGTGGAGGGGGTCCAGCGGGTACAGGTTAGAAGTTAAGAAAATTGTAGTCATACGCTGAAAGTATGTTAAATTTCAGTTATGTTTTCTTCATGCCAGCGTAATTGATGTTATGTATGGACCCCCCACCCCCCACCCCGCTCCGACAGATCGACAAGATAAGTCCACAACGTTTACCTTTTATTTTTACCCATAATTGGTAGCGGCGCCCCTGGTAACAAGTAATCTGTAATATATTACAGTTTGGAAGTAACTTGCAGGACACTGAATATAATGCAGTATATTCCCACCTAATGTATGTTCATCTTGAGCTAACTCTATATCGCTATTATTACATTCTTTTCACTGTACAGGGTGTCCCAAAAAAACTGATGTTGTTTGAGATGTCCATATCAGAGTGACTACATGGTCAGGAGAAATTATACATAATAGGATTTATTTTGGACATAAAATGTTTTATTCTGCAAATTTCAAATGAAAAATTCTGGGGGATGGTAATTTTATAATGTTCCAAATTTATTACAGATGTTCAATGTGTGCGCCGCTTGTGACCCTAACCCTAACCCAGATCCTTTTTTCCAACACAAACAGCCGTCCTCTTGATACTTCACATGCCACGTCCAAATTTGCTTTCCTGTTGGCGCTTGCTTATGAAAATTTTCTTACAAATTCACAATTTGCACAATTGCGCCTTCACATTTGATTGAGTTTGGGCGTACTTCAACAGACAGAATGCCTTTTCTGTTGCAGTAAACGGCATGTCTATCCCTTAAAGCAGAACAATAAAAATGATAACACTTTTTTGAGCAAAAAGAGCAAACAATTTTTTGTAACAACTTTATCCTTTTTCCATAACAGCATTAACATCATTAAGGCATTTCTTACACAATTTGTGACCCCCCCCCCCCCCATTCCAGGTGGCATCCCCACAAATACATCCATATAAATACACGATTCAAATGGACAAACAGAACACCAAAAGAAAAAAAAAAAAAGAAATATACACAAGTACAAAAAAACAAACAAACAAAAAACATTCATTCATTCATTCATTATCTGAGCCTGCTTTATCATCACTAGGGTCACGGGGGTCTCTTGGAGCCTATCCCAGCCACTTACATTTTGCCAGTTCATCACAGGGCAAAAAAAAACCAGACAAACCAAAAAAAAAACTCAAATCAATCTGTGTTGATCTCTCTGGTCATATCACCAACATTCTGGACCTCTGGCATAAGAAAAAAAAAAAAAAAAAAAGTCCCAGCAGTCAGAGTGTGGGCATTGAAAAGACTAGGATGGCAGTAGAGCAGACACATTTTAAACAAATTATTAGGTGATGAAATGATGTCAAATTTTTTGGGACACCCTGTATTTCATTCATTCATTAATAAATTGTAAACCACCCCCAGCTTTGCGTTCTCGATCACAAATAGGAAGTTGTGCATTTTTACTCAGCTTGTCACAGTCATAAACTTTCCCTTTAAATACCAGTGGTGGCCTTTTAGAGTCATTTCTGCTGAGTTTGAGAAATTGCTCCTCCTCAAAACCAGTCGAGTCTCTCAGGTTTAACAGAGTGCAATCTCATATGAGCACTCATCCAGTGATGTGCTTTGCAGCAGTGGTTCTGATAGCCGATAGCAGTTGGAGTCCAGAGGCTGTTTACATGCTGACAGAGTCTGTGAATGTGTATAGCCACGGCAACTTTGCCGGATGACAACCTTGTCCTCACATCTTGTTAAATTAAGTAATAGCCACAAGAGAAGAATAAAGCAAGTCACCCCTGCTCGCAGTTAATTATAGATATGTCATCCCACACAGTGACTAATGATTTGGACTTGTTTGTGTCCTAGATGTAATGCTGACATGTCACAAAGGATGCATCCAAGAGAAATGTCAAGGTGTGCATGAGTGTCTGCAGCCTTTCATGCTCCTTCAAAGCTGCTCTTCTCTTTTATTGACGTAGCTGATGTTTTGATTGAATACATATTTTTGAATGTAACATTTTCATCCATAAACCTTCATCTTAAAATGTTAATGTAGAGTTAAATGAAATGCCATTCAGTGATAGCGTGATACCTGGTTTCTCGATTGCTTTTTCAGGGTTATATAGACCTGCGGGTTATTACATATCTGATGTCATTGTACAATATATATAGAAATGTTGGTTTATTTAACAACTGCTCTACAGATAAACATAATTACCGTTGAAGAAGAAAAGAAACAGATAGATAAGGGTTTGTAACTGAGACTAATTTGCAATCCCCATAAATTAAGTGTAAAACAACAGAATAAACAAAGAGATAAGCCAGAGTCAAGATACAAACAACACAACAGATAACGGAGACTGTGTGTATGTGTTTATGTATGAGTCTATAAAACTGACCAGTGGTTTGTCTATTCTCAAATCAGTACTGGATTTAGGCCTAATGCATTGATTATATACACATTTATCCTCACTGTTTGCCTTAAAAACTCTTACGTGTCATGCCATTTTCTGTTTTTCTCAGACAGAAATTATAGTCTTTACACACACTAACATCGCCGCAGTTACTTTTTAGTCTCGGAAAACTGTCTAAAAGCAACTCTCAGAAATCCTACAAAACATTTCTTGACTTTTAAGAGATGTTTCATGTGTGGTTTTCACAAAGACATATGAGGTCTGAGTCTTGCACTTTTATGTTTGGACCTTGGGGCTTCACCCCTGGTAGGGTGTATCGTAATCCAGGCCAGTGCCCGGTGGTTGAGTGAGTATTTGATATCGAGTATCCAACCATAAGACAGCTTTTGTCAAGATAAAGCCAGTTCATCTGGGCATGTCAGAGTTTTAAGCCATGATAAATTGTCTTTTTCGAAGAAGACACAGTAGGTCGCAGACCTCGGTAGAGACATTCGGTCAAGTATGTAAGCATTCAATTGAAAGCTAAGTGATCGCAAAAATTTGTTATGTAGTAAATGGCTGAAAGGTATGAAAGTAGGGATAAAAGATGAAACCACTGAGGCAGGAAATTATTCAGACTTGGTCTCTATTGATCATGACCTCCTTCTATGGCTCATTACCTCATGTCCTTACTTCTCCTATATTTGAGGCTGTGATGTAGGAAGCTCTTCAAAGAGGAATAATAGAATAATAAGTTGAGAGCACATTTTCATCTCATTCACATCCCATCTACGGTCTCACATCAATAAAGCAAAAACTTTTCTTTCTTTTTTTTTTTTCTCATTAGAGGTTCCTGTTGTGCTCCTGTTTGAGCTCAAAATATATCTACATCAAATACTTTTACCTTGTTTGTCCTCCCTTTACATATATCAAAATGTTCATTGACTGTGAAAAAATAAATAAATAAACACAACATGTCATTATTAAAGACATAAAATCCCAGAATGGAACAGTTGCTTTTACTGTATGTAATATTTTCTTACATCAGGACAAACTAGAGGCTTGTCGGTAATGTAGTGAGGGGAAATAACAAATAATTTTTCAAAAAGCCGACAAAAAAGAGTATTTTTTAGGGTGGTGAGTCTGTCTGTTCTTGTGTGTGACATTAATGGGACCTGATGAGGGGTTGTCAGCTTCCTGCTTTGCCAACATACTGGCTAGGTGCTGCCAGCTCTTTTTGTGGGCTCTAGTGTGTGTTTGCTGTAATTGCTGGTGCCTTTAAAAATGAGCCAGCTCAATCTGCCTTACTCAGAAATTGCCAACAAACATTACAGGATTGATTCATCATTTTCAGCCCAAGGAAACCGTTTCTTCTGCACCAAACACAGTTTTTATTTTCTCTTTGTAATTTGAAGTATTGGCTGTCACGTCTGTTCCACATAATTCTCTGCGCAACTCTAAGGAGTCATCCACCCTGATTGGTTGAAATAAGAGCAAGAGTGGGAAAGTGGCAGAGCACACAGGCGTAGATAACAGGATTATGACCATTTGAGGAATGGTATGACCAGAAACTCTTCTAGGGTGTTGGTCTGGTAACTGATCATTAAACTGGACCAAGTCAGCGTCTTACTGTCCCCAGGCTAAGCTACAGAGCAGTCATTATTTTCAAACCCTGCAATTCACCTTACTGATATTTTCTCTTGACTATAGACACTTTTTTTTTCCCTGCACAGTCAGAGCCTGTAACACTTTTCACACCCTCGTTAAAGCCATTTTCAGGAAACACACTTGACAATGGTGACTGATACAAAAGAATCGTCCAAGTTTCCATGGATCGACCTGTTGGAAGAAAATTTCAGTCCATCTGTAATGTCTCGCACCCCGATCAAGTAATCCACGAGCAAATAATTAAACCAACAGCTGCTGCCTGCTCCTCTCCTGGAGGACAATTCAATTTTTTTTGGTGACAATAACAGTATATGAGATAATAATCACCAAAAAGATAATTATTTGAACTGATCTTTAGATCTAAGCATCTTGAATAACGGTGCACATTTATACAGGATTAAAATGTTATATGTCTCAACAATATGTGTAGTGGATAAAGTCATGTAGACTACTTAACCTGGTTTCATAATACCCATATGTGCACTCAAACACAGGCAATATTTCTATCAGCAACCAAAAAGGAATTAAATGTAACCACAAAGAGAATTACTGGGCCTGTAATAGCATTTCCATAGTCTTATTGGAACATTATCTTACTTTTTCTTAACCTATAAAAACCCAGACATCCACAGTCATCTGCTGATATAACTGTTTAATACCTGTTAATCCATTAATCCTATCAATACACGTAAATATTTGGTGTAAAATGCGGTTTATCATCTTTTCATGGTCATCAGATATGACCCATTTGAATGTTCAGAGGCTTTGTAGTTGCCGTGGAAGCACTGTCATCTTCTACAACATTGATTCACCAGTAAAACCCAATGACAGTGAATGGAGACACTTTGTTTATGTTCAATTAATGACATATTTTACTGAAAAGTCACTTTTTCCTCAGTTTCCTTTGTTTCTGGTATAATAACCCTTAACTTTAATCTGAGTTTTTATGAACATCTACATGGTCAGTGAATTAAATATAAAAAAATACATGATTTTCACTGAAAGAATGCAAAATACAGAGGATGATATTATAATAAATGGAGCGAAATCCCTTAAGAATGATTAAGTAAAGAGAAACATTATCTTACTTTTTGTTAACCCATAAAGACCCAAACACCGTCGAACAAAACAATCTGCTGATGTAACTTTAATACCTGTGAATCCATTAATCCTATCAATACACACAAATAATTGGTGTAAAAAGCAGTTTGTCATCTTTTCATGGTCATCAGGTATGACCCATTTGAATGTTCGGAGGTTCCGTTGTTACCATGGAAACACCATCATCTTCTACAACATTGATTCACCAGTAAAACCCATGGAGTTTGATAAAAGACAGTGGATGGAGGCATATTCAATTAATGAAATATTTTACTGAAAAAGTCACTTTTTCTTCAGTTTCCTTTGTTTCTGATATAATAACCCTCCAATTTAATCTGAGTTTTTATAAACATCCACATGGTCGGTGAATTAAATAAAGAAAAATACATCCATTTCACTGAAATAATGCAAAATACAGAGGATAGTATTATAATAAATGGAAATAAATTCTGTAAGAATGATTAAGTACAGAGAAACATTATCTTACTTTCTCTTAACCCATAAAGACCCAAACATCCACCATCGAATAAAACAGTCTGCTGATTTAAACTGTTTAATACCTGTTAATCCACTAATCCTATCAATACACACAAATAATTGGTTTAAAAAGCAGTTTGTCATCTTTTTATGGTCATCAGGTATGACCCATTTGGATGTTCAGAGGCTCCATAGTTACCGTGGAAACACCGTCATCTTCTACAACATTGATTCACCAGTAAAACCCATGGAGTTGGATCAATGAATGGAGACACTTGGTTTATGTTCAATTAATAAGATATTTTACAGAAAAAGTCACTTTTTCTTCAGTTTCCTTTGTTTCTGATATAATAACCCCCAACTTTAATCTGAGTTTTTATGAACATCTACATGGTCAGTGAATTAAATATTGAAAAATACATGATTTTCACTGAAAGACTTCAAAATACAGAGGACAATATTATAATAAATAGAGATAAATCCCTTAAGAACAATTAAGTAAAGAGAAATATTATCTTACTTTCTGTTAACCCATAAAGACCCAAACATCCACCGTCGAACAAAACAATCTGCTGATGTAACTGTTTAATACCTGTGAATCCATTAATCCTATCAATACATGCAAATAATTGGTGTAAAAAGCAGTTTGTCATCTTTTCATGGTCATCAGATATGACCCATTTGCACGTTCAGAGGTTCCGTTATTACCATCATCTTCTACAACATTGATTCACCAGTAAAACCCATGGAGTTTGATAAAAGACAGTGGATGGAGGCATATTCAGTTAATGAAATATTTTACTGAAAAAGTCAGTTTTTCTTCAGGTTTCTTTGTTTCTGATACAATAACCCTTAACTTTAATCTGAGTTTTTATGAACATCTACACGGTCAGTGAATTAAATAAAGAAAAATACATGAATTTCACTGAAAGAATGCAAAATGCAGAGGATAATATTATTATAAATGCAATTAATCCGTTAAGAACTATTAAGTAAACTAAAAATTAATTATTTATTATTTATTTAATTATTAAGTAAACTATTAAGTAAACATCCATTTCGGAAGTGCCATAAAAGTAGCACTGGGTCTTTATGGGTTAAATAACTATTCAGCAAATTAAGTGTGTGAATGACCTAAATATCCTGAATACCACCAGTACCATGTAGAATGTCAACACATTATGAAGTTTATTGTTTCAAGCTCAAAAATGCTTCAAAGTAATGGAACATACAATCATTTTGTGACAAACTGAGGTTAGATTTGCAATATACTACATTATGCTTGTCAGCAATTTTGCTACAGGGAGAAAAATACCTGATATTATTTAAATCAGATAAATTCAATGTTGTCGGGGGTTTTGAGTCAATATAGCCATTAACAACATGTCACACAAGCCTTTTTTTGTTGTTGTATAAATTGTAAGTGATCACAGTTTAATTGGCTTTTAATACCTGAAAGAAAAGATTTGTTGTAGTCCACACTGATGCAAAGCTGAAACACCTCAGACTGATGATCCCATATTCTAGAATTAATATCTTGGGAGGAAACATTCATGGAAACATTAGATCAAATAATGATCAAATGATGGACGACATTCTAAAAACATACGATCAAATGGGTTGTATAATGTCGTTTTTTTCCACCTGCACCATTATCTTTTTTTCTCCACCTAATTATTGTTTCAATAAATTATCTCTGAAATGGAAGCCGTTACCAATGGTGCTTCAACTCAAACATTTATTTATTAATATATTGACTTACTTTGATTTAATTGGTTCTCATTTAGTCATTTGAGAACCAGGTCTCATTTACAATTAATATGATGAGCAATTATTGTTGTTTCCTGCAGCGAGAAACTGTCACAACTCACAAACACAAGAGACAGTGTTTGGAACATTTTAGAACCATTTCAAGACAAACTGAGGGAGTTTGTTACTTGGGTTTATTCTTTATTGTGTTTGATGTTCATAAAATTTACCTATTTACCAAATATTATCCTCAGGTGGGAATACACAGTAGAAGGTGTTAGTGTTTGTGCCATTGCAAATGCTTGAATGTTATTATTTTTTTCTCCAAAGAATGTGAGATAATGGTTATATTACCTTTAGATTTATTTTATTTTTTTGTATTGTATTGTGTTTTGTTTTATTGTATTGTATTGTATTGTATTTTTACCATGTCCTGTTCAGCAATTTGGCCTCCAATATAAGTGTGCTGGTGCCATGAGTTGCTTGATAGTTTTGATCTAATAGGGTTTTGAACCTTAGATCAATTCCCCCTATTGGTTGGATTTAATTCTTTTATTACTGTATGGCAGGGGTGTCAAACTCATTTTAGTTCAGGGGCCACATTCACCTAAATTTGATCTGAAGTGGGCCGAACCAGGAAAATAATAACATAATAATATAGAAATTATGTTAACTCCAAACTTTTCTCTATGTTTTAGAGTGAAAAAAGTTAATTTACACTATGAAAAGGTGTACATCTACAAACTATCCTTTCAAACAATGTGAATAACATGAACAAACTGAAAAAATAAAAGTAATTTTAACAATATTCTGCCTCAGTTTATCATTTACCCATTTACATTATAATATAAAAAATACACCAAACCTTTAATAACAGGCAGAATCTTATTAAAATTGTACTTATGTCTCTTAAGACATTTTAAGTTGTTCATATTTGTTCAGGTTATTTACATTTTTTGCAAAATTATACTTTGTTTTAGTGTAAATACATGAAAATATTTACATTTACAAAGAGAAAAATTTGGAGTTGTCATTATTTATTTGTTATTTTGATTGTATTTTACAAGTCCCGCCCACTTGAGATTGAATTGGTCAGAATGTGGAACCTGAACTAAAAGGATTAACATCTGAGTGTAATTTTGCATTTCACAAATTCATCCCAAGGGCCGGACTGGACCCTTTGGTGGGCCGGATTTGGCCCCCAGGCCGCATGTTTGATACCTGTGCTGTATGGATTTTAGCTTTAGATTTAAATGACTCTGCATATTCAGAATAAGGATAGGTCCAGTGATTTTCTGTAGAAGTAAGTCAGAAATGCAAGATTTCAGCTTTGAGGGCACTGTTGGCCTGTGTATATTATATATTTATCATATTCCTTATTGCTTTTCAGTCTGTTGGAAATGTCATTCATCATTCTCAGAACTGTTTTAAGAATCCTTTTGAACATCAAAAAGCCAAATGCCATCGGAGGATATTCGTTTTACACTTACACAGAAACTGCTCTCTGAATAGTATGTGTGTGTGAGTATAGGGTATGCATGCTGTACATTATAAGGTTTCAACTGAGAATAAACTGCAGTTTTCTTTGAGAGCTGGACTCCGAAGGTACAATCCCCTGAGCTGAGGCCAGGCTGGCCTACTTTGAATCGACTGTCATGCACCTGAACAGCGAGCTATCCACCAGGTGTACAGTGTCCTTTGTGCAAAAGCCGACAGATCATCACCGGCTTGTGGAGTTGATGACCTGAGCGGGTACCTTGTCCACTTCTCCTTAAAGTCATACCCCTTTGTCATCCAGCGGGAAATAACACACTAGCCCATACTGTAAATTTGACAGGGTCCTGCTGACTCTGCCACACAAGCAAAGACTCAGCGCTGTGAGAATCAGCCAATTCAGGCATATCTGTTTACTAACAAAACCACTGTAGGGCATTATTTTTACCACATACTGTATGTCATGTCTGATTTAGCATTCATATATACAGGGTGTCCCCAGAAAAATGTAATACACACTTTAAATAATTGTAAAGTAGGTGTTTATTAAAATTCTTGTAATTTTCAAAATATAATACGGCTAAAATTTGCTTAGAGGTCTTATTTATGTCTTTGTGCATAAGAAATCAATATAAGTGAATCCCCAAAGGAACTTTGTGTTGGTAAATGCAAGTTCTGCAAATTTACAGGATTTCAGTTCTGTTGCAAACTCTATCTCATTGGGGTTTTTTGTTTTGTTTTTACTGGACAATGACAATAAAAATTCTATTCTATTCTATTCTATTCTATTCTATTTTCAAACAGAAACAAGCTAATAATAATTAATCAGTCACCCATGGAAGTTTGCTGTTAACTTCATTAGAAACTCAGTAACGATTGAACCAAACCTTTATATCAAAGTAATAAATACCAAAATCAATAAATAAACATGTGGATAAATGAAAATAAGTCTCCGAGTTGTTAACAATAAATCAGCAACTGAACATCAAACTAATTATTAAAAATCTAGACAACTTTGGATGCAATTCCTTAAATATTAATATAATTTAAATTATCTTTGGTACTATTACTATTACTGATATGATCCACCAATGCTTGTGCTAATGTCCAGTTAAACCGACTAATCGATCTACAAGTAGGAAATAAAAGAAAACATTCCTGAGTTACTTCAAACTGCAAAATTCCAATGCATAGATGTTTATATCAGCTAAAATTTGTTTAGAGGTCTTATTTCTGTCTTTGTGCATAAGAAATCACTATAAGTGAATCCCCAAAGGAACTTTGTGTTGGTAAATGCAAGTTATGCAAATTTACAGGATTTCAGTTCTGTTGCAACATGTTGATGGTCATATGAACTATGTTTTCAGCTCAAAAATGTCCAGTTTCATCACAATTAATGCTACATTTTCATGTCACAAATGGCCAAGTTATGTTTGAACTGAATTTACCTGAAAAACAAATATTCTATTCTTTTAGATTCCCCAATTTTTCTTACAAGATTATATACTACATATCACATGTTTTATTTTTACAGGTTCAATATGGAGTATGGTGCAGATCCATCCTGCTTATGTTACGCCAATACATACATTAAGAATGTCACACGTCACCTTTTAAATCAACAGTTTTCTAATAATAAGCATTTTTATAAAGAAATAACAATTCTATATTGTTATTTACTCTTTAGTATGATGATAAACTATACAATAAAAAATTCTGATCCTAGTTTTTGTACAGGGATCATTTGTGGAAACGGTGACATGGCTGCCGAGCATCAGTATGATGGGATCTGTAACAACCATGTCACATCCGTCCACTGCCACATTTTGTGTTTTTGTGTCAGCTGTTATTGTTTTAGATCCACAATACTAACATTTATGAATAAGAGGAGAATTAGCAATAGTAAGTATATAAGTTTATTACTAATAAAGTACTGGTACTGACCAGATCATCATGGGTAATGTCACGTCCGTCCACCAGCAAAAGTTTTCACATACACGTGCTATTCAAAATCCAATATTTGTGAAAATATAGCTTCCACTGTCAAATAATATCAGTAGTCTGTGCACAAATGTATTAACATTATTTCAACACAGTTCTATGCATTTCTTACAACTTTTTTTTTGACAAAAATGGCCACTGATTTGACCCCCTAAGTAAATTTTAGCCGAAACATCATTTTGTTTTGTCACCGCCTGTTCTCAAACTGACATCCGTTCTGGTCCAGACACTGCTGACAACGCAAAGCAATGGAATCGCACACATCACAAAACAATTCCCTTTGTATTTGTGTGCATTCACATTCAATGGCTGCTCTCAATTCAGCGACTGTTGCTGGTCTCATAGTGTAGACTTTGTCTTTTAGGTATCCCTATAAAAAAAAATCTAGTGATGTGAGGTCTGGTGAGCACGAAGCAAGGTTATTATCGTTAACGAAAACTAACGAAATGACGAAAACTAGAATTGTAAAAGCATTTTTGTGAATTGAAATAAATAAAAACTATAATTAAAAGAAAAAAAACGATAACTAACGGAAACTGTATTGTGTGTTGACAAAACTAACTAAAATGTATAAAAATTCTGGATAAAATTCCCTTCGTTTTCGTCTTTGTCAATATCGGATTGATATAAAATTGATTTATTTCCCTCAAGCAGTTTTAGCTGCTGGCACCATATGATATTTAACTGTCTGTCACTTCTTGTCACTTGTCGTTTATCATCTTCTCGTCCTCACTCTACCTGGAAACATGGAGACTAAAGTTGGGAGAAAACAGCAGAGTCTTGTCTGGGATTTATTTGAATTTGACAGTGAAGAAGATAAAAGACATAAAGAAACTAAAACTAAACTAAAACTAAGCATGAAGAAAATAACGAAAACTAATAAAAACTAGCAAACCTGCTCTAAAAACTAATTAAAACTAACTGAATTAGAGAAAAAAAAGTCAAAACTAAATAAAACTAAACTAATAAAAAAAATCCAAAACTATTTTAACTTTGTAACAGAGGGTATTCAACGAAGCCCCTCCGTCCAATCCACCTGTTTGGCCAGTTCACCAGCGCTCACACCACTGGACTCCCAGTGTCTGGACCAGAACGGACATCAGTTTGAGAACCGGCGGTGACAAAACAATAAAATGATGTTTGTAAATTCTATTACATTTTGAAAATTAAATGAATTTTAATTGTAATAAACACCTACTTTACAATTATTTAAAGTGTGTATACATTTTTTTGGGACACGCTGTATAAGTGGTTGGATTATATTTGCAAGTAAAAACATCCTCTTTGGAACATCATACTTAAACTGATCTTTTTATGACTTTATTTTATCAGTATGTGTGTGTTTGTTTTTTATTTCCAGACGCCACAGTATATATCCCAGCGTTTGATGGCACATCTTATTTGGAGCTGCCGCCTCTTGCATCCATTCTCCAGTCCTCTGGTGCTGGCAATAATCTACCTGCTGCTGTCAAGGACACTAGTGTTGTTTTCCATTTGACAGTGAAAACAAGATCTACGCAGGGCACCATCCTTTTCAGTGAGTACAGTTTCTTATTAATGCAAACATCACATTGCACACTGGAGGCGTACACGCATAGATAAAGCTTGGTGAAACGCTCATATACATACAGATATGCATTGAATATCTGGTCATTTTTCCACATGTCCTTGCAAGAGCACAAAAGGCTGTTTCTTTCAAAGTGAGCAATACATGTTTGTGGGTGCTTTAAATAATGACGTTTTTAATGAGTAATCCAGTATGTTGCTGCAGTGGTGGTATAGTTGTGTAGATGTAGATAAATGTGCATATATTGTCTAGAGTAAGTTTGTGTAAAGCCAGGGTGCGATTTGTTGGGGGGGGTCAACCCACCCCTCTGGTTATTACATCCCTACTTCTGCTCAATGAATTTCATCCTCAGGGGGGACAACCAACCAACTGAAATAACAGGCAGGTTGTGACAGTTTTCTTACACCTACAGGGTGGGGAAGCAAAATTTACAATAATAACTTTATTTATATAGCACCTTTTAAAACAAAGTTTACAAAGTGCTTTGACAAACAAATAAAGGGCACAACAGCAGGATACAAGATGTAAATAAAAACACTAAAAACACTAAAATAGAAGCAACATAATAGGAGAGATGTGTACAACAATGCAGAAACAAGACACTTCAAATAGATTAAATGAATCGGAATAAGGAGGGCAGGGGTAGTGTAACATGATGCTGTTAAATCAATGCAGAAGTAGAGGCGTGAGATAAAACAACATCATGTATGAGAATATAAACCAACAATCAAACAGGATAAGGTTCAAATTAAAAAAATTAAAAAATTAAAAATTAAAAGGGACAAACATCACATAAAAGCAAGTCTATAAACGTGTGTTTTAAGAAGTGACTTAAAAGATGCCACTGATTCCGCAAGCCTTATTTCCTCGGGCAGGCTGTTCCAAAGTCAAGGGGCCCTGATGGAAAAGGCCCGGTCACCCTTAGATTTAAGCCTCGACTTTGGAACAGCCACAATGTGGATTTAGTTGTTTTTTCTCAGCAGGCACTACGTCAATTGTTTTGAAACCAAACATATACTGATGTCATAATCATACCTAACACTATTATCCATACCTTTTCGGAAACTTTTGCCCATATGAGTAATCAGGAAAGCAAATGTCAAAGAGTGTGTGATTTGCTGAATGCACTCGACACACCAAAGGAGATTTCAAAAATAGTTGGAGTGTCCATAAAGACTGTTTATAATGGAAAGAAGAGAATGACTATGAGCAAAACTATTACGAGAAAGTCTGGAAGTGGAGGAAGCAACAAAAAAACGTACCAAAGCTTTTATTAAAGCTCTCAAATCCAAAATCCTAAAGGATCCAACCAAATCCATGAGAAAAATGGCAATTGAACTTGAGGTAGACAACAAGACCGTTAGAAATGCAGTAAAATATGATTTGAAGTTAAAATCTTACACAAGAACACCAAAACACTTGTTGACAACAGCAACAAATCCAACTTCAGCAATTTTTGGGAATCATGTTTATGGCCGCCTTCTAGCCCAGATCTAAACCCTCTGGATTCTGCTATTTGGGGCGTTTTAGAACATGCTACCAATAGAACATCACACAGCAATGTCGACTTTCTTAAAGATACTATTAAAGAAGAATGGGAGAAGTTGTCACCTGAATATTTGAGGAACACTTGCACAAGTTTCAGGAAGCGTGGGAAGGCAGTTATTGAGAAAGAAGGAGGACACATAGAATAAAAACATTTTTTATTATGTCAATTTTCTTGTGGCAAATAAATTCTCATGACTTTCAATAAACTAATTGGTCATACACTGTCTTTCAATCCCTGCCTCAAAATATTGTAAATTTTGCTTCCCCACTCTGTATATCCTACATTACTGGCATTAACTTTCACCTGAACCGAACTGTGGGCAGTCTCAGAATTCACAACCGTCCCCATGCACTGGGGCGCTGTGAAGAAGGGGTAAATATGACTAAGTCACGGAGCCCAGCATTTGTGTGTCCAGTGGATACAGGTTAGAAGTTGTGAAGATTTCATGTAAGAGCCACTGTATAAGAGAGGAATAGAACTTGGGAGTTGGACACTGAAAGTATGTAATGTTTCGTTTCACACCAGCGTTAGTTACATTTGTTATGGACTGCACCCCCATGTATATAACAGCCGACTAAGGCCCCCCCCCCAGCTCTGACAAAAAAAAATAGCAAAAAAAACAAAAACTCCCCCTCACTCTGTGTCACAGTTATAATAGTTTTGGATTTTTCATTATAGTTTAGTTTTATTTAGTTTTGACTTTTTTTCCCTCTAATTCAGTTAGTTTTAATTAGTTTTTAGAGCAGGTTTGCTAGTTTTTATTAGTTTCCGTTATTTTCTAAATGCCTAGTTTTAGTTTAGTTTTAATATCTTTTATCTTCTTCACCGTCAAATTCAAATAAATCCCAGACAGGACTCTGCTGCTTTCTCCCAATTTTAGTCTCCATGTTTCCAGGTAGAGTGGGGACGAGAAGACGATTAAACGACAAGTGACAAGAAGTGACGGACCGTTAAATATCAAATGGTGCCAGCAGCTAAAATTGCTTGAGGGAAATAAATCGATTTTATATCAATCCGACATTGACAAAGACAAAAACGAAGGGAATTTTATCCGGAATTTTTATACGTTTTAGTTAGTTTTGTAAACACACAATACAGTTTCAGTTAGTTATCATTGTTTTCTTTTAATTATAGTTTTAATTTATTTCAGTTAATGAAAATGTTTTTACAATTCTAGTTTTTGTCATTTCGTTAGTTTTTGTTAACGATAATAACCTTGCTCTGTGTAAAGTAGTACTGCATTGAATATACCAAATGAACTGGTATTCTGGTTTTAATTGGCCTTACCATGTGGATTGCTCTGTGCTCTCATATTGTAACATAAGTAAAACAAGAAATGTGACTGTTAATCTGAAAATTACATAATACTGTTTGCCACTTGAAATGCAACAGTGTGCTGAACACAGTGTATTGAGTGTGGGCGTCCTATTAACTGTGTATACCCTTCAGTCACAACTGTCACAACTTTATAATACAGTAATTAATTATGCATAATTTACTCTCTTTTCAATTTGATGAACATACTGTAGTAACAATCCACCTATGCAAAGAAAAGGTCTTGCAACCAAGAGTCAATATTTATTATTATTCACATGCTCCAGATTTTGATGACCTTTGTGCAAATATTGACACACCGGGAAACATATACGATGTGGTCATTGTGAGGGTCACATTTATTAACATTTACGGTGTCTGGAGGCATTACATGTTTCTCTGTATCCCCTCAGAAACCTGTGGGTCACTGGGAAATAAATGCAGTTTTTTTTTCTCTCTGCAGAAAAATCATATTTTTACAAGAAAATAAATGTGTGTATGAAAACACTGGGTTCATACTGACTGTCTGGTCATGTTATGAAAAAGGGGCATTTTCTTGACTGATTACTTGTGCTTTTCTTATCGTACATCTCGTCACAAGCCTCATTGCTCTCAAACTAATGCCTTTCGATCTCTCATAAAACAGATATAGTGAGTGCAGTGTGTGCTTTGTATATCAGCTGCTGATTTTATTAAGACTGGAAAATATAATATTATTTCCAGATGATAGAAAGTAGGATTTTTGGTAACAAACACTATACCATTGTAGAAAAGTAAGAAAGCCCTAAGTGAAACCCTAAACTGATCTCAGTGCAATAACATATTCTCAACACAGAGGGCATTGACGCAAGAGAATTAGTACATGTGGTGCTTTGACATATATATATATATATATATATATATATATTTTTTTTTTTTTTTTTTTTTTTTTTTTTTAAACGAAACAATGTTTAATATTGATAACTGCTAATGAAGAAAAGTCATTCAGGTGCATGTCAATACTAGGACTAATTTTTATTGGAGAATGAAATGTGAGGCAAGGGGTATTGTTTTTGGTTCGGTTTGTTTCTTTGTTTCTTTGTTAGCACTCTATCAGCAAAACTATTGGCTGAATTCATACCAAATTTGGTTCGTAGATTGCCAGTGACCCCGAATAGATCTCCTTACATTTTGGGAAAAGCAGGTCAAAGTTAATGTTTTTTTTTATGAATTTTTAAAATCCTTGTTTTTCCCCATTTACTTATAATGGGCAAAAGTTCAAATGTCTGTAACTGCAAAACTATTGGCTGAATTCATACCAAATTTGGTTTATATATTGCCAATGACCCAGAATAGATGTCATTACATTTTGGGAAAAGTAGGTCAAAGTTTCAATTTTCTATGAATTGTTGAAAATCTTTTTTTTTTTTTTTTTTTCCCCATTTACTTATAATGGGCGAAATTTCATGTTTCTGTAGCAGCAAAACTATTGGTTGAATTCATACCAGATTGACTTTATAGATTGCCAGTGACTTAGAATAGATGTCATTACATTTTGGGATTAGTAAGTCAAAGTTCAAATTTTTTATGAATTTTTAAAATCTTTTTCTTATCATGGGTTAAATATGTGTGTGGGGTGGGGTTTACTGTGCCTGGCACCACTTGTTTATATTGTAGTGCACAGGTGTCAAACATGCGGCCCGGGGGCCAAAATCAGCCCGCCAAAGGATCCAATCTGGCCCCTGGGATGAATTTGTGAAATGCAAAAATTATATTAAAATGTTAACAATCATTTTAGTTCAGGTTCCACACTCAGACCAATTCAATCTCAGGTGGGTCAGCCTATAAATACTCACAACTCCAATTTTTTCTTTGTAAATGTATATGTTTTCATATATTTACACTAAAACAAAGTATAATATTGCAAAAATATCTGAATATCCTGAACAAATATGAACAACCTGAAATGTCTTAAGAGAAGTAGGTGCAATTTGAATAATATTCCACCTGTTACTAAATGTTTTGTGTATTTGTAGATCCACTGTGATCTGTAAGTTATAATGTACATGTGTAAATGATAAATTGAAGCATTATATTATTAAAATCACACATTTTTTTCAGTTTGTTCATATTATTCACATTGTTTGAAAGGATAGTTTATAAATCCAAGCATTTTCATAATGTAATTTTACTTTTTTCATTCTAAAACATAGAGAAAAGTTTGGAGTTGACATCATTTATATATTTTTATATTATATTTTAACTGGTTCGGCCCATTTAAGATCAAATTTAGCTGAATGTGGCCCCTGAACTAAAATGAGTTTGACACCCCTGTTGTAGTGGATATTGCCAGCTCATGTCATTGTTTCTATTTTATTTTTTATGTTATTCAGGCAAAGCTTTTAACTATAAGCAAAATATTCTGATATAAAACACCACCATGCACTTTGAGGAATGAAGGGAAAGTGATGCACATGGTTCTGCAGAGAGGTGCTAGACTAGCCTTTTGTCGACAGCTGTGAGCTATTGCCTTCTGTTTTGTTATGTTGTGGCTGATGATCCCAGCTATAACCTAAAAGCGAACAAAGGAATTCTCATAAGAAGGCGAGAGCCGGTTGTTCACGAGGGAAGAGAGGACTGGGTTGACCCTTTACATCAACCGCAACATTGTGCGTCCGGCTCGTGCCAGCTCTTTTGTTCCCACACCTGCACACACATACACACTCTCTTTTGTTATGGAGGGAGATTTGGATAGGTAGGCCAGACAGACACTGAGTAGCCCCTTTATAACAATAGAGCATTGTTTTGGGAGAAGAGGAGTCTGTAGATTTTTTTCTCATTTTTTAGGAGGTTGAGAAAGCTGAGCAATGAGAACCTAGTTTCCTTTATCCAGCTTGTGTGTATTCTGTCTGTTGAAATGCATACATTAGGTACAAAGGAGCTGAAGTAGCTAATTCAAAAATGCAGATGTTGTAGGTCCTCTGCAAGATGCTGGCTCCAAAAAACTCCTTTCTCAAACTTCCAAGTCAACCAGCTATAACCACAATGCTTTGTTTGGTTATCACTGCGATTAATTATACTCCAGCCCAGCATGACAACCTAGTATTCATCTTTCTGATGTAACCCAAATCAACCCTTATCCGTGATAAAATCAGCACATTTATGGCCTTTCATTTACTTATGTAAAACATTGCACTACATTGCAGGAAGCAGGAATTCTTTAATCAATATTTTGGCTTTTTTTCTTGGTTCCAAAATTGCATTAAAATCCCTAATTAGAGATTTTAATGACATGTCCTTGCAGTGCAAATAATCCTCATCATGAATATATCAGTGTGGAGAATTGAACTAAACAAAAACAGAATGCAGTGGTTTGCAAATCTCATAAAGGTAGGCAGAGGCAGAGGAGTGTGTTCAGCTCCAGGTTGCTGTCTCCGACCTCCTCCACAAACAGGGGGGGTCTCTGTCGCAGTCATGATCACATTAGGGCTGATCCAATGTGACTGTAGAACATCTAAGCACCTTATGTAGTTTGACTACACCTACCTGTCAAACCACCCTAGATCACTTAAATCACTGTTTTCACTTTAAATCTTTGTGCCCTGAAATGTGTAAATACTGTACATTAACAGTACATTTTATTTTTCTACAGATTTTTAAATTAGAAGTCTTTGTTTACAGTATTGTAAAAGAAGTTATCTACAGGGTGTATATAAAAAAAAAAAACTATACATTTTGAAAAATTACCCCTAGTTCCGCATTTGATAATTTTTGGAATTTTCTATTATGGGCGTCAGTAGGTAGGGGATTGTTGGATATTTGTTCAAATTTACAGACCCAGGTTTTCATGCATGATTGAGTGGGGGCAAATTGCGCAATCCAAGTTAAAACTGGTTTGCACAAAGTAGCGGTGGGATTTAAATCCAATCAAAGGTCATGGGAGGGGACAATGGGCATCCATTTTGTTCAGTTTTAATTTGGATTGCGCAATTTGCCCCTGCTCACTCATGCATGAAAACCTGGGTCGGTAAATTTGGACAAATATCCACCAATTCCCTACCTACTGACGTCCACAAAAGAAAATTCCAAAAATTATCAAATGTGGAACTGGGGGTAATTTTTCAAAATGTATAGTTTTTTTGTTTTTTTATACACCCAGTAGAGTAGGTTCTTTAGCAAGCTTTTTTTTAAAGTATATACAAACCTTATGCAGCATTCCAGGCAACCCGTAACTCGTGTTTTTCCAACCTTCTACCGGTGAAAATGCACTGCAATGACAGTCAAACCTGTGACTTCCCACTCGTTAACTCGTACTAGATCGATGTACTCCCAGTTCTGAGCTCTGACATCACGTAGCCCATTAAACAACAATGGCGGCCCCCATTGATGCAGTGTTCATGCAAATTGTTTATTAAAACAAGGTATTGCTCTGACATTATTTATCTACAGATGTTCTGCATAATCAGCAGCTGCTCTAGTGTTAGCTAGTTTTCAGTCCATTGAGTGCAAGAATAAATTAATACCAAATACGTATCCAAATGTACAAATAACATAACATAAAAGGTGTAACAGCTTCTCTTGCCTTATGCAGCGTTTTTTTCTCCTCTGTTTCCAAGCACGGAACAATCACCTTTGGTGATAGAAATGATTGTAAATTAGCATAACGTACGATCCACCATGCTGCTTTGTTTACATCTAGCTACCACAATTCCTTGCGCTCAAACAGTTTGAACTGGGATGTTACAAAGTCATGAGTAGGGATGGGAATCAAGAACCAGTTCTTTTTGAGAATCGGGTCCCAGTAGCTCGATTCATAGAGGAATTAGTAAAGTGTGTTTAGTTTCACTTTTACTGTGTGCCCCCCCCCCCCCCCCCCCAAAAAAAAACCGAGCCCAGTGTCATCTGTTATTATTATTTGTACACACTGTATATGTTTTATTTTCTGTGCAGAGATGTTTGAACCCGTTTGTACTCTTTTATTCCCTCACCCAATGAGAATCAATAAGAGAATCGATAAGGAATCGGATCGATAAGCAAAATCGATAATGGAATTGTAATTGTTAAATTCTTATCGATTCCCATCCTTAGTCGTGAGTTGTGGTTTGAAGTGGTGACTTACAGGCTCAAAAACTGGCCTGTAACGCTGCATTAATGTCAACCTGGTTACTAACCTGTTTTGGTCTGTCTGTTTTTTGTCTTCCTGTGCTGTATGTAAAGCTGCTGAATACTTGACTTTCCCTCGGGATTAATAAAGTATCTAGCTAGCTCGCTGAATCCATATTTTATTCATATTAGGACATAGAAAACATATCAGATATGTAAAGTGAGAATATGTATCATTTAGCTGAGAAAATAAGACACAAACACATGTCAGAAAAGTTGTGATAGGGGCAACAAAAGGCTGGAAAAATAAATGGTGATAAAATAAGCAGCTGGAGAAACATTAGGTTAATTGGCAAAAGGTCTGTAACATGATTGAGTATAAAAAGAGCATCTTAAAGAGGAAGAGTGTCTCAATAGTAAATATAGATTCATCAAACCATGCAAAGGACAAGGCTGAAAATATGCCTGCTGCGGAAAATTATTGTCTATAAACACAGTCCACCACGCCATCCACAAATACAGGTTAAAGCTCTATCATATAAAGAACAAGCCATTTGTGAACATTATTCAGAAGTATCGCCACCTTCTGTGAGCCAAAGTTAATTTAAAATGGACTGAGGCAAAGTGGAAAATTGTTCTATGGTCAGAGGAATCGAAATGTGAAAGTCTTTTTGGAAACTAACCAACCACCTCTGGACTAAAAAGCAGAGGCATCATCCAAGTTTTTATCAGCTCTCAGTTCAAAACCCTGCATCTGTGATGGTATGGGGGTGCATCAGTGCCTATGCACATCTGGAAAGTCACCTTCAATACTGAAAATTTTGGGGGGGTACATATCGGTAGTCTCATATCAAAAAAGCCTAAGTCATATTTTTGGCCCAATTGTTATATCTAAGTACTTTATTCTTCTAACACTGCTGCTTCATTTTATGCAGATATCACAATTTGACCAAAAAATGTGACTCAGGATATTATGCTCTGAGGCTAATGATATGCTCCCATCCATATGATGTCTTTTTCCGGGTCTTGTATATTTCATAAACACAATGTTAAACCACATACTGCATCTGTTACAACAGCCTGGCTCGTGTATTAGCTGGTCTGCCTGCAGTTCAGACCCTTCGCCAAAGGAACATACTTGGTAGATTGTGAAATGAAAATGAAAACAAAGAAGACCCTGGACTGTTGAGCAGTTGGAATCCTATATCATGCAAGAATAAGACTCCAGTCACTTGGCTCCTTCTTCCCAGACATTTATAGGTTGTTGTTTAAAGAAGTTAAAATGCTACACGGTGGTAAACATGGCCCTATTAACTGATATGGTGCATTTTCCCATTTTAAGCATTTGATCGATTTTCTATGTTCTACTGAGAATAAAATAAAAGTTTATGACCTCCTTACCCCCCCCCCCCCCCCCCCCCCCCCCCCCGAAGGTGAGGCAAGGGGTATTGTTTTTGGTTCAGTTTGTTTCTTTGTTTAATTTTTTAATTTACTTTTTTTTTTCCCATTTACTTATAATGGACAAAATTTCAGATTTCCGTAGCAGCCAAACTATTGGTTGAATTCATACCAAACTGGGTTTATAGATTGCCAGTGACCCAGAATAGATCTGATTACATTTTGAGAGAAGTAGGTCAAAGTTCAAATTTTTTCATAAATTTTTATAATCTATTTTTTCCCATTTACTTATAATGGCCAAAATTTCAAATGTCTTTTGCATCAAAACTGTTGGTTGAATTCATACCAAATTGGGTTTATAGATTCCCAGTGACCTAGAATAGATGTGATTACATTTTGAGAAAAGTAGGTCAGAGTTAAAAATTTTTTAGGAATTTTTCAAATCTTTTTTTTTTTTTCATTTACTTATAAAGGGGGGAAATTTCACATGTCGGTAGCCGCAAAACTATTGGTTGAATTCATACCAAATTGGGTTTATAGACTGACAGTGACCCAGAACAGATGTGGTTACATTTTGGGAAAGTAGGTCAAACTTAAAATGTTTTGAGAATTTTTAAAATCTTTTTTCTTCTCCCATTTACTTATAATGGGCAAAATTTCAAATGTCTATAAAAACATACATTTTCTTTCAGTGTACTTCAGACTTGACACATATATAGAGGCAATTGTTATGCTGACATCAGCACACACATAGACATGATGACATCAGCTGGATCAATAGCAAAGTAAGCTACAATATGTGCAAGGGGCGAGGTTTGTTGTGCCTGGCACCACTTGTTTCATTCTATTTTTCTTTACATTTTTTACATCACCTAAGTGTTTTTGGTGTATTCATTCAGAGTTGCATGGTGATTCATTCTTTAGTGTACTTAAGTACTGTGACTACAATTTACAAGTGCGGGTCATAGAAGGAAAGGATGTTTTTCTAATCTTTGTTTTTTTGTATTGTTGATTCTGTACTGTAATTGGCCACCACTTACTTTACCTTTGTGTAGTGCACGTGTAAAAGAGGGGTTTATCAGTTTTCTCTGTCATCATGGAGCCTGAGGAAGAATCACCATGGCACTTTACCAAGCAGATGACAGGGAATGGCTACAGTGGGAAAAAAACTTGGATTTCCTTGTGCAGTATGAAAGCCAAGAGTGTATATTATCTTGGCAAACACAAACCTAACACCTGTTAAATGTATAAAAAAAAAATGGGAAGAATCTCAAGGAGTCTCACAAAGTTCACTTTCTCTGTGACTTTTTTGTTTTATGTGTGATGTTTGTACAAAATAATTCAAAGTACTTGTGTTGTTGTGTTGCCGTAGGCTAGTTCTTCCACTGCCATTGAGAGGTAGTCTGCAAAGTTAAGATCTCACAGTATTTTCCCTAACACTGTAATTAGTGGAATTAATATGCTTAACAACTGATGCTATGACCATTTACAGTTTTAATGTTGCGCAGAGTCTTAGTTGGGAAAGAAAAAAAATAAAATTCTCCTCCATTCCCCAGAGTATTCTTTTAACTTTAGTTTTTGTGCTGACATTGGCCTCCCGTGACGACTGCGGAGTGTTCCAGCAAAGACTTAAATCTGTGTATTTAAGAAGCTA
The DNA here is from genome assembly GCF_902148855.1 of Sphaeramia orbicularis. Taxonomy (NCBI): domain Eukaryota; kingdom Metazoa; phylum Chordata; class Actinopteri; order Kurtiformes; family Apogonidae; genus Sphaeramia; species Sphaeramia orbicularis. Next base: position 21,250,973 of record NC_043971.1, on the reverse strand, counting down.
TTAATTAGCCACTTTTCAGATCCTAATAACATTCTAAATTAGTGTTCTTTTAAAGGTTGGTGCATTCAAAAGGTCAAATGACTGCTAATCGTCAAAAGCAGAGACAACGATACAATACATTTTAAGACAAATACACAAAATACAGTCTTAATTAGTCCAGTTGGAAATCTGCCCGGTTTTATCTGTTGTTGTAAATGAAATAACAAAGGTGGTTTTCCATTTATATATATATATATATATATATATATATATATATATATATATATATATATATATATATACATATACAGGGTGGGGAAGCAAAATTTACAATATTTTGAGGCAGGGATTGAAAGACAGTGTATGACCAATTAGTTTACTGAAAGTCATGAGAATTTATTTGCCACGAGAAAATTTACATGATAGAAAATGTTTTTATTCTATGTGTCCTTCTTTCTCAATAACTGCCTTCACACACTTCCTGAAACTTGCGCAAGTGTTCCTCAAATATTTGGGTGACAACTTCTCCCATTCTTCTTTAATAGTATCTTCCAGACTTTCTCGTAATAGTTTTGCTCATAGTCATTCTCTTCTTTCCATTATAAACAGTCTTTATGGACACTCCAACTATTTTTGAAATCTCCTTTGGTGTGACGAGTGCATTCAGCAAATCACACACTCGTTGACGTTTGCTTTCCTGATTACTCATATGAGCAGAAGTTTCTGAAAAGGTATGGATAATAGTGTTAGGTATGATTATGACATCAATATATGTTTGGTTTCAAAACAATTGACGTAGTGCCTACTGAGAAAAAACAACTAAATGTTCATTGTACATTTTGCTTCCCCACCCTATGTGTGTGTGTATATATATATATATATATATATATATATATATATATATATATATACAATCATTATGTGTCAGTGTGTGTACGACTGTGTGTTTGCACTGGGGTATTGATAATTTGTCTTGGAGCTGAATGGTGCCGTTTGGAAAGTTTTTGAGACATTATTCAGAAAATATTTGGAACTGTCAGATGATGGGTTTTAGAGCGGAGTTGCAAAATAATTGCAAAGCAGTGCTTTGGTAAGCTTTCCCAAATTGAAATAATGCTTTTGGGGGGATGTTTTTGTCAAAATTGCACTTCCCATGACAAAAATGAATACATCTGCAGGAAGTGTAGGTGTATATTTTCCAGTCACGTTTTACCACTAGAAACTCTTTGTTACTTGATTGATGATACTTCTCAATTGGAAAAAGCCACACACCTTTTATGAAAGACTTTGCATTTGTAAACAATCCAAGCTTGTTCCATTTATGCTGTTTCTTATCAGGATTCTTTCTCATCCTACAGACTGAGCACCACGAAGGACAAACAACAGGATGAGAAATTAGAATTGCACTTCTTTAATAGAATGTTTTATTGTAAATAAACAGTAAAAATGCTGTGCAAAGGGTTTAGATCACAAGCAGGGTTGTTGTTTTAGCAAGAGTATAATGATAATGTTATTATGTACATACACATTTCTCTGTCTCAGCGGCAAGATGCAGCTGAAATGAAGAACACCATTAAAAAAAACAGACTGAAGTATCCAGTATTTAGTGTGACCTTCCATTGTACTTAACATGTCTTGAACTGTTCTACACAGACATTGTATGATTTACTGAACTAATCATTCAGCACATGCCCAATGGTTTTGTTTGTTTTTTATTTGGGCTAATTTTTGTCATTAGATACTGACTGTTTGCTGTAGAAGCCATGTAGTTTATATTTTCGGGGAGTTTGTCTTGTTTTAAACCTTCCATTGGATATTAACTGCTGTGATAAATGTTTCAGATGCTTTAAGTCAAACTAATTCATTGAGAAGATTCTCATTTCTTTAACTACCATCAGTTTGATAGAGAGCATAAAGATTAGACTGTGTTTCAATGGAAAAGGGTCGTGTGGTCTAATGAGTCCAGACTGACCCTGTTCCAGAGTAATGGGCATATCAGGTTGAGAAGAGAGGCAGATGAAGCGATTACCCATCATGCCTAGTGCCTACAGTCCAAGCCTGTGGGGGCAGTGATATGATCTGGGGTTTCTTCAGTTGATCAGGTCTAGGTTCAGAAACATTATTTGTCTAAAAATGAGGTCAGCTGACTAAATGAATACCCAGCCAAATGACCAGAATTGAACATCAGTGAATTTTTTTCTTTGCTGATGACACTGGCATATTCCAAAATGACAATACCAGGACTATTACCCTGCCGCCCGAAGGGGGGGCAAGGAGTATTGTTTTTGGTTTGTTTATTTTGTTGGTTTGTTTGTTGGTTTGTTTGTTTGTTAACACTCCAGCAGCAAATTATTGGTTGAATTCATACCAAATTTGGTTTATACATTGCCAGTGACCCAGAGTAGATCTGATTACATTTTGGGAACAGTAGGTCAAAGTTAAAATTTTTTTATGAATTTTTAAAATCTTTTTGTTTTCCCTTTTACTTATAATGGGCGAAATTTCAAATGCTTGTAGCAGCAAAACTATCAGTTGAATTCATACCAAATTGGATTTCTAGATTGCCAGTGACCCAGGATACATGTCATTACATTTTGGGAAAAGTAGGTCAAAGTTAAAATTTTCTATGAATTTTTAAAATCTTTTTTCTTCTCCATTAACATATCATGGCCAACATTTCAAATGTCTATGAAAACATCAATTTTGTTTGTTTATTTGTTTATTTATTTATTTATTTAATAGGGACAGTGCATATTAATGAACATCTACAACAATTGCAGCTGTAAATATGCCAGATTTGCAATGCTAATTTCCATCTGTAGTCCCCAGGCAGGTGACAGGAAAGACAGATGACAAAAAGGCAAAATATCGTAAAAGACATCAAAAAAAGACAGTAGACAAGAATGCAAAACATCATAACAACACACGGAACAATACAGTGAGGATGATCTACTGATGGTCACAGGCTTGGTTTTCTTCATCCAATGTTTAAGTTTAATGTTTAAGTTAATGTTTATGTTTCAACGTACTTCTAACTTGGCACATATGTAGAGGCAATTAATATACTGATATCATGATAGACATGATGACATCAGCTGGACTGATGCCAAAATATGTGCGAGGGGCGGGGTTTGTTGTGCCTGGCACCACCTGTTTAGGCTGTAATTGGTTCACGGGGCGTTAGACATTAGAGTCCAGAGAAGGCTTTATGCACACAAATTGTTAGCAAAAAATGAGTGCAACTCTGGCCACAAACAATATGTTGTGACATTTATTGTAATGTTGGATAAGCATTGACTTAAAGAACGCTGAAGCAAATGCGTCCTGTAATCCGTTCAACAAAACATTGTATGTCAGATCTTTTTGGGGGGCTGTGCAGTGTATAATTCTATAATAAACTGCTTTTTGTATTGCAAATGTTGCTCTGAAAGATAGAATTACTTTATAAAAAAAAAAAAAAAAATTACCCAGTGGGGACATTTGTTCTCTACATGTGACTTTAACCATCATCCTCATTCAGGAATAGATTATTAATTTAAAAAAACCTGAAGTTATGAGATGTGACATGCAGAAATCATTACACCTCCCGCCTGTCATATTAGTCGCCTTTTCTATTGACTGCCACCAGCTCTGGTCACAGTCTTTAATCACTGCTTGTCTAAGCCTTCACAGATTCAATCTTTAGATAAGTTTTGAAAATACTGACTGCTGTGACAATATGGTGCCAGCATTCCTTCATGTTTAACCACCTTTTACCACTACAGGACTAACAGAATCATGTTTATTGCCATTTAAGGTTCTTTCTTTCTTTTTTTTTTTATCCTTTTTGCACTTTCCTTTTGATTAATGTTTTATTCTCTATGATTTTAATGTAATTTTATGTGTTTCTGTGCCTTTGTAAAGCACTTTGAATTGCCTTGTGTATGAATGGTTCTATACAAATAAATTTGCCTTGCTTAAGTAAACAGGGTTCACATTACTAGGAGTTTGCTTCAGTGGTTTGGTGCATACATAGAACATGGAGTAGGGAAGAAGCATGCAGTAAAAAAATAAAATAAAACAAGTGGTGCCAGGCATAACAAACCCCGCCCCTTGCACGTATTGTAGCTTATTTTGGCATCGATCCATCTGATGTCATTATATCTATACGTGTGATAACGTCAGCATAGACATCGACAGCATGGAAAATTTTGCCCATTATAAGTAAAGGGTAAGAAAATAAAAAGATTTTTTAAAAATTCCTTAAAAAATTGAACTTGTTTTACTTTTCCAAACATGTAATCACATCTATTCTGGGTCACTGGCAATCCATAAACCCAATTTGGTATGAATTCAACCAATAGTTTTGCTGCTACAGACATTTGAAATTTTGTCCATTAGAAGTAAATGGGGGAAAAAAAAGATTTAAAAAATTCATAAAAAATTGAAACTTTGTCTTACTTTTCCAAAATGTAATCACATGTATTCTGTGTCACTGGCAATCCATTAACCCAATTTGATATGTATTCAATCTATGGTTTTGCTGATACAGACATTTGAAATTTTGCCCATTATAAGTAAATGGGGACAAAAAAAAATGTTTAATTCATACAAAATTTTAACTTTGACCTACTGTTCCCAAAATGGAATCAGATCTGTTGTCAGTCATTGACAATCTATAAACCCAATCTGATATGAATTCAACCAATGGTTTTACTGCTAGAATGTTAACAAACAAAGAAACAAACAAACCAAACCAAAAACAATACCCCTTGCCTCGCCTTCAGGGGGGTGGGGTAAGATAGATAGATAGATAGATAGATAGATAGATAGATAGATAGATAGATAGATAGATAGATAGATAGATAGATAGATAGATAGATAGATAGATAGATAGATAGATAGATAGATAGATAGATAGATAGATAGATAGATAGATAGATAGATAGATAGATAGATAGATAAGATAAGATAAGATAAGATAAGATAGATAGATAGATAGATAGATAGTAGGGATGTAACGATTACCGGTATAATGATGAACCACGGTAAAATTCCCAGTGGTTAGTATTACCGTTTAAATTCAGATTATCATGATAACCGTGTTTTATTACCGCACTTTGAAAACAGAGAGAGAGAGAGACCTCTGTTCTGTCTATCTATCTATCTATCTATCTATCTCTGGAAAAAAAAACTAAAACAACTCAAACTTGATATGGAAAATGGTCAAACAATAGCCATAAGGTGACATCTTTAATGAACATTTGTACGTTTAATGTTTACATGGTAATATTTGAATGTTTCTGCCAACAAAGTACATTGTACTGTCATTTTATTTTTTTATTTTTTTATTTATTTTTTTTAAATACAACTTTATCAAATTATTTCAGGGTTTGTATAAGTACTTTTTGACCATTTTGAGCACAATTTCAACAGTACCGCGATAATAATGATAACCGTGATAATTTTGGTCACAATAACTGTGATATGAAATTTTCCTGTCGTTACATCCTAGATAGATAGATAGATGGATAGATAGATAGATAGATAGATAGATAGATAGATAGATAGATAGATAGATAGATAGATAGATAGATAGATAGATAGATAGATAGATAGATAGATAGATAGATAGATAGATAGTAGGGATGTAACGATTACCGGTATAATGATAAACCGCAGTAAAATTCACAGTGGTTAGTATTACCGTTTAAATTCTAATTATCATGATAACCGTGTTTTATTACCACACTTTGAAAACAGAGAAAGAGAGAAAGACCTCTGTTAGTTTTTTCTATCTATCTCTCTATCTCTCTATCTATCTATCTATCTATCTATCTATCTATCTATCTATCTATCTATCTATCTATCTATCTATCTATCTATCTCTGGAAAAGAAACTAAAACAACTCAAACTTGATATGGAAAATGGTCAAACAATAGCCATAAGGTGACATCTTTAATGAACATTTGTATGTTTAATGTTTACATGGTAATATTTGAATGTTTCTGCCAACAAAGTACATTGTGCTGTCCTTTTTTTTTGTTTGTTTGTTTTTTTTAAATACAACTTTATCAAATTATTTCAGGGTTTGTATAAGTACTTTTTGACCATTTTGAGCACAATTTCAACAGTACCGCAATAATAATGATAACCGTGATAATTTTGGTCACAATAACTGTGATATGAAATTTTCCTGTCGTTACATCCTAGATAGATAGATAGATAGATAGATAGATAGATAGATAGATAGATAGATAGATAGATAGATAGATAGATAGATAGATAGATTTACTCTATTAATCCCCAAGGGAAATTCAAAATTCAAAATACAAAATACGGTCACCACTCCACAAAAACAGTCATCCACATTATCGATAAATAAATAAATAAATGCAGAGTATAAGTAGCTAAGAATGAGTTAGATTAAAAAGAAAGTAGAATTAAAAGACAAAATGTATAAAGATAAACAAATAAGATAGAGTTATATGATTCTGTTGGGTTTCTGTAAATTGGCTCAGAGTCTGGTTTTGACCAACTCTATAATGTAAAGTGTCGTGAGATAACTTGTTGGGATTTGGCGCTGTATAAATAAAATTTGATTGATCGATTGATTTGATTGGTTTTCCCCTGTAAGTCGCTTGGGAAAAAAGCATCTGCCAAATGCAAATGCATGAATATTATAGTGGACTATGAAATTCTGCAAAATATACAATGTACAATACACAATGTGGACAAAACCAGTGGGTTTGAGTGAGGTATAATGGTTTATGGTTCTGTGCAAATAGTGGAAGTAATTAACAGTGCAATCATGTTCAGCAGGAGGATACATTTATAATGCAGTGTATTTGGTGTTGGTGTTATAAGAGTTCAGGAGTTTAACAGCAGTTCCTGTGGTGTGAGGTTCTGGTCTGAATGGATCGTAGCCTCCTGCCTGAGGGAAGTGATTGGAAAGTGAAAGTAGTTTGAAAATATGATACTGTAAGTAACAAAACACTCACAAGGAGATCTTTTTTTCATATTTTAGCTAAAACAATGTATATACTGATATGTATTGTCAATAATATTTATAGACTCTGTGTAGCAGTGTGTGGAAGTCAAAAAGCAGCTAGGGAGCTTTGTCATGTAGAGAGATGAATGTTCAGAAAGCATATATAGAGGGCACATTGCCTTTTATGTAGTAATGCTTCCTGGCTTATAGTGCACCATCTTTTTCACATCAGAGGATAGGAACTGAAAAGAAAACTCCAGAGATCAAACAGACAAAGTTAATCAGAAGAGAAGCAAAAGACATGCATTGAGGTACTGCGGATCTCTTCTCCAGACCTGCTCCTTATTCTCCGCTCCCCTTTTTACACCTCTCCCTGAAGCAAACACGTGAGTCTCCCCCTGGACTTCAATTGTCAGCTCAAGAAGAGAAATACGAGGAGGTGGGTGAGAGAGGGAGAACGCAATAAAGAGAGAGGGGGGGGAAGAGAGGGAGCAAAGGAGAAAACAGGTGACAGGCACTGACAAAAGGACGAATGCTCTGTTAGGCTTGGTGCAGAGTAACAGGGCCATGGGGACACCACAAAACAATATCCTTACAGAAGAAAAATAGAAAAATAAAACATGGGCCAGCATTGACATCTATAGTAAATAATGCAGCATTTGTCAACCAATGAGTTATGGTGCTAAGTGGAAGCAATGTCTTTGAGAGGGGACAAAGGCTCATTGTTGCAGGAGGAAGTTGCATCCGTATGGTTTTTGCTTGTAGCGGTGAAAATGACTTCAGTGACATTTATTAACTGTGGAGAGTCTCGAGTGAATCTATATTTTGGCAGTAATGTAGATGATGATGATGTGCCTAGAATAATTAAATGTTTTACTTGTTGTTCTCCTGTCATAACTTGCTTGATAGACTTTATGAGTCCTTTGTAGAACTTTTATATAGTTTTTTTTTTTTTTATCTTGTATCAACCCAGGAAATGCAAGGATAGGCTTTAATATTGTAACCTTTGAAGCATTTGAAAGATAGTTTCCTAGTATATGTCTAATAACTGCACATCCATGGCCGCCATCAATTCACACCAGTAAAGAAACAGCAATGTCAAGAGTTGCACACTTTAATCTCTCCTACATCGTGCTGCTTGAATTAAAAAGGTGCTAGGGCCATATACCTTTACTGAACATGAGCATGAAATGAAAGTATTAAACATTTCATCTCAACATATTTTTGATCTTGTTACAGTTCAGATTTGCCCTTCTCTCAAATAAGAAACATGTGAATTCTGACCAACAGTTCGAGGCAATTGTAATATTTATGCAATATCTATACATTTGATACATAAGTGCTTCTAAAACCAGGACAGAGGGGCTAAAAATTCAAAACAGATGTGGACTAATGTTATGAAGCAAGTTTGGAAGTACTTTGGTCTATTTAAAAGAATATTTACTGAGATAAAAGAAAAACTATTTTTCAGATAAAACACATTTTTATATTATTTTTATACAAAAATTTGCATGTAACACGGTAAAAAGGACACGAAAATTACGCACTACTATTTTTTTTTAATCTCTCTTTATTCTCTCGCAGGTACATTTTGGGAATTGAACAAATTATGCAAGGCGGAGTGTTCCACAAAAATAACTACTGTTGCAAAATCACTGGTGATTTATATATGTTCAAATGGGCAGATTCAGATTCAGACTATTTTATTAATCCTCGAAGGGCAATTCAGTTCACAGTTACCCTGCCTTATTGGACATCCAAACAATTAGGGACAAAAAAGCAAATCCAAAACATTCATAGCAGCATATGACAGCCACATACATACACATTCACCTGTCAGTAGCCATAGAATCGCAACTGGACAATAAGTTCAACAGTGAAATGAAATGACTAAGATGCTAAAAAAGATTAAAAACACAATAAAAGCAAATCAAATCACCTTCAGTCACTTCCCAGCATTAAGCAGCCCGATAGTTGAGGGAATAAATAAGTTGGAATATCTGTTTGTTTTTCTAGGGGGTGCATAGTAGTACCACCCAGAGGGAATGAGAGAAAAGTCAGGAAAGAAAAGTAACGCGAGTGGACACGATGGGTTACACGCAAAACCTGGAGTGAGACTGCCGATTCATGAAAAACCCACATGTCTGGATTAGAAAAACCACTATGGATTGTCACATTTAACACAGTGTCTTTATTTATAGCGGTATATAAGACCATTTCAAGCCATGTTTTCCAGGTCTTATGCACTGACACCTAGGTAGCTTTTCATGTCCCCATTTTGGTCCTATTTTTGGCCCCAATATTTCATTAAAAGTTTATTAATTTTGGCATGGCTCAGAGCAAGAGTATAATTTTTTTTTTGAATTTATCTGAGGTCATCATTAGGTGCATCCTGGGGGGAAATATGTCTAAATTTCTCTTTTATTATTGGTTCTAAAAAGCTGGTAAAGTGCCAGGTACCAAAATGAAGCCAGTTTCATAGAAGCACACACAGACATTTGAAGTCCCACTCCTTCCAGTTGGGGCTGATTGGACCATATTGGGGATAACGGCAAAAGACAACTGATTTTTGATCCCCTTTGAGTTGTGCATAATTTACACAGATGGTCAAACTAAATCAGCCTTTAGACTGACAGACTGTACGTTTACTTTAAGGCTAATAGTGAAAATACATCAAAAGAAATACTACACAGAAAGTCACAGTGGCAACGCTATCATTTCTATCCTTGAGGTCTGCAGCTCCAACATAACCAGATTTGTAGTGGTATTGGCCTCTTGTAATACTACATTCCTAAGGTAAAAGGAAATAGATGTTTCTTTACTATCTTTGCTACAAACAGCAATTTCTTGGTTCATAAAATTACCTTTTAAATTGATAACCATCAAATGTGCAAATGGTGACATGACCCCCATGGAAGGAAAATATTATCTGTCTCTTGCCATTGACCACTGTTAAATTAGTCAGTTATTTAACCCTCCAGAGTCCAGAGTTGCACTGAAAATAAGTATTATTGAAATGGTTATTGAATTTCATTTCATTTTGTCATTTCACACAGTGTAAGTGGTGACACAATGACAACGCTACATCAATACAGATAAGTTAATTAATGTATAATTAAAGTATAATGCAACGTAAACATGATGATGCTGTACCTGTGCGCATGGATATTTTCTTTATCTGGACCTGTTTAAATCAGAATTAATCACTTTTCCATTGGATGTAGGTGCAAAACTTTACCAATATTTACTAAATGTCAAAAAAAAAAAAGAAGTGCGTAATGTCAATTTTTTTCTATTAACTCTTTCAATGCCATGGGCCGATTAAATTGGCTTTACGAAAACAACCTGTAAGGTGCCACGGGCCAATCAGATCGGCTTTGGAGAACACGCCATATTTGTGTACAAACAAACCATCCACCCCCATTTCTTTCTCACATTTCGATGACGTTCTTTCAAATCTTCTTGCAAATTATGATCAATAATGAATCGGCTGCGTCCGGTGCGTTTTGAATCAAAGTAGCAATCGGTCGGATGTTACCAAGCAGTTTTTGACCAAGGAAGAGCTCGCGTTTCGTTTTCTGCTTGGGAAATTTTATGAATGAATTTATGAATGAAATCATATGCAAATTAGATGGCCATTTTGTAGTAATATCGTGAACACAGCGATCTGTCAGAACAGTCCCATCTGCTAGAAAATGAGTTCTGATGACGATTCAGACTTCGATTATAAAAACGACGCGAAATACTGAAAAACGGCCAAATTCTGTGGCACTTTTAAGGCTTATTAGCCCCTTAACTGTCTGGCACCGAAAGAGTTAAATCACAAATGCGATGATTTGTTTATTTATTTTCTGGAGATGGCATGAGAAGTCATGCCTTAAACATGGCGATGAACGTAAATATCGTGTTGATTTACATATATATTCAATGTTATTATCTATTACCCAACTATCCCGTACTAAATTTTAAAAATGATTCAGTTTCCTGGTGTGTCCACACCCACACACTTTGCTTGTTGTAACATCCGTCAACATCCATTTTTTTTTAAATTCATGTGACTCTAGTTGCATAAAAAAAAAAAAGTCGTCCCATTGCAGTTTTGCGTGATATACCATTTTCACTATGCCCAAAAACCACCTCTTGCCAGCGAAAAACAAGAGTTTTGGCAAAATTGTCATTTTTTCATTAGGTACATTTTTATGTGCAAGTTATATTTCTGCAGTTTGAGGGTCAATGGAAAAGCATCTATTGACTACCTCTTGACTAAAGGAACATGAATAACCCTTGAGTGCTCGTGGTTTCCTTAAAAATACCCAAATAGCAAAATATGTAAAATCTAAACCTTCTAAAGATACATAACACGGCTAAATTGGCACAAGTGAGATGTTCATGACTTAATGAACACTGGCACAGAGGTGGGATGGGGTTAGAGGGGTTTGCGATGATCTGGTGGATGTCTAGGGGCTACAACATGAAAGCCACTTTGTGGGTTTTTCATTTACCAGGCTTCATTTCATGCTGTAAAATGAATATCTGTTTGCAACATTTTTTAAATTAATCATGACTTTACAGATTTTCAGTATTTATTATATAATAGTTATGGAAAGGTGAAAAAAAGCCATCTATTTTCCTAGCAGACACATTAATAAAGTACATTTTAAGATATCAAAGTGGTAACATGTATGTACATTGGCACAGGTATAGGACTGTAAAATATGTAATCCCCTGCTGCTCTTTGAAGTTTTGCAGCAACATATACCAGTCAGTAGGCAAACGAAAACGAAACACTTCACCCTACAAAAATGATTTTGTTGTTAAATATAATGTGATTCATAATAAAGTATTGCAAGTGCGAATATGAAGTACACAAATGTTGAGAAAGAGCTACTAAGTGCATGGGAAATTGTATTTCGTTTGAAGTGTGTCAAAAATTCCCTTTTGCAAAACATTTCAGTAGCCTTGAACACAAAAAATGGCAGCATTTTGATAATCTTCAGATTTAAGCATCTTAAAAAGTAAGGAGTGTGCATCCTACAACCCAAGAGGCATGGTATTTTCTTGCTTTACAAATATGTCAGAGAGGTATATTGCCTTAGAGCAAGGTCATTTTCCAGACAAAACGCCCCCTTTTATAATCAGGCCTGTAGGCTATGCTGAGATGATAAAACATGAATATTTTTTGTTTGCTGTTAAAATAGCTCAATTTGAATATCATTTAGGTAGCTCCCAGTCTTATTAGGTCATGATACAGTAATATTCAATCAAGTAGAGATCAAGTGTCTGAGTATCTGCCTGTGAGAGGAATGATCTTATTTTAGATGTTTTGTTTTGTTTTGTTTTGTTTTGTTTTTTTAGAAGCACAGGTACAATTTTAGCATATTTTTATTACAAGAATATGCTAGAAACCTAATTTTACAATGATGAGACAATCAGCAACTGACTTTCTGGGATATGGTTTCATAATGACAGAAACTTCTGGATATTTATAATTACAAAAAGTAACTGTGGCTTGATCCTACATGGTATAATGTGAGCACATTTCAGATGAACAGCAGGGGTTGAAGAATTGTTTCCTGAGGAACCCCACTTACAATGCCAGCTTTTAGGCAGAAAATGACTGAATATGCCAGAAAAATGTTTTCCCTTCAAAAAGGATGAAACTAACTAAACGCTAAAGGCAATAAAGAACCTAAATACTTCTTTTTTTTTTTCTACTCCAGTACATGATGCTTTGGCTGATTATCTTCCTAGGCCTCCTAGTTTGCCAAGAAGTAAGAATCCTACCCTTATACAGAGCAAGAATGTGGAAACGGTGGATTATCTGAACAAGATACTCCTCCTGTGGGCCATTCAGCAACATTGGTAAGTGCAACCCTGTCGAGTCTTATGACAGAGAAGACCACCAAGTCAGCTTAGAAAATGCATTATCAGAGTGCAGCATATTAAGCTAAGCACAGCCTCCCTCTGACAAAGAGATAGGGATTTTCTGGATGCCCTTCCTACCCTGGGGAAATTGTTCAGAGCTGTCATATCAGTTGCCATGCAGCCTTTAAACAACAAGCTCAGCTTTTGCGCCATTTTTCTTTGGTGTCCAAATCCTCCACCCATGCTATTACTAAATTAGAGTTGGAACAAAAATTGCTAAGACACAAGACTAGTTCTTGGCACACACTTCTCTGTCCAAGTCCTAACCTAACAAGCCACACAAACTTATAGTGTTTCAAAAAAAAGGCTCTGGCACTAAATCATCACAGTCATTGTAATATCCAAAGATTCAGCTCAGCTTGTCATGCTCCTGCTGAGTAGATTTGGACTTCTCTTTAATTTAGCTGTGACACACCATGTTAAAAACAAACATTTTAGGTCACTCTAGCTGGGGAGGATTCCAGTTCACAATCAGCCGTGTCTTCCACAGTGGTGGCACAAGAGTGGGAGCCTCTCTCTATCTCTTTCTGCTTCAAAGAGGTACTTTCTTATATTGCCTGCCCTCTGCTCATATCTTCTTAGACAGCAGTGAAGAAGAAATGTGCACCCTGTTTCCACCTCCCTCCTGTGGACCATACTAACTTGTGTGGGAGGATTAATGCTGCCTCTGTCTCTGGCTCTTAACTGTACTTGGCAAAAGACTCTGTGTGCCCAACAGAAATGCAAGTAGAGTCATCATACAAGTGGCATATAGCTAATAACATCATGTCTCTCACAATGTATGTTAGAGGTAAACATGAACCTGTATAAGCTAGTGGAAAGCAGCAGCTGTAACAATGCTTCCTCCTGTTCCTGAGTTCACAACATCACAGACAGCACTAGGTGACGATTTTTCTGGTAGTCAGGCACAATCAGACCTGTTGATGTGGACTATAAACTGTGCTGGAAGGAATTCCTCTGGAGAGGATTTTGCTTGTCACTTTTTTCCACCCTTATGGGATGCAGCAGGTTGGGCAGAGACAGATCTCTTCCTCTTACTGAGCTCTGCTTTCTCCTAACAGTCTTCCCCCCCTGGAGGTGGATCTGCCATGGCCACAAAGGCTGGGATACGCCTTTCCTTCACATGGGAGTCTGACAAGGTTGTGCAGAGCCTTGAGATATGCAGAGAAGGTGCATTGTGCTCTGAACTCTTACTGCAGGTGGACAGTGTTTCATGTAAAGACCCTGAAATTATAGACTCTAAATGGACCAGACTGGCATGTGAAGGATCAACCTGACACTAATGTGTGCTTTGTAGACCATAATTTTTGCTTACAAGGCAGGTGTGTTCAGGCAAGTGGTTTTCTACTAGAATGGTAGAATGCATTTAGATATTATTACCAAATCTCTTCTTATGGTGCTTTGAGAGTCCACTTTCTCATTAAAACAGTTCAAGTGCAGGTATCACTGAAGTGCCCATGTCCCCAAGTAAAAATCCATAGTGGTTCTTCAGACAGTTTCAGAATAATTGTTTTTGTTTGCTGGTTGTTGTCTTGTTTTGTGAACTTGTCACTTTCCTTTGCCCAAGAGCAACTGGATTGCGAGCTGTTTAACTCACAGGTGTCAAACATGCGGCCCGGGGGCCAAAACCGGCCTGCCAAAGGGTCCAATCCGGCCCCTAGGATGAATTTGTGAACTGCAAAAATTACACTGAAGATATTAATAATCAAGGATGTTAAAATCATTTTAGGTCAGTTCAATCTAAAATGGATCAGACCAGTAAAATATTATCATAATAACCTATAAATAATGAAAATTGCAAATTTTCCTCTTTGTTTTAGTATATAAAAAAAGTAAAATTAGAAAAAAAAAAAAGTTACATTTACAGACTATCCTTTAATAAAAAATATGAATAACCTGAACAAATATGAACAATCTGAAATGTCTTAAGAGAAGTATGTGGAATTTTAACAATATTCTGCCTGTTACTAAATCCTTAAGTTGTGATGCACATGTATAAATGATAAACTTAGGCGTAATATTGCTAACATTGCACTTTTTTTCTAAAGAATTTTCAGGTTGTTCATATTTGTTCATGTTATGTTCAAGTACAGTTCATAGATGTAAACATTTTCATCATGGAATTTTACTTTTTTCACTCAAAAACATAGAGAAACCTTTGGTGTTAACATTATTTTTCAGTTCTTATCCTATTATTTATATCATTTTACTGGTCCAGCCCACTTTAGATCATATTAAGCTGTATGTGGCCCCTGAACTGAAATGAGTTTGAAACCCCTGGTTTAACTAGAGCAAGATAAAATGTGGACAGAGCATGTGTAACTGAATACCAGTCAGAACCATTTATGGGTTTATCACCAAGTACTTTTTCACCTACAAGGAATTTGCTTTGGTCTGGTGGTGTAGCATTAACAACAAGTGATGATGTTTAATGTTTTTAATGATGTTAATAATGGTTATTACCTCCGCCAAGGAATGGTGGAGGTTATGTTTTCATCAGGGTTGGTTTGTTTGTTTGTTTGTTTGTCTGATAGCAAGATAACTCAAAAAGTTATGGACGGATTTGAATGAAATTTTTCAGGAAATATTGATACTGGCACAAGGAACAAATGATTATATTTTGTTGGTGATTTGGGCGGGACTGATCTGCCTTGCCTCTCCGAGTGCTTTAGTAGTTACCTCTGCCAGGAGGTATTGTGATCGCTTTTCTTTGTGTGTTTGCGTGCGTGCGTCCATGTTTGTTTGTTTGTTTGCGTGTTTGCGTGTTTGTTTGTTTGTTTGTTTGTTTGTTTGTTTGTTTGTTTGTTAGCAAGATAACTCAAAAAGTTATGGACAGATTTTCATGAAATTTTCAGGAAATGATGATACTTGCACAAGGAAGAAATGATTAAATGTTGGTGGTGATCGGGGGGGATCTGTCTTGGCGGAGGTCTGCGCTCTCCGAGTGCTTTAGTAGTTATTTTTAGATTTGCATTGTTAATAATGTGACTTGTGATTGTCATGCATATCACGTATTGTTATGTTCCGTGTTTTGTGTTGTCCTTCTGTGTGGACCCCAGGAAGATTAGCTTGTCACTTTGGTGGCAGCTAATGGGGATCCTTTTAAACATTAAACTGTATGTTTATGAACAGACACAGTATAAACACATAAACATTAGGGCTGGGTAAAAAAATCGATTTTGGATCAATTTCTTTTTAATTTTGTGTAATCGATTAATGGTGGATGAGATCAATTTTTCAGAGCAGGACTGTGAGTAAATGGCCTGGAAACTGCCGACACGAGCCCCTCGCGGAGACATGGTCATGCTCGCGACAGTTCTGGTGCGGGAGGAACGCAGAGGAAGGGTGGGGAAAACCCCTCCACGGGAGATTCTCCTGGCCTCAAATTCGAACTCACAGTGTGGAGGAACTGGTCAGCGGAGGCAGGTCGCGGAAGCCAGTCGTTCCAGAAATATTAACTTGGATCACCTATGGCTGAGTGTGGAGTTAGAGGAATAGTAAAGCGGAAATCACAAAGCTCCGCCCACCCTCCCCCTCCACTGAGTTTCTTGTACCAAGGACCCAACATGATTCTGTTCCAGCGTGGCCAAATTGGTGTCAGTGCCCCAGGGTGATAGTAATGTGCCTTAAGGCTGGAAGCACCAGCCATGAAACAGAATAAAGCTGATGCAGACGTCCGTTCTGAGCCACTGGAGAAACATGGACATGTTTGTGTCCTGTTCATTACACTGGGTTACAAAAAAATGTTTTTTTGCAAGTTGTCTAGGTTTTTTCAACTGAATTAGGACCATTTTGCACCGCTAAATCCAAAAATGACATCTGTTTTTCTCAATCAGGTCAGGTTTTTTTGCTAATTTGATTTTGAAAAATTTGATCTTCTCACAAAATATAATAATTAATACCAAAATAAGATTGGTAAGCACATTTGATGAAACTTGTGACTTGATTCCTGTTAGGTACAATGGTGTATTCACCACAGATGTAGCAGAATACGTCAGGCTTATTTTTGCAAGATCTTCTGGTTGAAGCCATTTCATTCACCTGTAATATTAAAAAAACATTAATCATAAATTGGCAAAAGTAAAATCTTCAGAACTCGTTTATTGCAAGAAATATGAAAGAATTTTGTATCATATGATGTGAAAATGCCCATAAATGTAAACAAAAATGTTAAAAAGCCAATATGTAGCATAGTTCAGAAAGTTGACCTGATTGAGCAAAATTAATGTGATTTTTGGATTCAGCACACCAAAATTATCCTAAATCAGCTCAGAAAACTTAAACAATAAATTTGTTGTTGACCAGTGTTATTTAAGAGCAGATTCAGCAATTTACTGCTGAAATGTCATAATTATTTCCTTTCTGTTATCAATATTGATTCTGTGTTGCATGGCTACAGTAGTCAAGTAATCAAGTTACAACTCAAAATTT
Organism: Sphaeramia orbicularis; assembly: GCF_902148855.1. Lineage (NCBI taxonomy): Eukaryota > Metazoa > Chordata > Actinopteri > Kurtiformes > Apogonidae > Sphaeramia > Sphaeramia orbicularis. Next base: position 21,233,667 of record NC_043971.1, on the reverse strand, counting down.
CACTTTGGTATCACTAAATGAATCTGAATTAATCAATTAATACTGAATTGAATCGAATCGCAGTTAATTGATTCAGAACCTTATGAATCGAAATGGAATCGATTAAGGAAATTGGCCATGATACCCAGCCCTAATAAACATAGTGCAACATAGAGTAAAAATAACAACATACAGCATATAATGTGCAATATACAATAGCATATATACAAATATAGTCTACATTATAGAGTGGAAGAAGTGGATATGGAAAAGTGAGTATGTAAATGTTGGTGTCAGAGGGGTTTGGATGGTAGTGTCAGAGTGGGTCTCCAGTTCTGTTAATGAGACCAGCTGCAGTAGGGAAGAACCATCCTGTTGGACCTCAGCTGCTTCCCATTTGCCATGTTTTCGTGGCAGAACACTCACTCATTTTTCAACACGCACATACCACAAGTCAGACGTTATTTCTATACATTCAGTATTTTGAGAGTGAAGCCTGAACGTGCACACTTGCTTTATAAATACTGCATTTACTCACACACACAAACAACCGATTTCATTTCCCTACATTTTCAGCCCAGGCCCAGAACTTCGGGGACCAGTTTCTTCATGTGTTTCTGCAAGATGGAAGTCCTGTTGCTGAACTCGGTTGTGGTGGCAGTCACGTTTTGAGCATCGCTGCAGGCCAGACCATCAACAATGACAGATGGATGCCAGTGACAATTAGGTAAGACATGCATCTTATACTTCTCAATCATAACAATTCGGTGCAGAGGACACTTGTACTATGTTAGATTGTGTTCATTTTTATAGCCAGCATCAAACACATTAATTATTATGCAGAATGTTTTGCATAAGAGGTGCAAAAAATAAGTATGGGGTGGCATTTATTATAATAATCTTGAATCACAAATGCTGTAAAAGGCAACAAAACGCAACTAATTACAACTAAACAATGGGCTGTATCCAAAAAAATAAACTGCACTTTCCTGTAGTACAAGCTATTTATTTTCATCACGCCATTAATTGTGTAAAGATCCTTTAATTATGTTCTGTACTTTTAGTTTTTGCCTGATCTTCCTTTGATAAAAATCCACATCTGATCTATAAAATTACAGAGAATTTCTATGAAAGCTCCAACAGATAAATCCCAACTTTAATACTCTGGATCTTTGTGTACCTCAGCAGCCCAGCAGCCCCTGACATGTGTCAAAATGTCAATGTCACACAAACAAAGAAAATTGTCCAGTGTATTAGTGGGGGTTAGATTTGGCTTGGTGAAAACTGCCATATCCATGTCCCCACAAAAATCTCATAAACTGAAATGGACTTCACATATTGAATTTTTCTCAAACCCATCCAGTAAGTTGTTGTGTATATCATTCACATACGAGCCACTAATTTGGGAAAGAAGAAATTAAAGCTATAATTAGTAAAATTTTTACAGTAAAATATCAACTATATCAAAATGACCAAGTTTATGTTGTATATGATGTTGATACATGTAAATGCATTATGTTGCATTTTTTTAACAGTGTTTAAATCAGTAAAATTAATTCATTCTGTCACCTGTTACTGACGTCACATCCCTTATGTTTAACTGTGAAAATAATAAGTTCATTTTATATAATAAATAAGATGTAGCTCCTCCGTGGGTGGTTTTATTTTCAGCCCCAAAAAGGAACATAAACTGTCTGTTAGGAATTCTATTAAAGGTCCAGTGTGTAATATTTAATCCATAAAGACCCAGTGTTTCTTTTGTGAATATAGAGATAATGAATTTTATCACCATTTATTGTAATATTACCCTCCTTATTTTGCATTTTTTTTCACTATAAGCTATGAATTTTTCTATAATTAATTCACTAACCACGTCAATGTTCATTAAAGCTCAGATTAAAGTTGAGGGTTATTATATCAGAAACAGAGAAAACTGAAGAAAAAGTGGCTTTTACAGCAAAGATATCGATAACTGAACATAAAAACAAGCATCTCCATCCACTGTCATTTATCAAACTCTATAGGTTTTACTGGCGAATTAATGTTGTAGAAGATGACAGTGTTTCCACGTTCACTACGGAGCCTCTGAACGTCCAAATATTTCACAGTAAAATATCAACTCTATCAAAATGACCAAGTCTATGTTATATATTTTGTTGATACATGTAAATGCATTATGTTGCATATTTTAACAGTGTTTAAATCAGTAAAATTAATTCATTCTGTCACCTGTTACTGACATCATCTCCCTTATGTTTAACTGTGAAAATAATAAGTTAATGTTGTATAATAAATAAAATATAACTCCTCCGTGGATGGTTTTATTTTCAGCCCCAAAAAGGAACATAAACTGTCTGTTAGGAATTCTATTAAAGACCCCAAGCTACTTTTGTGAATATAGAGAAAATGAATTTTATCACCATTTATTGTAATATTATCCTCCTTATTTTGCTTTTTTCTTCACTATAAGTCATGAATTTCTCTATAATTAATTCACTAACCACGTCAATGTTCATTAAAGCTCAGATTAAAGTTGAGGGTTATTATATCAGAAACAGAGAAAACTGAAGAAAAAGGGGCTTTTACAGCAAAGAAATCAATAACTGAACATAAAAACAAGCATCTCCATCCACTGTCATTTATCAAACTCCATGGGTTTTACTGGCGAATTAATGTTGTAGAAGATGACGGTGTTTCCACGTTCACTACGGAGCCTCTGAACGTCCAAATGGATCAGATCTAATGTTCTTGAAAAGACGACAAACTGTATTTTACACCAATTATTTACATGTATTGATAGATTTAGTGGATCGACAGGAATTAAACAGTTTAGATCAGTAGATGGTTTTGGTCATCAGTAGCTGTTTAGGTCTTTATGGGTTAAGAGGATTTAGGAGTATTGATTTGTGGAAATGAGTATTCAAATGAGAATTAATTGTGTTTTTATTATTATAACATTGCAAACAAAATAATAATTGTGTTTTTGTTACCTTGGAATGAGCCATTTTGAACCACAGAGAAAGCAGGTTGCCTTCCAAGAATCTCCCATATTGCATCACCATGTTTATTTATTTATTTATTTATGTAGTTACAGGGCGGCGTGTATTGGCATTAGTTACAAAGAAGAAGATGTGTGCACCAGATTTAGCAGAGGAGCTCATTTCCATCTGCTGACAAACGACCAACATAATACAACATCACATGGATTACAAAGTACTAATATACTGGAAGAAAACTGTTGAACAATGACAGTTAAAGGACAATATGCTCAGGCTCAACGGTTACAGCAAAATACATAAAAATAGAATAGAATAGAATAGAATAGAATAGAATAGAATAGAATAGAATAGAATAGAATAGAATAGTTTATTGTCATTGTATTGTACAGTACAGGTCAGCCATGGCCTAGATGGGTCTGATGGGTCGCCAGTTTGATTCCCTGGACTGGCAGAGAGTTGTATCTATGTATGCATAATCTAATGATTAGGTGTGTAAGAAAATATCAGTTCTGCAATATATCGCGATATTTCATTTCACAATACTGTATTGATATTAAAAAGTACTGTATCGATATTTTTAGGTATCTATTCAAATGTAGATATTGTGGAGGTTCATTTTTGTTTTTTTGTGTTTCTTTTTTGTTTATATTTTATTTATTATTATTTAACTCTCTTTTATTAAATAATGTTAGTTCCTGTGTTGGGATTGAACAAAATGGGGCGGCCATGGCTCAGGTGGTAGAGCAGGTCGTCCAATAACTGAAGGGTTGGCGGTTTGAATCCCGCTCTATCCTAGTCAGTCCGTTGTGTCCTTGGGCAAGACACCTCACCCTCCTTACCTCCAGTGCCACTCACACTTGTGTATGAATGCGTATGAATGTTTGGTGGTGGTCAGAGGGGCCGTAGGCACGAATTGGCAGCCACGCTTCTGTCAGTCTGCCCCAGGGCAACTGTGGATACATGTGTAGTTTACCACCACCAGAGGGAGAATGTGAGAGCGAATGAATAATGGATCAATAATCTAAAGCGCTTTGGGTGTCTAGAAAAGCGCTATATAAAATCTAATCCATAATTATTATTATTATTATTATTATTATTATTATTATTATTATTAAAATTAATGTTATGATGTTAGTTATGAACTAATAGAATATGAACATTTGAACAGGATCTTAACCCTTTCATGTATGAATTATGAGAACCTTAATCAAGATTTTTTTTTTTTTTTCCTGAGTGTTTTCGTTCCTCTTTAGGCATGAAAAAAACAACGCAACTTAAAATTTTCCTATGAACTTATTTTTCATGAAGTTGCAAAAATGTCCACTCAGCTGGGCACCATGAGTTTAATTTTTGAAGCAAAGAAACATTTTTATTTTATTTTATTTTATTTTTTCTTTAACATGTATTTACTGATACAGTGTGTGAAAACTATGAAATAAAAACATTTTTAATGCTGCTAATCTGATGTTTTCTTACATTTTATCATACTCTAATACTAGTCACTACTCACTTCATGGAGATAATAGGCGAAAAAAAAAAACTTTTTGTTTAAAAAAAAACAACTCTTAATTACAGTCTAATAACAATAACAAGCACTTAATTTACACTCAAACATGTTAGTGCAGATCAGGTTTATCAAGAACAGCAAAGTTACAGTAATGGTATGAATTGCAGTGTATGGGGATGATGCATAAGTGTCTACTGTGTTGGCTGATATGGAATTAAAACAACAAAATTCATGAATATATAAGAGAACAGCTGTAGAATAGCTGTCCGCTGTAGTGACCACTATGCATGAAAGAGTTAAACTGTTTTCAGTTTAATTTTAATTTTAATACAGTAATGTCTGTAAAACCTAATTTAAGTTTTAACACAGGAAAATTTTGTGATATAGCATTAGATCCGGTTCTGCTCAAATAAAAATGTGTTTAGTATTTGTGCACATTTCTGGTGTAATTCAATTCTTCAAGGAAATAATCCTTTAAAAAAAAGAAACAAACAAAAAATTGCCTTTTTAACAGTATCATGATATATCGTGATATATCGCATCGCGATCTTAGTATTGTGATTTGTATCGTATCGCCAGATTCTTGCCAATACACACCCCTACTAGTGATGGGTTAAAGGCAGAGGACAAACTTCAGTGTGGTGCATGTTAACGTATGTGAACCTACTGACAAAATAAAGATTCTTCTTCTACATCAAAATTTAAAAGCTCTTCACTCGGGCTTACTAAAAGGGGCTTACATTCTACAAGTACACTCACATTTATATATTTTTTATGGCATTTTATGGCAACCAGTGTTAAAGTGGTTTAACATCACTCATTAGTCTATGTCAAAATGTAGACCAGCGTTAATATCCCATTAACTAAAAGCTGAGAAGAGACTAATTAAACCATACATATACAGGGTGGGGAAGCAAAATTTACAATATTTTGAGGCAGGGATTGAAAGACAGTGTATGACCAATTAGTTTACTGAAAGTCATGAGAATTTATTTGCCACAAGAAAATGTACATAATAGAAAATGTTTTTATTCTGTGTCCTCCTTCTTTCTCAATAACTGCCTTTATTTTATTTATTCATTTATTTATTTATTTTTTTTTTATTTTATGTGTTGTTTTCTTACTTGCTGTTTTTAATCACCTTTTATATGTTTCTTTTATAATGTTTTAAATGTGTTTCTTTTTGTTTCTTTTATTTTAATGTCCTGTGTGAAGCACCCTGAATTGCCTTGTTGCTGAAATGTGCTATACAAATAAACTTGCCTTGCCTTGCCTTGCCTTGCCTTCACACGCTTCCTGAAACTTGCGCAAGTGTTCCTCAAATATTCGGGTGACAACTTCTCCCATTCTTCTTTAATAGTATCTTCCAGACTTTCTCGTAATAGTTTTGCTCATAGTCATTCTCTTCTTTCCATTATAAACAGTCTTTATGGACACTCCAACTATTTTTGAAATCTCCTTTGGTGTGACGAGTGCATTCAGCAAATCACACACTCTTTGACGTTTGCTTTCCTGATTACTCATATGGGCAAAAGTTTCCGAAAAGGTATGGATAATAGTGTTAGGTATGATTATGACATCAATATATGTTTGGTTTCAAAACAATTGACGTAGTGCCTGCTGAGAAAAAAACAACTAAATGTTCATTGTAAATTTTGCTTCCCCACCCTGTACAATGAGGTTTTTCTGCATCTTAGCGGCCACCGTAGGGGAGGGTGAGGGGTGTATTCCGTTGGTCACAATCTGCAACTTCACCACAAGATGTCACTAAATATTACACACTGAACCATTTCAAATACTTTAGCTGCAGTGTGAGTGTAAATTTACAACAACCAGTTTTAACAGTTCTAAGTATCTCCCTGGGTAAGATTATTCCTTAAATCCCAACCCAAGCAAAAATGTAACCACTCAGTGAATATCTCATGCCTTGGCTCTGCTCAAATGTTTCGTCCAAATAGGTCTAAACACAATGCTTCCCTGTGCTGATCTGTGCAGAGTGAACACGAGCTTATAACTTAGGCACTGTGGGGCAGAGTGAGCCAGTGGGGGAGAATGAGAGATGCTGCTGAGCTCTGCCTCTATTTATTCTTGATCGCTTCAGCAAATTTATTCATATGCAAATTAGCACATGACATCAACGAGTGATGTTTGAGCAGCAAGCACCTACTTTCCTTGGATAATGGTTGGCACTAGTAAATGCAGCCACTTTAACTTGCTGTTGTCAGCATCTATGCAGTCTGGGCCAGTGGATGTATTTAACTGTAAATAATCCAAGGTCCAGTGACCAAACAGGAAGATTCCAAATTGCCTGGTGTCACTATAACACAGTCGCCTCCCTCTTTTTTTCTCTTTTTTTTTCTTTTCTACTTATACATTTCCTTATTTTCCTGCACCAGTCTTATTGTCAACTCAAGCACTGATATGCTGACACGCACAACATGTGAAAATAAAAATGTCTTCCTTTTGCTTTCACATGAATACAGTGGCACAACTATGAATTGCTCACTTAAAGCACATCGTCGACTGGCTTTTGTATTGAGTGAGCATTGTTGACATGAGGAGGCTGTGTGACATCTCTGTTCAAAATACAAGGCTACATTTCACTTTCTTGTTGATATGCACTGAGGTTTTTACAGTTGTGGATTTTATAATGACATAATTGCAGCTACAAGTAGTTAAAAGAATGAGCCAAAGCAACACATTAAAAAATGTAGAGGGTTTATTCAAATTATATTAAAAGCCCTCTTGTGGCGCTACAGCTGTTTCTGCAGCTCAGATGCCTAAGTTCTGCTTTTCTCTCTGTACACAAATAAGGTAATAATCTTAAACAAATTATATACAGGGTGAGGAAGCAAAATTTACAATATTTTGAGGCAGGGATTGAAAGACAGTGTATGACCAATTAGTTTATTCAAAGTCATGAGAATTTATTTGCCACAAGAAAATTGACATAATAGAAAATGTTTTTATTCTATGTGTCCTCCTTCTTTCTCAATAACTGCCTTCACACGCTTCCTGAAACTTGCGCAAGTGTTCCTCAAATATTCGGGTGACAACTTCTCCCATTCATCTTTAATAGTATCTTCCAGACTTTCTCGTAATAGTTTTGCTCATAGTCATTCTCTTCTTTCCATTATAAACAGTCTTTATGGACACTCCAACTATTTTTGAAATCTCCTTTGGTGTGACGAGTGCATTCAGCAAATCACACACTCTTTGACGTTTGCTTTCCTGATTACTCATATGGGCAAAAGTTTCTGAAAAGGTACGGATAATAGTGTTAGGTATGATTATGACATCAATATATGTTTGGTTTCAAAACAATTGACGTAGTGCCTGCTGAGAAAAAACAACTAAATGTTCATTGTAAATTTTGCTTCCCCACCCTGTATATACATGTGTATATATGCATTTACTCCACATCCTGTTTTTTTTTAGGTTCAGCCCTCTTCGCAGTCCATTTGAAACCACAGACTGCGGTTCAGTAATCTTACATAGAGCTGGGTGATATGGAAAAAAATCATATTAAGATAATTTTTTTTCATGTATCACGATATAAATCAAATCACTATTTTTGTCAAGCTTAAATTTTCCGTTACCCATAAGTTATTTGTGAAGACATCAGAGGGTTATTTTTTGATTTAAATATGATTTATTTTCTGTCAGAGATTGAACATGGCAGATGTGCTGAAGGACATTATACAACTGTTCCAGATAAATAAAACAGGTACATATATTTAAAACCAAACTAAAAGTCTGACCAGAAGGCAAAAGCTTTCAAGATTTAAAAAACAACACAAACAAAACAGACCATCGTCACGAAACAATACCAGGTGTATGTATGTGGGGGTGCCTTCCGTAACTCCCATAACTGGCGTAAAACCAAAAATGAAACTTAACACGCTTTGAACGTCCGACTCCCAGCTTCTATGCCGCACCCTACTTTTCAGTAACCCGGTCGCCTGAGTTCTCAGTCAAATTTTCTCATTACATCCAACGCCCAAACATTAGCATGTGTGCAGCGATTGCTCTTATGCTTGTGTTGTGTGTGTCAACCTAACTTGACATGGCTCTAATGTGATTGGTTCAGTGTGGTGTTACTTAATTATGATTGGCTGTTCGTATGTCTGTCAAAACATGGACGAATGAATTCTATCAAAACTGTATCGAGTATGTCTGATATTTCTGTAGAGCAACAGTTCTCATTCTTTTTCTGTTGGCTCCCCCTTTGGAGGATGAAAAATCTCCAGGGCCCCCCCCCCCCACCGCAGCAATACTGTAACAGTGGTGCAATTATAACTTGTATTGAAAGAAACGTCAATATTGTAACAATAATTTTTGCTTTTCCTTGAATAATTTGTTGTTCAGTTGTTCGGTCAGTCTGTCCCAGGGCAGCTGTGACTACAAATGTAGTTTACCACCACCAGAGTGTGAATGTGAGAGTGAATGAATAATGGGTCAATAATGTAAAGCGCTTTGGGTGTCTAGAAAAGTACTATATAAATCCAATCCATTATTATTATTATTATTATTATTATTATTGTTGTTGTTGTTGTTGTTGTTGTTGTTGTTATTATCATTATTATTATTATTATTATGTTCAAATTAAAAATAACTTTGATTTTTTTGCTTGAACATTACAAATTAACTCAACCAGACTGCTTCGAGACAATATTTTTCCAAATAAAAATGGGAAATGCACAATTATCTTACAACTATGACAATAAAGTTACTTTTTTTAAGAACAACAAACAAATTTTGGTAATAAAGATGAACATTTTAACAATATCAGTGGCTGCAATGAGCCTGTTTCCATTGCACATCTCAGAACATTAAAGTGCAAACTGTACAAACTGTGCCAAAACACAAACATTCCACATTTTTCTTTTCCAATCCTTGTCCATTGTCCAAACCTAAACTCTTTGTCTAGTCTAGTGACAGATCACCATGACAGTAGATGTGTTTGTTGTACGTGCCTAAAATGAGTCCAGGGTGTTCTGAGACTAAAATATTAGTTCCACCTGCTACATGTTCTAACCTGAAGAAGAAAAAAAAAACAGCCACCCAGGAGAGATCCCATGCCCCCCCGGCACGCCTTCGCCCCCTCCTGGGGGGCCCGCGACACACTTTGAGGAACACTGCGAGAGTGGAAAAAACTATATTGCGATATATATCGTTTTCGTGATCACTTTATCGCCCAACCTGAATCTTATACTATTCCATTTTTTTTTTTTTTTTTTTTTTTTTTTTAGCTTGTCTTGTCCAGTGTCATATCAGCAGAATGGTAGTCTGGTTGCCTTTTTGTGCTGAACAAATTTGCTTTGCCAAGGGAAACTTCATAAAGTATATGAGGTTCCCCTTGATATTCTACTGTCTTTATTTTGAGTTTTGTTGAACCACATTTCAATGCCGGACCTGACATGAAGGAACAGGGTGAAGAAGAAGCAAGGGGGAGGAGAGAAGGAGAGAGAGAAGGGGGGAGAAAACAGAAGAAGATGGCGAAGACCCTCACAAGAGAATATCAGCAACACCAACAATAACAACCATGGTGATAATTAGAATGGTAACAATAACTAGCTAATAACAAACACTTACTAATTATCCTCAGTAAAGGGATGCAAGACATTGTGAACATTTAATCAAGAATTTAGCATCCTTTTCTAACAGCTAACATGACTGAGAAAATCACATTATCCTTTTTGCAGCATCTCTTTTGCACCGAAAACCATCTGAATATGCAGCCAAACGAATGAAGCACAGACTGAAGACCTTCCCTGAGATTGAGAAACATCAACTTTATAATCAGAATTGCACTTTTTTATTTATTTTTTCTTTCATTTTAAAACCTTTCAGAAACTACAGCCGGCATAGTATCAGCCAGTTTGATGTGACGTAGAGGTTAGAGGAATATTGTAGATTATATTATGTAGATTTCCTGAATATATAATGGCATTACAGTGCATTGTGTCTCCCCACTATAAAGGAATGCGTAACGGACAGGCAGATTAAAATAGTAGATGTGAAAAATGTAAAAAATATTACTATACTAGTGCAGCTTTGAAGTTTATTCCCTGTCTTTTAGAACTTAATACTGGGTTTGTACTTCTGGCCAGAACACCTTAAAGTTACCAAAGGCCACCATTGAACTGCCCCGTGGTGCCTTATACTTTCACAAAGGGGAGTGTAAGGAGGGTAGTAGCTGTGTCATTTTTCATTTTGGGAGGACATGTTTGTTGTTTGCTTGTTTTTTTTTTGATGTTGGCGTGTTTTCTTTTGGGGATGTTCGGGGCAATACTACTCGATTAAAGCTTGAGAGTGGCAGGCTGCAAATGCTCCCTTGGTCATTTGTAAGGCTGTGAACATTATTGGCTGAACCCCGTTGTGTTTAGCTTTCGCTGCTGGAGTAATTTTCATTCACACACACACAGTCAAAGATCAACGAGGATGACATATAGCATTCTGCAGCATCACAGTTCTATCCTTGTCACAGGTGAACTCACAGTCCCTGGCAGATATGATTATTCAAATTTATGCCACGATTGTGTTTTTTTTTTCCTCCCGTCTCTAGTCAAAGGAATGGGAGTGGAGTCTAAATCTCTAGCGTGGCTTTGACTTACTGGGAGTATTCTTTTTTATAGTGCACACTGAGGCTTTTGTGTCTAGCCACTCGCTGATTTTGATGTTGGTGCTGATGTTTTTATACACTGTCATATTATTTCTGCTAAAATGCGCTGAATAGTTGGATGCATGAAAACCTGGCCGTCGCATCAGCAAATTTTTCACAATATTCGGAGCTTCTTTGCCGAATGCGTTGGAAATGTCTATGAAATGTTTATTTACAAGTAGCAAAAGGCCAAAACCAATAGAATTCAGCACAGTACTTCATAATAAGATGGTAGTTTTGTTATACATTTTTAATATCTAATACTTGGAGGTCTGTTTTTTTTTTTTTCCAGTGCTACAAATTTATTCTACTCCAGCTCATTGCATGTTTCCTGTTTTATTCTGAAATGTTTTGTCATTTTAGTTCCTACCTTCTTGTTTTTCTGATTGCTTTACAATAAACACCCGCTCCCTTGCCCTTATCTCGCCCCCTGTGCGTTTATGCTCCGCTGTTGTCTTTGTTCTCAGGCAGATCATAATGTGTGTTTTCTCAGTTGTGAAGTAAAGCCAGTTTTTTACTTGTGCTTCCTTGTTTTTCCGTCAGACCTCTTGCACTTTTGGGTTTCCTACCTACACGCCTGCCTTGAAGCTTTTGTGTTTTCATCAGTAAATTCCTTGAACTTGCTGTGCCTGCATCAGCATCTGGACTCTGCTCCCAATTCGAGGCTGGTTAGTTTTGATGCTCAGCACTGTGTTTGTTGTAATGTCAGGGGTTTACAAGTTGAATCTTGACTCTCCCAAAGTGCCCACAGACTGTTCAGGACCACCCTTGGATTGGATGATTACGCCAGTATTTACATTTCAGCAGCCAATGAGAAAGACAGTGATAGTGTTTAAAAGACCCAAACATCCATCCTGACCAAAATCATTTACTGCTCTAAAATGTTTAATAACTGTTGATCCACTAATCCTATCAATACTAGGGGTGCAACCATTGGTACGCCTCATGATTTGGTACGAGCATGGACCGCGGTACGGCTCATTTGTCATTTTCAAATTTCATTTCACTCGTTTCACTATTAGAGCTTTGCAAGACGACTGACTTACGGAATTCTACTATCATTGGTTGGAGCCGGACACAGAGCCCGTCTAAAGCATTACGTGGTGGAGCCCATTACAGCCCATTAGAGCCAAACGCAACGGAGCTCGGATGTAGAGCACAGCCCTTCTACTTCTAACTACCCTTGTCAATATTAACATTAGTTTTTGGGGGGGGGTTTGAACAATGGACATTGAACAGTACATAATAGTATATAACAAACAAGGATAGATAGAAAATTTCATAATTCACAGAATATTTTACATTTCAAATATATAGAAACACATGTAAGTAAAAAAAAAAAGAATTGCTCGAGGTATAAATAGAAATTATTCAAATTAAGTAAGATTATACACTTGACAAATGTTTTTGCTTTAGAATTTATGATGTTCTTCAAATTTTCTACATAATTGGAAAAAAGGGCTTTAAAAGCAGTAATGTTTGGACGATGCTGTGCAAATTTGGAACAATGAATGTGAAATTTGGCAAAAATAATCAAAAGGTAATATTAACATTAGTATCCACATTAGTAAAACCTCCTCTGTTGTCAACATTGTTATTATTTACCACCTTTTTCTTCTTCTTCTCAAAAAACTTTACTCTTCTTCATGGTATTCAGCCAGTATAGTGATTAGGAGCGTCGCCCTCTGGTGGATTGATTGAGAAACGCTCATTCCAACGTACATGACGCATGGAAGTTTGAAGGCAGTGACGCATGACAACATTAGAAACAGACGTACCTATTTACAAATGGGCCTTAAGGTTCTTCATCATCTTCAATTACGTTTTGGCACACAGCTGGGCTCCAGCCGGCCTCTGCGTCCAAACTGTACCATACCGTGAACCACGACTCAAGAACACTCAATACATACCGAACCGTGGATAACCTGTACTGTTGCATCCCTAATCAATACATGTAAATAATTGGTGTTAAATGCAATTTGTCATCTTTTCATGGTCATCAGATATGACCCATTTGGACATTCAGAGGATCCATAGTGAACGTGGAAACACCATCATCGTCTACAACATTGATTCACCAGTGGATGGAAATGCTGGGTTCATGTTCAGTTAATTACATTTTTTACTGAAAAAGTCACTTTTTCTGCAGTTTTTTGTGTTTTTGATATAATAACCCTCAACTTTAATCTGAGCTTTTATGAACATCTTCATGATCAGTGAATTAAATATAGGAAAGTACCTGATTTATACTGATAAAATAGAAAATACAGAGGATAATATTATAAATAAATGGTGATAAATTGCTTGAGAAAGTTTAAATATAGAGAAAAATGTATTTGGGAACTGGCATAAAATTAGTGCTTGGTCTTTATGAGCTAAACTGCAATGTAATCTGGCTGAATAGCTCAGTTATTAATAACATCAAGGTCACAGGTTCATTTGGAGGCATCCATGAACCAAAAGGTTGGAGCGAGGGTCAATGGTTTGATTCCCTGCACTAGCGGATGTGCTCCTAAGCAAGACACTTAACCCTTCTTTTATTCCCTGGGCACCTGACATTACAGCCCACTGCTCCTAATCTGCAGTGGGCTGTGTGTTTCTACATGTTCAGTTAGTAATGGGTTAAATGCAAAGGGTCAGTTTCAGTGTGTGTTGCTTGTCCACATGTAAAAATATATACTGACAAATAAAGATTTTTAATAATTCCTTCATACATTAGCAATGTGGAATTCTACTTTTATCAGATAGTTAAAATATTCACCCCCATTTCTTGACTATTTCCTCAGTTTTTGTTTATATCTGCATCCCTATGAGATCATGTAAATCAGTTTGCTGCTCTGTCGGACACAAGAATTTTAATAACATCCCGTGGTGTGAAGCGTTTTAGTGAGAGAAAGTTAGAGATAAAATTATCTGTGGAGATTCTTCTTACGTGTGATGCAACCTGAACTCAACATGGATTAAGATTTCAAGAATCCTGTTTGTGGGTGTGGTTAAGTCTGACTTTTACTCTCCAGCGCTTCCCTAAACTCTGGGGTAGTGTCGGAAATTCCAAACTAACATGCTAATTAGTAGGTTGAAACACACTGCAAGATGTTTTACTATGTTCAAGACCATAGTATGAAAATTAAAATATGTGAATGGCGTACTGTTTCAAGGTCAGTTTTACAGCATGCAAGATGTAGTGACTTTGCAGACTGAAATATCCTATAATGCTATGCAGTCATGACAACCATGACTATGACAGAAGGTGAACAGAGTCTAGTAGCTGGTTGTCTGTTGTATGACACATAATGCAGGCAGTCTGTAGTATTTGTTGGTAGAAGTAAGATGGGTAACCGAGGTTAGGTGTTCCTGTCTGGTAAGGAAGCTTTCAGGAAGTGACAAGTTCTGAGCAGTGCATCCAGAGAGATGCATCCACTGTACAATTTAGTTCTCCAGGGTCCATGATAATGCCAGCATGATCAGATCTGGTGTTTTTAAAGGGCTGGTTATTGAGCATGTTTGTGGTTTTTATTGTAATAAATAGAAAATTTTGTCAATTCAGATTGGAATGATTGTTTGTGAGTTTTTGTTGTTTTGTTTGTGTTAGCAAAATATGTTTATGTATGAAAATAATTATCAGATCATATAGGTGAAGTTATGCTAAGAAAAGATCCCAAAAATGGGTATGGTAAACATTTTTACCCCAACCCCGAAGCGGAGGCAAGGGGTGTTGTTTTTGGTTCGGTTTGTTTCTTTGTTTGATTTTTGACACTCTAACAGCAAAACTATTGGTTTAATTCATACCAAATTAGGTTTATAGATTGCCAGCGATGCAGAATAGTTCTCATTACATTTTGGGAAAAGTAGGTCAAAGTTCAAATTTTTTATGAATTTTTAAAATCCTTTTTTTTCTAATGTACTTATACTGGGTGACATGTCTATACAGGGTGGGGAAGCAAAATTTACAATGAACATTTAGTTGTTTTTTCTCAGCAGGCACTACGTCAATTGTTTTGAAACCAAACATATATTGATGTCATAATCATACCTAACACTATTATCCATACCTTTTCAGAAACTTTTGCCCATAGGAGTAATCAGGAAAGCAAACGTCAAAGAGTGTGTGATTTGCTGAATGCACTCGTCACACCAAAGGAGATTTCAAAAATAGTTGGAGTGTCCATAAAGACTGTTTATAATGGAAAGAAGAGAATGACTATGAGCAAAACTATTACGACAAAGTCTGGAAGGTACTATTAAAGAAGAATGGGAGAAGTTGTCACCCGAATATTTGAGGAACACTTGCGCAAGTTTCAGGAAGCGTGTGAAGGCAGTTATTGAGAAAGAAGGACACATAGAATAAAAACATTTTCTATTATGTCAATTTTCATGTGGCAAATAAATTCTCATGACTTTCAATAAACTAATTGGTCATACACTGTCTTTCAATCCCTGCCTCAAAATATTGTAAATTTTGCTTCCCCACCCTGTAGCAGCAAAACTATTGGTTGAATTCATACCAAATTGGGTTTATAGATTACCACTGACCCAGAATAGAGGTCATTATATTTTGGGAAAAGTAGGCCAAAGTTTCAATTTTTTAGGAGTTTTTTTTTTTTTTTCCTCCCATTTACTTATAATGGGCGAAATTTCACATGTCTATAAAAACAGCAATTTTGTTTCAGTTTACTTCAAACTTAGCATATAAAGGCAACTGATATGCTGACATCAGCACACGCATAGACTAATGACATCAGCTGGATATATGCTAAAATAAGTTACAATATGTGTGAGGGGTAGGGTTTGTTGTGCCTGGCACCACTTGTTAATATAGTATTTTAAGGTAAAATGGCCAAAATAGGCTCAGACCCCCAGTGGTCAAACTATTGTTGAAGTGTAATTATTATTCAAGGTTACTCATGTAAAATCAAATTTTAAAAACTCCCTTCTTATCCATACATGCCATCCATCTGCATCACATTTAGGGCATTACATCAGAAATAATAAATCCTAACTTTGTGGTTCATGTGTTTCATAATAATATGGTTGTGTCACTTGCATTGTTCAGTTTGAAATGATCAGCTGAGAAAAATATGACTTTGTTCCAGAGTGGGCTACATAACTTACATAACTGATTTTTTTTTTTCATCATGCTTTTACAACTTGTATTTAACAGTCTATTCACCAACCATTGAGTATTGTTTCAACAAAAAAAAAAAAAAAAAAAAAAATGCACACGTGGGTGTAAAATGTAGCCTAGCAACAGCTGCTGTAAGAGGAACAAAACAAGATGTGTGCTGGAAGAATGAAATATTTCAAAATTTAAGAATGGCTCAGCAGTCTAAATCCATTAAATCGATGCTAAGGTCAGAAAGCGGTTTATGTCAAAATGACCAGCAGCACATAATAAAAACATAAAGGGTATAAAGGGTATTCGACGTACCGACTGTGATTAGTTGCACTTGTATAAAGGGTTATAGGTAACTTAGAAGCAAAGTAATCACTCCTGTAATTAGTGTTTATATAAGTAATGAGTTAAGTAATCCCTTTGCAATTTAGAAAAGTAATTAGGAGACAGGAATTGATTACTTTTTCCAAACTACAGCAACAATGGACAGAACATGTCCTTACTGTTTTTCCGCCGGGTTTTTACTGCTGGAAGATTAATGGGGAAGCAACCTTTATTTTTGGGAAGAGCCACGCCACATGTTCCGCGCTGGTGAAGTCTTAATATTGAGCATTGTGTTCTCAAATCCACATGCTCTTGACACAGTGCCGGAAAATCTTAGACATTGCTTGTTTATCATTCCCACAGTAGGCCTATTCAGTAGTTTTGTATTGACAAGTACTCCATAAAAGATTCATTGAGGAAGCTAGGAGACACTGCACTGCTTGCTCACTTGGAATTCTTTTGTGAAGCCCCACAATGCCAAGAGCCTAGCTGTGTGCTGTCTAATTGTATTGCCTGAGATATAATGATAGAACACAGGCTACCCAAATTAATTGAGGCTTGCCAGTCACAGCACAAATTATGCATCAAATGCTGCAGTGCCTTGTGTGAGAGAGTCACTGCACCAGAGCCAGAGCAGACATTACAGTCCATGTAGGTGTAGATTAGGTTTTGATACATGGCTTGTTGCACTTAAGGATAAACAAACAGCTCTCGCCTGAACGTCTTGTACCGCAGCTACTCGGTCCGATATGATATATAGATGTTTACGGAGCACACGGGGTGCATTTTCTCTCAATTCAGTCAAATTTGATGTACAACTCCAAAGCATGTTATGCTAAAAAGAGTACCAGAGTAACAGGTGGCACCTTTCTTCCTTATGTATGTAATATGTGTGACCTATTTACACTGTATCTGCTTTCATGTACAAACCACAACTGAGTAAACCCTCCAGTTGCCAAACAAATAGACTCTTGAGCCCAAATTGCCAAATTATTCACAAATTATGAATTCACCACCACATGTTCAACATTATCTTTGGCTCTTTGTTAGCTTAGAAGTTTGACTGAATAAGGGATTTTTTAAAAAGCATCTTGACTATCAACCAGTGAAAACTGTTGCAAGCGCACCCACGCAGTGCATGATGTTTTACTGCCATCTGTTGCCAATACTTTCAGATGTTTTATGCAATAGTAATATTTTAATAATGATCCTCCCTCATTATTAATTTTCTGCAAGGGACTGTAGGGAAGGAGGCTCATTCAAATAGGATTGTAAAGACAAACACCTACTATCAGGTTTAACAAATACCTTTGTGTAAAGGTGCTGTGCTGAAAATATTTGCAAGGTCCCTTAACATTGCAGGTAATATTTCAGTGACGATCCTCAGGAAAGTTGCGGTAGTGCACTTGCACTGAATTAGTCACACAGCAGACAGTCTAAATGAGGATGTTAGAGATGACAAATCACTTATGATTAGAGCATTAGCCAGATGAAGAAATGCATAAATGATGATTGAATAAGTAAAAGCCATGTTATGGTTTTGTGTATTTGGAGAAATTATTCTTATGTTTTTCTTTGTTTGTTTACCACAAGTTGGGAATTTGCTATTGTTAGTCCACCGAGACCCGGCACTGAGCGGTGCACTGGGAGCCCAGCAAGATATTACACAGTGCTTCTTCTACATTAGACAAACTCTGGCCTCTTTTTCCTCTGATTCACTCATATGTTTGTTTGTATAATAGAATCCATTGTGGTTACGATTTTGTGTTTTATGTTTGCCTGTGTGTGGCGTTGATGATGATACGGAGCTGTGGGGCGTATTCCTCGCTGTCTAGCTACCAAGGAGTCATAGTCATCTTTATAAATAGTTATCTTTGCCTCAGAGCAAGACCAATGTAAATTAGCCTGGTGGAGCATTCAATGTGCTCACGAGAGCTCATCAAGTAACATCATCCTGTTTGCTTAGTGAGCATGCATGCATGTCTCATAGGGACGGTCTTTACTGCATTAGCAGGCCAAATAAAAGCTACTGTAGTAAGCACCAAAATACACTCTAAATGCCCTCAGCAAGAGAGAGTTTTGTAACAATACTGGGATGTTTCATATCTCGCCCAAAAGTGGGTTTGTTGCATAAAAACACAAAGATTACAATACTGGGTTGTTTAAGGCTGTTCATTTACTTCCTGTTATATTCTTGTAACATGGAAATAAACAGCAGAGCACAGTGTAATTTTCTGAAACCACCCACTGATCACGCACTATTATGCTAATGTTAAGAGAATGACCTCAGAAATACACCTTGCACCCTGAGGACAGTGATGGATATAGTCCCTGGACATTAAGTTGCATTTCACGTTTGCACTATTCAATGTGCCTTAATTTATCAGCGTATGTGTGTGTGTGTCTGTGTACACAACGGCTCCTGTGATTTCCATACCTGTAATTAGTCCTACCTGAAGTTGTATGTGTGTGATTGCCTGAGGGAGGTGTCCTGGAAGGCTGTTTCAAATTAGCAGGAGGGCGATTGCCCTGATTGTTTCCATCTGGCCATTAAAACAGACAATAGAGGGTTGTTTTTTTTTTTTCCTCATCACCAGTTGTACAATCGCAAAGAGCAGATGAATTAACTCATTTTTTTCTGCAGAATCAGATTTGCAAATAAGGCATACACACATTACTTGTGTTAGATGTTTACAAGCAAGTAATAAATACTTGTATGGAACAAAAGTGCATTATGTGTATTACTCCTTATGTGTGTGGCAACCTTTTGCATAATGTACTGCCCTGTTAAGAGGCTTGTGTTGTATATCGTGGGTATAAAGCCAGTGATGAATTGTAGCGAAGGAATCACTTGACTTTGCTAAAGCTGGAATATGACACAAGTAGACCAGCTACTTAACATTATGGCTGCAACATTAATGACTAGCACAACTGTATATTTCCCCAGAGAGACAGAGGGGGTCAAATGATAAAATTGTCTTCCTTCTCATTAGGTGTATAACGTATATCTGGTTTGTGCCCTCATTTTATCATTAATTAATCCTGAATGACATAATGAGCACTTACACCCACGATAATGTATTGCATGTCACTGTTTTTAGTTATTAGTTAGTTATTATTGTTATCATTAGTGTTATAATGACTGTTTGCTTTCTCAGTATTATTGTTGTTATTAGACGCTGCAGTATTATGGTAGCGATAGCACTGTCACCTCCACCAAAGAGGGTTTTCAGATCTGTTAGAACATCTGTTTGCTATCTCCAGGAGGTTTACTGTTTGCTTGTTTGTCTCTCAGCAGGATTATGCAAAAATTACTGCATTGATTTTCATGAAACTTAGTGGTAGGGCTTGGGTTCTAGACTAGAGGCTGGTAATATTTGGGGACACCTATATATGAAAGGGTTGTTGTTGGATAGGGGTAAGTTTCACCACTTGTCATGTGATTAGGCAGGTACAAGTAAAAAATATTCATTACGTTCATTGTCTTATGTTTGATGCTAATTTAATGCACTTTAATTTTGCTTTCTTTGAAAAAATATAGTGCAATATGATGTATGTATATATATATATATATGTATGTATAGATATATGAGCTCATTCAGACTGACTACCTCCTTGCAGTGTATTTATTTATTTTTCGGTGGAATACACAATGGTTTCATCTTTCCCCTTTTATATAAGATTTTTATGCACTTTTATATATATTTATTTATAGATGAAATTGGCTTTTTTTCTTTTTTTTTTTTTCAGAATTATGTGTTTTTCTTCTGTCTTTTATCTGACTCTCTGAACAATTGCGTAAGAGTTCCTATGTGTATTTGCACAAAAGGCAAAGAAATGTTTTGAATCTTTTTGAATCTTTTTCTTGCTATGCCTGAAAGATGCCAGAACTGTGATCTTGTTGTTATGCAATGACAATAGGGTATATTGAATTGAACTGAATTGAATTGAATCAAATTGGGGAAAAAAAAAATCAACAGGAGGAGCAAAAATTGTAACAATAAGCTGAATAATCACAAATAAATCATATGAAATGCATCCAGCAGTCATATCTTTATTGAAATGAAAATGTGTCAGAGATACTCAAAAAAAACCAAAAAAAAAAACCCTGCATTGCTTAAATACCACTGCAGAACTCAAAAATAAACCACAACACAAAAATTGAATGAGATGGGATTTTTTTTTTCTCTGTCATGGGATTTGAATAGGAAGAGGATATTTTTAAGACACTGATATAGGACATGAGTGAAAATCCACTCCCGTACTGTATGCCACGTCGTACAGCCCGCTCAACTGTAAATAACAGTTTGTGGTTTTATCGTGAGCATATTTACTGGCATTATTTTGTGAATTTACATCTGCTGAGGAACACAACGACTTAAAGTATATCACTGCGGCCCTGAACTGAAACCTATTTCTGGATTTATTATTTAAATCCAGTCTGTTGTCTATTTTTGTTATTCTCTCTTGGGTTTTGGGCTGGAACGTGGGACTCAAACGCACCACCGCTTCCAAACCAATCAGGCGGCACAATAAAGTTTCTCATAAAATAATGTGCGATGTATACATAGTCATACGTAGTCAGTGTATACAGTAGTGTGGTCTCAGTGGTGGCATTAGCAGCTCCATTACTATGACTGCTCTGTCTCTGTCATCAGAATATTTTTCACGCTTAACTGGGTTTATTGTGAGACTCAAATATTGTGAGGAGCATCTTTTCCTGACTAACCCCTTCTCCCTCTCTCTTTTCTCTCTCAACAGATACAATCTGCCTGTTGGCAAACAAGGAGGGTCATGTATGATTGAAATAGCTGTGGAAAATGCTACTGCACAGCATCATGAAGAATTTGTGTCGCATGGCGTGTCAGAGGTAACCTGACCTTCCCGCTGTCAAATCAACAAAGACATTACATTACATTATATTTACGTCTGTTCCCTATAAATGCATCCACAAGTAAACCGTCAAGTGTGTTTATTCACGGAAAGCCCTTAAACTCTTATCAGTTCTGTGATTCCAATGTATTAAATACGACAAGCGCTGTTTATGGATTAGTGCTTTTGGTTTTTTACAGGAAATGAGATCCTCCTAATCTCCCTTTTACTGCAGTATAACAATCTGAATCTATGTCTGAACCCAGTCATGCAGTTTATTGTACCCTTAGCAGTGTGATTTTTAAGTGGGAATTTGATAACATAAAAAAAACATTTCAGATGAATATATAATTATACAGAAATTACATGAATCTTTTGATAATGGTGCATACAGTGAGTGTGCATTTATGATTTTGCACATTCACTAAATGTAGGACTAAGCACTAAATGTCAATATTTTTGATAGGAGCCCTTTTTTTTATCTATTTCAGAGATAAAAATGTGTTGAATCTTATATCAGCTAAAATTTACTTAGGGGGTCAAATCAGTGGCCATTTTTGTCCAAAAAAAAAAAAGTTGTAAGAAATGCATAGAGCTGTGTTGATATAATGCTAATACAGTTGTGCACAGACTACTGATATTATTTGACAACGGAAGCTATATTTTCAGAAATATTGGATTTTGAATAGCACGTGTATGTGAAAACTTTTGCTGGTGGACGGACGTGGCATTACCCATGATGATCTGGTCAGTACCAGTACTTTATTAGTAATAAACTTATATACTTACTATTGCTAATTATCCTCTTATTCATAAATGTTAGTATTGTGGATCTAAAACAATAACAGCTGACACAAAAACACAAAATGTGGCAGTGGACGGATGTGAAATGGTTGTTATGGATCCCATCATACTGATGCTCGGCAGCCATGTCACCGTTTCCACAAATGATCCCTGTGCAAAAACTAGGATCAGAATTATTTATTGTATAGTTTATCATCATACTAAAGAGTAAATAACAATATACAGGGTGGGGAAGCAAAATTTACAATGACCATTTAGTTGTTTTTTCTCAGCAGGTACTATGTCAGTTGTTTTGAAACCAAACATATATTGATGTCATAATCATACCTAACACTATTATCCATACCTTTTCAGAAACTTTTGCCCATATGAGTAATCAGGAAAGCAAACGTCAAAGAGTGTGTGATTTGCTGAATGCACTCGTCACACCAAAGGAGATTTCAAAAATAGTTGGAGTGTCCATAAAGACTGTTTATAATGTAAAGAAGAGAATGACTATGAGCAAAACTATTACAAGAAAGTCTGGAAGATACTATTAAAGAAGAATGGGAGAAGTTGTCACCCGAATATTTGAGGAACACTTGAGCAAGTTTCAGGAAGCGTGTGAAGGCAGTTACTGAGAAAGAAGGAGGACACATAGAATAAAAACATTTTCTATTATGTACATTTTCTTGTGGCAAATAAATTCTCATGACTTTCAATAAACTAATTGGTCATACACTGTCTTTCAATCCCTGCCTCAAAATATTGGAAATTTTGCTTCCCCACCCTGTAGAATTGTTATTTCTTTATAAAATGCTTATTATTAGAAAACTGTTGATTTAAAAAGTGACATGTGACATTCTTAATGTATGTATTGGCGTAACATAAGCAGGATGGATCAGCACCATACTCCATATTGCAACCTGTAAAAATAAAACATGTGATATGTAGTGTATAATCTTGTAAGAAAAATTGGGGAATCTAAAAGAATAGAATATTTGTTTTTCAGGTAAATTCTGTTCAAATATAACTTGGCCATTTGTGACATGAAAATATAGCATTAATTGTGATGAAATTGGACATTTTTGACCTGAAAACATAGTTCATATGACCATCAACATGTTGCAACAGAACTGAAATCCT
This sequence comes from Sphaeramia orbicularis, assembly GCF_902148855.1. Taxonomy (NCBI): domain Eukaryota; kingdom Metazoa; phylum Chordata; class Actinopteri; order Kurtiformes; family Apogonidae; genus Sphaeramia; species Sphaeramia orbicularis. The sequence continues at coordinate 21,210,280 of NC_043971.1, read as the reverse complement.
GTAAATTTGCATAACTTGCATTTACCAACACAAAGTTCCTTTGGGGATTCACTTATATTGATTTCTTATGCACAAAGACATAAATAAGACCTCTAAGCAAATTTTAGCTGATATACTTTGATAAGCTAGTTGAGTGCTGATTGCCTAATGTTTTCAAGATTTATGGTAAAGTTTTAGGAAATAGATGCTGTACACATTTAAGATGATGTAAGCAGTGTATCAGGTGAAAAGGATAGGCAAAAAGAAAAAAGGTTTTGCTTCTAGCCTATTCCTTTTTTGGTTTTTACGTTTATTACGATTAATGTGCTAAGTGCAATGATTGATGTACAAACCAAAATAAATTAATTTGTTCATTCAAATCATTTAAATATACACACATGTTCATGTACAGAATATTTATTTAGTAGTTTTATAAACATTTCACTAAATGACATCTGAAAAGTGAAAGTTTTCTGATGTGCAGGCAGCTTTTTGAAGTAGAACTGGTAGCTCAGAGACAAATCCATTCTCATTAATTCATCGAATTTCACATTTTGACCCAATTCTGTATCTTGAAAACTATAGCCAACTATGAACTTCAGTTAAGTTTTCTTTATAAGTTACTCAGATTTCATAGAGTTTTCTTTTATTCTGGAAAATTTTTGCTTGTAGACCAGTTCCATTATACATTATATGGACATTTTATGGACACACCATATCTACAGCTTATAGGACTTCCCATTCCTGTTGATGCCAAATATCTAGAAGCCAAACATTTAAAACAGTTTTAATGATTAAAAGATATTTCAATATTAATAACCTCCTGAAAGCCAGGAAAGTAGATTTTTTTGGCTTTTTATGCCTTAAATAATTGTCTTGATTAGAAAAAAGCATGATACAGCAGTTTTTCAGATACAATTTGAATTTTTATTTCATTTTTTTATGGAATGTCCTTTGCAGTGGACAAGATTTTGTTTTTCTAAGTAAAGTTGTGAAACTCTTGTCCCCTACAGAGGACAAAAATGCATTGCTGGGTCTTAGGAGGATAATGTAATGGTAAAATTAAAAACTAACTCTGAAGTATAGATGATGATGTAAACAACACAAAAACTAAAAAAGAAAAAATCACAGTGTGAAATTATGACATGTATCTTTTTTTGTTTCGTAGTTCTAACATACCTGAATTCAAAGCTTCTTTGTGATGTTGCTTGTATAGAACATTTAAATCTTAAATCAGATCCAGTCTGTTGGATCATCTTATGTTTTCATTGTTCGTGTCTTATCAATAGCAGCATCATGCCCGCCCATATGCTATAACATAACCAAAGCCTGTCTAACATACTGTTCCAACAAGCGCCAGTATGTTTTGTGAATGGAAAAACTGCAGTTCCTACTAAAAACATATGCACCTGCTTTTTCTATTTTCTAAGCCGATCGCCCTTGGCAACCATGTAAGCAGCCCAATATCTCACAGACTGGCAGAGCAAGTATTCAGAAACAACATATTGATTATCTTGTACTAAAGGGTGAGGCTGTATTCTTTATTCTGTTTTTTTTTTGTTTTTTTTTTTTTTACAATAGACATGTTTAAAAACAACTTAATGGTAAAGTTAAGTTCACAATACAATAGTGTGTTTTTGCTGCGGCTAAGTCTACATAAAGAAGGGTGCAATGGAGGTCAGCCGCCTTTAGTGACGCTGCAAACACAACTGTAAAATCAAACAGCGCCAAGTATAAACTCCCTACTGTGGGTCCACTAAACAGTCATGAATATTACATCATTACATTCAAATGGGCTCATAAACATGGTAAACACACTTAAAGGCCCCATAAGGCAATTCCATATCATTTGCTGGTTTTATCACACAATATACAGTATTTAGTATCTGACAGTAAAGATAACCAGAGTACTATTTTTTATTTGACCCCTCAGCTTTAATAAACATGGCTTTAAGGTTCCTAAATTTGTGTCTGTAACGTGCACATTTTTTTGTCTCTTTACAGACTTTCACATAAACAACAGTTATGTCCGTTAATAGTGAAATGACAGCTTCCTACAACCTTTCTCTATGTCACAGGTGTCAAACATGCGGCCCGGGGGCCAAATCCGGCCCGCAAAACAGTCCAGTTTGGGATGAATTTGTGAAATGCGAAAATTACACTGAGATATTAACAATCCTTTTAGTTCAGGTTCCACATTCAGACCAATTCAATATCAAATGGGTCAAATCAGTAAAATACTACCCAATTACCTATAAATACTCATAACTCCAAATTTTTCTCTTTGTAAATGTAAATATTTTCATGTATTTACACTAAAACAAAGTATAATTTCGCAAAAATGTGAATAACCTGAACAAATGTGAAGAACCTGAAATGTCTCAAGAGAAGTACGTACAATTTTAACAATATTCCACCTGTTACTAAATGTTTGGTGTATTTGTAGATCCACTGTGATTTGTAAGTTATATATAATGTACATGTGTAAATGACAAACTGAAGCATGATATTGTTAAAATTACACGTATTTTTTTTCAGTTTGTTCATGTTAATCACAATGTCTGTAAGGATAGTTTGTAGATGTAAATATTTTCATAATGTAGATTCAAGATTCACTTCATTGTCATTCAACCACAAAACCACCACAGATACAGTGCAGAACGAAATTACGTTTCATCAGCTTTTCTGCATAAACACAAGAATATAAAAAACACCATAGCAGCCTAACATATGTGGGAACGGCTTACAGAACAATAAATAAGTCAATAAAGCATAAAAGAGCAATAGATAAAAACCACAATATAAATATAAATATAACCAGTAATAAGTAGAGAAATGTTAAAATAATTGCATATAAAACCATAATTGCACTAAAAAAAATGCTTCTGGGAGGAGGAACTAATGTAATGAACTATGTCATTTTACTTTTTTCACTGTAAAACATAGAGAAAAGTTTGGAGTTGACTTTATTTATAAATTATTATGTTATTATTTTACTGGTTCAGCCCACCTCAGATCAAATCTAGCTGAATGTGGCCCCTGAACTGAAATATGTTTGACACCTCTGCTCTATGTACATGTATACAAACAAGGAATTGATAAACATATGAATATGAAGTTGGAGATAGTTACTTAAATACGAGCTGTAATTAAAAATAGAGTTGTCCTCCGAAGAAGGGTGGTGGTTGTGGGTTTAGAAAAAAATAAATAAATAAATAAAAATAGTGAAATGACAGATACATGTTTGCTCTAACGCCTCACCATCATCACTCCAGCTGTCTAACACCTTTCCTAGAACACCACCATGTTGCCAAAAGAAACTTCAACAAAGTGAAAGTAAATCTAACTTCGTACTTAGAAAATCCACCGACTCATATAGAGCTAGATTTCATCCCTAATAAGCTAAAATATTAGTGTGCACAGTGTGACTGCAGTGGCACAAGATTGTTTTTGTTATTGTGAGAGTGAGAACACTGACACAACCTCTGCCTGTCTTGAATAACTGTGTTTTTATTGCTCGCACTAAGCACAACTTGTCTAAATTTTGCCATTTGCCCTCCCAGCACGTCTATTGTACTCTTACAGTGGTCTGACTATAATTCTGGTTTTTAAGAAATCTAGCCAAAATTTGTTTATCCCACTGGCAGATTTTGTTTTGCTTCAGAAACTACAATTTGCCTGTAATAATAGCTGGCTCCTATTCAGTCGGGCTGTATTGTTGCATTGTAGTTCTAACAAAAGTTGTGTGGTAAGGATACCAAAGTCATAAATAATCAACTCTGGCTGCTAAGACTGAAAAGATTAAATATGATGTTCAAAATTATATTAATTTTCTGTATTTAATATAAATAACATTTTCTTACATCTACATGTCTTATTGAAACTTAGCCCATAAAGACCCAAACAACCGCTGTCAACCAAAATCAAATACCAATATACAATGTTAAATAACTTCTGATCCACTAAATCTATCAATACATGTAAATAATTGGCATATAATACAGTTTTTCACCTTTTCGTGGCCATCAGATATGACCTATTTGGACGTTCAGAGGCTTTGAAGTTACCGTGGAAACACTGTTGTCTTCTACAACACTGATTCACCAGTAAAACCCATGGAGTTTGATAAATGACAGTGGTTGGAAACACTTATTTTATGTTCAGTTTATGATATATTTTGCAGAAAAAATGTATCTTTGTCTTCAGTTTTCTCTGTTTTGGATATAATAAATCTCAACTTTATTTTGAGGTTTAAAAAACATCTACATAATCAGTACATTAAATACAGGGAAATACCTGATTTTCACTTAAAAATGTTAAAACCCATGGAGTTGGATCAATGACAGTAGATCGAGACACTTGTTTTATGTTCAATTCATGATATATTTTACTGATAAAGTTACTTTTTCTTCATTTTTCTCTATTTCTGATATTATGAAAGTGAACTTTAATTTGAGCTTTTATGAACATCTACATGATCAGTAAATTAACCCTTTCATGCATAGTGGTCACCACAGTGGACAGCTGTTCAAAAGTCTTCTCTTATATGGATTTTGTTGTTTTAGTTCCATATCAGCCTACACAGTGGACACTTATGTACCATCCCATCATCCCATACACTGCCATTTATACCATTACTGTAAATTTGCTGTTTTAGATATACCTGATCTGCACTAACATGCTTGATTGTCAAAAAAAAAAAAGCTAATTGTTATTAAACTGTAATTAACACTTTTTTTTTTCTTTTAACAAAAAGGTTTTTTTTGTTTGTTTGTTTTTTTGTATATTATCTCAATGCAGGTATTGTTAAAATATGACAAAACATCAGATTAGCAGCAAAAAAAATGTTTTTATTTCATAGTTTTCATACAGTATATCAGTAAATACATGTTTCGTTGCTTCTAAAATTAAACACATGATGTCCAGCTGCTGAGTGGACATTTTTGTAACTCCATGAAAAATAGGTTCATTTAAAAAGATTAAATCACTTTCTTTTCATGCCTACAGAAAAATAAAAACACAGGAAAAAAAAAAAAAATCTTGATTAAGGTTCTCATAATTCATGCATGAAAGGGTTAAATATGGGAAAATGCCTGATTTTTATTGAAGAAATGCAAAATACAGAGGATCATATTATAATAATTGGGGAAAAATCACTTAAGAAAGGTTAAATAGGGAGAAAAAATTATGTGGGAACTGACACAAAAGTACTACTGGGTCTTTGTGGGTTAAACCTAAAGTAATCATGTACAGAATGATAATCAGTACAGTTTCCATTTTATGTCAGACAGTCACCCATAACAACATAATTAATTTAAGTTATCAGCTAAAATTTGCTTAGAGGTCTTATTTATGTCTTTGTGTATAGGAAATCACTATAAGTGAATCCCCAAAGGAACGTTGTGTTGGTAAATGCATGTTATGCAAACTTACAGGATTTCAGTTCTGTTGCAACATGTTGATGGTCATATGAACTATGTTTTCAGCTCAAAAATGGCCAAGTTATATTTTAACTGAATTTACCTGAAAAACAAATATTCTATTCTTTTAGATTCCCCAATTTTTCTTACCAGATTCTATACTACATATCACATGTTTTATTTTTACAGGTTGCAAAATGGAGTATGGTGCTGATCCATCCTGCTTATGTTACGCCAATACAGGGTGGGGAAGCAAAATTTACAATGAACATTTAGTTGTTTTTTCTCAGCAGGCACTACGTCAATTGTTTTGAAACCAAACATATATTGATGTCATAATCATACCTAACACTATTATCCATACCTTTTCAGAAACTTTTGCCCATATGAGTAATCAGGAAAGCAAACGTCAAAGAGTGTGTGATTTGCTGAATGCACTCGTCACACCAAAGGAGATTTCAAAAATACTTGGAGTGTCCATAAAGACTGTTTATAATGGAAAGAAGAGAATGACTATGAGCAAAACTATTACGAGAAAGTCTGGAAGATACTATTAAAGAAGAATGGGAGAAGTTGTCACCCGAATATTTGAGGAACACTTGCGCAAGTTTCAGGAAGCGTGTGAAGGCAGTTATTGAGGAAGAAGGACACATAGAATAAAAACATTTTATATTATGTCAATTTTCTTGTGGCAAATAAATTGTCATGGCTTTCAATAAACTAATTGGTCATACACTGTCTTTCAATCCCTGCCTCAAAATATTGGAAATTTTGCTTCCCCACCCTGTACATACATGAAGAATGTCACACGTCACTTTTTAAATCAGCAGTTTTCTAATAATAAGCATTTTTACAAAGAAATAACAATTCTATATCGTTATTTACTCTTTAGTATGATGATAAACTATACAATAAATAATTCTTATCCTAGTTTTTGCACAGGGATCATTTGTGGAAACGGTGACATGGCTGCCGAGCATCAGTATGATGGGATCTGTAACAACCATGTCACATCCGTCCACTGCCACATTTTGTGTTTTTGTGTCAGCTGTTATTGTTTTAGATCCACAATACTAACATTTATGAATAAGAGGATAATTAGCAATAGTAAGTATATGAGTTTATTACTAATAAAGTACAGGTACTGACCAGATCATCATGGGTAATGTCATGTCCGTCCACCAGCAAAAGTCTTCACATACACGTGCTATTCAAAATCCAATATTTCTGAAAATATAGTTTCTACTGTCAAATAGTATCAGCAGTCTGTGCACAAATGTATTAGCATTATTTCAACACAAATGTATTAGCATTATTTCAACACAGTTCTATGCATTTCTAACAATTTTATTTTTTGTACAAAAATGGCCACTCATTTGACCCCCTAAGTAAATTTTAGTCGTTATATCAATACATGACATAAGAGTATTCAAAGTAATGACACTCTGCATGAAAACCTACAACTATCGTGTTTTCTGTTGTTTTTTTTTTTTTTTTTTTTTTGTGTCACATAATATGATATACTGAAGTAGATTAACAATATTATCCTAAACATGAATTCAACCACTATTGTTACTGTTTTCATTCTTTATCTCTTCATGTTAGTGTAGCTGCGGCTGGTTCTGACTGGTGACCTACATTATCACAGCCTTATGTAGCATTTGTCATTGCTGTTTGTAAGAAAACCATTCAAAGATGGTGTAAGAAAATACAGACAGAGAACAGGTAAATATATACACCACACACTTTCAGTAGAGATGGATTATTATATTTTCTGAAAAAAAATGTATATATGAGATGTTTTAGTGGTTGTAAAAAAAAAAAAAAAAAAGGTGTTAAAGGCAGAAATATGCTGTATATATTTTAATCATAGTGGAACCACTGTGCGATCATATCACACCAACTGACTCAAGGGAGTGCTATTTTGTGATCTACTGTCACTGTGTTAAATCATATAGGATAATGTGTAATAGAGCTGAGATAAATATGAATTCCTCCATCATTACTGAATCATCGTGCATGGCATGAGTTAAAAAAAATATATATATAACGCCAACCATCTCAAGTAGTACTTAGCATTCAGGAAGAATCTGAAAGTCCCTGCTGTGACTCAAATGTATGCAATTTCGTGCTAATATGTGATGGTCTTGTATGTTCTTATGCTGCTTTTTTATGGCAGGAGATAGAATTATTCCTCATTTATTAAATTAAGTGTTATGGTAGGATAAGATGAAAGTTCAAAGTATTTTTCTACATTAATTTCGCTCAATTGCCTCGCGCATCGGAGAAAGCTTCAAGCATTTTGTGCATACTCTGCCTCTCATTCAATTTACGAGGATGTGTGTGATCACATAAACTGGGATTCTTGTCCAGGTCATAATATCAGCTGTATGAAGCTGTAGCTGAGTAGCAGCAGCTGACACCGTTAATCAGTCTTGTTGATCTTAATTTGCACTAAGGTCTTATTAATGTAACGTTAAACTTGTGTGAGAACCTGTTTTTACCTCCAAGGCTGCTGCGTGTATTAGATGATTAAGTATGATTTAGTAAAAGGTACTGCTGATCATTGGCTTTCCACCGTATTTTGCAGGGAGCCTTTGGAGCCATATTTCTTGGAGATCTTTCATCCCACTGGGAGATGCATAATGCGAGTGCAAAGGGAGCAAGGAGATTCATTGGATGTATCAGGGAACTTCAGGTCAACTCAAAGGAGATTTACCTGGTGGGTGAAGCAGTGAGAGGGAGAAACATCCAGAATTGTGACCCACCGGTTTGTCAACACCTTCCCTGCCGCAACGGAGGAACATGTGTCAGGTACTAGGTCATCTGCAACATAAAACTAACAACCCATAAAGACCCAAACAGTGACTGGCAACCCAAATCACCTACAGATCTAAAATGTTTAATAACTTCTGATCCACTCATCCTATCAATCCATGTAAATAATTGGTGTAAAATACAGTTTGCTGTCTTTTCATGTTCATCAGATATGACCCATTTTGGACGTTCAGAGGCTCCGTAGTGAACTTAGAAACAGTTATCTTCCACAACACAGGTGTCAAACATGCGGCCCGGGGGCCATATCCGGCCTGCCAAAGGGTCCAGTCTGGCCCCTGGGATGAATTTGTGAAATGGAAAAATTACACTGAAGATATTAATCATTTTAGTTCAGGTTCCACATACAGACCAATTTAATCTCAAGTGGGTCGGATCAGTAAAATACTATCAGAATAACCTATAAATGATCACAACTCCAAATTTTTCCCTTTGCAAATGTATACATTTTCATGTCATTTTACTGTATTTACACTAAAACAAACTAACATTTCACAAATACATGAATAACCTCAACAAATATGAACATTTTGATATGCTTGAAGTGTAATTTTTAACAATATTCTGCCTGTTATTAAATGTTTTGTGTGTTTGTTGATCCACTGTGATCTGTACGTTGTAATTTACACGTTTAAATGATAAACTGAGACATAATATTGTTAAAATTGCACTTAGTTTTCTTAAGAAATTTCAGTTTGTTCATGTTATTCACATTATTTTAAAAGGATAGTTGGCAGATGTAAACATTTTCGTTGCATAATTTTACTTTTTCGCTCTAAAACACAGAGGAAAGTTTGGAGATGACATTATTTATATATTATTATGTTATTATTTAACTGGTTTAGCCCATTGCAGATCAAATTTGGCTTTATGTGGTCCCCGAACTAAAATGAGTTTGACACCCCATTTCTACAACATTGATTCACCAGTAAAACCCATGAAGTCTGATAAATGACAGTGAACGGACAAACTTGTGTTATGTTTAGTTAATGATATATTTGCAGAAAAAGCAGGGTTCCTGAAGGGTCTTAAAAAGAATATTTACTATACCCATGTTTGGTATCTTTTTTTTCAGCACAACTTCATCTATCTCATCTGCCTATTGTTTTTTCCCTTTTACCTACAGTATCAACACAAACGGCCAAAAAACACACAAAAAATATAAAATCGGATTTGAAAAATATATATAATTTATTGCATAAATAACACAAAGATACTTAACGAATCTTTTCAAAGACTTTAAAAGTGAATATCGTTTCTAAATATTAGGTATAGAAAATTAAAATTGTAACAGGTTAAAACTATACATATAAAAACGTGCCTTTACATAAGCGTCTTCTCCGGTTTTCTCACCCAAAAAACAAAAAACAAAAAATGGCGAAGATATGGTAAAAAATATAACGCCCCTCCCCCCACCTCATTCTCTTACTTTTACTCACATTTGTTTGCTCTAGATTCAAAACGTCATATCTCCGGTTGTATTTGCTCTATCAACATCAAATAAAAAGTGGAAGAGTGTTTCAAGTCTGCACTTTCGAATGCACTTGTCCACAGTGGTCTACTTGACCGACTTCCGACACTACGACGTGCCGAAAAGGTCATGTGATTCAGTAAAGGGGCCATGACCGTGGACCCCTAAGGCAAGGCAAGTTTATTTGTATAGCACATTTCAGCAACAAGGCAATTCAAGGTGGTTCACAAAGGACATTGAAATACAATGACAAGGAAAAAGAAACACATTTAAAACATTATAAAAGAAACATGTAAAAGGTGATTAAAAACAGCAACACACACTTATTAAAGTAAGAGTTGCAGTGCAGAGTTTCGAAAGAGAATATAAAATTTAAAAAGTAAAAATCCTTTTAGTCAAAGGCAGCAGTGAACAGGTGAGTCTTTAACCTTGACTTACAGGGGTTGGACAAAATAATGGAAACACTTTAAAAAATCAACAAAATATAATTTAATATGGTGTAGGTCCGCCTTTTGCGGCAATTACAGCCTCAATTCTCCGAGGTATTGATTCATACAACTTGTGAATTGTTTCCAAAGGAATTTTAAGCCATTCTTCAGTTAGAATACCCTCCAACTCTTTTAGAGACGATGGCGGTGGAAATCGACGTCTTACTTGAATCTCTAAAACTGACCATAAATGCTCAATAATGTTGAGGTCTGGGGACTGTGCCGGCCATACGAGATGCTCAACTTCATTAGAATGTTCCTCATGCCATTCTTTAACAATTCCAGCTGTATGGATTGGGGCATTATCATCTTGAGGTGAAGGTGTTTCTATTATTTTGTCCAACCCCTGTAAAAGAACTCAGACTCTCAGCAGACCTGATATTTTCTGGTAGTTTGTTCCAGATAAACGGAGCATAGAAACTGAACGCTGATTCTCCATGTTTAGTTCTGACTTTGGGAACACAGAGCAGACCTGCACCAGATGACCTGAGTGGTCTGGATGGTTCATACTGGACTAGAAGGTCTCTGATGTATTTTGGGCCTAAACCATTCAGTGCTTTATATGCTAGCAAGAGAATTTTAAAGTCTATTCTCTGAGAGACAGGGAGCCAGTGTAGAGACTGAGAACTGGACTGATGTGGTCCACTCTCTTGGCCCTAAGGGTTAAACATTCTACATCAGTAAATGCTTGTGGTCACCAATGGCTGTTTGGGTCTTTATGGGTTAATGTGTAATATGAATGAGCACACAAAAAATTGGATTTCACAAAAAAATCGAATTGCACATTAAGACCTGCTGCCTGAACATAGCCTAAGTTTGGACTAAATTTGAAATAGAAAGCCGCTGATAATATCAAATGGCATTTCCCTAGTACAGTTTTGCCTTTAATAATAAACCCTATGCAAGAAATGACCTTACAAATGAAGTCAACTACAGCTGAATAGAACCAGTGTTACAAACATGCATGTGTCAAGCAGAAGAATAGAGTGTTTACTGGACGTGCTTAAGCTATAAAAAGTGTAGGTCAAGGTCAAAATATAGTATGAGTGACAGCGTCATTACACCTGCGCGTGAAACCTGCCTTTTCCTCGTGCCCATGTGAATTTGTATCGAGCGGGATTGTCAGAGCCAAAGTGTATGCATCGGAGAAATGTAAATTCTACTTTAAATTCTCCTGATCTCCGAAAACGTAAATAGAGTTGTTGCTGGGAGCGCGCACTCAGCCAGTCAGCCAAGTGAAATGACAGTTTTGGCAAAGGCCCCAGCATTGACTATTTCTTAATGTAAAGCTATTTGGTTTTAAGACCGTCTTATCTAAATTAGAGTGGCTGCACAAATCTCAATGACGGCTAAGTGTACAATGTGAAATATTTGATTAGAGCTAAGTATCAATAGATAATCAATAGTAATTATTTATTAATCAAATCCACAGGCATTCCAGGAAGAAAACTGCTATCACATCATGTCGGCCATTTTTTTTGTGGGTTCAACATTTGTGTGTGTGTGTTATTCAATCAGCAAGTCTGTCCGTCCATCTGTCTGTGTGTCTGTCATCCTGTTGTTTGTTGTGTACTACTGAATAGTTTTCCACCAAACATCCTACGATATATCGGTTATGTGTCGAAGCGTTCCTTTTGCTGTTTTGTCTGTCGCACAGTTTGTCATCATTTTGTTGCCAGAACTAGAAAACCACTCAATATTTTTTCCTGCAACTTACTCGAGGAACTACTCAAGTCCTCTGTTGTCAATACCACCAAGCTAACATCACTAATAAGTGCCACCATTAGATTTTGTGAGGGACAGGGGGATACGCCATGCTCTGCGATCGCTCAAGTTTAATTATTATGTACCGTGTGTCTCAAAAACTGAGCTTTTATATTATGCCATAAAGACCCAGTGCTACTGAAATATTTTTTTCCTCTATATTTAACTTTTCTTAAGTGATTGATCACTATTTATTATGACACTACCTTCTATATTTTGCATTTTTTCAGTAACAATCAGGTATTTTCCTATATTTAATTGACTGATCATATAGATGTTCAATAAAACTCAGATAAAAGTTGATGGTTATTATATCAAAAACGGCAAAAACTGAAGAAAAAGTGACTTTTTCAGCAAAATCTATCATTAACAAAATATAAACCAAGTGTCTCTATCCGCTGTCATTTATCCAACTCCATAGGTTTTACTGTTGAATCAATGTTGTAGAAGATGTCGGTGTTTCCACGGTAACTACGGAGCCTCTGAACGTCTAAATGGGTCATATGTGATGACCATGAAAAGATGACGAACTGTATTTTACACCAATTATTTACATGGACTGATAGGATTAGTGGATCAGAAGTTATTAAACTGTGTATATTGGTAGATGATTTTGGTCGACAGTAGTTGTTTGGGTCTTTATGGGTTAAGTTTCAATAACTCATGTAGATATAAGAAAATATTATTCTTAATAAATACAGAAAATGAATATAAATTTGACCATTTAATCTTTTCAGTCTTAGCAGCCAGAGTTGATTATTTATGATTTTGACATCCCTGCCACACAACTGTATTGATAGGATTAGTGGATCAGCGGGTATTAAACAGTTTAGATCAGTAGATATTTTAGGTCGACAGTGGATGTTTGGGTCTTTATGGGTTATATTTTAATCAAAGTTTTGCAGAAACATGTACAAATGTATTTATTCAGCTGCTTTAATATTTAGATTGTCTACTGAAAAGTATAGAAAACCATAAAAGTGCAAGTATTGTAGCTGTTTCTTCCAGCTACTACCCTGATGGGAAAAAAAAAAAATCTGGACACCCCATGTATTTGTGATATATTACATTAACCCATAAAGACCCAAACATCCACCGAAGACCATAATCGTTCACTGATAAAATGTCTAATACCTGTTGACCCATTAATCCTATCAACACATGTAAATAATTGGTGTAAAATGCAGTTTGTCATTTTTTCATGGTCATCAGATATGACCCATTTGGACGTTCAGAGGCTCTGTAGATACCATGGAAACACCTTCATCTTCAACAACATTGATTCACCAGTAAAACCCATGGAGTTTGATAAATGACAGTAGATGGAGACACTTATTTTATGTTCAGTTAATGATATATTTTGCAGAAAAATGTATCTATCTTCAGTTTTCTCTGTTTTGGATATAATAACCCTCAACTTTAATCTGAGGTTTAATAAACATCGACATAATCAGAGTGATCCATTGCCCACCCACAGTTTGAGAAACACTGGTCTAAGGTAATCCCTGTTCACTTACCTATTCTTTTTCATCTTTATCTATTATCGCTCATCTGGCTACCATCACAAACCACTTACCAGCTGTTTTCCCCATCTTTTCAAGTACGCATTAACTACTTACGATGCTCTTTCACCTTTGGTATTCCAGAATATAGCAGCTGTAAATGTCTTCTTCATTGTGTTATGACACTATCAATTAACAGTTGCATTTATTAAACAGGAAATGAAAAAGGGCACCATGAATATTGGAATATGAATGACTCTAAGAATACCAATTATGCACCACTGGCATTGTGGTCACATTTGCCTGTCATATGCAAAAGAGTGGGTCTTGCAATTATCTATGTGATGAATATGCGTTAATGCAGAAGCCTCTTGAACCACAGTGCATGCAGGGGTCGTTTGGAGTTCGCACACCGCTGTTCATTCACTTAGCTGTCCTGGATTGCACTGCCACAGTATAATAAGATGAATAAGGATTTTGATCATGGGTTCATTTGGGGTGATTTCAGGTTTCTTCCTTGTATTATGTCGCTTTCTTTTCAGTTGGGCACGAAGACATATCGATATTAAACCAGAGAGCATAAGGGCACGGTCGGTAATACATACATATTAGTCATTTAAGGGACGTCAGTGTGAAAAGCCAAGAAATCAGCATTACAGAATTGAGTGGGTTTTTTTTTTCTTTCTTTCTTTCTCTGTGATACCTGATATCAGTGTCAGTTACACACACCAAAAAAACCCACTTTGTTTCATTTCAGACATTTCTATTAGTACACTCCCATGAGCAATTTGACCACTACGGGCCAAAATAGACGGTGAATTGCATCACATTTATTTCTGCAATCTGCTGTGTTTTAAAAGGCTCATATTTTGCTAAACCCACTTTTATTAGTCTTGGGTACATTTATTTGTGTATTTGGGGACCCTAATAGTTCATAAAGTTTAAATGTGAACCCTCCAGGTGCGGCAAAGCTATCTTTATATTAATTTTGGCAAAAATTGAGTGGATTTCTACAACCGGTTTTAATTCCTGATTAAAGGTAGGGTAGGAGATGTTTTCCTGGAGCATTTTTTACTATATTGCTTAAAATCCCCTTCACACCCCGATTGCAACCAATTCATTAAATGTTCTAACACAAAAATAAAAATATGTAGTCACATGTGGAACAGGCATGACTGAAAAAACACCAGCCAATCATTTTAACCGACCCATCAGAATGATTAAATAGTGATATGTCTATTAAACTCAACTGCCCTTTTGTCTTGGCTTGGCTATATTAGCTATATTACGATGGAAAGTTCACCGGCAAACTGTTTTGTTACTAACATAAATCACTTCAATGTCCCCAGGTGACCATAGCCCCATACAAGCACTGGGTAAATGCATGGAGCAAATATCTGAATGGATGGGCCATAACTTTCTTCAGTTAAACAGAGAAAAAACTGACTTAGTCGTTTTTGGACCCAAGGAGGAGTGTCTTAAAATCAGCATGCAGCTCCAGTCACTTCAGTTAAAAACTTCAGACCAGGCCAGGAATTTGGGTGTTGTCATGGATTCAGACCTGAATTTTAAAAACCACATACAAACAATTACAAAGTCAGCTTACTATCACCTCAAGAACATTTCTAGGATTAAAGGACTGATGTCGCAGCAAGACCTTGAAAAACTTGTCCATGCATTCATCTTTAGTCGAGTTGACTACTGTAACAGTATCTTCTCTGGTCTGCCTAAAAAGTCTGTTCGACGACTGCAGCTGATCCAGAATGCTGCTGCTCCAGTCCTCACTAAGACCAAGAGAGTGGACCACATCAGCCCAGTTCTGAGGTCTCTACACTGGCTCCCTGTCTCTCAGAGAATAGACTTCAAAATTCTCTTACTAGTATATAAAGCACAGAATGGTTTAGGCCCAAAATACATCAGAGACCTTCTAGTCCAGGATGAACCATCCAGACCACTCAGGTCATCTGGTACAGGTCTGCTCTGTGTTCCCAAAGTCAGAACTAAACATGGAGAATCAGCGTTCAGTTTCTATGCTCCATATATCTGGAACAAACTACCAGAAAATATCAGGTCTGCTGAGAGTCTGAGTTCTTTTAAGTCCAGGTTAAAGACTCACCTGTTCACTGCTGCCTTTGACTAAAAGGCTTTTGACTTTTTAAATTTTATATTCTCTTTGAAACTCTGCACAACTTCATGTATCATCTCGCGATAATAAATAAACAAATCATCGCATTTGTGATTTAATGGAAAAAACAACATTATGAACTTCTGTTTTTTTGACATTTAGTAAATATCGGTTAAGTTTTGGGCAGATGTCCAATTGAAAAGTGACATATGTAGACCACAGGGGAATGTTTTTAAATGCATAATTCCATTTTTAAAAAAAGCAAAATATCACTCCTTTAAGGACATATTGACAATAGATTTGCCCTCGTAATAAGCTGGAAGAAACATGTCCATAAAGTGAAATGTGCTCCTGTTTTGTGTCTGAGCTGTTTGGACATTTCAAGTGCACAAACAGGTCTGTAAAAAACTGCAGAAAGCTAAAACAAACATAATGCATATAATTAATTAACAGAGATGTGCACATGCCCAGCTCTTCACAATCACAAACTAACTTTCATGTATTTTGTTTCCTCTGATTTTCTCATAATTCACCTGTATAGCACAGTCTCCAGAAATGTCCATCAATATATGTTACAGCTATTCCAGTGACTCAGACAGGGTTGATGTAATCATTATAAAGTGCAGCTTTGGCAGTAAGTCACAGACCATCTCTGGTTTTTTATACAGTATAACAGCCCTTCAACATAACCATGTAATATCCTGTTTTTGAAATATTAATTGCTTCTACTTTTCTACGTTACTCAAGGCTTTTTTCTACCATTATAAAAGGTAAGTGCAGCATTTAGCTCAAGAAATGGAAGTGCACAGACCTCTGCTGTTCTGACTGTTTTCTACTTCTCTGAACAGCGGGAGTAAATATACAGTGTATAATATTAACCCCAACAGACTGTATTTTATTTATGAAAATAAGCAGTGAAGTATGAATTGTATGTTGACTTCTTTAATTTGCATATGTATTTTGCTTTTCTTTTAGTTATTTCCTGCAATTTGTAACAGTATTGGTCCAAATATATTTAAAATTTCTAAAAAAGAAAAAAAAAAAAATTCAATAAATAAATAAACACAGCAGTCACAGGACATAAACCTTAAGAAAACCAAAGGAGAAAATCTGATAACTTATTGAGAAAATTGAGTTTTTGTTTGTTGTTTATTTCTTTATAGTCTGTAAAAGAAATGTTTCATCTCTTTTAACAGATTTTTGCCTCACATTTGCACATAACACAACCATGTCGGCTTTATAAGTCAAGACAACAGTTTGTTTTCACTACTTTGTCATACTGATATAATTATTTACAAAGAAATACATACAAAGGTGTGATATTTATTTGTTAAATAACAAAAATAGGTTGTGATGTAGTGAATATTTAGTGCTTTTATTTGACTGGATAGCTGTAGCAGCTGTAGTCAGAGGGGTGAGACTTCCACCTGGATACTGTGGTCTGTGAAAGGACTGCTGAGGTGCTATTATTGTCCTTTATGCCTTTGTCCGAGCCTGCAGTGGGCCAGTGGGAGCAGGTGGCAGCACCCTGCTAGGTATCTATGCTATCTCTATGGAGAACATGACACCATGCAGCAACCAATAAGAGTCTAAGTAGAGTAGAGTCTGGCTATCTGTATTTTCTGTTCATATGTAGGAGACATTTATGACCCTAGAGCATGAAGCCTACTAATTATGGCTAAGATTTAAGTCAGTTTGTACTATTTTTTCAGTTGATGGATAATGTGACTTGCTGATTTTTCCCTGTAACAGGGATCAGCATCCTTTGCAATCTAGAGCTACACTCTGGCTTAACCCTATAACGCTGAACGTATCATATTTGATACATGAGTTTTGAAGCCCTCTACATGATCAGTGTGATATTTTTTTGTCTTGAAAAGCCTGAAGTTTACAATTATATACATGCAATACACAGATAATCCACCAGGGGGAAGGAATTCATTCACAAGAGGCCTTTTCAGTGACACTACAAGACTGTTATTAACCTTCCTCTTGTGTTAGGGTCAGCACCGACCCATTTTAGATTTTAAATGCATAAAAGAACCACATAAAATTTGTTTATTGCATCAAGGCTTTTTGACTTTGTCAGGAACCTCTGTTTCAACAAAATAATACAAAAAAAATGTTTTCACTAAATTATAAAATGCTCTAGTTGAAATTATAACCTTTGTTTTGTTAGGGTCGATTTCGACCCAGTTATAAAAATGAAATAATAAAGCAGAAATTAGAGCCAAAACTGAAATCCTAAGTGCACTGTCAGCCAACGCACTGACAGCCAGCTCCTCTCCCAATCATGTGAGCTTTTTGGGATTCTCATTTTGCCTTGTTATCCAGTATACCTGCACAAAAACAAAACAAGCACAGATGGGCATGTCCACATATGTGAGGTCAGTTCAGTATAGAGCTGGTGGCTGACGGAGTGCACATCAAGGGGTATACTGACAAAAAAAAAAGACCCAGAGGTCCACACCAAAAATATTAAAACCAATATTTTTATGGATAAGGAAATCTAACAAGGAAACCAAGATATGAGAAACAAATTGGATGATAGATAATTGTTTTTAGTGTATTTTACCGCTGATTTAAGACATGGGTCAAAACCGACCCGTTAACATGAGAGATGGTAACAGAAAGCTAACACAAGACGAAGGTTAATGAGGAAGGAGGCAGAACTTTGGCAATTTTGAAAAGTAGTTACCAATCTGTTCGACATGTTTGTGTTATATTATGTTTTTGTTTGTTCAAAAATAATAATATTTGAGCATTGAGACCTGATGTATCAAATATGATACAAAATTGAAACTCATACATGGAAATTGATATTTCAAAAAAAAAAAAAACATTGGGGGGTTTTCAGAAGGACCGAAAAAGGCTCCAGTTTCAAAGAACTGGAATTTTCTGTCAGTGTTTTAATGGTTCAGGCTTTACAGGGTTAAGTCAGTTTGTACTATTTTTATTTTAGCTGATGGATAATGTGACCTGCTGATTTTTCCCTATAATAGGGCTCAGCATCCTTTGCAAACTAGAGCAACACTCTGACTTAACTCAATAATGTCAAACGCATCATATTTGATACATGAGTTTTGAAGCCCTCTACATGATCAATGTGATTTATTTATTTATTTTTTAACCTGATGTATACAATTAGATACATGCAATAGATGGATAATCCACCAGGGGGGAGTAATTTGTTCACCAGAGGCCTTTCCAGTAACACTGCAAGACTGTCATTGATGAGGAAGGAGGCAGAACTTTGGCAATTTTGAAACGGAATTACCAATTTGTTAGACATGTTTGTGTTATATTATGTTTTTGTTTGTTCAAAAATAATAATATCTGAGCATCGAGACCCAGTGTATCAAATATGATACAAAATTGAAAATCATACATAGAAATTGATATTTGACAAAATTATTTTTTGGTTGTTCAGAACGACCAATAAAGGCTCCAGTTTCAAAGAACTGGAATTTTCTGTCAATGATTTAATGGTTCAGGCTTTACAGAGTTAAGTCAATTAGTATTATTTTTTCAGTTGATGGATAATGTGACCTGCTGATTTTTCCCTACAACAGGGATCAGCATTCTTTGCAATCTAGAGTGACACTCTGACGTAACAGATAAAAACACGCCTGGAGCTACAAAAAAATATTTAACCCATCTACGTTTTACCTCTAGGCATGTCCTCTTCCATAGCCTACTTATGATTATGTAATTATTTTAACGTTTTATGAAATTATGTAACTACAATAAAGAAAGCGATAACCTCAACCCTCAAAGGTCACAAGCATCTACTGATATAAAAGGTTTAATAACTATCAAACCACTAATCTTATCAATACATATAGCAAATTCAGGTAAAATGCAGTTTCTTAGTTTTTCAGTGGCATCAGATTTGTCTTGTTTGGACGTTCAGAGGCTCCGTAGTGAACGTGGAAATGCTGTCATTTTCTGCAACACTGCCTTGCCAATAAAACCCATGTAGTCTGACAAAT
The DNA here is from genome assembly GCF_902148855.1 of Sphaeramia orbicularis. Taxonomy (NCBI): domain Eukaryota; kingdom Metazoa; phylum Chordata; class Actinopteri; order Kurtiformes; family Apogonidae; genus Sphaeramia; species Sphaeramia orbicularis. The sequence continues at coordinate 21,190,704 of NC_043971.1, read as the reverse complement.
GACAGTGGTTGTACACACTTGTTTTATATTCAGTTCATGATTGTTTTGGTGAAAAAATGCACTTTTTCTAAAGTATTCTCCTGGGCCATTATGAATATCTACATGGTCGATAAATTGAATATAGAAAAATGCCTGTTTTTAGCTGAAAAGTGCAACATATAGAAGATAACTTTTTAACAAATTGTGATAAATCATTAGGAAGGGTTAAATGTTGAGAAAAATTCATTTGGAGGTCACAACAAAAACTTGAGTCTTTAAAGATTAATGTCATGTTATTATAATATGACACATTTATTCAATAAAATGTGTAAAAAAAAAAGATTTATTCTGTGAATTCTGCACATTTTTACAGTTGGACAATGTAAGAGTAGCTTTAGGCTTATAACAGTCATAGCAAAATGTTAAAACGATCAAAAATAATTGGTCACTGCCACATGATCTTGTATTTTTCTGACAAATCCACAGGGAGTCACTGGAGAGAGAGGGTTAAGAGCCACATTTGGCCCAGGAGCCGCGGCAGACCCCTGAACTAGAACAATGAAGTTTCTTTCTTTGGATTTGCTTGGCTTTTACACACATATAATCGAATAGTTAAAGGTTTCATCAGAATTTGACATTTCATGACTTCACTTTAGGAAAAGGCTCACACACAGATGATAACTCTATCCAATGTATCAGACGTACATCGGCTAAAATTTACTTAGGGGGTCAAATGAGTGGCCATTTTTGTCAAAAAAAAAAAAAAAGTTGTAAGAAATGCATAGAACTGTGTTGAAATAATGCTAATACATTTGTGCACAGACTACTGATATTTGACAGTAGAAGCTATATTTTCAGAAATATTGGATTTTGAAAACACGTGTATGTGAAAACTTTTGCTGGTGGATGGACGTGACATTACCCATGATGCTCTGGTCAGTACAAGTACTTTATTAGTAATAAACTTATATACTTACTATTGCTAATTATCCTCTTATTCATAAATGTAAGTATTGTCGATCTAAAACAATAACAGCGGAACAAAAACACAAAATGTGGCAGTGGACGGATGTGACATGGTTGTTACAGATCCCATCATACTGATGCTCGGCAGCCATGTCACCGTTTCCACAAATGATCCCTGTGCAAAAACTAGTATCATAATTATTTATTGTATAGTTTATCATCGTACTAAAGAGTAAATAACAATATAGAATTGTTATTTCTTTATAAAAAAAAATGCTTATTATTAGAAAACTGTTGATTTAAAAAGTGACGTGTGACATTCTTAATGTGTGTATTGGTGTGACATAATCAGGATGGATCAGCACCATACTCCATATTGCAACCTGTAAAAATAAAACATGTGATATGTAGTATATAATCTTGTAAGAAAAACTGGGGAATCTAAAAGAATAGAATATTTGTTTTTCAGGTAAATTCAGTTGAAATATAACTTGGCCATTTGTGACATGAAAATATAGCATTAATTGTGATGAAATTGGACATTTTTGAGCTGAAAACATAGTTCATATGACCATCAACATGTTGCAACAGAACTGAAATCCTGTAAATTTGCATAACTTGCATTTACCAACACAAAGTTCCTTTGGGGATTCACTTATATTGATTTCTTATGCACAAAGACAGAAATAAGACCTCTAAGCAAATTTTAGCCAACATACAGCATCTTCTCACATGAGCAGAACTGATGTTGATAGAATTATTTCTTGCTAATTGGCAGTAGCGTAGAGGCTCCCCGGCTCATTCTGTGACGGTCCAGGTTTGGTGGCCCACAAACCTCCCTTTAACTGTGAATTCTCCTGATGCTCTATTTCGCTGCCTGCAAGTTCCCTACAAAGAAAGTGAAACCAATTTTACCTTAATCAGAGCTCCAGATACACTTGTTTCAAAGTACCTATAAAATAACCCAAGGTCCAAGAAACAATTATTTTAATTCAGCATGAGAAACAAACATAGCTATTATCCACTGTGCGATTGCAGTCCCTAAAGAATATTCCCTGAGAAAACTTGCTCATTATAGAGTTTCTTGCTTTGTGTCTTTGAATTTTGGAGGACAAGTACATTAAGAACAACGTACATTGTTGTTTTTGGCCACGTTGGTTATTTTTATACGGGGGGGGGGGGGGGTACTTTTATACCAACAGTATATTTTCTGTTGTTTAAAACATGAGTTTCCAAGTAACCTTGACTCACTTAGAAATAACCGATACAAAATTACACCATTATTAAAAAAATTATTTGGGGACAAGTCTTCTGTGTTCAATATGAAACAGAAAACTCAGCCAAAAACTTTCTTAGTCAAGTGGCTCTAAAATGGTTATTCTGACATCTTGGAAAAGTGAATACTGAACACTGTTGCTATGTGAACAAATTGCAATAATATCATACTATTTTCTTTTATTTTAAGTGAAGAAATTACAAGAAAAGGTCTACAATTTCCTCTAAATGTACCTGAGCACTTAAAGTTTTTATCAAACACTTGAAACGGGAACAATTTTTCAGCAGAACAGAGTATATAAGACTTATCAGTGGGCTGACAAGTGGGGAATCAAAGGTTCAAGATGTGGTAGTTTTTATGCTGGGGAGAGCTGACTTTTGGGAAAAGATGTTAGTCATAAAAATTGTTTGGCTAATCATGATATTTATTATTTTACATATGATAGTTGATGTACACTAGTCAACATTTGCTAGGGATCAGGACTATAACTTTGCTATATTTGGGGGTGTAATTCTGGAAATTTGACAGTTTATTTTCCCAGTGGAGTACAGCCTGCAGATGCGGATGGTGGCCACACACATTATTGACATCACACTGTATGTGTTTCAGAACATTCTGAGTGGTTTCAGTGAAAACACAATTGGAAGAGTAATTGTTGTGAACTCTAATTTCTAGGGTTGTATCACCCTTTTGCCTGAAAGTGCAATAAAAATTTAGGTTTTTTTACCTTTTGGTCCATTTTTCTTTACACAACTAGCCAAAGTACACACATAATATATGAAGTCACCCAAAATATTATACAACATCAATTATTGTGCAAATATAAAACTGATCCCTAGCAAATGTTGACTAGTATATTTTGACTTCAACTGCTTGAATTGTGATAGTTATGTTCCACCTCCTGGACGAGGGTGGGATGTGAAAAGGGAGGGGTGTTTTTAAAATCCACATCTCGATTCCCGACCCTGAGGGGCAGCATCCCGGTCCCCCAGCACGGATATTTGTCGTGTATTCATGCATGCTATGCTACATTTGTCCAGCAGTCACCGCCAAAGCGTTCTGGGCATAGCAACGTGATTGTAAGGCTATTGTAGAGCGGCACAATATATCGTTTGAGCATCGTCATTGCGATGTACGTGTGTGCAATAGTCACATCGCGGGCAAATGAACTCAATGGGCCTGATTTACTAAAGGTTTGCACGTGTAAAAACATGCACAGACTTGACTGCGCACACAAAAACACGTTGAAGCTTATCTACTAACATGACACACCAAGGTTTGTGCCTCTCAAATGGGCAAAATAGCTCACGCAACCCATTTAGCTTGTTTGCCCTGATGAATATGCAATATGGGCATTTCTGCCAGAACGCGCAAAATTACTGGGAGTAAATGCAAATATTTATTTAGAGCGTGCAATGTGATTTACCAAACCTGAAACCGATTGCGGTGGCTGATTTTGCGTCTGTATCAAGGTTATTATCGTTAACGAAAACTAACAAAATGACGAAAACTAGAATTCTAAAAACATTTTCGTTAATTGAAATAAATACAAAGTATAATCAAAAGAAAAAAAACGATAACTAACTGAAACTGTATTGTGTGCTTACAAAACTAACTAAAACGGATAAAAATTATGGATAAAATTCCCTTAGTTTTCGTCTTTGTCAGTGTTGGTTTAATATGAAATCAATTTATTTCCCTCTAGCAATTTTAGCTAGCAGCACTGTATAATATTTAACAGTCCGTCACTTGTCGTCACTTGTGGTTTACAGTCATCTTCTGGTCCCCACTCTACCTGGAAACACGGAGACTGAAGTTGGGAGAAAGCAGCAGAGTCCTGTCTGGGAGTTATTTGAATATGATGGAGAAGAAGAGAAAAGATATTAAAAAAAACTAAAACTAAGCATTTAGAAAAAAAAATGAAAACTAATAAAAACTAGCAAACCTGCTCTAAAAATGAATTAAAAGCAACTGAATTAGAGAAAAAAAAGTCAAAACTAAATAAAACGAAACTATAATGAAAAATCCAAAACTATTATTACCTTGGTCTATATTTAGTGCGTCTGAAAGGCAGGTTTTAACTTCGCGCAAAACTGGCTGCAGTAGTTGTGGCGAGGAGGAGGCATGGGCACAACGCAGAGAACCAATCTGTTCTGGTCACATCAACATTTTTGGAATGACAGAAGAAAAAATAATAATAATTTGATACATATGACCCCCCCACTTTATGGGCCTGCCCCCCACACCCGGTTCCACCAGTGGCACATCACCATTAGGCCAGGACCAACTACTGAGAGACGACTCTCTCTCTCTCTCTCTCTCTCTCTCTCTCTCTCTCTCTCTCTCTCTCTCTCTCTCTCTCGCACACACACACACACACACACACAAACTATCCTATAGCTATCCTAACTAGCCTATATAGGCACCGATGTGGAGGGTTTTCTCTCATTGCCCACGGACTTACAAGTTTTCATTCATCATACATTCACCATGCAGAGCGACATAAAGAGAGAAGGTATTTATTTCACTAATAACACACTTCACCACTGATAAACAACAACAGAGAAATGCCTATTCACCCCTCTGTGTGGAAAAAGAACTACTTCATATTTATGAGTGCTGGCACATCCCAGAGCAGTTTTTACAGCGTACTATCTCCATGACGACAACCAGTAGCGCACGCAAAATCCTCATTTAAACAGGGCGGTGTCCAAGACTTTGCGCCTGTTGTCATTTGTGCAGGCAATCTTAGTTGATCACCCCTGACACGCAAATCAATAGCATTTGCATATTTTAGCGCGAGCAAGCACATTTGCACCCGTTATTTGCGATCTTAGTAAATCAGGCCCAGTGTGTTCTCATCTAATTTCAAAGGTTGCGATCTACCAATCACAATCATTCTTAATCAGTTTGGAGTGAGTCACTGGTAACAACACTGAAAAATGAGCAACAAACAAGAGAAAATAACTGAAAATGAAGACTTGGTGCCGAAAAGAAAAGCAACGTCAGTTATCTGGAATTATTTCAGCTACAAGAAGGATGATACTGAAACACGTGTTCTGTGTCGATTTTATCTTGCGCCTGTCGACACAACAAGAAGAGACACAGCTAATTTGTTTGACCATTAACGTCGGCACCACACAGCTATTATATCCTCCTGAGTATTTTTTCATATCGCAATATACGTCGCAGGATTTTAAAAAATCGCAATGTCAGCTTTTTCCAATTCCAAGCAACCCTAGGCTATTGTATTCTAAAATTACTAATATCTCCCAAAATACTGGTCCTATCAACTTGCTGTTTTTGCTAGTCTCTTCCTTGACCAAAAATACATACAGTCACGGAAAAAATTATTAGACCATCAAGAATCATCAAAAACAATGGTTATGCAATCAAGTACTAACTCCTGTGTGTATCATGTGACTAAAACAGACACAAAAGAAAACATGGAATGCCTTAAAGCACTGTTTTTGTCAGTACAATGTAATAGATATTGATGGAAGAACTGAAGTAATTTTGGTTATTATCAAGAAAACCATGGAAAATGACTAGATATCAGCTCTGAAATTAAACTCCTATGAGCTATTTTTGTTGTTATCATTATATTTGTCCAAACAATTGTACCATTAGTTGTACCAGGCATTAAAATAAACAAGAAATTGAAGAAGACAAGGGTGGTCTAATAATTTTTTCCGCAACCGTAAGTACGCCAAACGGCGGCAGTCAGCTCTTTCCAGATGTTGTCCACTTCCCTTTTATAATATAAGATATTTATTGCAATTAACATCCGAAATTGTTGACAGCAAGACAGATATTTCCGTATTTTGTTGCCGTATCTTCTAACAGATGAATCCTATGTTATTGTAACGTGTATGCATTGGAGAGGAGCAGGTTGAGGCTGTTTATTATACCACAGCATGATGCCGCGTTCGCTACCGTCATGAGATTTTCACCGATTTAGTGAGTAATGCATCCAGAATAGCACATCAGATTTTTTTTTACTTGAAAGTACACGGGAGTTCCAGCACAGACTCAAACGCCATCAATAAACACTCCTATGATGCAGTTTACGTAGAGAGGTACAACTCAAGACATTTCATCGATGCAGAAATAAAAGATTAAAATGCTGAACTGTTCAGCGCTGCAGTACAGTGGAGTGTGAAGTTATGTATCAGCTGTAGGTGGCTTTTGTGGGAAACAGTAGCACAGCACTAGACTTCCTTATAGCAGTCTTGACAAAAGTACTGTGTTATTTTATTCATTATATGAGTCTAACAGGAGCCAGTCTCACTGAGCTTTCCATTTTCAGTTAATGGTCGTATTTTCTTTTTCTTTCACTTCTTTTTGTTTCACACTCTGTCATTTCAGTGATCGTTTTTTCAGTGAACTTGTTTCCATTGTTCCAGTTTTGGCTCCAATACAATATTTTGCTTCATGTGTTCGTTTTTTTTTTTTTTTTCAAATACTAAAAACTGGTTTATAAAAGAGGGTAGACTTTGACAAAAATTGACCAGATGACAGAAGTGTTGCTGAGGGATAAGACCAGTGTAGCGTTGCAGAATGCAGACTCAGTGCTTTGCTCATAGGCAAAAATATCTGAGTAAACCTCACCCTTCAGAGAGTTTTGTAGAGCTGACAGTCGATGCAGCTGATGCTTAGTCAAGTCTCAGCAAATAAATGTTTTCATCTGTCATGTGCCTGAACCTACACAGAATGAGTAGAATACAACTCTATTTTTTTATTTATTTATTTATTTATTTATTTTACCTTTATTTACCAGGAAATATCCCATTGGGATTAAGAACTGTAGCACCGCATTATGTAATAATGTAATGAGTTTTCACTTCATTATGTAATAACACGGTGGTGCAGTGGATAGCACTTGTGCCTCACAGCGAGAAGGTCTTGAGTTTGATTCCAACACCAGTCGATGGGGGCGGGACTTTCTGTGTGGAGTTTGCATGTTCTCCCCCTGTCTTCCTCCCACCATCCAAAGATATACACTGATAGGTTAATTCACGTGTCAATAATGCAGATTGGGGGCCAAATCCGGCCCGCCAAAGGGTCCAGTGATGAAGTCCCGTGTGATGAAATTGTGAAATGCAGAAATTACACTAAGATATTAACAATCATTCTCGTTCAGGTTCCACATTCAGACCAATTCAATCTCAAGTGGGTCAGACCAGTAAAATACTATCATAATAATCTAGAAATACTCACAACTCCAAATTTCTCTCTTTGTACATGTAAATATTTTCGTGTATTTACACTAAAACAAAGTATAATTTCGCAAAAAATGTGAATAACCTGAACACATATGAACAACCTGAAATGTTTTAAAAGAAGTAAGTACAATTTTAACAAGATTCTGGCTGATATTAAATGGTTTGTGTATTTGTAGACCCCCTGTGATCTGTAAGTTATAATGTACATGTGGAAATGATAAACTGAAGCAGAATGTTGTTAAAATTACACTTATTTTTTCAGTTTGTTCATGTTATTCACATTGTTTGAAAGGATAGTTTGTTGATGTAAACCTTTTCATTGTTTAATTTTACTGTTTTCACCATAAAACATAGAGAAAATTTTGGAGTTGACATTATTTATATATTATTATGTTATTATTTTACTGGTTCAGCCCACTTCAGATTAAATTTAGCTGAATGTGGCCCCTGAACTAAAATGAGTTTAACACCCCTGGGTTAACTGGTTAATCTAAGTTGCCCATAGGTGTGAATATGACAGTTATTGGTTGTTTGTCTCTATACGTCAGCCCTGTGATGAACTGGTGACATGTCCGGGGTGTACCCCACCTTCGCCCATAAGTAGCTGGGATAGACTCCAGCGACCCCCGCAACCCTAGTGAGGATAAAGCAGGTTGAAATGATGAATGAATGAATATGTAATAACATGCCGCATTTTGTTATAAAATTCTTGAACGCATTTTGTAATAAACTTTGCTGCATTTTGTGTCTTCCAAATTGCAGTGTAACAGTAAGTTTCTTGTCAGTAAAAGAAACATCATACTATTTTTTTTTTTTTTATGAATTCTAATTAAGCTGGAATGCATAATGTTGTTCTGCTCGTATGATGTTTTTTCCAACCAAGGCATAAATTTTAATGGTTTGTTACATAATGCACCAAATTATTACATTTCCTTTAAAAAAAAAAAAAAAAGACGTGCTACACTTGCATTAAAAAAAGTGGTACAGTGGTCCCTCGTTTATCGCGGAGGTTACGTTCTAAAAAATAACCCGCAATAGGCGACATCCGTGAAGTAGTCAGCTTTATTTTTTACAATTATTATATATGTTTTAAGGCTGTCAAACCCCCCACCACACACTTTATTCAGCATGCCCAGAAGTCCAACTTTTTGTGCAATGGTTAGCATCTTCCTCTACCTTTTATGTGCGACCACAGGTGCCTTTGTCGGTGCAGAACATTTCGTCAATATCGTGGGTTTTGTCGGGGAGAAAACTTGCAAACATACAGCACTTCAGAGTCACACTGCTAGCGATCGAACATTTATGTAAATTTGGCAAGCCGAACGCATTCTGAACTGTACAGGAGACACGGCATGGAGGAGATTGATTGACAATGGTCTACAGTCGCTTAGCCAATCAGGACGCAGAACACAATGCGCATTCATATGCTGTAAAAAAAGAAAAGCATGCAAAATTGCACTAAAAAAAATCCACGAAACAGCAAGGCCGCGAAAGGTGAACCGCATTATAGTGAGGGACAACTGTACACCCACATTTTTTCAATAAATGCTGTAATACGTAATAAGTTATTATAAAATGCATTCAACAACTTTATTACAAAATGTGACGTAATTACAAAATGAGGTGAAAAATTATTACATTATTACATATTGCACTGTTATTACATAATGTGGCGCTTCAAGAACCTCTTTTACATGGGAGACCTGGTCAAGATACACAGCAGTAAATACAACACACAGTTACAAAAGTATACAGTTAAAACACATAACAGAGACCAAGGTTATTATCGTTAACGAAAACTAATGAAATGACGAAAACTAGAATTGTAAAGACATTTTTGTTAACCGAAATAAATAAAAACTATAATTAAAAGAAAAAGCGATAACTAACTGAAATTGTATTGTGTGCTTACAAAACTAACTAAAACGTATAAAAATTATGGATAAAATTCCCTTAGTTTTCGTCTTTGTCAATGTCGGATTGATACGAAATCGATTTATTTCCCTCAAGCAATTTTATCTGCTGGCACCATATGATATTTAACGGTCTGTCACTTCTCGTCACTTGTGGTTTAGAGTCGTCTTCTCGTCCCCACTCTACCTGGAAACATGAAGACTGAAGTTGGGAGAAAACAGCAGAGTCCTGTCTGGGATTTATTTGAATACAATGGTGAAGAAGATAAAAGATATAAAAAAAACTAAAACTAAACTAAAACTAAGCATTTGGAAAATAACAAAAACTAATAAGAACTCGCAAATCTGTTCTAAAAACTAATTAAAACTAACTGAATTAGAGAAAAAAAGTCAAAACTAAATAAAAATAAACTATAATGAAAAATCCAAAACTATTATAACCTTGACAGACACATTCGACAATAAACAGTTTGTAAAAATAACATTTACAAGTAGAGTAGTGGAGTTGGCCTCAAAAACTCTCAGTTTGGACTTAAAAGCGTTCAAATTAACTCCATTAGTTTCCAGTCTTTCTGTAGCTGATTCTATGTATAAGGTACGCAGTACAAATATATTTATTTTATTCATAGTAAGATAAATATTTGTGAAGAAAACGCTTTGAAATTACACTGGTCCACAATTTTCTTTAGAAATTTTCTGTCTCAGAGATTAAATGTGCTAAATGTTATGTATTTTAATAAGATGGAAAACAAATGATAAAAGTGCTGGTTTGTTGATGTTTTCAAGCTATATAATGACACGTTACACATATATATTGGTTTATGTTATTGTTATTGTTTTATTTCAGTCTAAAGAACAAACACAGTCCACAGATCCGTCCAATCCATAGATCTAACAATCACTCCTTGAAATGAAAATTTATAATGCACACTTCACTAATTAAATAATGAATTTATACAGTCAGACTGAATAGGAGTAGGTTGAAGCTTCCTGCTCATTTTCCCTACCCTGTATATATTATCTTACAGCACGTCCTCAATTTTTTACAAAACACAACATATTCACACCAATAATGAAAACAATATAAATGTTGAAATAGATATTAAATACTGCATACAAACTTAAGACTTAAAGTTCATATATCTATTAAGAATCGTATTTATAAATGTTTATATACATTTTTTCAATAGATTTATAAATGTTCCACTAGGTAGAACCTGTAAAATGAATGTATTATAATGTGCAGACAGTGTTTTGAAGTAAATCTGGTAACTCTGAGACAAATAATCCTTTTGAGTAAAACCCATTCTCTCGTTAATTCCTGACTGTATCTTCGAAAACTTCAGCCAACCAGCATTTTTGACTTGATTTTTCTTTATCAGTGACTTACACATGGTAAAATTTCACTGCTTTTATTCTGGAAGCATTTTACTTGTAGACCAGTGTTATTGAACGAGGGAAGTAATCTAAGAATTTCATTTTTCAGCTCGTGCTAGAAGTTTAGAAGCTTACAAAAAAAAACACTTTGGTGCATTTGAGAAGTGTAGAGTTAAAACATGTGAACATACTTTTAAAGTGTTTTAGAGAAGCGTGGCTTTTCGCAGAGGGTGCAGAGTGTTCTGGGTTGGACTGCAGATATATTTTCTGATCCCTTGAGAGAAATTCTCCCTCTCCCTCTCTCTCTCTCTCTCTCTCTCTCTCTTTTTTTTTTTCTCCTTTCTATACGGATTTTATTTCAAGTATCATCTAAAGTATGCTTTTCTGTGGCAGTATGTTTCAAAAGCCGTTTGCCTGTGTGGTGGAGGCTTTGCAGACATCACCCTTCTTCACCGCTAAGGAAATGTTTGCAAGGGTTCTTGGAAGAGGTCACTGAAATATCGAACAGCCATCTGCTCAAACAGGAGCTGGACTACCTCAGGTGAACATCATGTATGAATTCCACTTCATCCATTTTGTTGATATTAAAATACAAATGACAAATTACTGAGTGAAAGACAGTGGTGTACGGGGTGGGGAAGCAAAATTTACAATGAACATTTAGTTGTTTTTTCTCAGCAGGCACTACGTCAATTGTTTTGAAACCAAACATATATTGATGTCATAATCATACCTAACACTATTATCCATACCTTTTCAGAAACTTTTGCCCATATGAGTAATCAGGAAAGCAAACGTCAAAGAGTGTGTGATTTGCTGAATGCACTCGTCACACCAAAGGAGATTTCAAAAATAGTTGGAGTGTCCATAAAGACTGTTTATAATGGAAAGAAGAGAATGACTATGAGCAAAACTATTACGAGAAAGTCTGGAAGATACTGTTAAAGAAGAATGGGAGAAGTTGTCACCCAGATATTTGAGGAACACTTGCGCAAGTTTCAGGAAGCGTGTGAAGGCAGTTATTGAGAAAGAAGGAGGACACATAGAATAAAAACATTTTCTATTATGTCAATTTTCTTGTGGCAAATAAATTCTCATGACTTTCAATAAACTAATTGGTCATACACTGTCTTTCAATCCCTGCTTCAAAATATTGTAAATTTTGCTTCCCCACCCTGTAGTGGTCCCTGGAGAAGTGGGTATACTCTCAATTTTTGTCTTTGTTTTTTTTAAGTAGTCCAGAAAAACACCGTTTTAGAAACAGTAATATGTAAGACTATTCTATTTACCCAAAATTCGTCAGTAGTATTTGCTCACTATTATTAAATTATCATGACTTAATCAGGAGCAGTTTGTAGGTATTACTGGTCACACAAGCAGCTGCATGAATGTAAATGTATTCAACACGAGGCAAACATAGGATAATGTTAGCCTTTCATAACATTAGCCTTTCATTATGTTAGCCCAGTGTTTTTCAACCTTTGGGTCTGGACCCCACGTGGGGTCACCTGGAATTCAAATTGGGTCACCTGAAATTTCTGGTACTTCATTTTAAAAAAAACAAAAAAAAATTATTAATAATAAAAATATGTGGTGAGTTGACAGAGACAATCCCAATACATAAAAGACATGACAAACTGAATCTGACACTGAAGCACTGTGGTACTGTTTATCTGTCAAATGTTCATTGTGGTCGGTTTCAGATGCTGTAGCTCTTTCATAATTCATAGTTTGAGTTATTGTTTGTTCAGTATTAATTGTCAGCCTTGTAAATCCAAGCTGGACTGACTGTACATAACCTGACCAAGGAAAATAAAATTCTCATTTTGTGCAGTAATCTACACCTGACTTTTCTTCCTCCGTCCATAATAATATACATTATATCGACTAAATGTTGTCTAAAATTAATGTTTATTTGCAACATAGTATAGCAAACTATTACATGATCAAAAACAAATTAATTTTAGCAAAAAAAAAAAAAAAAAGTCTCTGTTTTGAATATCTGGGGTTGCCAGAAATTTGTGATGTTAAAATGGGGTCACAAGCCGAAAAAGGTTAGGAACCACTGTGTTAGCCTTTCATAACGTTAGCCTACTCACATAGTTGAACTATTGGCGACAACATCTCTTCTCTAAATGTGCAGTCACATGTCCAGTAGTTTAAAACACTGACTCATTCTGAAAACACCTTAAATTTAAAATAGATTTAAATAGATTTATTTGAATGTGACGGAGAAGAAGAGGAAAGATATAAAAAAAACCTAAAACTAATACTAAAACTAAACTAAAGCTAAGTATTTACAAAAAAAATAATAATAATAAAAAACTAGCAAACCTGCTCTAAAAACGAATTAAAACTAACTGAATTAGAGGGAAAAAAAAGTCAAAACTAAATAAAACTAAACTATAATGAAAAATCCAAAACTATTATAACCTTGGTGATGACTTCACCATCCTAGGAGAAAAAAATGGGTAATTTGGCTGCAGATACTACTGAATGGTGCACATCAAGGGGATTTAGAAGTGGGTATACGCAATGATGACAGAAAAATAATAAGTTTGTATACTCCGTATACCCTTGTATACCCTGGACCAAGGTTATAATAGTTTTGGATTTTTAATTATAGTTTAGTTTTAGTTAGTTTTGAATTTTTTTTTTTTCTCTAATTCAGTTAGTTTTAATTAGTTTTTAGAGCAGGTTTGCTAGTTACTATTAGTTATAGTTTTATTCCTGAATGCTTAGTTTTAGTTTAGTTTTAGTTATTTCATATATTTTATCTTCCTCACCATGCTATTCAAAGAAATTAGTGAGGCGCGGATATGGGTTACCCTGGACACTTTATTTGGGGGTTGGGTTAGGGTGGCTCATTGACTGAGCAGAGACACAAACACATGTACAGTACAATGTATAAGTTCCCTATAGTAGGTTGTGTGTGTGTGTGTGTGTGGGGGGGGGGTTGCAATCCATACACAACGTCACTTACATAAAAACAATGTGAAGATGTGCAAAGCGTGAGAGGAGATGCACGAAGCAGCCAGCAGTAAGCCAGATAGGAACATATATAAACCAGCTAACCAGCAGTAAACCACATACAAACATATATAAACCAGCTGACCAGCAGTAAACTGCATACAAACATATATAACCCACTTATAAACATATATAACCCAGTCCATCAGCAGTAAACCACACCTTAGCAGATATCTCATATCTTAATCATCTACAGTTCCATTACTAGCCAACTTTGCTTCATTTCAGTTCAGCTAGCTGTAGCTAGTAACATCAAACTTTTTTTTTAACATTATAACAGGTCACATACCTCTATACTTGGATTAGTTTTCATCCTCCTCTTTTCTCCTCTTCTAAACTGTGCAGTTCAGGGCTTGGAAGGCCTTTTCATGGTGATAAACTCTCCAGTTTTTACCTGGATGCTAGTCCTGTCTGACACTATCCTTTAGCTCCACTCTGTCTCTGTCACTCACGCACACACAGTGAGAAAAAACAAAAACAAAAAAAAACCCGTCCCCACTCATCACTGAAGTAAATCCCGGACAGGACTGTGCTGCTTTGTCCCAGCTTTAGTCTGTATGTTCCAGGTAGAGTGGGGACCAGGAGACGACTGGAAACCACCAGTGACCACACATGACAGAGTGTGAAGTGTCCTATGGTGCTGCAGCTAAAACTGCTGGAGTGAAATAAATCAATTTGATATCAATCTGACATTGACAAAGACAAAAACTAAGGGATTTTTATACTTAATTTTTATACATTTTAGTTAGTTTTGTAAGCTCATAATACAGTTTCAGTTAGTTGTCTTTTTTTTTCTTTTAATTAGAGTTTTTATTTATTTCAGTTAATGAAAATATTTTTTCAATTTTAGTTTTCGTCATTTCGTTCGTTTTCGTTAACGATAATAACCTTGCCCTGGACTACACCACTGATGAAAGATGATTTGTTTCTCGAGTTTTTTTGTTTGTTTGTTTGTTTTTTTTTACTCCACCCACTAATAATCATGGTGCCTGTATGTACAGTAAGTCCAGTTGGCTGTTTACAATACTGGAAAGCAAATGGTGTATCAGTACCAAAGCAGTTCTTCTCTATAAATAATATCAGCTAAACCCAGTGGTCCTTTTTTTATTTTAACAAAGGATGAAGTGGGCTAAATGCTTTCATCCTGAGAACTGAAGACTACCATGGCAGCAAAGCCTCATCAGTGACTTAGTGTAGAAATGCATTTGCATACCAACAAGCACTTAAAAAGGATCGTTCTGTAAATAACTTACAGGGGATGAAATGTGAGAAATGCATGTGGCCACAAAGCTTATTGTTTCAGCTAACAGGAATATCATAAGCTAACTGGTCAATTATTCATCATTTTATCTGGTACTCATTAGATTAAAAATGCAGTCTTCCTTAATAATTTAACCGGAGAGTGTGCTGTAGCGCTGCAGTCTTTGAATGGCGTGAGATGTGGCGAGGACTAACTTTATGCATTTGCGATTAACATATTCAAATCAGTCTGCAAACATTTCATAACCAAAGTGATTGCCTCGGGCAAACCTTTTGTCACCCCACACATCACATTTTTGATTAGGCCAATTAAAACTCAAGTGTTTTCAAACATGCTACTTCTCCTCTATCTACACCATCAGCCTCTGAATATGTGAGGCTTGTTTTTAGGGCTCATTTACACATTATGTTGATTTTTGTTTTCAACTGCTCATTTTTTTTTTTCCTGAAACTATATGTGGTCCACTAATTTAACTGTTTCTCTTGATGCATTGGAAGATAAAATGTGTTCAGCGAGGATATAAAGTTAATTGCATCTTCCGCAAGATAAGAAATATGTAAATTATATCGCATATGTGAAATACACTGTTGCCAATGACGTTGGAATAATGTTGTTTTCAGACAAATTCCTGTTTTTATTCCTATTTATACACACCAGTGATGACCTTTGACCTTTGACCTGGTGCAGTGATTACATACTGAGTGCCAGTTACACTTTATCGATCAAGAGGAAATCACATTGTCACAATCATTTCATGAGAAGAAGTAAAAATGTTTTATTCCAACTTTATGGACGACAGTGGATGAGCTGAGGAGAACAGTGAAGGTAATGACGGTTTTCTAGGTTAACTGTGTTTTGTGACATTGTTTTCTCTGGTGTTATTTTTGTAGAATTAAAAGAGGGGTTATTATATTCTGTGGTCTTCTGTTTATTCTCATTCTTTTTGTTCTAATTTGTCTTCTAATTCTTCTAATTATTTTTGTAATTCTTGTAATTTTTCTTCATCTTCTATCTCTTTCTTCTTCTCTTCTCTTTTTTTCTTCTAATTCATCTTCTAATTCTTCTATTGCTTTCTTCTTCTATCTCTTGATTGTTCTATCTTTTTCTTCTTGTTCTTCTATCCCTTTCTTCTTCTTCTTCTACCTCTCTTCTTTTTCTTTTTTCTTCTAATTCTACTTTTAATTCTATCTCTTCTTTTTCTTCTATCTCTTTCTTGTTCTCTGTTTCTTGTTCCTCTTCTTGCCCTTCTACCTCTTTCTTTTTCTTTTTTCTTCCAATTCATCTTCTTCTAATTCTTCTTTTTCTTCTCTCTTGTTCTCTTTCTTCTTGTTATTCTTCTATCCCTTTCTTCTTCTTCTTCTTCTTCTAATTCTTCTTCTAACTCTCTCTTCTTTTTCTTTTTTCATCTTCTAATTTGGCTTCTTCTAATTCCTCTTCTAATTCTTTTATCTCTTTGTTTTTATTTTTCTTTTAATTCGTCTTCTAATTCTTCTTCTGTCTTTCTTCTATTTCTTCCATCTCTTTCTTGTTCTTCTATCACTTTCTTCTTTTTCTTTTTTCTTCTAATTCTTCTAATTCTATCTCTTCTTTTTCTTCTCTTTCTTGTTCTCTGTTTCTTCTTGTTCTTCTATCCCTTCTTCTTCTTCTTCTTCTTCTTCTTCTTCTTGCTCTTTCTTCTTTTCTTTTTTCTTCCAATTCATCTTCTTCTAATTCTACCTCTTCTTTTTCTTCTATCGCTTTCTTGTTCTTCTATCTCTTTCTTCTTGTTATTCTTCTATCCCTTTCTTCTTCTTCTTCTAATTCTTCTATCTCTTTTTTCTTTTTCTTTTTTCATCTTCTAATTTGTCTTCTTCTAATTCCTCTTCTAATTCTTCTTCCATCTATTTCTTGTTCTTCTGTCTCTTTGTTTTTATTTTTGCTTTTTTCTTTTAATTCATCTTCTTCTACTTCTTTTGTCTGTCTTCTTTTTCTTCCATCTCTGTCTTATTCTTCTATCGCTTTCTTCTTCTTCTTCTTGCTCTTCTACCTCTTTCTTTTTCTTTTTTCTTCTAAATTCTGTCTCTTCTTTTTCTTCTATCTCTTTCTTCTTGTTATTCTTCTATCCCTTTCTTCTTCTTCTAATTCTTCTTCTTCTACTGTATCTCTTTCTTCTTTCTCTTTTTTCATCTTCTAATTTGTCTTCTTCTAATTCCTCTAATTCTTCTTCTATCTATTTCTTGTTCTTCTATCTCTTTGTTTTTTTTTCTTTTTTCTTTTAATTCATGTTCTTCTAATGTGTCTTCAATTTTTCTTCTTTTTCTTCCATCTCTTTCTTGTTCTTCTGTCACTTTCTTCCTCTTCTTCTTCTTCTTCTCATTCTTATAGTCATACTTCCTTACCTATATTACCATCGAATGCAAAGACTCTAGCTCATTTCTGGAGACTGTGGGAGGAAACTGGAGCATCTGGAGGAAACTGACATTATTTGTGTATCAAAACCATTTAAACACTAACTGACAGTGTAAGAGACAAATTAGCAGCAGTCAAAGCATTTAAAGGAGGAAAGTGAACAGGAGGTGCCCCATTAAATATTTGATTCTTGCTCTTGCAGGTTGTCACAGATTATACAAATAACAAGACCTGTGCTGTTCAACACCAAATTTAGTTGCATGAGCGTTGTTTTAAAAATAATGGTCACAATTGGCAGTGACAGCTGCATTGTGTAAGCGCGTCTAAGAATGTCTGGGAATTGACATAAGCAGCCTGTTAATAATAATAATAGACTGGAGATTTTTTCCTGCATTATACTACATCCTTTTGAACTTCAATCCAGTCATATCTCTAACAATGCTCAACTCTGGTGACAGAATGTAAATATTTCATTTCAAGAAGCCAGTTTCTCAAGAAGCAAAATACATCCTGCAGTGCTGCTGCTCAAAACACATTATTAATTTATGGATTTGAAACCCCACCAATGCTTTCACGATCTGATATTATACCTTTCTAAGTTGTGTGCATCCTAGAACATTTTATAAAGTCTCTGTCTGGATATTACTTTGCATGCTAGATCACCCTCCTCTACTTTCCAGTACAGGAAATGCACGCACACGAATTGAGAAAAGAAGACAGAAAATGTTGTACGATTTCTAGTTATACGTCTTCTGACACATAACTAATCATCAACCGTCAGCTTCTATTTTTCAGGTTGCATGCGTTTACCTTTACCACAGGACGTGAAGCAATTCCTGCCTCTGCCGTAGCCACATATATGAATAAATGCATAAAAAGATTCTTATTTTTCTCCGCTACTCTCCAACTGCTCATTCCCCCGATTTCTTGTGTTTCAGCAGATCTCATATATGACATGTGCTCCATTGCCTTTCAAACCTTTTATCCATTTTGGGGTCGTTTGTTTTATTGTCTTTGTGCTCCCTGTGTGCTCTGAAGGCCACTGTGAGAGCTTGTAAAGCATCTGGGCATGGTGCTACAATGTCATGGTCCATTTTCAGCTCTGCTCTAATGATGTTTCCCTCCATGTCTGCACATTTAGCGATGCCGACGACTGGTTCTGTGAATGCCCCCCGCTCTACACAGGCCGGCTGTGCCAGTTCACCGCCTGTGCACGTAACCCCTGCGGTCACGGAGCCACGTGCATCCCAAAGTCGCCGTTGGAGGCCGTTTGTCTTTGCCCCTATGGACGACAAGGTCTACTGTGTGATGAACGTAAGTGCTACAAAGAAGCTGATCAATGCAGCGCAGATTTAGCAGCTTTAATAGAAGACTGATCTGCAAACAGTTGGTGGATGAGAGCCTTTAGGGGTAAAACGAAAGCCTGGTTTTAAGTTAAAGGAATTAATGGAACTAAATTCTGCTGAAAAGGCAGAAGTGTCATCCTCCAGCAGTAGAATCTGATAATCAAGGCAAAACTCATGGCTGCTGTGCTGAATATTCCAAAAAATATATATCCTTTTACCTCATAACATCTAATTTCCCAGCATTTGTATTTTCAGTCATAAGAATCAAAGTAATATTTATTAAGAACTTTCTCACTCCATATGTAACTTTAGCAGATTGTGTACTCGATCGCTCATTATCAGTTACGCTGCCACTGTCTATCTGTGGTTGTAACAGAAGAATGTATAGCATTATACACTGCAAACAATCATTTCTCTTTTTTTGTATCACAGTACTTCACAGCTATGAAAAGTGGTTTGATCAAGGGTCATTAGATTTAGAATGGCTAACCAAGACTAATGATAATTTCTGAGCTGAGTAGATCAGTGTATAATAGCTGTGAAGAATTGTTATGACAAACCAGTGGTGTTAAATACTGGCACTGCAACAGAAAAGATAGATAGATAGATAGATAGATAGATAGATAGATAGATAGATAGATAGATAGATAGATAGATAGATAGATAGATAGATAGATAGATAGATAGATAGATAGATAGATAGATAGATAGATAGATAGATAGATAGATAGATAGATAGATAGATAGATAGATAGATAGATAGATAGATAGATACAGGGGTTGGATAAAATAATGGAAACACCTTAAAAAATCAACAAAATATAATTTAATATGGTGTAGGTCCGCCTTTTGCGGCAATTACAGCCTCAATTCTCCGAGGTATTGATTCATACAACTTGTGAATTGTTTCCAAAGGAATTTTAAACCATTCTTCAGTTAAAATACCCTCCAACTCTTTTAGAGACGATGGCGGTGGAAATCGACGTCTTACTTGAATCTCTAAAACTGACCATAAATGCTCAATAATGTTGAGGTCTGGGGACTGTGCTGGCCATACGAGATGCTCAACTTCATTAGAATGTTCCTCATGCCATTCTTTAACAATTCTAGTTGTATGGATTGGGGCATTATCATCTTGAGGTGAAGGTGTTTCCATTATTTTGTCCAACCCCTGTAGACAGACAGACAGACAGACAGACAGACAGACAGACAGACAGACAGACAGACAGACAGACAGACAGACAGACAGACAGACAGACAGACAGACAGACAGACAGACAGACAGACAGACAGACAGATAGATAGATAGATAGATAGATAGATAGATAGATAGATAGATAGATAGATAGATAGATAGATAGATAGATAGATAGATAGATAGATAGATAGATAGATAGATAGATAGATAGATAGATAGATAGATACCGCTACCAATTATGAGCCCCATGAAAGCCTAATCGTTGTGGACCCTACAGAAATTGACTATCTTCTCGGTCTGTCGGACTGGGGGGGGGGTTGTTTGTACGTTTGGGTGCAGTCCATAAACAACGTCACTTATGATACAGTGAAAACGAAAGTTAACATGCTTTCAACGTTCACCCCCCAACTTCTACACCTCTCTTATACAGCGGACATTACGCGAAATTTTCACAAGTTCTACATCCACTGGGCCCCCTCCGCTGCTCCACTCCATCCCCCTTGTCGTCAACCCAGTGTGTATGTGTGTGTGTGTGTGTGTGTGTGTGTGTGTGTATATATATATATATATATATATATATATATATATATACAGGGTGGGGAAGCAAAATTTACAATATTTTGAGGCAGGGATTGAAAGACAGTGTATGACCAATTAGTTTATTGAAAGTCATGAGAATTTATTTGCCACAAGAAAATGTACATAGTAGAAAATGTTTTTATTCTATGTGTCCTCCTTCTTTCTCAATAACTGCCTTCACACGCTTCCTGAAACTTGCACAAGTGTTCCTCAAATATTCGGGTGACAACTTCTCCCATTCTTCTTTAATAGTATCTTTCAGACTTTCTCCTAATAGTTTTGCTCATAGTCATTCTCTTCTTTACATTATAAACAGTCTTTATGGACACTCCGACTATTTTTGAAATCTCCTTTGGTGTGACGAGTGCTTTCAGCAAATCACACACTCTTTGACATTTGCTTTCCTGATTACTCATATGGGCAAAAGTTTCTGAAAAGGTATGGATAATAGTGTTAGGTATGATTATGACATCAATATATGTTTGGTTTCAAAACAATTGCCGTAGTGCCTGCTGAGAAAAAACAACTAAATGTACATTGTAAATTTTGCTTCCCCACCCAGTACATATATATATATATATATATATATATATATATATATATATATATATATATATATATATATATATATATATATATATATATACACACACACACACTACATACAAAAAGTTAAAGAATATTTCATTTTTGTTTTGTCATTTTTTTGTCATTTTTGCCATTTGTAAATAAAACTATGTCTGGTCATTAAAAAATGTGTTTCAATTCAGTTCACACACAAAAAAGTAAAAAGCGCTGTACAAGAATCCCAACTGAAAAAACAATAGCCTTAAAATTAAAAATATGTTTAACTTTTTGTTTGTAGTATATGTACTTTCCAACTGAGCTAACTCATTAGAAGTGCAGATGCACTGGCACCTTGATCTGTATTTCACTTTGAAGCAAACACTGCATATTTTTATTCACAATTCACAAAAGCACATCACAGAAAACTAAAATGTATTATAGCACAATTATCCACAAAAACCCAGGAATTCTAGAAAAAAAAAAACAATGTCTACTTTAACCTGCAGTGATTCCAGAGATTTCCAGTGGTGTGTTATGTTATTCCAAACAGTTCCATAAGAAGGAGGCTTCACAGGTTGTGAGTCTCAGAAACAAAAGGTTTTGCTTGACAAAACTGACTGTGGGACCAGCAGGAGGCTTGGCATATAAGTTGTCCAGCCATGTTGCAGCCCCTGACAGAGTCTCAGCACCCACTTGCCAAACAGAATAATCTAACCTTCCAGTGTCACACTAAGTATATGGCATTTTTATTTTAATCCTGATAAGATCAAATAAGATCAGAGTCAAAACTGATCACCAACGTGTCCTCTTTACTTCAGACTTGCTGTACTCATGCTTCGGTGGCCTCCTAGCAGAATATTAGTATGGTAGCTTGTTTTCTGTCTCTTTGAAAAGTAGCCCAAATTGTTTGGCTACCAGTGTGGGTTTTTTTTTTTTTTTCTAAATTAAATATTTTCAGTCCTTGGTTCCCATGTGCACTTTTATAGATAAGGTTGGTCTGTGAACAAGCAGGAAATGGAGGAAAGGGAAGTGGTATTGATGCTGGAATGGAATGGAGTCGAGTTCATGAAACATTAATGAATATTCACGATGACTTCACTCAGAATTATTAATGGCCTACACAAGTTGCTGTAGTTTCTGTTAAAGATTCACATTTGGACTTTATAGACAACGATTACTGGATCACTTCACCTCATGTGAAATAAATAAACAGCGCTATTATTACAGTACAGAGGTGACCTGTATCCAACTTTTCCTATGGATTATTAACAATAGATTTCCTTTCAAGTTCTAATGGTAGTGGCAGTGTTGAGCATTTTAATATCAGATGTGACATGTAACACTGACACTGATTAAGCCGAGTCTCTGCATAACAGCAAAGTATTTAATTATTTATGCAATTTGTTTTGTAACATTAAAATGCAGAAAATACTTGTATGTTACTCCATTTCAAGTGCTTGTTTAGTAGTTGCGCGCTTACTTTGCATCAGCGTTTCAGTTTATTTTCAATTCAGTGAAGTTTGTGTAAACCCAGCATTACTCTGAGATTGTAGCTACTATATAAGCATAATGTATACAGTATCTGTAGCTCAACAGGAGAGTTGTTTTCCCATCTGGTGTGTGGCAGTGAAGACGCATCCCATATATACACACAGCTTTTGTCAGAATGTATTTCACATTTGGGTGCAGCTTGTCATTCTCCTTTTCTTCTGCCGCTCCTGTTCATTTGCGTCTTATTACACAAATACCTAACATGCTGTGAACATTATGTTACATTACTTGACGGTTATAAAGCACAGATGGATGCGTTGTGTATATTTTAGTGAAGCGTACATACATGATTGCCTTAATTGAGTTACTGGATATCTAATATACCATGTACTAATACGTTACTGTTTAGTTAAATATTAGAACTTAATAAACCGTCCAGACAGTATTACATACACTTCTCATGCCACATGGCTTCATGAGTAAGAGTGAATAATAGTGAAAGAAAGAGTGAATGAGTAACAGGAACCATTAAAATTAATTAAGTCACTGCTACAATCCTCTCACCTCCCACATGAAGTGGGTTTTTATGGACCTTTGTGATGCCGAATGCATCCTGTTTAGTACACCCAAAGGAACCCGAGAGTAAAGTCAACCTTTCCACAGACTCGCCGCTACAGTAAGAGATAAAATCTGCTTGAAGGATTCATTTAGAATAGCAAGTTCAATTTTCAGTGCCAGTGTTTTAATTAGTCTCGTCTGTTTTATTGCAAAAATTACAGACAATAAACGCAAAATCAATGTCACGTGAAATCTAATCTTTGAAATTACAATAAAAGAGTGTGTATGTTGGGGGGAGGGGTTGTTGGGACTGTGTCAGAAGGGTACTGATTCAGTTCCATTTTGTTTCTATATAGTCACAACATATTATATTAATGCAGACAGCTGACAGCCTGACTGTTACGGTTTAGTGGAATTCAGTAGAACAACATTATGCTGCATCTTTGACAGTCTTGACATAATTTGAATACAAGTCCCACTTGGAAGGCAACTGGGATTTACTGATATTATATTTATATAGTTTTAAAAAAGCTATATTCATCCGCTCCTTGTACTTAAACACAAATAACAGACGTAGAACAAAGCAGATGCTCAAAATAGGTTTATAATTCAGTTAGTTTTTATTAGAAATTTGAATAAATGGAAATACTTTTAAGATTGCAGCACAATGCACTGCCTACAGGTTGTGTAGTTAAGATAGTATTATAGTAATAATATTAGGTCACATTCCTGCTTCTTACCATTGCAAATTTGGTATTATCAGTTTACATAAATGAATATTAGTTAACATACGATATGCTCAAGGATAATCACACTATAAATTCACTTAAATATATTTTTAAAAAAAGCATCTTGATCCAGTTAAGGCTTCAAAATCTACTTGCTCTGATAGTGAAGCTATTCAAACAAACAATAGGCAAATACTTTCCTACCACTCTAGATGATAACAGAAGCATTTCTGGCATTGTTAATAATTTAGCAGCCAAACAGAGCTGAGGGCAGTCACAGAGGGAAGCTCTGAACCCCTTTTAGCCATCGCCTGTGGCTGCAGAAGAATATGCAAGGTTTCCAGTGAAGAAGAGCAGTTTTATGTTTAGTCCTCACTGCTGTGTAAAAACACGGTAGCGTGTAATTTTAAATGAGCATGGGGAAATTTACATTACATCCCTAGTGTAAAATCAAGTAGATGGGTATGCTAAGACGGAATACAAGAGAGAGCATTATTGAATCAACCATGCGTTCTGCATAAGTAAACTTGAGATTGTAATTGAATATCACTGGGATTATTGTGCTACCCTTGTGAACGTTGGGTATGAAGCAATGCTTGCTTGCCAAAATCCCTCCTAAACAGCTTCTAATGAAAATAGAATGGGACTGAAGAGGTGATGGTATTTGAAAACAGGTCATCATCTAATAGCATTCAGAAAAGAAAATATTGTACAAAGCTGTGGTATGTAGTGTGTGACCATAGTGCCATCTATTGGTGAGAGGCGAGGATGGACAAGACCAGTTCAGCATGACCACATATCAGTTTTAATATTTACTGAAATAAAAAAAGCAATTGTATAAAAATGAAAAAATTCAACTGTTTTTTTTTTTGTTTTGTTTTTTGCAGCTATCAATATAACTCGTGCCAGGTTCAGTGGAAGTGATGAGTTTGGTTACACCTCCTTTGTGGCTTATTCTTCCATCCCAAGCCTCAGTTTCTTCTATGAGTTCAAGCTGAAGTTCACGCTCACCAATAATTCATCTGCTGTGAAAGACAACCTGATCCTGTTTGCTGGACATAAAGGACAAGGTGAGCTCAGTGCAGAATCTCACCAAGCAATCTAAAATAATTCACTCAAGTGAAAAGAGGAGTGTAAGTATATCTCCCTGTGGATGCAGTGTAGTTGTCAAACTTCATAAGAATCTTAAAGAAATGCTTTTGCCATTTGGAAAGGTTTCCCCTGCTGTGTATGCTAATGTGCTATCAAATACATTTCCTCTGAGCTCTGAGATCCTCTAATCAAAAGGACACCCTGATGATTTGTTTTCTTGGCAGATTTTAAAGCATGATGAATCTTTCTGCAGTCCAGCAATTTATTGATTTCAAGATAAGCTGCTCTTTTTTCTGACTTTTAAAAACTTAGAAATCCTAATGCAGTGCTAGGGTAATGCAAACATGCGATTCAAGGCTCTGAAAAGGAATCATGTTAATTGCATTAAACAGACTTTGAAACATAGGTGCACTATCTTGCTGTCAGCCACCATCATGTTCGATTAGGATCTCATTTCTGTGGGGTTAGGGTTAGTATCAGGTAACCACCGTGTCATTGTCTGGAGCGTATTTCATCAAAAGATAAAAAACTTTTTTAAAAAAACAGAAGCTCTTATGGATCTTCTGCACTTTCTTTCTCTTGAGAATACAATTCATCATTGTGGAGGAAAAACAAATCAAGAGAAATATGAATAATGAAATACTTGTCAGGAAAGTGTACGACACTGCTGAAAATAGTGCAAATTCAAAGGCAACATATAGAGATAGATGTGAAGAATTTGCTCAATAATTGATTTAATGAACTGTCATTTTTGATCAGCAGCAACAAGAAATACAGCATAGTTCACTCTTTGATAGCACGGTTTAATGTACATGAAATAAAACAACTACAAAGACATATATGTTATAAAATATGAACGTTTCGCCAAGTAAAATGTGTAATTTATAATGTTAGTAGTGTTTTACTTGGTGTGTGTGTGTGTGTGTGTGTGTGTACATGTACTGCTCTGCACTCATGGGAAACTTGATTTTTTTTTTTTTTCCAGGGGATGATGGTGATGATTTCCTAGTTCTGGGAATACGAAATGGAAGAGTCCTGCATAGATTCAACCTCGGATCAGGTGTAGGAACCTTAATCAGTGATCGAATGAACCAGCAGATCAGCATCCACATGGTTACATTCGGCAGGTCAAAGAAGACGGGGTGGCTGAAGGTGAGTTGATTATGACATAGTTTAGATCCACTTCAACTTACAGGAGGCACATAATCTTTCTGCAGCTCTCTCCCCTCAGGTCAACTCAAGAAACTAAGTATAGATATAGATTAATCTGTATAGAAACTAGTATTTGGGTGCTTCTGTGAAAGTGGGTTCCTGGCACTTTACCAGTTTTTTAAACCTAATAATAAAAGAGAAATTTAGACATATTTCCCCCCAGGATGTACCTAATGATGACCTCAGATAAATGCAAAATATTTATACTCTTGCTCTGAGCCATCCCAAAATTAATGAATTTTTAATAAAATATTTGGGCCAAAAATAGGATCAAAATTGGGACATGAAAAACTACCGAGGTGTCAGTGTATTTGATCTTCAAAACATGGCTTGAAATGGTCTTATATACCGCTGTAAATAAAGACACTGTGTTAAATTTGTTGATCCTAGTGGTTTTTCTAATCCGGACATGCAGGTTTTTCGTGAATCAGCAGTCTCATTCCAGGTTTCATGTGTAACCCATCGCGTCCACTTACGTTACATGCAGAACCTGCCCATTTAAACACATATAAATTGTGACTGATTCTGCAACAGCGGTCATTTTTGTGAAACACTCTGCCTTGCATAATTAGTTTGATTCCCAAAATGTGCCAGTGAGAGAATAAAAAGATATTCGAAAAAATAGTTGTAATTTTCGTGTCCTTTTTACCATGTTACATGCGGATTTTTGGATAAAAATAATATAAAAATGGGTTTTATCTGAAAAATACTTTCTCTTTTATCTCAGTTAATATTTATTTTTAAAATAGACCCAAAGTGCTTCCAAACTTGCTTCATAACATTAGCCTACATCTTGTTTAAATTGTTAGCCCCTCTGTCCTGTTTTTAGGGACCGGTTTCATAGAAGCACCCATTAACAGGTGTCTGTTACGTATCAAACTTACCTGTCTTTTAACCCCTAAGTGCAGCCAAGAGCTAATACAGGGTACATTTTCTACATCCTCAAAACAGAGAATAGAGGAATACATGCAGAAATCTGAATTCATTTCTCACTTTAATAAGAAAAGGTAATTATATTTTCATTTGCAGTGATATTAAAAATGCGCTGTACTGCTATGTTGCTCTGATAAGGTTTCATTACTGTAGCTAAAATATCTTAGAACCCTTTAATACCACGTTATTCGTAACACTTCTTAATAATATATCGGTCGTGTTCTCTGTTAACAGGCACTTATTAGAAGCAAAGAGACCTACATGCTGTACACATGTAAAGCAAACTGATAGGTGAATTATAGAATGTAACCCTGATGTCAGTGACACGGGATGGTAAACTAAATGGTGAGGAAAATTAGATTTCTTTATAGCTTAACATCACGGTCTAATAGTCACGTAGAACAGGATGTTCACATCATCTAAGTGTGGATTAAACATCTACAGGAACAGTGAGATATTATCATGTTAGCAAGACCCCATTCTGTAGGAAATCGATGTCATGAAATGAAATGAGGCTTTTCAAAAGGCAGAGATACTGCACTATAATAGAACTATAGTATTTGGTTGTCTAAAGTGGATGCAGACTGACCTCAGGGTCGTTGCAGATATTAAATAAACTGTACTCCCACACTGACACCTGCAGATTAAATACTGCATGAGTATTGACATTTTATGATATCTTTCTCAGGTTGATGGACAACGCAACAGGACGGGATCATCTCCAGGACCCCTAGTGGGCCTCAATGTGTTCAATCAGCTCTTTGTAGGTGGATATAATGAGTACACCCCTGAACTACTGCCACTTGGCGCCAAGTTCCGGCATGGCTTTCAAGGTAAGACTGCTACAGCTTCATTACAGCCCAACACCGCTTTTCTGTAGGAGCAGCGCTGGAGTTTGGAGTTTCTCCCAGGATCTTTGTCTCTTTGTAAGCAGAGGCGAGGTGTGTAATGAAAAATGTCAGAATGGGCCTGGACTGTGGATGAAGCCAGAACAGAGCTTCGAGGTTGATTATATCTGCGCCCTTAATCACTTCACCCTCTGTACAGTTGTGCGTTGTGTGTAAATCCATTCCATTGCTGATAAGTCACTGGAACACGGGTACCATACAAATAATCTTTGCCATCATCAACATCATTTATGCTTTCTCTCAGGTGACCCCATGTTGCAATGCATTCTGGAGAGCATTCATTGTGCCTGCTAATGTGCTGGGCTGTGGTGCAAAATTGCCGTAACTGTAATGATGACAACAGTTATGAATATCATCATAACCATATTCAGTGCTCCTTCCACTACAGCAATAATGCTTGTTATTATACAATGTCATGGCAGATCCATTTGAGGTGAATAAGAGCTTTTCATGTTAAGGACTACAGCGCTTTTGCTTGTTTGCCGTGATAAAATACATTTTTCATCCTACCAGAAAAAGCTTCAAAAATCAAATCAGCCACAGTAAAGCGTCCTTTTGCCCATGCTGTATCTGACTGCCATATAGTCCCTGTTGGTAAGCACTACCTGAGCCAGGCGACAGTGGTGGAACCATAACCTTTCTGCTTGGGATGTAATGAGAACTCATGAGCGTCTAATCAGATCTGTGTGACCTTCCTCTAGCCCTAATCATGATGGCTGGCAGTGAACACACTGATAATGCACTTCACTCCCAGTTATCAACAGATCCACACTCCCCTGTGGAAAGGTGGCAGAGCAGGTACTGTGGCTCCGGAAAAAAAAGTCACTTACTCAATTGAAGCTGTTGATCAAATAAATAAATAAGGAAGGAGCATGTTGTGTTAGCTGAACTTCTCTATTAAAAACACAGATTTTACCGCTTTGATATAGATTTGACTTTTCAAAAGATCTTGAAGGTCATTTTCTTTGTTCCCTCTGTGATTTGTTGTATTTTTTATATTTACTGTCAGAAGTCAGAAGAAAATATCTGTATAAACCAGTTTGACACCGTTTGTGCACCTTCTACCTGGGTCCTTCTATGAAACTGGGTACATTTTGGTACTTGCCAGCTTTTTAGACCCAATAGCAAAAGAGAAATTTAGGCATATTTTCCCCCCGGAATTTACCCAATGATGACCTCAGATAAATACAAAAAAATTATACTCTTGCTCTGAGCCATCCCAAAATTAATGAATTTTTCATAAAATATTGGGGCCAGAATAGGGACATGAAAAGCTACCTAGGTGTCAGTGCCTTTGATCTAGAAAACATGGCTGTAAATGGTCTTATATAGACTATAAGTAAAGACACTGTGTGAAATTTGATGATCCTAGTGGTTTTTCTAATCCAGACATGTAGGTTTTTCATGAATTGACAGTCTCATTCCAGGTTTTGTATGTAACCCATCGTGTCCACTTGAGTTACATGCAGAGCCTGCCTATTTATACACATATAAATCACAAATGATTTTACCTGGGTCCTTCTATGAAACTGGGTACATTTTGGTACTTGCCAGCTTTTTAGACCCAATAACAAAAGAGAAATATATACATATTTCCCCTCCAGAATTTACCTAATGATGACCTCAGATAAATGCAAAAAAATTATACTCTTGCTCTGAGCCGTCCCAAAATTAATGAATTTTCAGTCCAATATTGGGGCCAAAAATAGGACTAAAATTGGGATAGGAAAAGCTATAGGTGTCAGTGCATTTGCTCTTCAAAACATGGCTGTAAATGGTCTTACATAGACTATAAATAAAGACATTGTGTTAAATTTGATGATCCTAGTGGTTTTTCTAATCCACATATGCAGGTTGTTTATGAATCAGCAGTCTCATTCCAGGTTTTGTATGTAACCCATCATGTCCACTTGTGTTACATGCAGAACATGCCCATTTAAACAGAAATAAATTGCGAATGATTTTGCAACAGCGGTCATTTTTGTTAAACACTCTGCCTTGCAGTAGCTCAATTGAGTAGCTCAATTCCGAAAATGTACCTGTGAGAGAATAAAAACATATTTGGAAAAATAGTAACACGTAATTTTTGTGTCCTTATTTCCATGTTACATGCGGATTTTTGTATAAAAATAATACAAAAATGTGTTTTATCTGAAAGATAGTCTCTCTTTTATCTCACTACGTACTTATTTTTAAAACAGACCCAAAGTGCTTCCAAACTTGCTTCATAACATTAGTCTACATCTGGTTTGAATTTTTAGCCCCTGTGGTACCAGTTTCATAGAAGCACCCACCTTCCATTTACTTTTCCGACATGTGTAATTGCAAGACTTATCTTCACAGACTTCTTGATTTTGAAACAACAGTTAGTGTCTGCTGCTAAAACAAAGATACCAAACCGTTATAATCGTCCTTATGAATCTGCATCGCTTGTCGACCATCTATGTTTGCAGTACCGCAGCCATCACTTGAGTCTGCCAAGTAGACAGCATCATGTCATGAATATTCATGAATGAGCATGACATTTCCCCTGCATCCTGTTTATGCCAATGACTAATGCAGCAGAGAGAAGAGAGTGTGCATGTGCAGATGACTCCGAGGCTTGTGTTCAGGCCTTATATTTATAGAAGGCCGTGTGCTCTGCAGGTACAGGCCAAAGCAAATATTATCTTGAAAAAAACAGAATTATGAAAGCAAAAAGCAAATATGATGAAGGAGATGCATGATGGGGAGAAAAAAATGTGGATTTAGAAACCTGGACATGCTGATAGTGAACTGTAGGGCAGAGAGTTTTAATATTTTCAAGGATTATAATCTAATAAAGACGTGCAGATTTATGTTATGAAAACCTTTGATGCAACTGGGTGAAATAAATAATCATAAAAATAAATTCAAACACGAATAGAAAAAGTGATGTCAAGTTTTTTTTAACCTATTTGACGAAGAAATACGAGATCTTAAACGCATAGAACGAAAGCAAAGAACGTTTCCTCTGATAATCCCATATCGGTGTAATGAAACATCCCTTTGACACGCTGTTTAGTCTTATTTTTGTTTCTTTTTCAAAGGGTGTATTTTTGATGTGCAGTTTCGTACAAGAAGAGACGGAAAGTTCCAAGTGCTGGGACACCCTGCGGGACATCCAGCCTTTGGGCGAAGTGTCGGCCAGTGCGGAGTCACTCCCTGCATTCATGTTCACTGCAAGAACGGAGGGACGTGTGTGGACTCTGGTTCATCTGTGTAGTAAGTGTTGTGGTAACACTTTATAATAAGTGCACACTATGAAGCATTAGTTAAGCATTAACAAATACTGAATTCATCATTTATAAAGCATATTTCTGACTTGAATAATCATTAATATATGGTTTATAAATGCAGTTATGAATGTTTTACTCATTAATAAGCGCATTAGTTAAGCATTAATAAATACTGAATTCATCATTTATAAAGCATATTTCTGACACGAATACTCATTAATATATGGTTTATAAACACAGTTATAAATGTTTTACTCATCATTAATAAACACATTAGTTAAGCATTAATAAATACTGAATTCATCATTTATAAAGCATATTTCTGACACGAATACTCATTAATATATGGTTTATAAACAGTTATAAATGTTTTACTCATCATTAATAAACACATTAGTTAAGCATTAATAAATACTGAATTCATCATTTATAAAGCATATTTCTGACATGAATACTCATTAATATATAGTTTATAAACACAGTTATAAATATTTTACTCATTAATGAGCACATTAGTTAAGCATTAATAAATACTGAATTCATCATTTATAAAGCATATTTCTGACATGAATACTCATTAATATATGGTTTATAAACACAGTTATAATAGTTTTACACATCATTAATAAGCACATTAGTTAAGCATTAATAAATACTGTATTCATCATTTATAAAGCATATTTCTGACATGGATACTCATTAATATATGTTTTATAAACACAGTTATAAATTTTTTACCCATCATTAATAAGCATATTAGTTAAGCATTAATAAATGCTGAATTCATCATTTATAAAGCATATTTCTGACATGAATACTCAATAATATGTGGTTTATCAGCACAGTTATAAGGGTTTTACTCATCATTCATCAGCTCATCTACAATGTGCTTAATGACTGTATTTTCATTCTTTATAAATTATGGTTTCAGCATTTAAAAATTTAGTATTGGAGCACTTACAAACCAGTTATGATGTGCATTTATGTTCGCACATACACTATTCAGACATGTACTAATGGTGAGTGAATATGTCAGTGTGTATTTTATACTAACTCACACATTTATTTTCCAATAGATGTCTTATAAACAGTTATTAACACAGGAATTCATTATTTCAGGTAGTTATAAAGCACTTACTACTTATTAATTAAGTCTATGGTGTGAGCTCATCTAAAGTGTGCACTATCTTTGCCATATAAAGCATTTACAAATGAGATTTAAAGGTTGGAAATGCCTAAAGACTCACAAAAGTCTCAGTTATTCTAACAAAGGAAAGACACAGCCTATGGGATTATCAAACAAACTGCATGATTGAATGATTATGATTATGAATGATTAGTAAAACCATTATAACTGTGCTTATAAACCATATACTAATGAGTATTTATGTCAGACAAATCCTTTATAAACGATGAATTCAGTATTTGTTGACGCTTAACTAATGCTTCATAGTGTGTACTTATTATAAAGTGTTCCGTGTTTTCACTTAGAACAACTCTATCCCTAACCCTGAACAATGTTTGGATTCATTCTCTGCTTATTTAATTTCGTGGTATAATGATTCCACTCATGAATAACACATGTAAGCTTTATTGGTGACTTTAATACAATTCTGCAACATAAAAGTGCGGTGGAAATTCCCATATGTATTGTGACTAAAGATGAAGAACCTACAGAAAATCGGTTACACAGTGCATAATGAAGGGAAATGACACTGTTTACAAGCTTTTCAAGCTTCTGAGTGTGTCCGCCTGCAGTTGCCAGTGCCCATTTGGATGGAAGGGAGCGCTCTGTTCTGAGACCGTGTCTGTGTGTGATGTCGAACACACTCCCCCTCCCCTCTGCGCCCACGGCTCCACCTGCATCCCTCTACCAAATGGATATACCTGCCACTGCCCCCTGGGGACGGCGGGACTCTACTGCGAGAGAGGTCACATCACTGAACCCTAACTGTATATTTACTCTATGCTTTTTATTCATTCAAGAATCATCTCCCTTTTCTATTATTTAACTGCATATATTGTCTCCTCTGCTCAGCTGTGACCATCAGTGATCCATTCTTCAGCGGGAATCAGTCCTCGTGGATGTCGTTTCCCCCCGTAAACATTCGACACAGGACTGTTTTACAGCTGCAGTTCCAGCCTCTTGCACCTGATGGCATCCTCATTTACACGGCCCAGCATCTGAGCGCCAGAGCTGGTAGGATATCCAGCTATGTACCCCATGTGGGAATACTGGGTTACTCTGTGTGTCATCATATAACAGATACTTTTCACACATATAATAGATCTGGGGAATTAAACTCGTTTTAGTTCAGGGCCCACAGCCAGTCCAATTTGATCTCAAGTGGACCAGACCAGTAAAGTAACAGCCTAATAACCTATAAATAATGACAATTCCAAATATTTGTCTTTGTTTTTGTGCAAAAAAGTCAAATTATATTATGAACATGTTTGTTATTACAGACTTAATGTTTCAGTCATATGTTTCTGTCTGTCTTTTCTGCACTTTGTTTTTTTTTTCTATTTTGCTGCTGTTTACATGGAAATATTCCCATGGTAGGATCAATGAAGTCCTATCTTATCTTATCTAACTTATCTTATCTTATCTTATCTTATCCAGTTTTAACTCATCTTATCTCATTTTATCTTATTTTATCTCATCTTGTCTTATATTATTTTATCTTATCTAGTTTTATCTTATCATATCTTTTCTTATCTTATCCTATTTTATCTCATCTCATTTTATCTCATCTTATCTCATCGTGTCTTATATTATTTTATCTTATCTCATTTTATCTCATCATATCTTATCTTATCTCATCTTGTCTTATGTTACTTTATCTTATCCTTTCTTATATTATTTTATCTTATCTTGTCTTATATTACTGTATCTTATCTTGTCTTATCTCATCTTGTTTTATCTTGTCTTATCTTATCTCATCTTATCTCATTTTATCTCATCTTATCTCATCTCGTCTTATCTCATTTTATCTCATCTTATCTTGTCTTATCTTGTCTTATCTCATTTTATCTCATCTTATCTTATCTTATCTTGTCTTATCTGAAATTTCTTAAAAACAATCATAGGCCTCAGCTCATCATTTGCACATGTGCATTCCAACTCACAGATCATGGATCTACAAATGCACAATATATTTAGTAACAGACAAAACACTGATAAAATTACTCTTATTTTTCTCCATAAATTTTCGGTTGTTCATACGTTATTAGCATTTTTGGAGAACATATAGTCTGTAAATATTAACATTTTTGGAATGAACTTTGACTTTTGCAATTTTTCCACACTAAAACAAAGAGGAAAAAAAATTTGAGTCGTCATTATTTATGGGTTTTTACTTGTACTTTACTGGTCCGACCCACTGGAGATCAACTTGGACCTGAACACCTTGGACTGTTAATATCTTCAGGGTAGTTTATGCACCGATGTGGGCCCTGTTATAGACCTTTACACAGTAGGACATAATCACTCAGCATAGAAACTTTCTCTAAAACCACCACTCCATCATTGTTTCCACGTACTAATGTATTTTTTCGTTCCTTTATATAAATCTTTTCAGACCTATAGCATCTACTGAGTGTCATAGCAACAGAGAGACACATAGCTCATATAGTCTATACTTTGACCTGTGGGGGAGCTCACTTTCCCAACATTTCTAACACACTTTACTTAGCTTGGATTTCTCATTATTTTGTGGGATATAATATGAATACTAAGAATAAAACAGCAGAAAAGTAGATTCTGCTGCTTTTAGAGCCACAGAAGTGAGAGGGCGGCAGACAGATATCAATCAATCAATCAATCATTCAATTTATTTATTATAAAATTATTACAAACAGTTATTAACCCTTTCATGCATATTGGTCACTACAGTGCACAGTTATTCCACAGCTGTTCTCTTGTATATTCATGAATTTTGTTGTTTTAGTTCCATATCAGCCAACACAGTGGACGCTTATGCATCATCCCATAATAATACACTGATATTCATACCATTACTGTAACTTTGCTGTTCTTGACAAACCTGATCTGCAGTGACATGTTTGAGTGTAAATCAATTGCTAATGAAAAATTGGGAATATGATAAAATGTGAGAAAACATCAGATTAGCTGTATTAAAAATGTTTTTATTTGATAGTTTTCACACAGTATATCCTTTTCTGATATTGCATTCTTTGCTTCAAAAATTAAACACACGGTGTCCAGCGGAGTGGACATTTTTGGAACTCCGTGGAAAATTATGAAGGTAGATTTGTTGTTTGTTAACCAAAAAAAAAAAAAAAAATTTCACTTCAAGAAAAAAAACCCTACTCAGTCGAAGAAAAAAGTGTTCAAATGCAATTTTTTGGATCTTAAATATTTTTTGCATTTGTCTTATTTTGTTACTTTTAATTATATTTCTGATTATTTTATTGAATATTTTACCAGTTAAATTACCCCAAATTGCTTTATTTGACTTTGTTCACTTCACTCAGAAAAAACAAAAACATTTTCAATCAAAGAAAAAAAGTGTTCAAATGCAAATTTTTGGATCTTACATTTTTTTTTTGCATTCAAACACTTTTTTTCTTGGATTGAAAAGTGTTTTTTTTTTTATGCAATTTTTTTTTTTTTATTGAATGTTTTTTTATGGTTAGAGATAAAGAAACAAATCTACCTTCATAAAAAATAGGATCAATAAAAAAATTCAGTCGCATTGTTTTTCCATGCCTAAAGAGGAATAAAAACACTCAGGAAAAAAATCTCAACAGAGGTTCTCATAATTCATGCATGAAAGGGTTAAAATCAGCAATGGATCAACAAAATACACTTTGTAATAGGACACCCCAAAAGCAGTCCTCAGCTTATAAATGGGGCTCTTAAACAATATAAGTATCAAGTATGCTTGAATTTATAGTATTAATTTATAGTTTTTTACAAGAATGAAAAGTAGATCAATCCTAAGTGTTATTATATTTGACCAGGAAAATGAAAAATGCCTTTTTTGTATTACTCTGTTTCACTCGTTAAAGTTATTTTTCTGAAAACTTGGTTAGAAATTCCTCTTTATATCATAGACTTAGACTTAAACATACTTTATTTATCATTAAGATTTGCATCAAAATGAAATTACGATGCAATGGCTCAGTACGCAACAATCGTGTATAAAACAAACACCAATAATAGCCTGATTCATAATGAAGAGAAAAGAAAAATATAAATGACACTGGCAAAAACAGCATTTTTTTTTTTTTTTTACAATACAGTTCTTTTTAAGGAATCCCAGCGCTCCTTTATGACTCCTCTGCACATTGATCACCTTATAATGGAGATGAAAATATTATACTCAGTACATTTCCAATCCAACTTCATTTGTAAAGCACTTTAAAACAACCACAGTGGACCAAAGCGCTGTACAGAAAAAAAAATAAAACCAAGATAACAGATAGACAGATAGATAGATAGATAGATAGATAGATAGATAGATAGATAGATAGATAGATAGATAGATAGATAGATAGATAGATAGATGAAAGGGTTAATCTCTTCTTGTATTTTACTATCTATCTATCCATCTATCTATCTATCTATCCATCCATCCATCGGCGGTGTCTATCTATCTATCTATCTATCTATCTATCTATCTATCTATCTATCTATCTATCTATCTATCTATCTATCTATCTATCTATCCATCCATCCATCCATCCATCCATCCATCCATCCATCCATCCATCCATCCATCCATCCATCCATCCATCCATCCATCCATCTATCTATCTTAGAATAAATGATGATAAATCACTTACAAAAAGTTAAAAATGGAGGGAAAAAAAACATGTTGGAATTGCTACAAAAGTACCACTAGGTTTTTATGAGTTAACACAAAGTGTTACTCCATTCCTCTTTGATTTTCTTTCTACAGGAGACTTCTTGTGTCTCTCCTTGACATCGGGTTTTGTCCAGCTGAGATACAATCTGGGAGATGGCACCCACATCCTGCAGTCTGTTGAGCGGGTGGACTGGAGCGGCAGGACCTGGCACACGGTGAAGGCAGGAAGAATGGGTCACAGAGGCTTCCTCAGTCTGGATGACAATGACATCAGAGACAACGTGACCGAAGGGATGACCACCCTTAACGTGGCTTCGGACATCTTCATCGGGGGTGTGTCCACTCTCAGCTCAGTGTCCACAGATGCAACCGAAGGCGAGCTGGTGGGCTTCACCGGTGGGATAAGAGAACTTGTCATCAATGGCCAAGAGTTTGACTTAACAGAGAAAGGAGCAGTGAGTGGAGCCAATGTAGGGGACTGGGATGGAACCGCCTGTGGGTATAAGGTGTGCCAAAACCAAGGCCGCTGCAGGGCAACGGGCACCGCCTCATTCATATGTTTATGCCCTCCATCATGGACTGGCCCTGTATGTAACCAGTCTGTTAGCTGTGTAAACAACAGTTGCAAACATGGCTCCTTGTGTGCGCCAAATAATGCGACCTCATATCGCTGCGTCTGCCCTTTAGGATGGGGAGGGATGGACTGTGGCCGGGAAATATCCACACACACTCTCAAATTTGTGGGACGATCATATGTTAAACACTCGGACTCGAGATTCAACACAAGAAATTTAAAATACACTCATGTTTCTTTTAGTTTCCTTCCCAGCACCGGCGATAGTCTGATCATGTGGATGGGAAAGGCAGAACACGAAGACGACGACTACCTCGCGGTTGGACTCGACAACGGCCACCTCAAGATCGCAGTCAACCTCGGAGAAAGACTTTCCCTGCCGTTAAGTTTCACAAACCTCACACTGTGCTGCAACAAATGGCACAATGTTTCCATATCTTTAAACAGCACTGTTATTCAAGTTTTCTTAAACAGTAGAAGAATCTTTTTTGAAGATGTTGACCCATTTGAGCGCTACGTAGCTTTAGACTACGGGGGTCAGCTTTATTTCGGGGGATTTGAATTACACAGAAATATATCAGTAGTGACATCCGGGTTATTTTCAAAGGGATTTGTGGGGAGTCTGCGAAATGTTTATC
Source organism: Sphaeramia orbicularis (assembly GCF_902148855.1). Classification (NCBI taxonomy): domain Eukaryota; kingdom Metazoa; phylum Chordata; class Actinopteri; order Kurtiformes; family Apogonidae; genus Sphaeramia; species Sphaeramia orbicularis. The sequence goes on along the minus strand of NC_043971.1, from coordinate 21,152,374 downwards.
TGTTTGAAGATATCAAGCCAGTGCTGTTTTTGAAAAACAGTGAGGGTTTTAATGTTTCTGAAGGCATCTGACAGTAGCAGGATTTTAACTCTTAGCATCTACAGTAGATAAAAAATGTCCCATGTAAATGTGAATTTATTGATGCCCTTATTTAAATATAAGACTTTAAAATTTGCATATCGGCTAAAATTTACTCAGGGGAAATGAGTGGGTGTTTTTGTCAAAAAAAAAGTTGGAAGAAATGCATAGAACTGTGTTGAAATAATGCTAATACATTTGTGCACAGACTGCTGATATTATTTGACAGTAGAAGCTATATTTTCAGAAATATTAGATTTTGAATAGCACGTGTATGTGAAAACTTTTGCTGGTGGACGGACGTGACATTACCCATGATGATCTGGTCAGTACCAGTACTTTATTAGTAATAAACTTATATACTTACTATTGCTAATTCTCTTCTTATTCATAAATGTTAGTATTGTGGATCTAAAACAATAACAGCTGACACAAAAACACAAAATGTGGGAGTGGACGGATGTGACATGGTTGTTACGGATCCATACTGATGCTCGGCAGCCATGTCACCATTTCCACAAATGATCCCTGTGTAAAAACTAGGATCAGAATTATTTCTTGTATAGTTTATCATCATACTAAAGAGTAAATAACAATATAGAACTGTTATTTCTTTATAAAATGCTTATTATTAGAAAACTGTTGATTTAAAAAGTGACGTGTGACACACTTAAAGTATGTATTGGCGTAACATAAGCAGGATGGATCAGCACCATACTCCATGTTGCAACCTGTAAAAATAAAACATGTGATATGTAGGATAGAATATTGTAAGAAAAACTGAGGAATCTAAAAGAATAGAATTTTTTTTTTCAGGTAAATTCAGTTAAAATATAACTTGGCCATTTGTGACATGAAATAATTGCATTAATTGTGATGAAATTGGACATTTTTGAGCTGAAAACATAGTTCATATGACCATCAACATGTTGCAACAGAAGTGAAATCCTGTAAATTTGCATAACTTGCATTTACCAACACAAAGTTCCTTTGGGGATTGACTTATATTGATTTCTTATGCACAAAGACAGAAATAAGACCTCTAAGCAAATTTTAGCCGATATGCTTTTTCTCCATAAATATCACCTAAAACATGATTACATTTTCACACAAGTCTAGATAATTAAACAAAATAATCTTAAACCACTTAACCTTATCCTAATATTTGGGGGGGGGTTTGGCTAATGTAAATAAACCTGTAGGACTGGGAGTAAATTTTAAGGGGTTATTAAACTTATCAGACTTCATTCAGACAAACAGGTGTATGTCTGGGAGGCCCTGTCGTATTTATAGAAAAGAAAACTGGGTCTACTGCACTATCAAAGTCTCATCTTGACAACACAGGTATGTGGAAGTGTGTCATGACTCAAAAGGAAGAACATTCTGAAGACCTTAGAAGAGATTCACACCAGGCTGGAAAAGAAGACAAAAGAATTTCGAACTGAATGTGAGCCGAAGCTGATTAGAAAGTGGAGCGTACAGCAAAATAACAACCCTCTGCTTGTGGGATTCTGGTTTTTAGAGTAATAATTTGGCTGCTTTGGTTTGTTTCTTTATCCGTCTCTAAATCAAGGGTCTCAAACATGCGGCCCAGGGGCCAAAGGTTCCAATGTGGCCCGGGGGATGATTTTGCAAAGTCAAAAATTCCACAGTCTTGAATTGAATTAAGCAAAAAAAAATTGCTTGAATTAAGGAAAAACAAAATCTTCAGTTAAGTAAAAAAAAAAAATCTTGAATTAAGCCCAAAAAAATCTTGAATTTAGCAAAAAATCTTGAATTAACAACTTCAAATTTTTGTCTTTGTTTTAGTGCAAAAAAATAACATTAAATTATAAAAATATTTACATTTACAAACTATCCTGTAACAATAAAATGTGAATAACCTGAACAAATATGAACAACCTGAAATGTCTAAAGAAAATTAAGACCAATTTTAACAATTTTCTTCCTGTTCCTCAGTGTTTAGTGTCTTTAGATCTGATCCATAATGCACATGTAGAAATGACAAGTTAAGGCAGAATACTGTTAAATTTGCAATTATTTTTCTTAAGAAATAAAAAATTTTTCAGGTTGTTCTTATCTTTTTTGTTTGGATTGGTTACAAAATTAAGTACTTTCATAATTTAATGGGGGGTTTTTTCTTTACACTAAAACAAAGACAAAAATTTTAAAAGAGTTGTCATTATTTATATGTAATTACGTTATTATTTTACTGGTGCGGCCCACTTCAGATCAAATCGGACTGAATGTGGACCCTGAAGGAAAATGAGTTTGAGACCCCTGCTCTAAATTATCAAAAACTCAATCATACTAATTTAAGAAAAAGCCTGTAATATAACAGATAAACGTTAAGTATCCTTTGCTGATCGCCAATGTCAGTCATTAGGTCCATTATTGGCTGATACTGACGCTCTAATCCCTAACAAGTCATGGTGCAAAGACAGGGTTAAATCATAAAATGCAGGAATGGATTGGCTGAATCAAAGTTGTGAACTTAATCCTATAGAAATGTTTCAGACCATGAAGCAGGAAGTTAGTGCAAGAAAGCCAACCACCAACTGAGTTGAAGTTACGGAGGGATGAGCTAAATCCTCCGAGTCAATGTGCACGGCCGATAAACAGAAGAAACCTTTAGCTGGAGTTGGTGCTTAGAAGGAGGTCAGACCATTTACTGAAGGCACAGAGTCGCACACTTCAGCCACAGACAAATATTTAAGATCAGCTTTCAACGATAAATAACTTTTTTGGCTTTTAATACAATGTGTTTTCATCTTAGGATTTGTATCATGTTTTAAATCATTTTACAAAACACAGCTTTCTAATGTGAGCAAAATAGTAATTGTGCTTCCTTCCTTTTTCTTTTAAAAGTTCACTGACTTTTTTTATGGATCACTCTAGTGTCAGTGATGCAGTGGAGTATTATGTTTAGAGCTGCACACAAAAATTAATTTTAAGTCAAATTTATGTAAATGAACAATTTTTTCTTTTTTGCCTCGTCACCCCATTTTAACATCACAAATTTGTGGCGACCCCAGACATTCAAAACAGAAATTTTGCTAAAAATTAATTTGTTTTTGATCATGTAATAGTTTGCTATACTATGTTGCAAATAAACATTAATTTTAGATGACTTTTAAGCTATATAATATATATATATAATGCAACTTTTTGGTGTCTGCTTCTGTTTCTCTTGGTGATGTCTTAACGGGGACCAGGTGGGCGAAGAAATCTTTCCATTCTCTGTTCTGTCCGGTTTTCTGACTACGATAGGTTGAAGTGCAGTAACGCACATGGTCACATGATCGGGTCATTCAAGATACATCCTCTCAGGTATTACATCCTGCAGTTTGATTTTTACAGAAAAAGTATGTGGTGTTTTAATTAGAATGAAATATATATTGAATCATTTAAAAATATTTATTAGTATTTTTTTTTTATCAATTACTAGAAATTCCAGGCGACCCCATGATTGAAACACACTGTTCTAAACTATGTGTTCGTATCTCTGTATTCTATTTTAAACATTTACATCTTATAGTAGTTCCTGATGTGTTAATTCATGTAATAGCACGATGTGAATTCAGTGTTCAAGTGGTTTTAACTTTAATACACGTGAAGAAATATGAGAAGTTTTCATAATCAACAATAAAAAAGGATTAGCTTTATTACGAACTGTACATAAACACACAGTGCAAAGGCACACTTCATTCCTAATGTATATTACAAGCCAAAATGTACATATTTTCAATAGAAAGGAAGTTATATAAAATATTCAAGCAATTTAAAAGAAAATAATTTGAAGATAAGCAAAGCTGCTGTTTAAATCTGTTAAATGTTTTCTGTTAAAGTTACGCCAAATGTGAGCTTTAAAACTAAACTTTTCACCAAATGGTCCGCGCTCTTGTTTCCACGTTACTGAAAGCAGTCATCTGCAGTCGATACAGCAGGTCAATATCAACATATATACACAGATAAAAACTTGAAATTGAAAGAATTTTGTCTTAATGTTGACTTTTGTTTTAAGGTGTGAAATAACCCTCTGTGATCATCTTAATAATTCCATTGAAATGATGTCTCATTTTGGCTGTATATTGAATAACATAAAACAACTTTTTAAAAAGGAAATATTATCTGTTGACCGGTTCATAAAACAAACATAAAACTCCGCAAGGTTTCAACCAGTGACCAATAAACTGACCGTCTCTAACAGGCCTCAGCGCCCACTCACAGTTCTTTAAAAATAATAATAATTATGAGTAACTGTCTTTTGAACTTCTCCGTCCATTCTCATAATCAGAGTCCCGTCTGTGTCGGTATTTGTCCTTGTGCCGACTACCGTAGTCATCGCTGTGGTGCCTCTCTTTCCTCTTCTCGCCATAACGATCCTCTGAGTGTCCGTGATGCCTGCTCCTTTCTCTGTGCTTGTCGTCATGGCTTCGGTCACGTTTTTTCTCCCGCTCCCTGTCGTGATGCCGGCTCTTTTTGCTGTGATGGGAGTCTCTGTGGTGTCTGTGCTTTCCGTGGTGGTCTCTGTCCTCAGTGTTTCGCGGCCTCTCCCATGGGTCGCTGTACCGTTCCTCTAGACGTTTGTAGTCTTTGGCCAGGGATAGAGGATGGCCAGATGGTTCAGAGTAACTCTCGGGGTACTGGGATTGAATTCCAGGAAGGCCATGTGACGTGCCATCCTCGGCCCACGTTGCACCGTCGTTTTGATCCTGGGCCGGTGGGGTGGGGTAAGTTTTCAGCGGAGGGCCAGGTGGGTAGTCGTAGCTGCCAGGTACCTGAGGCTGTTGTTGCTGCAGTGGGAAAGGTGGAGCACTGTTGTAAACTGGGAGAACTGGCACCATTAGTGAGTCATGTTGGAGCGCCGGTGCCTCTGTGTGGGAGGCTGTGTACGACGCTTGTGGCTCTTGGACCAAGGGAGGATACACCGGTGTTACTGTAGCACCAGCCTGGGATACGCCAGGGTCTCCTTTCTCACTGGGGAAAGACCTAATGGTAGTTTGGCTTTGGTCCTCAGGCTTGCTCTGTGCCTGAGAGATGGAAGTAAAACCCTGGTGAAATATTGTAACCGGTTCATTTCTACTGCTGTTCAACACAGGAACAGGTTTAGGACTTGAAGGAGCTGAGTGATTGGCTTTATCCTTTTGTAGCACCGTCGTTTTATCTTCAGTCACCGTGGAATATGCAGATGATTTTTTCAGTATTCCGCTCAAAGGAGGTTTCGAAATATTTGTGCAATCTGTGGCCGTCTGGGATTTTGACTGCGATAAAGAATCCACTTCGGTCTTTCCTTTGTCGCTCTCAGACAAAAGGCCAGTATCGGCTTTGTCTGCTGAGGCAGTGCTGCCGCTTCCAGTCCCACTTTGAGCTGTTGACAAGCTTGCCAAGAACGCTTCAGTGGAGACATCTGGAGGTTTATCTTTCAAAGAGACTGATGCACTGTGGGTTACTTCTGCACCTGGAGCATCAGTTGCTGCTACAGTGTGAGCAGCAGCTGTATCAGCTGGGCTGGACAGCTCAGGTTCAGCTTTAACAAGTTTAACTTCTTTCTTCTTGATGATGAAACGCTCTCGTGGAGCAGCAGCTGTGGAACTTTTAGAGTTCCCGCCTGTAACCGCTTCTGTTTTTGGGGCTGGCTGGGTCTTCTGGGTGTCATCTGTGGCTGGTATCGACTTACCTCCAACATCTGGTAGGGGTGGGAGTTCCACACCCCAGCCAACTAGCACACCTGGTAGAAAGCGCAGTGGTCTTTGGGGTTCCTGATTATTGATCTCCTCTGATGCAGATGGTTCTTCAAATGTCTCCGTTACCGTCTCATTGACATCTTCAGTCGTGTCAAGTGGTTTGTCTTTTTCTTTCTTAAGTAAAGGCGTCAAAGTAGAAAGGTACAACTTCTCATCTTCTTCTGTGGCTCTGGTGTCTTTTGAAGATATAATAATGGGCTTGATCTCAGGAATCGCTCTCACTGGTTCAGTCATTTCTACAGTAAGGTAATCCCTTTTCGGTCTCTGCCGAATTATGAGTCCAAGAAGAAGATTGGAACGGTTATTTTCCAAACCTGTTGAACAGAAATATTTATAATTTTAAAGACTAGAAAAGTTCACATAATCTATATTTTTAAAAAATGTAATACAAAAAAAAAAAACTGCTCCAGTTTTCATGTTACCTGGTCCATCAAAAGGAACCAGCTGGTGTGGAACTTTTTCAATGGCACCCAGTGGAATGAGATACATGTCCTTCACTTGTTTTAGGTTATTGGACACCACCCCAAAACGCTTACGACTGCTGAAGTAGGCATAAAGGAGAGTGTAGGAGATCTCGTCTTCCTCGGTTTCAGGGGCAAAGCGAATCAGGCACACCTCCTTTAACAAAAGAAAACGTGTGTGAGTGAAATCTTCAAAAAATCCTGACTAGATTGTATTTGTTACCTCCGCCAAGGAACGGCAGAGGTTATGTTTTCATCTGGGTTTGTCGGCTGGGGGGACGACGACAGATTTTTTTGTTTGTCTGTCTGTTAGCAACATAATTCAAAAAGTTATTGAAGGATTTTGATGAAATTTTTAGGAAATGTTGATACTGACACAAGGAACAAAAGATTAAATTTTGGTGGTGATCGGGTTGGGTGGGGGGGGACTGATCTGCCTTGTCGGAGGTCTGCGCTCTCCGAGTGCTTTCCTAGTTACATCTATAATGAATCACATGACCTAACTTTAAACACTTCAGCTGGTGTTGAACACAATGAACTGTGTGTAATTATGGGTGATTCTTTAAAGGACTCATTTTTATTGTAGGCTGTATAATCCATGGATTATTAAGGAAAGCTGCAGATTACTCACTTTTGTTCCAGTTGCCCGAATCTTCTCCAAATAGTCCCACACTGTCTGCGGACTTATCCTCCCACCAACCTGAATGCTGTCTGGAAGGTCCTGTTGGAAAAAAAAAAAAGGACAAAACATTACCACCTAACCTTACCGAGGGGTCTTAAAACAACACATGCAAAAGCATTCATACTCTTACGATCAACTGTGTACACCTTACTTCAGTCAAGTTGTCCAAAACACCAGAGACGGGGAAGGCTTTTGTCACAAGCTTTGCCACAGAATGCATATGAATGAAGCCTCGCCACAGGGACTTTAAGTTGGAAAGGAAAGAAGCCTCTTCATCTCTTCCAGCTGTACGATCCAGCCTGGGAGAAATGTAACAATGAAATGAGCTTGCAAAAAACAAACAAGTTACACATAAGAGCCCCACTGTGCGTGAAATGTAAACGCTTACCTCGACTCGTAGCCCGACTGAGCATTTCTAAAGCTCTCCTCTAAAACAGTGAGGTGCAGGTCATCATCGGCTGCAGGTGGTGTTGTGCTCTTTGTTTCCTCTGCTTTAGTTGACTGCCTTCTAACGACTGTGGTAGCAACTTTGACCACTTTCGTTGGCGCTTCTTCCACAGGGGGTGCCATACGACCTTACAGAAGAAGAAATACAGCAAATAGTTGAGGATGGTGAAGCTAAACCAATGCAGGTTTGTGCTTCTAGGACTGTGTTATACTGTCACGGAAAATATCATTAGACCACCCTTGTTTTCTTCAATCTCTTGTTCATTTTAATGCCTGGTACAACTAAACTGTACAACATTTGTTTGGACAAATATAATGATAACAATAAACATAGCTCATAAGAGTTTAATTTCAGAGCTGGTATCTATCCATTTTCCATGGTTTTCTTGATAATAATATAAAGCCCTTAAGTTCTTACATCAATAGCTATAGCATTGTACTGCCAAAAACAGTGCTTTTTAGGTATTCCGTGTTTTCTTTTCTGTCTGTTTTAGTCACATGATACACACAGGAGTTGGTACTTGATTGCATAACCATTGTTTTTGATGGTCTACTAATTTTTCCTGCAACTGTATACAGGATTCCTACAGGTTTTTACAAGTTAAATTCAAGACTTTTTAAGACTACTTAGAACAGAATTTACTGCCCATTTCACAGCCATACTGGGAAAAAGTATTTTGCCAGTGACTCCTAGAATTTAGGAAAATTTATTTATTTACTCCAACGCCTTGATTCCCACTGTCCCCAGTCATTTCCTAATTGTATAAATTGTCAGGTTGGAAGGAGTGGAACTGAGTAGACTAACGTTACATTCTTTGCAGCTTGGGCATTTCCCGGGCACATTAATTTATTTAACCAGGCAAGTTAGTTGAGAACTGATTCTCATTTCCAGTAACAACCTGGTCACATTTCAACACAATACAACGAACAAGTTTATGGCAACATAGCTTAAGATCTACCATATTAAGTTTAGTAACTTTGAAGAGTTTTTTAAGGCATTAAATGCAGATTTGTAATTTCAAGACTTTTAGGATCCCTGTATATAATAATATACAGTATATAGTGAGATGACACGTTTATGGCACATTTTTTTTTAGATTTGGACAATATGGTATGATTATTTTAAACCATTTCTTCATTTAATTTACAGATCAATTACCGTGTTGTGATAGATACTATTACCATGATATAAATTACCAAAAGAAAAATTTTGCCCACCTCTCGTTATGGCTTACCTGTGCAGATTTTGCAGTTCAGGTCAAACAGGTGAGACTTGTGCTGTCTGGTAGTGTCTTTCTCTGCTGGAGTACTCTCTGCTTTATTTTCTGGAGATTCCACAGGTTCTGCCGCCGTTACTTCTGGCACTTTGGGAGGAGGTTCAAGCTGAACAAAGAGTGAATGTAATGACATTAAACCTCACATTCTCAAATTTGTAAGTCTACATATTGTGCAGAATAACATTTGACCTCCGTCTTACCTCCACAGGCTCAGCTGCCTTCACTGGCTCAAGGCTCTCAATTTCTATTTCTCCTTTGTGTGTGATCTTTGTGATTGGCCGTCTCTCTACTTCTCTTTGCTCTTTTTCGATCATTTCAATGGTCTATAAAATGAGAAATGTGGTACTAAAAGGTGTTATCCATTTCAAGGTTTGAGTTCAAAGCAGACAAGGTGAATATTTAAAGACATACATTTTTATTTATGAAAAAGCTGTAAGGGGAACAGATATTATTGCAGTTGTAGCAGAAGATGCACACGTGTAGCTGCTTAAATTCACAATGGATGTATTCCATTTGCTGCATCAGTTCAAGGGTTTTGGTTTGTTAATTCAAGAATAACCGTATTACTCACATGCCGATTCTCCCTTTGTCGCCAAGCAGCGAGTTCCTTTGAGGCCAGCTCCTCAGGACTCATTCGAATAAGGTTACCAGGAGAAATTTCCCCTTTGAGAACCCTCTTATAGAGCACCTAAAAAAACAAGTGAACAAGAAAACACTGAGATACTTCTGCAGCTTTTACAGGCAGATCCAATTTCAAATGCATTGTACAAAGCTTTACTTACATTATTTTTAGTATCTTTCAGGTTAAACATTAGACTTCTATACTTGTTCTTGTATTTGTTGTCAGTGTCTTTATATAAGTGAAAAAGCTCCCGCTCTGTCTTCTTGGCAACTTCAGAGGCCCTCTCCACTGTGACACTTAAATTAGACTCCTTCAGCCTAAAATGTTGAAAGCATTGCACAGTTGGTGCACTTAGGTAATAGTTTTTAAAGACTTTGGATAGAAAGGCTTTGGATGTACATACAAGCATTTCCACAACATTTAATTACTCGCACTCCTTTAATACCTACCTCTGAGTAAGGATTTCTTTCAAAGAATCTCGCACACTTCGCCTGATTTCCTCCACAGACACAGGCTTCTTTGAAGCTGAAGATGGAGTCTTACTTTTTGTCTCTTGTTTCGACTGAGCGCCTATGAGGACAGAATGATAATTTTCATGAGCAGGTGGGAATATCTATGACCACAGGGAGTACAAAATATTAAAGATTCTGCAGAGATATGACACACATAAAAAATGTTTGCTTGACTGTTGTGAAATATATAAATGTGATGTAAATTGTGTCCCTACTGAGCTACACAGGACTGCAAAGCAAGAAGAAAGAGGCAAAACAATACCTCCTTCATATGGCCAATCTGAACAAAACACTGTTAAGACATATGCATATTAAAGTAAAACTGAAAATAAGGCTGAATCCTAATTCACCCCTTGGCCCTCCCCCTTACCCCTACCCCTCGGTTTTGCCCATACACTTGAAGGGGTAGTGTTGTCCTGATTCTCACTTAGATGGAGGGGAAGGGTTAAGGGAGAGGGCTGTATAGCCCTTGAAATGCAGATATTTCAGGACCACACCACGAACAGAGGGGTAGGAGAAATTTCCCATAATTCTGTTCGAATTGTTGGCAAGATATAGGTAATCACAGCCAAAAAGAGCAGCAGTGTGATGAAAAAAACACACAAATGTACATATTTTCTTCATGAACAACTTAATCATTTAATCAACCATTTAATTCCGTTTCAATGTGTTATAGATCGCATTTCTGTGGTTTATATTTGATAGCCCCAAAAAGACGACGAAAGCTCATGCAACAGAGACGTTACAGCTGCTGACAGCATGATGAATACTTTTGGAAACAAAGTTGTCGCATCTGTTTATAGCAGCATCAATGACTGCTGATGACGTAACAGGTCGTGAAGGGTTGTCCCATTTCATACGGAATGTTTCAACCCCTACCCCTTGCAGCTCCGTTTCAAGGGGTAGGGGGAGGGGTAAGGGGGAGGGCTAAGGGGTGAATTGGGATTGGGCATTAGACCACCACTTTTTAATCATAATCAAGTTTCCAAATGGAACCAGCACATACTCATTTAGTTTTAATACCCAACAGTATTTCAATGCCCTCATAGCTCATTGTTACTGTTTTGAACTTGGCTATAAGTCTAAAAATGTAATTGTGAGTGAAAGACTATTAATGGGTATATGGAGTGGTAGTGATAAAAATCAGGCAGTATCTTTTTTTTATATACGCCCACTTTTACAGTTTTCTTTTAATGGCAATGTGCCTTGCCACATATGCTATACAACCTCACAGCACTCAAATGTCATCTGACATCAGCAGGGAAAATATGGTTTCAGGGATCTTAATGAAGCTCATGCACTTCTTACAGAATATATATATGCTATATAATAAAAATCGCTGTAAATCTTCTCTCAACATGCACTCAAAAGGTGTTTTAAAAAGGCTTTCAATTAAACAGCACAAATGTGTAGTTTGCGTATACCCTAGTGGAATAGTTATCACTCAAATCTTCAGTGTGGCGTAAATAAAAAAATTAACGTACCTGTTTTTTGATCTGCGGACTGCCTTCGTTCAGACTCCTGCTGGAAGAGACAATAAGAGATGCAGTCTAATTAGGCTGTGGGTCAAAATATTAAGTATAAAGTAATATAGACAACAACAGTGAACAACATAACAATGACTATGAAGATGCTGCGGCAAAGAGTAAAGTGCAAAAATAAAGCCTGGTTTAAGTTAAAAAGGTGAGTTTTTTTTGTAACGTGAAAAGATATAAAAACAATGTTTGTGATTACACCATGTTACCCACACACCCTATGTGGAAATGTCCTGTGTGGGCTACGTAAAAACAAAAGACAACAAACCCTTGTGTAGTGGTAACACTGGCTATGATTAATATCTGAGGAGGAATTAGCTGAGGGAGACAAATCACATACATAAATAAATTGTGCATTTCTTGTGTCTACACAGCTTTCAGAAAATAAGTCGTGGTGAACTTGCTTACCTTTCTTACTGGTTTGACCCCCCCGGACGGCAGAGGCTGGGAGGGTCCTGGTTTGGGTTTGGGTGGTGGCTTTTGCTCCTGAACCTCATTCTTAACTTGGACTTCTGGCTTGGCTGCACTCGGGGGCTCGGGCTCCACCTTTTTACTTTCCTCCTCACAGCATTTCAAGCACACGTACATCTGGTCCTCCTCCTCCATTTCATGAATTTTTGTCAAGTCCAGACCCACACAGTCGCCATGGAACCAGTCGTCACAGCGACCGCAGCCGACCATAAACCTGAACAAAGACATTCAAGGTGTGATTGTAGGAGAGCGTTTTGAGTGCAAGATAGGAAATCTAGCAAAGAGCAAAAACAGATCGATGTTTTTTTTGTTGTTATTTTAATACATGCTCACTTCTAACAGATATCACGACATTTAGGAAAGATGCAAGTCCTTCAAACTGTGTACAGTTCATTGTCTGACGCTTTGATGGTATGTGACTACAACTAGGACTGGACAAAATATTTAATTCATTCAGTTAATTGAATTTTTGCTGTTTAGACAATATGAAAAAGGCCTAAATTGTTAAATTAAAATCAGCGTTTCCTGTTGATCAGTGAAAATTCTAAATAGCACGTGTTTGCTGTAATATATGATGAATGTGTTTTCCTAGCTCACTGTATAACAGTGGTTTCTTTTATTAACTCTTTTTTAAAATATTAATACACACTCTTACTCTTGCAAATGCAGTTTTTTGTTATTGTTCATGGATATTGCACAATATATACATTTAACAATGAAAACTACTATTGCATCATCTTTTTTCTAGTTTGAGTTAATAAATGCACATACAAAAATTATAAATACTGTCCTTATTGCCTACCCTTAAGTGCAACACTTACATGTTGTTGTGATGTTTCTTGCAAAGACCGCAGCAGTTGTTTCCATCCCAAACAGTGTCGGTGTTGGCATTTTGCTCCTCAGACATTTCTTTCTTCACAACAGGTGCATTATCTGGGATAAACAGCTGTGGTTCTTCCACAGAAAGGCTTCTTGTAGTTTTACTTTTTTGTTTCTGAAGGATCTTCTCTGGCTTTTTCAGTTTGGGCTTGTCCTGCCCTGTGTCTTCTGGTGTTTTTAATGGTTGGCCTGGACGACTGTGTGTCGGCTGGACACCCTCAACTTTGGAGCTGTTGTGAGGCTGAGGGTGCTTGGCCGATCCCTGCTGCTCGCCAGCACGGACACCAGATGATGACAACTTTCTTACTAATGAGCTGGGGGAAGCTGACAATTTTGGCTTCACTTTATCATCTCCCGGGTTCTGTGTCCTTGGGACTTTAGTGTCATGCTCACTTTGAGCATTTTCCCCAGGCCTTTTCAAACATGCGATGCCTTTCTTCTCCTTAACAGATTTTACATCCTGCGTGTCTCCTCTTTGGATCGTTTTTGATTGCAAATTCTGTGATTCTTTCGGTCCCTTAGTCATGTTACTTTCTTGACCTGAAACCAAGTCCTTATTCTTGATAGGGGGCAGGCCTTGTTTTGGCTTCAGCAGTTTTTTGGGCGCAGTCTGTTGCTTTTCCTTTCCATCAATCTTATTACTCAAAGAAGTTTTGTTGTTCTCATTCCCATTCTTTTGTTGCTGTTTAATCCCATCTTGTCCTTTACCGACTGGCTTTTTCTTTCCAGTAACACTCTGATTGTCAAGTTTTGTTTCTTCCACAGTGGGACTGCCCATCACTGTCCCATTGGCAGTCTGCACTTCATTAGGATTTACATACGGGCCCAGTCCAAGAGGTGCATCATCAGTAGCCCTTTTGTCCATTACATCTACATTTGCCACCTTGTCTGGTGCAGGATTCTGTACACTGACAGTCTCATCCTGCAACAGTGCAAACCCCACATCTCCACTATATGAAAAACCATCCTCAAAACAAACAGCCTGGCCTGTTTCAGTATGTGTGTACGAGGGTCCTGGAAGGAGCTCAATCTTGAATCCTCCAATGGTGACTGTCAGTCGTCTCAATATCACTGTGGGCTTTAGCCATAATCCACCATCAAGATCATTAACATTGATACGCCCTCCCAGAGTTAATTCTTTCTTCAACTGAGCACCTGATACTCCTTTCTCAATCAGGAATGACTTCTGTAGCCTATTGACTGGTTTCCTTCCTGATCTTCCTCGAGGCATTGTGTTGGTGGATGTGTCAGCAGCGGGTGGATCGCTGCTACATTCTGTTTATATGAACAAAACAAACAAAAGAAAAGGAAAAAATGTGTCGCTTAATCTGTTGAAGAAACATTATTTGGTGTAAATAAGAATCATCAGCTACTTACCGTATTCTACATTACACGGACGTTTCCTTCTCCTGGCAACAGGTTGTTTGACTTGTGTGGTCCCTGTATTTGTCAGTTCACCACTGAGGGCCGCAGATGCTGAACCACTATCTAGACCTGTAGCAAAGACATGAATGAATAAATGGTGTATTCTGCCTTCCCTTTATTCAAAAGAGATATGCAAATGAAAGGGAAAATTCTCCTTATGAAAAGTTCACCGTAATAGTTACTTCGATCAGGCAGGTATCTGTTTGAGAGGAGTGCTGAATTTTGTGGACAAGTTACTGATGAAAGTGACTGCAGAAAATATTAACCATTCAAGGTCAAACATCAAGGTCAGGAAAGAAAGCCAAATTCCTATTTGTTAAGAAGGAGAAACATTTCTGTAAATTATACCGCAGTCAAAACTCATCTGATTTGATCCTATTTAACCACATACATGCATATGCCAAGAGCTAGTTCCTCAAAATATTTCGATTAAAGCTCAAATAAAAGTTGGAGGTCCAAGATCACAGTAGGCATGTTTCTAGAAGTTCTTTTATCTCATAATTTGAATGTAGATTTGATTTTTTTTGTGCAAGAAAGGCTTAAAAAGAAGTGGTTGTAAATTTTCATCAACATGAGGCCAGTGCAAATGCTGAAAATGGTGCGTTGCTGGGAACTTAGCTGCCTTGATGGACACACAGTTCACAGAATTTTCTCTAGATTACAGGAAATGGTCACTGCAGTCCATGAAAAAGGATTATTTTCAATGACTCTGTGTCTTTGTAAATATTCCCTGAAAATATGGAATATGTAACGGTGAGTGAATTCAAACATGCACTTTCTGTTTGACTGCTGAGTCAACCTATAACTGTTCCAATCAATACTCTATAAAACTGCTTGAATGTCTGTCTTGGTGATAGTTAATGTACCTGTTGACCCAGCCATTTGAAAAGTAGGGTCCTCATTGTCCAGCAGATTGAACTGTGAGGTTGCACAACCGAACATAGGATCTTTGTCACTGAGCATGTTTTTCAGTGAATCTTCTAGTCGGAGTCCAGATCCAAACTCATTACTGGCTTCACATTCCAAGTTCTGTCCTATTATTAGGGACTCATCCAACTGGTCACTGGGTATTAAATGGTTAAAGGTGTCCACAATATCCATGAATGCTGCAGCCTTCCTGTAATGAAACCACACAGAAAGGATGCTTCATCTTCATGCAGCACAAAATGTATGGACTGGATTTATATTATGGCTTGTCAAAGCATTCCAGTTAAATCCAGGATTAATTTATAACAAATGCAGCCTGCGTGTTAAGAAATCTACAAGTTAATTTATTTCTTAATTCATTTAGTCAATCAGGCTTTATTTTTGGCTTGAAATACAGTGCTGTGCAAATATAGGCCAAGATTAGGCTAGATTTGTTGATGAAGTAAATTATAATGACTACATAAATGCATTTCTCAGTTTGTGTAATATGATACAACCTGGATACATGGGAAATATGTACAGCAGTTAAAAAAAAAAAAAAGGGCAGGGAAAAAACAGCTTCTGTAGAGGTTTTATCTAAAGAGGTGCACTTAATGTGTCTTTAACCAATTTTATTCAGATAATATGAGATTCATGGTATTGATTTTAGGTTTCTTTCAACACGTCAGACATTTCTGTTTGTGCTGCTTCTCATCATGGGGACAAGAAGTTTAGTTTTGTGTGCATTTTTTACGGCTGAGCACATATTTGCTGTATTTTCTTGCTGTATTTGAAAAAAAGAATAAAAATCAATAGGAATGCTCATTTCAAGCCGACAAAAACAATAAGCCTAGGGGGCCTCAGTTTCAACAGACATGGGAAAAAATGGAAAATGAACAAAAACATAAACCATTGTGATAAGATAAAAAGGTCCTGCTGTAAGAATACCTGAATCAACCAAAACAAAAGGAAAGGTAGAAGTGAAGTGAGATTGAATAACTATTTTAAGTGCCCTAAAGGAATAATAATAAATGTAATAGTAACTTTTCTGCAGTTTGTTCCGATTATACTTTGTGATAATAAAGTCACCGCATGGAGTTGTGCACCAGCTGTATGAAAGTATCTGCTAAAGCTCCTCTTATGGGATCATTAGTTTCTCCGTTACATGGAAATGCTAACTGTGCTATCCAGCTAACGTAGCATACGATTCAAAACACTTTAGACGGTCATCAGCGTTCACATTTCAGAGGTGTAACTTACGAATTAGTATCAAACATTACAAACAAATGTTTACGAACTGGTTCTACCCTTGAAGAACCACCTAAAAGACAAGCTAGCAATAAAAAGTGACCTGTGTTCACGTTGACTGGGCAACCAAGGAAGCACACAACCTGAAGCAGGCCAGGACTGGACCCTAAACCAGTTAGCAGGTCCAGGAAGGTGTATAAACTGAGGTAATTAAAAATATAAATCTGTATGAATGAAGTTCACCAGAGAAACAGCGCAAACTTTCAACTATGCACTGTGTTGTTTGCTAGCTAGCTGCTAACGCTACACGACGGCTAACAACAATCAGCTGCAGGACGCGAACATACACACTGTATTAGCAAGCTAACGGTATATTAGAGAGGAAGTTAACTACTCCTCTAAACACTTCTATGCATCCAGTGTTTTGGTTCGTCTTATAAAAAGAAACATTAAACGTCAATAAAGATTTGTTTCTGAGGAATTAAAACGCGCTCGACGAAAAGTATGCATATTTACAGTTCAAAGCTCAATCTGTCAGATAAGCTAGCTAAGTCGCGTTAGCATAAGCTAGGCCTGAAGGTGCCAAGTTTGTGTTCAGAATGCTACTAAATGCACGGTAGATGATCAGGCTCCCATGCAACTGTCTCAAACCCTGCAGGGTGTATATCCAGAAGTGTGAGCCTTCATATACACAATCGTCTCACCTCTTTTTTTTGGCAATGCTGTGTCCAACTCGTGAAGGGTTACATTCTAGCACCGCTACTCCTTCAGCCCAGTAACTTCCTCAAACTCAGCCGTCAGTCGACCTGCTGCTGCAAAGCCCCTGACAGGCAGCTCCTAGTCACATGGCTTCTGTTTACAGGTAGCAAAGCATCTGCCTGTGCACACATGGCACTCAAACCACAGTTCATACCAAGTGGTTTTCTATTTTTAATGCTTAAAAAACAAGAGTTCATACTTGAGTTAACTATTTGTAAGAGGAGACTTGTTTTAACCCTTTCATGCATGAATGATGAGAACCTCAGTCAAGATTTTTTTTCTTGAGTGTTTTTATTCCTCCTTAGGCATGAAAAAAACAATGTGATCGAGTTCTTTTCATGTAGTTACAAAAATGTCCACTCAGCTACACCATACATTTAATTTTTGAAGCAAAGAAACATGTATTTAACCCTTTCATGCATGAATTATCACTGGGTGTCTTAAAGATGTACAAGTATGTGGTAAGTGTGTGTAAATGTATGTGTAGGTGTGTATGTGTGTATATATGTAGGTGTATATGTGTGTATAGATCTGTGTATGAATATGTATTTACATATATGTGTTATTGTATTATGTGTTTATGTAAATCATATTATATTTGTTCATAATAATATAAAGCCAGAAACCAAATTATTTACTAGTAAGTATCAGTCATATTATGGCATAGTGTATAGATATGATTAGACTAGGAAGGTTATTATTGTTATTAATTATATAAGGAGAAGGGGTGGGAGTTTATAAGTTGTACTTCTCACTCCTTTTCAAATATGTATTATATGTCATATGTTTAAGTGTTTTGTTTATTTATTTTCCTCTGTTTGACATTCATGTTTGAAATAAATACATCAATCAATCAATTATAAGAGCCTTAATCAAGATTTTTATTCATTAGTGTTTTTATTCCTCAAGGCATTAAAAAAAACCAATGCGATTGAAATTGTTTTTATGAACCCATTTTTCATGGAGTTGCAAAAATGTCCACTCAGCTGGACGCAATGCATTTAATTTTTGAAGCAAAGAAACATATTTACTGATAAACTGTGTGAAAACTATGAAATGAAAACATTTTTAATGCAGCTAATCTGATTTTTTCTCACATTATAAACTAATACTAGTCATTACTCACTTCATGGAGATAATATGCAAAAAAAACCTACTAAAACCTGTTAATTACAGTTTAATAACAATAACAAGCAATTGATTTACACTCAAACATGTTAGTGCAGATCAAGTTTTATCAAGAACAGTTAGGGCTGCACGATTAATCGATTTTAAATCGAAATCAGATTTTTTAATAAAGACGATTTTTAAAAACGGGAAATCATCAGATCCATTTCATCTTACTTGCTAAATTTTTCATTCACAAATGTACATTCTGGAACACAAAACCAAATATTATTTATTTTTTAAAAGATGTTGAACTTTATTTAAAGCTGTTAGATAAATCTGGAAACAAAAAGGCTATAAAAACCATCAGTATTTTCTCTGATGACATTTTATTGTAGTGTATTCCCCCTGGCAAACTTATGTTATTTTCTTGTTGTATACATTGTTTGTATACTGTACTTCATTCAATATAGATTTAATGAAGAAAAAAAAAAAACTTCTGTGGGTTCATCATGTGACACCATCACAGGTTTGAGGTCAGAGCAGTGGCTTGCATTGCAGGCTGCTCACAAAAACGACATGCTGACTTCTGTTGTCTTTTGTAGTTTTACCCAAAAATCGAAAATCGAGTTTTTAGGGAAAAAAATCGGGATTTTATTTTTTGCAAAAATCGTGCAGCCCTAAGAACAGTAAAGTTACAGTAACAGTATGAATTCCAGTGTGTGGGATGGTGCATGCACTGCAAAAATGTAAATCTTACCAAGTTTATTTTTCTCATTTCTAGTCAAAATATCTCATCACACTTAAAATAAGACATAATCACCTAAAGAGTAAAATTTTTTTGCTTAATTCAAGCAAAAAAAATCTACCAATGGAACAAGTGAAAATTATCTTGGTAAGATTTGTTGAAATAAGATTTTCAAGATCTATTGTCTAAAAATACGTTCTTATATCTCACTGAAAAGTTACTCTTTAGGTGATTCTGTCTTATTTTAAGTGTGATGAGATATTTGGACTAGAAATGAGAAAAATGCACTTGGTCAGATTTAGATTTTTACAGTGTGAGTGTCCACTGTGTTTGCTGATATGGAACTACAACAACAAAAATCCATGAATATACAGGAGAACAGCTGTCCACTGGAGTGACCACTATGCATGAAAGGGTTAAAAAGTGATATGAAAACAATGAAATAAAAACATTGTAAATTCTGTTAATCTAATGTTTTGTCACATTTTAACATATTACATAACTACTTATTACTCACTGCAAAAAACAAAACAAAAACCCTGTTAATTACAGTCTAACAATTAATTGATTTACATTCAAACGTTACTGCAGATCAGGTTTATCAAGAACAGCAAAGTTACAATAATTGTATGAATTGCAGTGTATGGGATGATGCATAAGCGTCCACTGTGTTGGCTGATATGGAACTAAAACAACAAAACCCATGAATATACAAAAGAACAGCTGGAGAATAACTGCCCACTGTAGTGACCACTATGTATGAAAGGGTTAAGTTAGTTATTCAAGGGCATTCCACCTTCTCTAGGAACAAAGTCACACAGCACAACTTTCAAGAGGCTCAATCATAAAAATGTTTATTTTAAAAAGGGTGCATTTAAAGGTTCTTGTATAATGGCAAAAAATATTCCCACATTCTGAATCAATACACAAAACACTAAACCATCAAAACAAACAAATAACAATTAACCCATAAAGACCCAAACAGCCATCACCGACCAAAAGCATCTACTGATCTAAACAGTTTAATACTATTGATCCACTAATCCACAGGTGTCAAACATGCAGCCCGGGGGCCAAATCCGGCCCACCAAAGGGTCCAGTCTGGCCATTGGGATGAATTTGTGAAATGCAAAAATTACACTAAGATATTAACAATCCTTTTAGTTCAGGTTCCACATTCAGACCAATTCAATCTCAAGTGGGCAGGACCAGTAAAATACTATCATAATAACATAAATAATGACAACTCCAAATTTTTCTCTTTGTAAATATAAATATTTTCATGTATTTACACTAAAACAAAGTACAATTTAGCAAAAAATGAGGAAAAACCTGAAAGGTCTTAAGAGAAGTAAGTACAATTTTAACAATATTCTGTCTGTTATTCAATGTTTTGTGTGTTTGTAGATCCACTGTGTACCTGTGTATAATGTACCTGTGTAAATGATAAACTGAGGCATAATATTGTTAAAATTATACTTTGAAAGGATAGTTTGTAGATGTAAACCTTTTCATAATGTAAATTAACTTTTTTTTGCTCTAAAACAGAAAAGTTTGAAGTTGACATAATTTATATATTATGTTATTATTTTACTGGTTCAGCCTACTTTAGATCAAATTTAGCTGAATCTGGCCTGTGAACTAAATGAGTTTGACACCCCTGCACTAATCCTATCAATACATGTAAATAATTGGTGTAAAATGCAGTTTGTCATCTTTTCATGGTCATTAGATATGACCCATTTGGACATTCAGAGGCTCCGTAGTGAACTTGGAAACACCGTCACCTTCTACAACATTGATTCACCACTAAAACCCATGGCTAAATAATGATAAATAACAGCAATTGTAGACACTTGGCTCATGTTCAGGTAATGATAGATTTTACTGAAAAAGTCACTTTTTCTGTAGTTTTCCCTGTTTTTGATACAATGACCCTCAACTTTAATTTGAGCTTTTATGAACATCTACATGGTCAGTAAATTAAATACAGGAAAATACCTGATTTATGCTGATAACACAGGACAATATTATAATAAATGGTGATAAATCACTTAAGACAGATTAAATTTAGAGGACATTTCATTTGGGAACTGACACAAAAGTAGTGCTCAGTCTTTATGGGTTAATTTGAATTAATAACATTGAGGAAGAAAATGTCATTGTAAATTTCTTTGTACAATTTTACTTGTAATTAAAACTTACTTGGCATACATATTAGTACTGTAGTGTATTAAAACATAATTTTTTTCAGGTGTTAATATACTTCTGAAAACATTAGAAATGCATCTAAAAACATACAGCTTGTGGGGATAAAACCCATATTAAAGTTGTTACTGGGATAACTGCTCTTGTAATTTTTCATTTGGGTCTAATCCGTACCACAAAACCGAATCTTCTACGGCTGCCCAAGCCATTCGCTCTGTTGTGAATGTGGCCGCCCACTGTCCTGATGGAGAGACTACAATGGCACCTCCTGCACCACGCACACGAACTCCCATGTGCTGCAGAGCTAACTCTGAAGCCTCTGCAGCCGTTTTACCTGTTTGGTAAGAAAAAATATATCAATACAAAATAAAAGTCCTTGTATAAAATTTTCGTACAATCAAAATTCATTCCATTCAGTATATGAAATGAATAGACAATAAAGAGAGTAGACACTGTTGATGTAGCGTTATAATCAAAATACGTTTCTTCAAAGGTCATACTAAACCTTGTTCCATGTATGAAAGAATGTGTCTGGCCAAGGTGACTTTAAGAATGGACTCTCCATGTCCTGTACATGATACTGCACCGCTGAAGTTGTCTGCATATCCTCCAGCACCTTATTTACAAGAAAAAACACAAAAAGTATGTTAAATTCACCATTTGTAACTCTACAGTTTAACACTAGTGCTCAGTTTTAATTCATAAATAACAGTGGGTCTACTAACTGGAAAACACAGGTAGAAGTTAGTCAGTTATATTCTAAGATCTGAATAAGTAATACTTAAAATAACCCTGGTGGAAACCGTGTACATGAGAACTGCACAAAAGATAATAAATACTATAATAGATAGTAATGAATTATACAGTGAATTAATGGAGGCTGGGCTTCAAAACACATGCAGATCACAAAGGGCTGTATAGTTTGGCATACTGGTTAGCATTATCAGTGTTTTTTCATATACGAGTAAGGAGTGAGAGTTGAGATTCTGGTTTCGACTGGCTCTATATATAAAGTGTCATGAGATAATTTTTGTTATGATTTGGAGCTATTCATTTTTCATTCATTCATTTTCTGAACCCGCTTTATCCTCACTAGGGTCACGGGGGTCGCTTGGAGCCTATCCCAGCTACATAGGGGCGAAGGCGGGGTACACCCTGGACAAGTCGCCAGTTCATCGCAGGGCTGACATATAGAGACAAACAATCACTCTCACATTCACACCTATGGGCAATTTAGATTAACCAATTAACCTATTAGTGCATGTCTTTGGATGGTGGGAGGAAGCCGGAGTACCCGGAGAGAACCCACGCAGACACGGGGAGAACATGCAAACTCCACACAGAAAGGTCCCACCCCCCGTCGACTGGTGTTGGAATCGAACCCAGGACCTTCTTGCTGTGAGGCACGTGTGCTAACCACTGCACCACCGTGTCACCCGATTTGGAGCTATATAAATAAAATTTGATTGACTGATTAAGTCATAACACACTAATATAAGTGTGGGAATGCTGAATGTTGTCTAGGGGTATATGATGATGTTTTATGTGTCTTTTATACTTCTGTTACACTTCTATTTAGCATTTTTAGATATTTATGCCGTCCATTTTTTTTTTCTTTTTTGGCTAAAATTTACTTAGGGGGTCAAATCAGTGGCCATTTTTGTCAAAAAAAAAGTTGTAAGAAATGCATAGAACTGTGTTGAAATAATGCTAATACATTTGTGCACAGACTACTGATATTATTTGACAGTGGAAGCTATATTTTCAGAAATATTGGATTTTGAATAGCACGTGTATGTGAAAAATTGGTAGACGGACGTGACATTACCCATGATGCTCTGGTCAGTACCAGTACTTTATTAGTAATAAACTTATATACTTACTATTGCTAATTCTCCTCTTATTCATAAATGTTAGTATTGTGGATCTAAAACAATAACAGCTGACACAAAAACACAAAATGTGACAGTGGACGGATGTGACATGGTTGTTACAGATCCCATCATACTGATGCTCGGCAGCCATGTCACCGTTTCCACAAATGATCCCTGTGCAAAAACTAGGATCAGAATTATTTATTGTATAGTTTATCATCATACTAAAGAGCAAATAACAATATAGAAATGTTATTTCTTTATAAAAATGCTTATTATTAGAAAACTGTTGATTTAAAAGGTGACGTGTGACATTCTTAATGTATGTATTGGCGTAACATAACAGGATGGATCAGCACCATACTCCATATTGCAACCTGTAAAAATAAAACATGTGATATGTAGTATAGAATCTTGTAAGAAAAGTTGGAGAATCTAAAAGAATAGAATGTTTGTTTTTCAGGTAAATTCAGTTCAAATATAACTTGGCCATTTGTGACATGAAAATATAGCATTAATTGTGATGAAATTGGACATTTTTGAGCTGAAAACATAGTTCATATGACCATCAACATGTTGCAACAGAACTGAAATCCTGTAAATATGCATAACTTGCATTTACCAACACAAAGTTCCTTTGGGGATTCACTTATATTGATTTCTTATGCACAAAGACATAAATAAGACCTCTCAGCAAATTTTAGCCGTTTAACACTTTCAGTTTTTATACTCTTTAATATATTATTTATATTTTTATGGCACCTAAAGAGGATTGCACTTTCAATTTTGTTGTACCTGTACAATGAAAATAAAGACATTCTATTCTATTCTATTCTCAAATATAAGTAAATGAAGCCATACCAATGACTGGGGAGTCTCCTACTCTGCCAACCATTTTATTTCGGATCCCTCCAGTTGATGTCGCACATGCAACATTACCAGTACAGTCCACAGCCACTGCCCCGACAGTATCATGGGCCCTAAAGACATCGATAAAACCAGATCAGAAAAATAATATACACTCTAACATTTCCTGTGTATCCACTATGTATAAAACTTGTCATTTGTTGATTTATGGGAGAACAGAATTATATGCACAGTTTTAATTCCTGTATCCAATTGTCATTGCTTAATATATCACTACATATACACCCACTTTGGTTTCATTGATAAAACATCCTTATGCTTCGTTTTTATCAGAGATTTCCGGCATTAACTTCAACATTTTTAAAATAGATTCAGAAAATCCTCTAAGATGCGAGCTTTTTATTAATTCTATTTCAGGACCGTATCACACTGTGCTACTCAGGCTCAAAAGATATTGTTCTGAGATTCAGGAGGATATGTAAGTCAAAGCAAAAGAAAGTCAAAATAAAATCAGCAAAATGAGGCACAAACCACTTAGTGTTGAAATCTTCCATTACTCCTGTAATGTAGTTCTTGTGTTTCTCCCATTCGTTTCGCTCGTATTCAGTCACCAGTGCATCCGTGGGAACCGTAACCACGCCGATGCTCTCCGCAAACATGTTGGCACCCCTGCTTGTCAACATGACGTGGTCGGTCTGCGGTGTTCATGTAAGGAAAAGTTTGAATAAAAAAAAACCTGTTTAGGTTTTTATTAACAGTATCATGGTCTGCTGACTGGAAGAAAAATCTGGTGGCTTTTCTAATTATGTTTTACAGATATTAAGAGTCTATAAATCAGTGTCATTCTTAATAAGCCCCCCCCTTTTTAAGAGAGAAAAGAGTAATTATTTAAGACAACACCTTCTCCATCACTGCTCTTGCTAGTGACACTGGGTTGGCAATGTTCTTCACTGAGGAAACAGCACCACTCGCAAGTGTCCTTCCATCCATGATAATAGCATCCAGTTCCACTTCTCCTTCACTATTTAGTGCTGCTCCATGGCCTGTAATTAAATTGTCACAATCAGTAATTAATTGAGCTACTCAGGCAAGTATTTAATTCAGGTTTTCAGAGTCCACACAGATGATAAAACCTGTGAAGTGTGTATTGTGTTTAAAGATGGCATCTGTTCGGACTTTACACTTAAGACTGTTAACCCTTTCGTGCACAGTGGTCACTCCAGTGGACAGTTCTTCTTCAGCTGTTCTCTTGTACAGGGTGGGGAAGCAAAATTTACAATGAACATTTAGTTGTTTTTTCTCAGCAGGCACTACGTCAATTGTTTTGAAACCAAACATATATTGATGTCATAATCATACCTAACACTATTATCCATACCTTTTCAGAAACTTTTGCCCATAGGAGTAATCAAGAAAGCAAACGTCAAAGAGTGTGTGATTTGCTGAATGCACTCATCACACCAAAGGAGATTTCAAAAATAGTTGGAATGTCCATAAAGACTGTTTATAATGGAAAGAAGAGAATGACTATGAGCAAAACTATTAGGAGAAAGTCTGGAAGTGGAGGAAGCAACAAAAAACGTACCTAAGCTTTTATTAAAGCTCTCAAATCCAAAATCCTAAAGGATCCAACCGAATCCATGAGAAAAATGGCAATTGAACTTGAGGTACAGGGTGGGGAAGCAAAATTTACAATATTTTGAGGCAGGTATTGAAAGACAGTGTATGACCAATTAGTTTATTGAAAGTCATGGGAATTTATTTGCCACAAGTAAATGTACATAATAGAAAATGTTTTTATTCTATGTGTCCTCCTTCTTTCTCAATACCTGCCTTCACACGCTTCCTGAAACTTGTGCAAGTGTTCCTCAAATATTCGGGTGACAACTTCTCCCATTCTTCTTTAATAGTATCTTCCAGACTTTCTCGTAATAGTTTTGCTCATAGTCATTCTCTTCTTTCCATTATAAACAGTCTTTATGGACACTCCAACTATTTTTGAAATCTCCTTTGGTGTGACGAGTGCATTCAGCAAATCACACACTCTTTGACGTTTGCTTTCCTGATTATTCATATGGGCAAAAGTTTCCGAAAAGGTATGGATAATAGTGTTAGGTATGATTATGACATCAATATGTGTTTGGTTTCAAAACAACTGACGTAGTGCCTGCTGAGAAAAAACAACTAAATGTTCATTGTAAATTTTGCTTCCCCACCCTGTAGACAACAAGACTGTTAGAAATGCAGTAAAATATGATTTGAAGTTAAAATCTTACACAAGAACACCAAAACACTTGTTGACAACAGCAACAAATCCAACTTTAGCAATTTTTGGGAATCATGTTATGGCCGCCTTCTAGCCCAGATCTAAACCCTCGGATTCTGCTATTTGGGGCGTTTTAGAACATGCTACCAATGGAACATCACACAGCAATGTCAACTTTCTTAAAGATACTATTAAAGAAGAATGGGAGAAGTTGTCACCTGAATATTTGAGGAACACTTGCGCAAGTTTCAGGAAGCGTGTGAAGGCAGTTATTGAGAAAGAAGGAGGACACATAGAATAAGAACATTTTCTATTATGTACATTTTCTTGTGGCAAATAAATTCCCATGACTTTCAATAAACTAATTGGTCATACACTGTCTTTCAATCCCTGCCTCAAAATATTGTAAATTTTGCTTCCCCACCCTGTATATTCATGGGTTTTGTTGTTTTAGTTACATATCAACCAACACAGTGGACACTTATGCATCATCTCATAAACTGCAATTCATACCATTACTGTAACTTTGCTGTCGTTGATTGGTTCTTGAGTGGAAATCAATTGTTAATTGTTATTTTTTGCATATTATCTCCATGAAGTGAGTAATAACTGGTATTAGAATATGTTAAAATGTGAGAAAACATCAGATTAGCTGCATTAAACATGGTTTCATTTCACTGTTTTCATATCACTTTATCATTTTGGGTTTTAAATACATGTTTCTTTGCTTCAAGAATAAAATTCATGGTGTAGCTGAGTGGACATTTTTGTAAATCTATGAAAAAAACCCTCAATCTCATTGGTTTTTTCATGCCAATCTTTTTTAGATTACTTTCAATCTTCATAAACGCTGCCTTCAGAATGATCTCTCACACCTCCACCCTACTCTATTTTAGTATTGTTTAGGTGTCGTTGTTTTTTGTCGTAATTTGTTCTGTCTACCAATTATTGTCACATCTAGGTAATGTCTAATATTTAAAAGTAAACATAGGTATCTACAAGCTATGACCTAATTTTTTTTCTTTTTTTAATTTTATATTTATTTTTATTTTCTTCTATTTCCATTAGCTCAGTTAATATTCTTGTACATCGCAGATTTGATACTGCTTGTACTTATCTGATTTTCTACTGCTCAGAGACTGTTATGATGTTCTTGTTTCTGCTGTAGCCCCTTCTCGGAGGGCCTTGGGGTTGGATTGGGTATGGGGGAAAATGATATAAAAGGCAATGTATAATGAATGCACTGTAATTCTGCTCCTTTATACGTACTGTTACATTGCTCATAAAAAGATAAATTTAAAAAAAAAAAAAAAAGAATATTGATTACATTTTTGCTATTACATCTTCTTATTTTTCTTCAGAAATTTCAGCTTTTTCAGGTTATTCACATCCTTTTTGTTTGGATAGTTTGTAAAATGTAAATGATTTCATAATTTAATATTATTTTTTGCTTATAAAAAAGTTGGAGTTGTCATTATTTATAGGCTATTATGCTAGTATTTTACTGGTCTGGCCCACTGGAGGTCAAACTGGGCTGAATGTGGCCCCTGAAAGAAAATGAGTTTGACACCCCCTGTTCTACAACACTGATTCACCTGTAAAACCCATAGAGTTTCATAAATGACAGTGGATGGAGACACGTGTTTTATGTACAGTTCATGATGTATTTTGCTGAAAAAGTCAATTTTACTACAGTTTTCTCCGTTTCTGATATAATAACCATCAACTTTAACCCTTTCATGCACAAATTATGAGAACCTTAATCAAAATTTGAGTGTTTTTATTCCTCTTTAGGCATGAAAAAAATAATGCGACTGAAAATTTTCTTCTGCAAAATAAATAAAAATAAATAAATGCAATAAAAATGATTGAAAAAAAAATTAAAAATACATTAAAAAAAATAATAAAGGGAAAAAAAAAAAAAATTCTTATGAACCTATTTTTCATGAAGTTGCAAAAATGTCCACTCGGCTGGACACCACACGTTTAATTTTTGATGCACAGAAACATGTATTTACTGATAAATTGTGTGAAAACTATGGGGAGGGCTTGTAATTCTGGGGATTTATGCTCAGGAGAGATCTACATAATGTTACCAATTCATGCCAGAAAAGATATGTAGTGTCTTAAAACGTTAATAAAGATATGTGTAAAAAAAACAAAACAAATCAAAACAAAAAAAAAACAAAAAGAACAACAAAATCCATGAATGTACAAGAGAACAGCTGTAGAATAGCTGTCCACTGTAGTGACCACTGTGCATGAAAGGGTTAATTTGAGCTTTTATGAACATTCACATGATCAGTAAATTAAATATAGGAAAATACCTGATATTCACTGAAAAAAAACACAAAATTCTGAGGATAATGTCATAATGAATGGTGATAAATCACTTAAGAAAAGTTAAATACAGAAAAGAAAATGTTTTGGAACTGCCACTAAAGTTGCACTGGGTCTTTATTGGTTGAAGCAGAAACATAGTTCAGGACTGGACAGATTAGGTTTTAGACTTCAAGTGTAGATATTTTTGTGCAGAGTCCGTCTTGGATTATGTCAGATTATGAGGATGAGCACAGTAGTCGTTCAGAAACATAACCCCACCCCCACCACCATCTGAAATCTAAATGCATGTTTGCATTTCCACCAGGAGATGGAGACAGTGTGCCACGGATAAACTCAACGTAACCACAGAATTAAAGTTATACAAGGGTTGGACAAAATAATGGAAACACCTTCACCTCAAGATGAAAATGCCCCAATCCATACAGCTAGAATTGTTAAAGAATGGCATGAGGAACATTCTAATGAAGTTGAGCATCTCGTATGGCCGGCACAGTCCCCAGACCTCAACATTATTGAGCATTTATGGTCAGTTTTAGAGATTCAAGTAAGACGTCGATTTCCACCGCCATCGTCTCTAAAAGAGTTGGAGGGTATTCTAACTGAAATATGGCTTAAAATTCCTTTGGAAACAATTCACAAGTTGTATGAATCAATACCTCGGAGAATTGAGGCTGTAATTGCCGCAAAAGGCGGACCTACACCATATTAAATTATATTTTGTTGATTTTTTAAGGTGTTTCCATTATTTTGTCCAACCCCTGTATTTCCCTATGGATATAAAACAGACAACTGTAGTTTAGACATTTCAACCCATAAAGACCCAGTGCTACTTTTGTGGTAGTTCCCAAATTAATTTTTCTCTATTTCTACCTTTCTTAACTGATTTATCACTTTTTTTTTAATAACATTACCTTCTGTATTTTGCATTTTGTTTGGTGTAAATCCTGTATTTTCCTATATTTAATACACAGATCATGTAGATATTCATGAAAACTCAGAGTAAATGCAAACTTAATTATATCAAAACAGAGAAAAATGAAGAAAAAAATAACTTTTTCAGCAAAGATACTGCTAAATAAAGGTAAAAACAAGTGTGTCCATCCACTGTTAATGATCCAACTCCATGGGTTTTACTGGTGAATCAATGTTGTGGAAGATGACAGTGTTTCCACGGTAACTACAGAGCTTCTAAATGTCCCAATGAAAAGATGACAAACTGTATTTTACCCCAATTATTTACACGGATTGATAGGATTAGTGGATCAACAGGTATTAAATAGTTTATATCTGTAGATTGTTTGCATCACCAATGGTTGTTTGGGTCTTTATGGGTTAAAGCAATGCAGTTAAATAAAGAAAAAGAGTTAGTTTGGAGTACATATAAATAATATAAAAGAGGAGTTGTGTATACTCATTCATTACACTGGTCAACAACAAATTTATTGTTTAAGTTTTTTGAGCAGATTTAGGATAATTTTGGTGTGCTGAATCCAAAAATCACATTAATTTTGCTCAATCAGGTCAACTTTCTGAACTATGCTACATATTGGCTTTTTAACATTTTTGCTTACATTTATGGGCATTTTCACATCATATGATAAAAAATTCTTTCATATTTCTTGCAATAAACGAGTTCTGAAGATTTTTACTTTTGCCAATTTATGATTAATGGTTTTTTTAATATTACAGGTGAATGAAATGGCTTCGACTAGAAGATCTTGCAAAAATAAGCCTGACGTATTCTGCTACATCTGCGGTGAATACACCATTGTACCTAACAGGAATCCTGTTAGAAAATGATTTTTTTATTCTCTTAAAACCTATTTTGGGTGAGAACTATATAAAAAATCAACTGATAAAGTCACAAAAATGTAATCAATTTTGTGAGAAGATCAAATTTTTCAAAATCAAATTAGCAAAAAAACCTGACCTGATTGAGAAAAACAGATGTCATTTTTGGATTTAGCGGTGCAAAATGGTCCTAATTCAGTTGAAAAAACCTAGACAACTTGCAAAAAACATTTTTTTGAAACCCAGTGTTATGGCAGTGGTTCTCCAACTCCACTTTGGGAGAAGAAACATTTCCAGCCATACTTTTGTTTTGTTTTCTTTGAATAATTTGTTGTGCAAATTAAATAATAATAATAATAATAATAATAATAATAATAATAATAATAATAACAACAATATTTTTTGGTTGAACAATAAGAATAAACAAGAGGTCTCCCTGAGACAATATCTTTCCAAATAAAAACATAAAATGTCTTGTTATAATCTTGTTATAACCATAACAATAAAATGGAATATTTTTTCAAACAAAGAGATCTTTGGTGAAAAAGATGGATATTTTAACAGTATTCATGGCTGCAATGAGCCTGTTGTACAATGCACTTAATTTTTCATTCAGGAAAAAAATGCAAAAACGCATGCGTCGTACATTTTTCTTTTCTCCCCAGTAAGATACTTGTCCATTTTCTAAACCTACCCTCTTTGTCTACATAAGTCAGAGATCACCATAGCAGTCCATTTGTTAGTTGCACATCCCTAAAATGAGTTTAGGGTGCTCAGACGCCCAAATGTTAGTTCCACCTTCTACATGACAGGTGTCAAACATGCGGCCCGGGGGCCAAATCCGGCCCGCCAAAGGTTCCATTCCGGCCCGCAGGATGAAAGTGCAAAAATTAACCTGAACAGTCCAGGTTATCCAAATCATTTTTGTTCAGGTTCCACATACAGACCAATGTGATCTCCAGTAAAAATAACAACACAATAACCCATAAATAACGACAATGACAAATTTTCTCAAATTATGTGGAAAAAATTTAAGCGAAAAAAAAATAACATTACACTGTGAAAATATTTACATTTACAAAACTATTCTTTCACAATAAAATGCAAATAAATACATAAATATAAACTAAGATGACCAACCTGAGATGTGCAATTTTAACAATATTCTGCCTGTTACTAAATGTTTGGTGCATTTATGGATCCTCTGTGATCTGTAGTTGTGTTAACAATAAGAGATGGAATATTGTAGAAATTGTTCAAATTTTAGTTCCAAACTCCAAAATTTTAACAATACTCTGCCTGTTACCAAAAGTTTATGTAACATTGTGTGTAATGTACATGGATAAATAATATGTCGAAGCATAATATTGTTAAATTTGTACCAATTTTTCAAATGAAATTTTTGTTTTTTCAGGTTATTCACATCTTTCTGTAAAATGTAAATATTTTCATAATTTAATTGGGTGTTTTGTACTCAAACAAAAAGAAAAACTTGGATTTGTCATTATTTATAGGTTATTAAGTCATTATTTTACTGGTCTGGCCCGCTTGAGATCAAATTGGGCTAAATCTGGCCCCTGAATCAAAATGAGTTTGACACCCCTGTTCTACATGCTCTGACCTAAAAAACACCCATGAGCAATCTCACACCCTCTTGAAAGCCTCCAAGACCCCCATATGGGACCCACCCCACAGTTTGAGCAACACTGCATTATAGGTTGTATTATAGGTAAATTCTGAATACCTGCATTAAACATGTTATTGTCTTCCATCGCCCTCACGGCTGATTCAACAGCATCCAGTGCATTTCCTCCTCTTTTGAGCACAGAAAACCCCTCCCGTGCAGCAGCCTTGACTCCATCAACAGAGGCTTTGGACAATTCTTCAGGTATGGCCCAAGCACCGCCATGAACAACTATGACCGCTGCCATCTTTGAATCTCTGCAGGAATAAAGACAAATCAGTGAAGGTTAAACATCTCAGTTAATAATCTACATTCTTCTCTGTGCCCTCCAGGCTTGATGATGTATAAGCGTCCACTGTATTGGCTGATATGGAACTAAAACAACAAAACCTATGAATATACAAGGAAACATCTTTGAATAACTGTCCACTGTAGTGACCAATATGCATGAAATGGTTAAAGCCTGTTATAGTGATATCATTGGAGTCTAATTTATATCACTGACACTTTATTTTGAGTCCCATGTGTGCCGTTTATAAAAGTTTTAATATTTTCTATAGATCTTTTATATTAGAAGTAGACTGTGTGTGCTGTACATGTTTTTTACAGCTGATTTTTTTTAGTTTGGTTTTGTATTGTTTTTGCTGGACAATGACAATACAAATTCTATTCTATTCTAGTTTCAAAAAGGAACAAGCTAATAATCAATTAATCAGTCACCCATGGAAGTTTGCTGTTAACTTCAGTAGAAACTCAATAACTATTGAACCAAACCTTCAGATCAAAGTAATAAATACCAAAAATCAATAAATAAACACGTTTGGATAAATGAAAATAAGTTGTTAACAATAAAACAGCAACTGAACATCAAATTAATAATTAAAAATCTAGACAACTTTGGATGCAATTCCTTAAATATGAATATAACTTAAATTATCTTTGGTATTTTTACTCTTACTGATATAATCCACCAATGCTTGTGCTGATGTCCAATTAAACCGACTAATCGATCTACAAGTAGGAAATTAAAAAAAAAAAAAAAAACAATAGAGTTACTTCAAATTGCAGCTGTATTTCAAAATTCCAATGCATAGATGTTTAGAATATATTTACATCATGTCTTATGAGTACCAAATGAATTTGACCACCATTTTAAGAGCATGTTAACTGTATTAAAAAGGCGCAGGTCTGCCAGCAGACATTGAACAGTGAGACTGTTTGACTGATTTCAAAGCCAAGGCTGAACTTTGAAACCCTACTTCAGACATTTATCCTTCAGGTTAAAGTTCAGCTTCTTCACAGCAGATCAACAACACAAACAGCACTTACACATTTTCCTTTAAAACCTTAATTAATCTCAACTTCTTGTCTTTTTCTTTAATATTTCTCCTGTGAATTACAACCTGTTCACTTCCCACTTCTTTGTATTTGGCATTTCCTGCTCTTACCAGGAGCTTTTCCAGTTGGATAAATGAACCCCTTTGTGCTGTGAAGCCCTGCAGATCTGGTGTGTGTGTGTGTGTGTGTGTGTGTGTGTGTGTGTGTGTGTGTGTGTGTGTGTGTGTGTGTGTGTGTGTGTGTGTGTGTGTGTGTGTGTCTGCAATGCACGTGTGACTCCCTTCAGCAGCTGCTCACACAGCGGTTGCACCACACACACAAACACACACACTACACAAATAACAACACACACTAATATGAGAAAAATAACACATTTAGGAATATAAAAACCAGTAGGAGGGGTGTTGCATTTACCGATTGGCTCAGTTTATCCCAGACAAAAATCCTTCCGGTATAGTCACGTGGTGTGCCGTGGGATTATTTGGCGTGTATCCTACAGTCACACTGCTGTCAAGTATGGCGACGTTAATACAAGCACTTCCTGCCAAAAGGTTCAACATAAAATTCTGCAAAACAAGGTTAGAAAATGTACCAATCAGACAATATTATTGAGTTCTGTTGTTTAAGAGTAAACTGAGAAAGTTTATTAGGGACCGAGCCGAGAGGGCAGAAGGCCAGGCCCCTACTGTTTTTCGTTCGTTTTTTATTATTATTATTTTCCCGACACCACTTTGAACTGGATTTTGACCCCCTGAACATGCTCCAAAACTCACCAAATTTGGCACTTATGTCAGGTCCGGTGAAAAATTTGATAAATGCAAAAATTAACCCCGTAGGTGCCAAAATGGGCTCTCTAGCGCCACCTATGTCAAAAAAACACGGAAACCGCCACAGCAGCCAGCAGTAATGTCTGAGAGATGAAACCAATGTCAACATGTTCCTTACATCGAGCATTACAAAAAATATAGGAGGACGCTATGAGCTCTCTCCAAGAGGAAGTCAGAAAATTGCCTTTCAAATTAAAACCCATATATATATATATATATATATATATATATATATATATATATATATATATATATATATATATATATATATATATACATATATATATACAGGGTGGGGAAGCAAAATTTACAATATTTTGAGGCAGGGATTGAAAGACAGTGTATGACCAATTAGTTTTTTGAAAGTCATGAGAATTTATTTGCCACAAGAAAACTGACATAATAGAAAATGTTTTTATTCTATGTGTCCTCCTTCTTTCTCAATAACTGCCTTCACACGCTTCCTGAAACTTGCGCAAGTGTTCCTCAAATATTTGGGTGACAACTTCTCCCATTCTTCTTTAATAGTATCTTCCAGACTTTCTCGTAATAGTTTTGCTCATAGTCATTCTCTTCTTTACATTATAAACAGTCTTCATGGACACTCCAACTATTTTTGAAATCTCCTTTGGTGTGACAAGTGCATTCAGCAAATCACACACTCTTTGACGTTTGCTTTCCTGATTACTCATATGGGCAAAAGTTTCTGAAAAGGTATGGATAATAGTGTTAGGTATGATTATGACATCAATATATGTTTGGTTTCAAAACAATTGACGTAGTGCCTGCTGAGAAAAAACAACTAAATGTTCATTGTAAATTTTGTTTCCCCACCCTGTATATATATATATATATATATATATATATATATATATATATATATATATATATATATATATACACATATATATATATATACAGTACAGGCCAAAAGTTTGGACACACCTTCTCATTCTTCGCATTTTCTTTATTTTCATGACTATTTACATTGTAGATTCTCACTGAAGGCATCAAAACTATGAATGAACACATGTGGAATTATGTACTTAACAAAAAAGTGTGAAATAACTGAAAACATATCTTATATTCTAGTTTCTTCAAAGTAGCCACCCAAGCCCTAGCCTTGCACACCCTTGGCATTCTCTTGATGAGCTTCCAGAGGTAGTCACCTGAAATGGTTTTCACTTCATAGCTGTGCCTTGTCAGGGTTACTTAGTGGAATTTCTTGCCTTATTGATGGGGTTGGGACCATCAGTTGTGTTGTGCAGAAGTCAGGTTGATGCACAGCTGACAGCCCTATTGGACAACTGTTAGAATGCATATTATGGCGAGAACCAATCAGCTAAGTAAAGACAAACGAGTGGCCATCATTACTTTAAGAAATGAAGGTCAGTCAGTCCGGAAAATTTCAAAAACTTTGAATGTGTCCCCAAGTGCAGTCGCAAAAACCATCAAGCGCTCCAACGAAACTGGCTCACATGAGGACCGCCCCAGGAAAGGAAGACCAAGAGTCACCTCTGATGCTGAAGATAAGTTCATCTGAGTCACCAGCCTCAGAAATCGCAAATTAACAGCAGCTCAGATTAGAGACCAGATGAATACCACACAGAGCTCTAGCAGCAGACACATCTCTACAACAACTGTTAAGAGGAGACTGCGTGAATCAGGCCTTCATGGTCAAATAGCTGCTAGGAAACCACTGCTCAGGAGAGGCAACAAACACAAGAGATTTATTTGGGCCAAGAAACACAAGGAATGGACATTAGACCAGTGGAAATCTGTGCTTTGGTCTGATGAGTCCAAATTTGAGATCTTTGGATCCAACCGCCGTGTCTTTGTGCGACGCAGAAAAGGTGAACGGATGGATGCTACATGCCTGGTTCCCACCGTGAAGCATGGAGGGGGAGGTGTGATGGTGTCGGGGTGCTTTGCTGGTGACGCTGTTGGGGATTTATTCAAGATTGAAGGCAACCTGAATCAGCATGGCTACCACAGCATCCTGAAATGACATGCCATTCCATCCGGTTTGCGTTTAGTTGGACCATCATTTATGTTTCAACAGGACAATGACCCCAAACACACCTCCAGGCTGTGTGAGGGATATTTGACCAAGAAGGAGAGTGATGGAGTGCTGCGCCAGATGACCTGGCCTCCACAGTCACCAGACCTGAACCCAATCGAGATGGTTTGGGGTGAGCTGGACCACAGAGTGAAGGCAAAAGGGCCAACAAGTGCTAAGCATCTCTGGGAACTTCTTCAAGACTGTTAGGAAACCATTTCAGGTGACTACCTCTTGAAGCTCATCAAGAGAATGCCAAGAGTGTGCAAGGCAGTCATCAGAGCTAAGGGTGGCTACTTTGAAGAAACTAGAATATAAGAGATGTTTTCAGTTATTTCACACTTTTTTGTTAAGTACATAATTCCACATGTGTTCATTCATAGTTTTGATGCCTTCAGCGGGAATCTACAATGTAAATAGTCATGAAAATAAAGAAAATGCAAAGAATGAGAAGGTGTGTCCAAACTTTTGGCCTGTACTGTATATATATATATATATATATATATATATATATATATATATATATATATATATATATATATATATATATATATGTATATATATATATATATATATATATATATATATATATATATATATATAAACTACAATAAAAATGAGGACATGATAAAAATGTGAATGGTACATACACACACACACACACATACACACTCACACACACAATAAAGTTTTACAAAATCAAAGCCTTATTAAAAAATGTAAAGTATAAGCTTTATGCTCACCTGTTTGTACAATTTCAAGTCACTCAAAGGTATTCGGTCTGTCACACACACACTTGCATACACACACAGTAGGCTTTTCAAAATAAAAGCCTCATTAAAAGGTGATGGTTTCAGCAGAGGGGCGCAGGTGTTCTGTAGGGAAGAAAGTAAGACAGATGCAAAAGGGAGGGGGCTGGTGTCAGAACGGAGAGGTGTGAGTGGAGCTGAGGTGTTGACGGCCATGGGAGGCGGAATGTACGGGAGGCAGAATGCACGGAAGGCGGAACACATGGGAGGCAGAACGCACGGAAGGCAGAACGCACGGGAGGCGGATCACCCAGTGCGAGGTCCCGCCCAATGCTGCTTGCAGCTTTAATTATTATTGATCTTTTATTTTTCTGATAGGTTCCAATGAGATACAATGTTGCAACAATAAATACACAATGCATAGTTGTTGTTTGTTTGTTTTTTTTCTTGCATTTTTTTGATTGTATAAACGTGTGTTGTTATTATGCAGTTCATGTGTACCTTTTTTATTTTATTTTTTTATTTTTTTCGAACATGCAAAGAAACAAAATAAAATAAAGCAAAATAAGACAAAAACAAAATAACATTTAAATGTTACAGAATGTTACAGAATCTGTATTCAAGTATGTGTTTGAATGTGCATGGTTGAAAGGGAGTAGGAAGAAGTATAAACTTTAAATTAAATTAAACACAAACACATAATAATAATAATAATAATAATAATAATAATAATAATAATAAATAAATACATACATACATACATAAATAAATAAATAAATGTTTTCTGTTGAGTCCAGACATGATGAGCACATTAACGTGGTAAGAGAAATGAATGAAGAGATTACCCATCATGCCTAGTGCCCACAGTACAAGCCTATGAGGTTAGTGTTGTGATCTGCGGTTGCTTCAGTTGATCAGATCTAGGTTCAGAAACAATGTCCCAAAAAAAATTGCATAAATAAATGTCATATTGCATAAGCCAGTCAAAACAATGTCTTAGTGAATGTAAGACATTATCAAATGTGGCCCTTTTTTGAAAGCCTCTATCAATGCTAACTGTAAAAAGAAATAAATAGCCATAATATGATATATGATATTTCTTTATTTTCTTTATCAATCGAATTTTATTTATACAGCTCCAAATCATAACAAAAAGTTATCACATGACACTTTTACATTTAGAGCTGGTCAAAACCAGACTCTCAAGCCAATTTACAGAAACCCAAACACAAGCAAACATCTGGTGACATGACATATTAAAAATAGTAGTAGTAGATAGATAGATAGATAGATAGATAGATAGATAGATAGATAGATAGATAGATAGATAGATAGATACATAGATACATAGATACATAGATAGATTCCTTTTTTTCTTCCTTTCTTTGATCCCTCTACCTGCTCTTTCTTTCATCTGTCTTTTTTCCTTGGATTGAAGTCAATATTTCAAATACATTTTTAGCAGGAGATTTTTAAGGCTTTTAATAAATCTGCAGATAACAGTACAGTGAAAGACCACAGTAGGATGAATCTGTCTCTGGGGATAAAATCCACCAGCTGTTGGAAAACTGCATCATCTGGAGCTGGACTTTGTCCAAGTCGTCACACACCTTTGCAGCATTAGTATCGAACCAGCCACCAGAACCAGCAGACCTGCAACTGCTCACTTTTAGGTTATTACCAAATGCACAACAAAACCCTTGAAATGTATGATTTGTTTGTGAGTATAATTCACTAAAATTTTTGTCTAAATAGTAAACAAGTAAGTAGTTTAAATAAGTAAAGTAGATCAGATAAGAAGAAGAAGATAGAAAGTAATAATTCATAATACTTTTGTTACCTAATTTTACAAGTTGAAGGCCAGTTGAACTTTCAAACAACCAGCGATCTATTCTAAAAAGTGTTGTGAAAGAAAATGAAGGTACATACAAATTTATGTTTGTGTTTTTTATTTTTTTATTTTATTATTTTATTTTATTTTATTTTATTTTTTCTTCTATTTTTCTCTTTCTCTTCTCTTTTATCTATGTTTGTGTTTTTTAAATTTTTGTGTCACCTGAATCAGTCAGAAAATATTGTAATTTTATTGCTGACTAATCTTGCATATAGTGCATTGGTGTCAAACATGCGGCCCGGGGACCAAATTCGGCCCGCCAAACGGTCCAGTCCGGTCCGCGGGATGAATTTGTGAAATACAAAAATTACACTAAGATATTAACAATCAATCCACATACAGACACATACAGACCAATTAGATTTCAAGTGGGTCTGACCAGTAAAATATGATCATAATAAACTATAAATAATGACAACCCCAAATTATCTATCTATCTATCTATCTATCTATCTATCTATCTATCTATCTATCTATCTATCTATCTATCTATCTATCTATCTATCTATCTATAATACTAACAGTAAAATTTTATTGGTTATTAATTATGACATAAAGGTAGGCCAGAGTAAAAAACAACAACATATAATCATAAATACATGACATACCTGAAAAAATATGTTAAGATCCTCAACAATAAAATGTGTAATGCTATATTTTTACCACTAGAGGGTTGTAAGAGTCCATAACATCCATGTTGACTCCTAAGTCTTGATCAGGAATGTCCCAGTGTGTAAATCAGGGGTCAGTGGCGTCCCTGCAAAGTGATCTGTCACAGTGATAAAAGACAAATCCTTGTCCGGCCTTATAAACTTCAATCCATACGTAGTTTTCCTGCCTGTGTAGTGAGAATGGATGTGTGGGTTGTTGTTTTTTTTTTTCTTCTTCTTCTTTTCAGTCTGCATGGGTCTACATTCACACACATACTGCAGGCCTGGAACCACCAGCTGAAAACACATTAAATCATCATTAGCCACGGTAGTCACTGTAAAAGAATCAGGATTACGAACATCATCATAAATCATATAAGGGAAAAGAATTAAATCAGTGAAGGTCGAGCAAGCATGAAATACAAACATACTGTAGTGTGGGCTGATGTAAGACAGTCTACCTGCTGTTGGCTATCATGCAGAAGAAAAACACAAATGCATTTTAGAAACAGATTAAACATCACATTTAAAAAAAAAAAAAAAAAAAAAAAGAGAACGTGCAAGTTTCGACTTCTGATCAATAGCTCGTTCTAGACCTGAAATAAGCAGCAATGTAAGTTATCATGAGCTGCAATATAACACGATATCAGCAACATATTAGAAATGTATGTATTTAATGTCAAATATTGGGGCTTTTATTCTGTAATTAATAATGTTGCGCTTCAAAATGAATATTCTATTAATGTAGAGACACCCTGATGCCATTAGTCACAATGAAACGAACTATGAAAATATCACGTTTACATGATGTTAACTCTTTATTGGGCAAGTGACTATTTTTGGACATTTCTGCACACATTACAAGACAGTGACAGCAACGGTTACAGTGAAAACAGTGAGTCAAATGTGGTCTGCAGGGTCTGTAAGGTCATCCTCTGCATGAACAGTGATGTACCTGCTTTGTTTGGTACCATGAAGTAATGGTACTAATGTAAGGAATGAGGTTCAAACTGATAATGTGGATGTTGACAGGTGTCTGGATCAGCACTTATGTTCTAAAAGTGATGTTCTAATGTTCTAAAATACATGTTCTTTTCACATCACATCTGATTTTTTTTTTTTTTTTTTCGGTTTGTTTTATGTATACATCTTGGATTTATTCATCTTATTTTATCTATTTATTTATTTATTTATTTATTGCCACATACGGCAAGGAACCAAATATGGTAACTTCATTTACCTTGATTTTCTACATGACCGTCAGAAATTTTGAAAAAAATTTGACAAAATCGTAAAGTCTTATGTCCTCCAATAACACACTATGATTGAAATGTTGAATTTCAAAGTATTTTTATGAGTGCCCTACAAAGGGTTAACAGATGCATTCAGTTGTTAAAAGTACAGTCGTGGAAAAAAAAAAAAAACATTTCATGTACGTATTTATTTGGCTCAATTCATTATTTATATCAGTGTCAATATATCCCCGCTGATGATGATAAATAACATACAAACTGAAGCTTAGACACATATAGAGCCTGGGGTTAGTGTAGCTACTTTTTTATTGTCTTCTGATGATAATAAAATATGTATTTACTCTAAATTACTGAGGTTAAACATTTAGTCTTTAAATATGAATATCGATTGAAGAACTGGACACACTGGATCAGAATTATTGATATTTCACTACATCTACAGTAGCGGAAAAAATTATTAGACCATCTCAAAAGTCATCAAAAACAATGGTTATGCAATCAAGTACTAACTCCTGTGTGTATCATGTGACTAAAACAGACAGAAAAGAAAACATGGAATGCCTAAAAGTACTGTTTTTGTCAGTACAATGCCATAGCTATTGATGTAAGAACTGAAGGGATTTTGGCTATTATCAAGAAAACATGGAAAATGACTAGATATCAGCTCTGAAATTAAACTCTTTTTGTTGTTATCATTATATTTGTCCAAATAAATGTACCTTTAGTTGTACCAGGCATTAAAATGAACAAGAAATTAAAGAAATCATTGAAGGGTGGTCTAATAATTTTTTCCGTGACTGTAAATCTGCTCTGAAAGAAGTGAAAACTATTATATTCTAAGTCAGTGGTTCCCAACCTTTTTTGGCTCGTGACCCCATTTTAACATCACAAATTTCTGCTGACCCCAGACATTCAAAACAGAGACATTCTTTTTTGCTAAAATTAATTTGTTTTTGATCATGTAATAGTTTGCCATAATATGTTGCAAATAAATGTTAATTTTACACAACATTTAGGTTATATAATGTAAATTTTTATTAGTAAGTTTTAATTTTTACATTTTTTTTTATCAATGACTAGAAATTTCAGGCGATCCCATTTGAATTCCAGGTGACCCTACGTGGGGTCCCGACCCCAAGGTTAAGA
Source organism: Sphaeramia orbicularis (assembly GCF_902148855.1). Lineage (NCBI taxonomy): Eukaryota > Metazoa > Chordata > Actinopteri > Kurtiformes > Apogonidae > Sphaeramia > Sphaeramia orbicularis. Next base: position 21,110,521 of record NC_043971.1, on the reverse strand, counting down.
AACGCTGCATTAACTGCTCCCAATCCCCTGTTTAAGTTGTGTGGTACAGTCTGTTCTTTCTCAAACTGATAAAATCTTGCACCACAAACATCTGATACCAGTGTTCAAGAGGTTAAACTGAAATGAGGAGGAAAGAGGGTCTTATTTAGAGGCTCACCTGGGGTGTATATCCACCAGCAGCACCAAAGTTTGCATTGTATTGTATTTGTATTTATTTATTTAGCACAATAAAAACAGTGCAGGGAGGGAATGAAGCTCGAAGGGCTTGTACAGAGTTCCACTCCCATCATCTATTATAAAATAAAAAATAGAATGTACAAACATAAGAAAACAATAATTAAACAACAATTAACAATATAGAAAACACTGAAAAAGTCAGGACAGGAGATGTTTTTTCAGTGAGTTTTTGAAAGATGTAAATGACAATATAGACTTTAGAGACATGTCTAGATTGTTCCACAATTTAGGACCTCTAAATAAAATATTAAATTGACCAGATGTTCGACTGAAGGGTAAATGAACATTGTCGCTATGTCTAGTTGAGTATAAATGTAAATCGGATGAAAAACTAAAAAAATTATGAAAAGTGTCCGGAAGATCTTGCTGTTGTAATAACGTTGATTGTTTTACAGTGAAACCTTGCCACTTTAGTAAGTTATTATTATTATTATTATTATTATTATTATTATTATTATTATTATTATTTTGGCTTTTTTTTAAATCAATTACTAGAAATTTCAGGTGACCCCATTTGAATTCCAGGTGACCCCACGAGGGGTCCCAACCCCATGGTTGAAAAACACTGTTCTAAGTACTTCTTGTTCTTCACATTCCTGCAAAAAAAAAGCAAAGTAACACCAATAACACAACAATTGACTTTCATCCAGTTAACAGCGGCATCTGTGTTTCCCCCCCAACAGTCTTTATGATTCTGATCAGTGCAGTCAGACTGAACTCTAAAGGTCAAGTAGAGCTAGAATTGGTCATTCAGCCTCTTCTGCTCAAAACTAATTTGTGAGTAAGTAAAGCAGCCTGCGTGCCGCGCTGCAGATGAGTTCTGCTTTAAGATTCTAGTCAATATCATAGCCAGGGGACAAGAGGGGCATTTTTATATGATGTGCTGCCTCATTCCTCAGCTGAATTTGTTCCCCCAAGGCTGTAACCAAACATTCACCTGGCATTTCAGGAAGCGGTGTAATTCACTTTACAAGGAAAAAAAAAAAAAAAAAAATCCTGATTTGACCTCCTTGAAGACCAATTACTGTAACTAATCCCATGTAAATTAAGGAAGTGAAAATGTCACACAACTGAATGATCCTGGTAGCAGTGATGTTTAATATCTGTGTCAGGAATATCTTTCTTTTCTAGATGACCATTAATTCAGGTTAATGATGTAAAGACATTGCTCTTTGCTTCGCTCTCTTTAGGTGCAGTAGCAGAAAATAAAGAGCAATTACCCTCTATTTAGACAGTATCATGGGGTTACAAGCAGAAAAAACAAACATTTAGATGAGTCCTGTTAAAGACGAATACATAAAACAACAAAACCAAGTACAAACCTATATGGCACTACCCTGTTTCTATACTCTGTACTTAAGAGTGTATTTTATTGGCATAGCCTCCTGAGACCCAGCAGTGTTTTTGTCCTCTGTAGGGGACAAGAGTTTCATAGCTTAATTGGAAAAACAAAACAAAAAATGCTGTCCACTGCAAAGGACATTCCATAAAAACTGTAAAAATGCATCTGAAAAAATTGTTGCATAGTGCTGTTTCCAATAAAGGCAACTATTTTATATTTAAAAAAAAAAAAAAAGCTAAAACTTGTACTTTCCTGGGTCTTAGGAGGATAAATAAATAAATACTAATGCAATACATCTGCTCAACATTAGCATCTCCAACAGCAACCACTTAGTTTGTCTGTCCATTGTCTCGTCTTATGTCTGCTCTGTCCCACTGTCTTGTGTCAGTCGGTTAGGGTGGCCATGGCTCAGCTGGTAGAGTGGGTCGTCAAATAAACGAAGGGTTGGCGGTTTGAATCCCGCTCTGTTGTGTCCTTGGGCAAGACACTTCACCCTCCTCGCCTCCAGTGCCACTCACACTGGTGTATAAATGCATATGAATGTTTGGTGGTGGTCGGGGGGGCTGTAAGTGCGGATTGGTAGCCACGCTTCTGTCAGTCTGCCCCAGGGCAGCTGTGGCTACAGATGTAGTTTACCACCACCAGAGGGGGAATGTGAGAGCGAATGAATAATGGGTCAGTAATGTAAAGTGCTTTGAGTGACCAAAAAAGCACTACATAAATTTAATCCATTATTATTAATCTGTCACTTTGTTTCGTCCTGTCCCTGTACACTTTTGTCTATATGAGCAAGGAATGGATGACAATATGAGTGTAAAACTTGAAATTGTTACTTGTTACTTGTTGAGCACAAGCTGTAATTAAAAATAAAGTAGTCCTCTGAAGAGGGGTGGTGGTGGTGGGTTAAAAAAAAAAAAGAAAGAAAGTGAAGGGTATTTTATTACCACATTCAGTATCTCTGTACAGGTGTCATTTCAACAACAATAATGAAAAAGCAGCAAAACCAACAAGCATCATACTGCTCCTTCTTATCACTATAACTCTCTGCAAAAATAATACATCATTTTGGACAGTTTTATTTTAGTACTTCGCTTGAGTTTATCAGCTAAACTACTCCAAATATTCCCCCAACAAAGTGAAACACACACATACACACACACTAATCAGAATTGTATGAACCCAGTGTTACACAAGTTCTAATCCCCTTTTATGTTGTATATTAGCAGAAAGTACATTATTTTTTGCTTTGCACCTGATTTGAGCTAGCTAAATTTCTACCACATCTATGAATTTCAAAGCTTGGGCCTTTAAAAAAAACATATTCACAAGTTCTTATTGCTAACTACCCTCATGGCCCTTTTTTTGTTGGGAGTATAATGAGCGTATGTTTGCTTTTGTATGTGCCATCCCACCCCTCTACTCAGCATTTCAAACCTGGTTGGGAATATTTATTAAAGTATAAAAGTAAAGCTTTTTTTCCCCATCATTTACATAAACTTGTGTCTAATTTTTGCACAGGTGTCGACTCTATGCTGTATTTTCTTTATTTAACAGAACTGTGATAAATCAGGTGTAGGTGTAATCTGCAGGGTGCAACATGTTTACTTCACAATGCCTCTAAGACACAGGATAAAAGCATCCAGTGTAAATAAAAACAGTGCAATCAGCTGTGCTGTAAACTCGTAGCTTTAATTTACACATATATGTACTGAAAATGAAATCTAGATTGCCAGAGAGACATTCTTCACCTTTCAGAGAGTGGGGTTTCAGTTCAGTCATGCAAGTAGAAATGTGCAGGACCATGGACAGCGACAGTACTGGTTTTCCTTTCCTTTCCTTTCCTTTCCTTTCCTTTCCTTTCCTTTCCTTTCCTTTCCTTTCCTTTCCTTTCCTTTCCTTTCCTTCCCTTCCCTTCCCTTCCCTTCCCTTCCCTTCCCTTCCCTCCCCTCCCCTCCCCTCCCCTCCCCTCCCCTCCCCTCCCCCTCCCCTCCCCTTCCCAGTTTACAAGAGACATAAGGTACAAAAATGATAGAAAAGCCATTTATCATGAGCAACATTGTTATTTTCCTGGAATGGATAAGGAAACTAATCAGATAAGATGTAATTACTGATGATGAGATGGTATCTTATTGGTAATATTTCAGTTTTTGTGTTGAAATTAAACCTTATCCCTATGCTAAGATAAAATAAGATAAGATAAGATAAGATAAGATAAGATAAGATAAGATAAGATAAGATAAGATAAGATAAGATAAGACTTTATTGATCCCAACATGGGGAAATTTAGCAGTTTACAGAAGCAATATGCAACACACCAGTGCAAAAGAAAGGCAGGTAGGAATAAATGTTCTTAAAGTATAAAAATTTATGTGTAAAATTTAAAGATATTTACATATTTACATAGTGATTGCACATATACATGATGTGATATGTGGGTGGTGGAGGGCCACTGCTTGTGTACTGTTATACAGTCTGATGGCTGTGGGGAGGAATGACCTGCAGAGGCACTCCTTCTCCTAAGCCTACAGTCAGATTTGTATTCTTTTAGTCGGATAGTATAATATTGTTAATACAATGGTTTAGGGCAGTGGTTCCCAACCTTTTTTGGCTCGTGACCCCATTTTAACATCACAAATTTCTGGTGACCCCAGATATTCAAAACGTAGCCTTTTTTTTTTTTTTTTTTTGCTAGAATTAATTTGCTTTTGATCATGTAATAGTTTGCTATACTATGTTGCAAATAAACGTTAATTTTAGATGACATTTAGTCTATATAATGTATACTCCCAGCCAGCATGACCATGTGGGCCCCAGAAGGGTCCCATTTGGGTTTGTCCGCAGTTTCCATGGTGGCCCCACGTGTTTGCACATATCAGAATCAGAGATTTGAATCTCTCATATTATTTATTCTTCACACTATTTATCCCATGATATTTGTCTTTCATGTTATTTTCACTACTTAAATTCTATGTTTTCAAATATCTTAGTTTGCAATACTTTTTATTTTTTTTAATGTAAATAACTGTGCCTTTTACTGATACTTATTGTTTTACTGATATTTGTTGTCTGTCTACACATTCTTGCACTGAACCTGAGAGCTTTGCCTTAATTTCATTGTACTTGGTACAGTGACAATAAAGAGATTCTGATTCTGATTCTGATCTGGGCAAACACATGAGGGGCTTCCATGGAAACTGCGGACAAACCCAAATGGGACCCTTATATGCAGCCCAAATGGAACCCTTCTGGGGCCCACATGGACATGTTGGCTGGGTTATTATGGACAGAGGCAGAAAAGCCAGGGTTAGATTACTGCACGAAGGGACAATTTTATTTTCCTTGGTCAGGATATGTACAGTCAGTCCAGCTTGGATTTACAAGGCTGACAATTAATACTGAACAAACAAGAACTCAAACCATGAATTATGAAAGAGCTGCAGCATCTGAAACTGACCACAATGAACATTTGGGAAATAAACAGTACCACAGTGCTTCAGTTTCAGCTTTAGAGTTTGTCATGTCTTTTATGTATTGGGATTGTCTCTCTCAACTCACCATATATTTTTCATTATTATTATTATTATTATTATTATTATTATTATTATTTTTTTTTTTTTTTTTTTTTTTTTAATCAATTACTAGAAATTTCAGGCAACCCCATTTGAATTCCAGGTTCCAATTCATGGTTGAAACACACTGGTTTAGGGTGTGAATAGGATTTGACTTGGGTTTTGTTGCTGGAGTAAATACACTGTAAAAAAAAAAAAAAAAAAAAAAGACTGTAGAATTAACATCAAAAAGTTGTAAAATTGCAGCATAAAATAACTGTAAGTGACAATACAATGCAAAGTTGTTTATTTGAAAAGGTTTTTGTGTTAACGATTGAATCAAATAGGTGTACTTTTTACAGAAAGAGTATGTTAACAAAACTAGATTTGTATGTAGAAATTATGTATTTCTATGGTTTTTAGAAAATAAAACTGTAAATTGAAAAACAATGTGGTGCCGTTTAAATTGCAAGACCATAATGTTGAAATAACAGCATATTTGCTTTTTTTTTTTTTTTAATAAAAAAGTTATATAAAAAAGTAAACATTTAATAATGTAACATTATAAATTTGTAAATGAATGGGTTGGTAGAGTTGGTGGAGCAGCTCGTCCAGTAACCAAAGGGTTGGTGGTTCGAATCCTGGCTCAGACTGTCCATATGTCAAAGTGTCCATGGAAGACACTGAACCTTAAATTGACCTGGTGGCTTTGGATACCATAAAGGTGTATAAAATGCACTGCATAATATAATATAATATAATATAATAATAAGTGCAGTCCATTTAAATCTAGTGTTAAATCTACATGTTTAACCCTTTCATGCATAGTGCTCACTACAGTGGACAGCTGTTCAAAGCAGTTCTCTTGTATATTCATGGGTTTTGTTGTTTTAGTTCCATATCAGCCAACACAGTGGACACTTACGCACCATCCCAAACACAGACATTCATACCATTAATGTAACTTTGCTGTTCTTGATAAACCTGATCTGCACTAACATGTTTGAGTGTAAAAAAAAAAGTTAATTGTTATTAGACTTTAATTAACAGTTTTTTGTTTTTTTTTTTAAACAAAAAGTTGTTGTTTTTGAGTAATAACTAGTATTTGCGTATGTTAAAATGTGAGAAAACATCAGCTTAGCGGCATTAAAAATGCTTTCATTTCATAGTTTTCCCATAGTATATCAGTAAATATATGTTTCTATGCTTCTAAAATTAAACGCCAGCTGAGTGGACAGTTTTGTAACTCCAAGAAAAATAGGTTTATAAAAAAAAAAAAAAAAAAAAAAAAAAAAAAAATTGCATTGTTGTTTTTCATGCCTAAAGGAGAATAAAAACACTCAGGAAAAAATAAATCTTCATTAAAATGCTTATAATTCATGTATGAAAGGGTTAAAATGTTAAATCTACATGTTTAAAATGTTAAATCTACATGTTTAAAATGTTAAATCTACATGTTTCTCCATACATATGTTTACAGTTGGATGTGTTTTTTACAGTATTGTTCTGGAAACCACAGCTGCCAATTTTTTTTTTCCGTAAAAACAACAGCTTTTTTTTTTTTATTTTTTTTTTTACAGTGTATAACCAAAGTGTTGCTCCAAAGGATTTCTTGCATCTATTAAAAACAAGCTGCATTAACTTATTATATAACATAAACCTGCAGCCTTTACTGTCAAATCTTAGCACCGACCAAGTGCTCCCTCAACTTTTTTTTTTTTTTTTTTTTTTAATTCATTCCCTCCAAGCACTCGTTACCCAAATGGTATGCGCCCAGCAGGGACCGTCTTTGTTTTCCAGCAGCGCCAGTCCCAGAATATGGCCAATAATGTAGCTGAGGGGCGGGGAGTTTGCACGGTCTGCAGATCAGCCCCAGTGAGTGTGAGCATCTGGCGGGGTGCCGAGGAGAGACAGTGAGCAGCGATGGCAGAGATGGGCTCACACCTCTGAATCACAACTCCACTTCCAGCCGAGCATCTGTGTCTGAGACCTGGGACCAGTAGTTTTGGAGGGACTTTGCTTTGTTGTGTGCGCACAGAGACTGGAAGGAGGCTGTAGCAACCCAAAAGAAAAAAAAAAGAAGAAGAAGAAGAAGAAGAGAGGAAGGCTGTAGTTGCATTTCGACGCACTCTTGTCGTCTCACCTGCACGGTGGTAGAGGTCCGCTGTGATAAGAATGCATCCAGATAAATACTTACCTGAACTGGTGGCGGAGAAAAGCAGCCTGGACCCCTCCTTTGTGCATGCCGTGCGTCTGCTTGCAGAAGGTAAGCAAGTATTTAAGTGTTCTCTGAGATTTTTTTTTTTTTTTTTTATATATACCAGTGGCATTCTCCATGTTCCCTGCATCTGGAAACACCATGCACTGCGTTGGAGGGAAATACACAGACGAGTGTTTTTAATATCCATGGCACCATTCAGTATGCGCTCCAGAATTTCGTCGTGTTGCTGCCTTTTTTTTTTTTTTTTTTTTTTTTTTTTTTTTTAGTGTTGGGATATTACTCCTCTCTCTATTCTTGTGTTAAACTTTTTTTCTACATGTGCACAGACAATAAACTATGTGCAAAGTCATGTCTTATCATTTCACCTAACCCACTGCCCTCCAAGGTCAGGAAAGTGGCACGTTCAGAGATGCTCCACAGGGCATTTTCACTTGACTTGGAGACAAAAAATATGCGTAAAAAGTCATTTAAAAGCAGAACTAATCGAGTTTAAACTGCATAACTTACCACACATGCTGATGCCTGTTCACAGCAGCCAGGGCTTATAAATGTGTGTTTTTTAATCAGCAAAATATAATAGTTTTAATCAGACCAAGCTTATTTTCTTTGCTGACTCCAAATTTCATCAGTCTGATATTATAAAGTCAGGTGTACAGTGCAGACAAATGCATCTAAAATGACTCCAAAGCTGTTGTGAAACATTTGAGGGTTTGTGTTATCAGATTTTGCTTATCAATATCATCATGAATGTGCTGTTTTAAGAGATAAAGGTGCTTTTCAGCCTCTCTAACAGGGCTGTATAATCCACATGTAAAGTTCCTCTTATGCTGTTAGTAGTGTTAGTCTCAGTCACATCCTGTGTACCTGCCCTGTTTGCTTGGAAACTTATCATACCAAGGCAAATACTGAAACTCACTTCAGCTCATGCAGCCTTAAGATGTAACAGCTGCATTCTCCAGTGCAAATCCTTTTTTTCCCCAGTCATGACTGAATATGGCAGGGGGAGGTGTAATCCTAAAATAGCACTGCTTATGTTATAAGTACAAAACAAATCTGTGGATGTGATTATGATTAAGAAATAGTTCCCTTTGGGTTCAGTTTATTCCAGCTGTTCATTATTCTCCATCCACCATCCACCTCAAAGGACTCTGAAGTCTTGCATGTACATTCATTTTCAAAGTTGTTTTTTTTGTGACGTTATTTAGCGAAGTCAAGTCTGCTGGGTTAATGTTCTCTGATTAGACGGGGTGTTTGTCTTCTGGCGCTTCCGCCCCTCGAGCTTTCCTGCTAAAATGTGTTGATGAGACACCTGACAGTCCCGCTCTTGTCTCTAACTGTGATGCAGATGGGATCATCTGTCATGGAGTACACTTGGCTACATTTTCTCAAGGCTGACTCACACATCCAGGATACAAACAAAAAATGTTCATATCCAGCATTTGGAGGAGCCAGCAGTTTGTTACAGTCATGTTTTACCTTTATTCACATTCTGACATCGACTTTTTAATGCAGCTGTGGTAGATATTTTATGGTTTTAGATGTCCTAGGCTATATGATTCATTTTTTGTCCATTTTCATTGGATATTTATGATTTAACTCATCTCTTGCCCCTCATAATTTACAGTATAGTGCAGTACAGTCTGATACATAAAAGCACAATGTTTTTTAATACACTCTCATACCATTTATTTTCCAGAAAATAATTCAATCTGCAAGGTCAGTACAGAAAATGTTATGCCTCACACAAAATAGTGGACAATCAGTGTAATGGACTGTCAGTTCAGTCTGTCTCATAGTGTCAACTCTGAAAAGGTTCAACATAATCAGCCCTGGCCAGTAATGAAATAATGTCTATGATTCTAACCACTTTCACTCAGTTGTTTTCTCTTTGTCAGACTGTGCTATTGGGTAACGCAGATTTATGCATATCAACAGACAGCAAGATAAACCACATTCACAGATGTACAGATTAATGGCTATTTATCACGCATGTAATCCTGCATTATTCACATTGTGCACTATGTAAACACCATAACATAGATTTACCATGGGCTCAGTGAACGGCTTCATATTTATGAAATGATTTTCTTATGTATTTAAATTATGTTGCCACTAAAATTGTTTGTCTTTCTTTGAGCAGATTTAAAGCTGTTTGGGACAAAGCCATTGCAGTCTGTAGTTGAGGAGTGGGAGTGTGTGGAGTGAATAATCTTTCAGATGGGACTGTGGGCTTCATAGCTTTCTTTGACAACAAAAATATAATTTTAACCATGACAATAATTTGAATGATGTTTCCAAGATTGACAATAAAAATGATGTTTTTTTTTTTAGAAATATATATTTGCCTGTCTACCCACTTTTTATGCTGAATGAAACTGAAAACATTTCATTATCAATTTAAGATCGCATTTACATGTAGCATGTATCTAGAGGTTTCAGTTTGCAGAAAAAAAAAGATTCCTTCATGTTTTTTCCTTTAATACTGCTCTGACTAAAGAATAGCTTAGTTTCTTTGAAAGTGTTTGAAGCTGGAGTCGAGAAAAGGAAGCCTTTAATGGATCCCAGTGGTTTCCTATGTGAGACTTGCCTACATACTGTGTAGCCCAGCCTTACCATAATAAGCAGTGGGACTCCTAATAGGACGAAAAGCAACAGACACGGAGGCAGAAGGGAGGCACATGATGGACAAGTACAGCAACGTCAGACGATGTGCTATGATTCCATTTTTAGATTGAAGGGGGACATTTTTTCATATTTTTTTTGTACGCAGCAAACATTCTTTGGATATACATAGTATACATTGTCAGTGAGCATTTTTGACAAGTTATAGCATCTCATGTACTCTCACTTGTGCTTGTGAGCAGAGAAACAATGCAAACAGATCTGCAGGAGATTTGAATAATGTAGGTTCCCTGAATAAAAGATGAGTATAGATAACAAGGAGGACCAAGACTGTGACACATGTCAAATAAAATATAAGAAAGCGAGAATATAAAAAAGGCAATGCATCTGTAAAGTTTACTGGAGTATATTTATCAAAGCATTAAAATGAATAATTTGCCAGTCAAATGTCCTTAGGAGTCGGGGAGTTTGACTTTTGGATGCCAGCTTAAACCGTCTATGCAGATTTTTCCTTTCATGTGCAGTTTTGTGCTGTTTGTCATGTTTTTTTGTTTTTTTTATTGTTGGGTTTTTTTTTTTTATTCCTTGCATATAACGACACTGACAGCCGTTTGAGTGTATACACAAGGTATTTCTTGAACGCCAAGTTGCGCCTTTTTAATGTGCGTATTTATCAGATAATGGTGAGTTTTTCAGCTGTTAATAATAGAAACAAAGACCACATTGTGCATTATGGTCCATTTTCTTCAGTTAAAATTCATCAGTAGTTTTGCCTTAAGTTTAAGTCTGTTGATAATGAACAGCAGTAAACAGATACTGAGACGATGAGCTGAGGTGTGGGAGATATGAGTGTAGTTGTTATATGTGAATATGTAAGACTCACATTGCTTTCTTTAAGGGGGCTCTATGTCTGTACATTCATTTACAAACAACAGAGGCTGCACACCTGCTCAGAGCCCATCAGAAAGCAAAATATATACAAAAAAAAGAAACTTTTTACAATTAAATGTCTTGCACAGTGCCGGTTTCCCCATAAACTCCAGGAATTGATTTTCACTTAATGTCTCCCTCTCTAGCTTATAAATTGTTGATCACATTTCAGCATATCCATTATGGCACAGCCTGCTCAGTATCCAGCAATGACCCATCTTGTAGAGCTAGATAAACACCACCCCATGTGGTACGGCCTATCAAAAGGACACAAAAATTACATTTCTGCAAAATGAGACATTGCATTACATTTTCGGCACTTAGCTGACACTCTTATCAAGAATGACTTACAATGAGAGCATGGGTCGAATAAGATTAAATTCCAAGGTCATGAGCATTTCAAGCAACAGAAATGAGTGGATGAGCCAAAGCCGCAGCACTCAGACAATAGATACTAGATATCAGATTATCTGACTGTGCCTTACGAATGTTCACATGGAACAACGGAAATCTGAATAGAAATGAGAGGCGGACAGAAACGTCACAAAATAAGACAAGGTAAAGCTTTGGTTAAAATGGCATCAGGTATTTCAGATAAAGTTTAGTCTTCAGTGGTCTTTAACCCTTTCATGCATGAATTGTGAGAACCTTAGTCAAGATTTTTTTCTTCAGTGTTTTTATTCTTCCTTAGGCATGAAAAAAAAACCAATGCAATCATTTTTTTTTTCTATGGAGTTACAAAAATATCCATGCATTTAATTTTTGAAGTAAAGAAACGTGTTTAAAACCTCATATCAGAAAGTGATATGAAAACAATGTAATAAAGACATTTTTAATGCCTCTAATCTGATGTCTTCTCACATTTTAACATATTCTAATGCTAGTAATTACTCACTTCATGGAGATAATATGCAAAAAAAAAAAAAAACCTTTTTGTCTAACAAATAACAATTGATTTACACTCAAACATGTTAGTGCAGATCAGGTTTATCAAGAACAGCAAAGTTACAGTAATGGTCTGAATGTCAGGGTATGAGATGGTGCATTAGTGTCCACTGTGTTGGCTGATATGAACTAAAACAACAAAATCTATGAATATACAAGAAAACAGGTGGAGAAGAATTGTCCACTGGAGTGACCACTGTGCATGAAAGGGTTAATGCACTAAATATGACAAGTCAACTCTCAGTTTAGGTACTGTAGGTCATTCTCAAACAACGGACCACATTGTAGACAAATAAGTTTACTTTATTGTGATAAAACACAACAGCTTCACACACCCAAAATACCAATGAATCCATTTTTTGTTAAGGCGTGTATATATCCAGCAGCCACTGCTGTTGGAGGCTAATGTGCTGTTTCATCCAACATACCGTAATTGCACACAGATTGATCCATCAGTGGGCTGAATAAAAAGCTACAAGGAAATGAAAGCCAACTGAACAAAAATCGAGGAAGAAAATTGTGTTCATAAATGTTTGAATGCATAAATCAGCCCATCAGTCATTCAGTTATTGCTGTTTATCATTTAGAATAAAATTCACTGAAAAAAAAACATACAGTCATATTAAGACAATGACAGGCAACAATATGAAGTACAGTGTGCAAACATATAAAATAATGTCTCTTTCATATTCTTTGTAAAGTCATGCATAATAGATTTCATTGTACTACATGGAAAAAATAAGGTGATTATATAATAAAAAAAAAACTCATCTGAAGTTGGAGGATGTTTTCTATTCTGTATGACTTTTAAACAAATGGATTAAATATATGATTTGGTCAGAATCCATCATGATAAAATGTATATAATTCTCTTGCTTTTGATATGTAATTTATATTAACAGTAATTGCTTTTCACTTTAATTTCCATCACACTCAGCCGTGAATTTGAAGACAGCATTATAATTAGATTTAAGATTTAATACTTTATCACTGCGTCAAGAGCCAGATGCAATTTGCCTCAGTGCAGCTCAGTTAAAAACACATAAGCAGCATGTGGTCCAAAGTGCCACACTTTTTATTTAACCACATGCATTTACATTCATCGTCCAGAGTGAAAAAGGACAAAGCTAATTGCAGATCTCATAGTTCATTCTTCCCCACTGGGTCCACTCTGCCAAGCTGAGTGCTATTACTGCCTCTTTATGTGTTTGATGTGAACAAGCAATCAGTTATTGGGGAGTAATTAGACCGATTCCCTTTTACTCCCATTGTGAAATCATTATTGTAGATACAGAATTCAGTAGGTAGGCAAATGAGTGAATAATTTAGCTGTCTGCAGGTTAATGGCACTTGACTAAAACTTTGTGTTTTGGGCCCTGTGCTGCACTCACTGTGATAACCTGTGGTGCACTAACATATATAAAAAATAATCACTCATTTCTCTTTTGGTTGGTTTCACTAGTAAGCCGTACGGGCATTTGGCATGACTGGCTTTGACATCAGTCAGCACTATAATGGCTCTCCAACCATACAGCAATTGACTGTTTGAATGGATTTTTAGGATTTGTACTGAAAGCTTAAAACAAAAAGGCAGAGTGTGCCCCGGCGTAGTACGACTTACCATCAATCCACTGCAAAGCAAAGCCAAAATAAAGTTACCAGCATCAGTTTTCAGGTTATTCAAGGATTCCATTGTTTTAGCAAGTCTTGCAAAATAAAAGGAGAGCAGAGTTAAAAAAAAAAAAAAAAAAGAAAAAGAAAAAAGAAGAAAAAAAGGGAGGGATGCTTACTGTGTGCATTGTTTGTCTACATCTGTGTCAGAAACATCCTGAGTTTGCTGTGTGGGGTGTGATTCAGTCCCTGCTCAGTATTCTGCATTCAGAACACTTTAAACAGAGCAATGTGGAGATTAATAAAACTGGCATTGGGTTAAAAAATAGAAGGAGAATTTTTATGTCAGTATATACAGGGTGGGGAAGCAAAATTTACAATGAACATTTAGTTGTTTTTTTTGTTAGTTGTTTTTGAGTACTTTTGATTTTGCCTTTATATACTATATAAAGAAATGTTTATCATACCCATGTTTGGTATCTTTTTTCAGCATAACTTCATCTATATCATCTGTCTATTATTTTTTCACTTTAACCTACAATATCAACACAAAAAGACAAAAAAAACACACCAAAAATATAAAATCCGATTTGAAAAATTGATATACAGGGTGGGGAAGCAAAATTTACAATGAACATTTAGTTGTTTTTTCTCAGCAGGCACTACGTCAATTGTTTTGAAACCAAACATATATTGATGTCATAATCATACCTAACACTATTATCCATACCTTTTCAGAAACTTTTGCCCATATGAGTAATCAGGAAAGCAAACGTCAAAGAGTGTGTGATTTGCTGAATGCACTCGTCACACCAAAGGAGATTTCAAAAATAGTTGGAGTGTCCATAAAGACTGTTTATAATGTAAAGAAGAGAATGACTATGAGCAAAACTATTACGAGAAAGTCTGGAAGATACTATTAAAGAAGAATGGGAGAAGTTGTCACCCGAATATTTGAGGAACACTTGCGCAAGTTTCAGGAAGTGTGTGAAGGCAGTTATTGAGAAAGAAGGACACATAGAATAAAAACATTTTCTATTATGTACATTTTCTTGTGGCAAATAAATTCTCATGACTTTCAATAAAATAATTGGTCATACACTGTCTTTCAATCCCTGCCTCAAAATATTGTAAATTTTGCTTCCCCACCCTGTATATATAAAATTATAACATATATATATATGTATATAACACATACTGAAATTGACCCTGTGCTTGTAACCCATCACACTACATTCTGCAGATGGGAGCAGTGGGCAGCCATGTCAGGCACCAGGGCAGAAAATAGGGGGTTAAGTGTCTTGCTAAAGGTCAACAATTTATTTGCCAGTCTGGGGAATCGAACCAGCGACCCTTCTGCCACAAGCTGCTTCTCCAACCTGAACAGATTTATCACTGTGGTTATCGTGTTCAGTGAGTCAAATTTCTTTTGTCTCATTACAAAATGGAACAACAACCTTATATCCACCCTTAAGCAGCGTATCTGATTGAATATGGACACACCAACAAAAACATTTCAACTTTTACAAATTTCAAACACAAGCTGAAAACTAATACAACTATAGTGTAATAACATTCCAGTTTAGTTTCGTTTAGTTTATTAGGAACCCCATTAGCGACAGCAGAGCTGCAGCTTTTCTCCATGGGATCTGACACATATTTAGAATAAATCAGCACATTGTAATAAAAAAGAAAAGAAAAAGAACAAAAGGGTAATTTCTGGCGCTTTTAACCAAGTGGATATTGTGATACAGGCACAAAGTTCTTACCCTTAAACACATAAACTCATGTCAAGTAGAGCTGCACAATTAACCAGATCAAAGCTTTGCTCATCTTTACATCCAACAATCCAGTCTGGTGTTTGGAGGTTGCATCATCTTCAAATTCCCAGCACATCAAACAAACCATCACTTCTAGTTATATATTTCAGTAGTCTTATCATTTACTGTTCTATATGCGTCATGGTATTAAATGGTGTAAATGTAACAGATGCAGATAAATACTAATAACACTGCTGCTGTTGACTAATAACAGCTTAAACATTGTACAGCTTAGGAGCCTGGTATGAACTAGAAATGATTTGCAAGCTCTTCTTATTTAATTATAACACAAGTAAGAATAATAGAGGAGTGTTTGTTTTTTTGTTTTTTTTTTAAGTACTTTAACCCTTTAACCCCCGATGTATCTGTGGTGCTCATTCTGAATGTCTGATTTATTTTACATATTCCTAAAAATTCAACCGTTTGTTCAATAAGAAAAAATTCAAAACGTGCTGATAGAATAGACCTTGTTCTTTCCACAGTCATCTGAGCATGCTCAGTGCACCCCCCCCCTCCCTGCAGCCAGTGAAATGGGGGTCAAAACACACAGCAATTTGGGCTTTTTTTTTGCCATTTTCCTTGTTGTGTTTTGTTTTTACTGTTGTTTGCAGCATTGCGGTGATTTTCCTTTATTTTGTATTTTTTTTAAACTGTGTTTTTACTGAGTTTTGATTGTGTAAGTGCTTTTTGGAGTTCAACCAGGTGCCAAAAAACAGCTGGACTGATTTAGAAAAAAAAAAAAAAACAGCACCAACATTAAAACTACTGGAACAAAAAACAAAATTCAAATATTTGTTCACAGTTCATGTTCAACATCCTAAATCTCTTATTGATGTGCATTCTGAGTGCCTTATTTAGTAAAAACCTGTCAAAATTCAATTCCTCTCTTGGTTTTTTCTGTTATTCCACCCTGTTTTGACTCCTAAAATACACAGTAAAGCAAAACCACTGAAGAAAAGGAACACACGCACATACTCAGAGCGGCTTTTATGACACTGAAACAGACGCAAAGTCACAGCAGCACATTTACCTTGAATAATGTCTCAGGGGTTAAAGGGTTAATCAGTTCAGGTTCTGCAGACAACATGTTTTTGTCAATTATTTGCATAAAAAAAGCACAACAACTCAATGTTAGTAATGAATTAAAAATGCTGATGTCTGAAGTGAATCCATATCTGAAACAGGAGCTTATTGACTGTAATTGTGAATACATTGTTGTGTATATTTATTGACTTTTACACCCAGAGTAAATGACTTCAAACTGTGCTTCGGGACTTTGTGGTACTTAAAGCAGACGTGTCTAACCCTAAGCCATGGCAGACTGACTGAGCACATTTTTTTTTTCTTTTTCAGCAAAACCTTGTTGTCTAATACGTATAGTTGCGCACATTTATCTGCTAGCTGTCCAGTCTAACTACAGTTTTTCCACTCTTGGCTGCTGAGAAGCTCTACTGAAGCAGTTTGGGCAGCACAACAGAAGGGATCAAGAGTACCAGAATAGTATCTGAGAGTGTTTTACTCATTCAGTTCCCTAAATGAGATTTTTTTCATCCTGTGCAAGGACTGAAACCGGTGACCTTCAAAGCATATTTTCGCTTCTCTGATCTTTAGGCTCCCATTGCTCTGTACCACACGGAGTATTTGACAGTGATGATGCTAGTGTGAATGTTCCTCTAGACTTTCATTTTGTAAGCTCATTTTCCTCTTTTTTTTTTTTTTCTCTCTCTTTTGCTTTACTTACCTCCCTCACATCCAATCCTCTTCTGAGTTCAGAGGCAGGCTGCACACCAGAATTAAGGTGTCTCCTATAATGCAGTCGCCAAGAGTACAATCATCTTCATGGTCTGTAAAAATACCATTACCTTATACAAATGATATGAATACTACTCCCATTTAAAGTGAAATACTTCTAATGAAAACCAAACATGGAACATATTGTCCCCCTCGATGGATCTGCGAGGATATCAGGAAACAATTTCTCGGTAAACCCTTAACCCATAAAGACCCAAACACACACCAGCGACCAAAATCATTTACCGAGGGGAGAAATCTTGTTTATTCATATTCAACTAAAAAATAGTTTTTTTCTTTTTTTTGTAACCCTTAGCGGTCTGAGCCTATTTTGGCCCTTTTTGAGTACTTTTGATTTTGCCTTTATATACTATATAAAGAAATGTTTATCATACCCATGTTTGGTATCTTTTTTCAGCACAGCTTCATCGATATCATCTGTCCATTATTTTTTCACTTTAACCTACAATATCAATACAAAAGGACAAAAAATATAAAATCCGATTTGAAAAAATTATGTAATTTTTTGTATTAATAACACAAAGATGCTTAACGAACCTTTTTAAAGACTTTAAAGTGAATATTGGTTCCAAGTATTAGGTATATAAAATAAAAATTGTAATAAATTGAAACTATACTCAAATATTTGATATAAAAGCAGATCTTTACATAAGCGTTTCCTCTGGTTTCCACATCTAGTTCAGGTGGGGGTCATTCTGACCCTTACCTGTAATTCTAATGCAGTCTGTGGATTAGAATCTGCAGATTCGGCCAGTTTTTTCTGTTTCGAAAAAGGACAAAAATTTATCAAGATATGGCTTGATGGATCTGCGAGGATATCAGGAAACAATTTCTCGGTAAACCCTTAACCCATAAAGACCCAAACACACGCCGGTGACCAGAATCATTTACCGAGGGGAGAAATATTGTTTATTCATATTCAACAAAAATTATTATTATTATTATTATTTTTTTAACCCTCAGGGGTCTGAGCCTATTTTGGCTGTTTTTGAGTACTTTTGATTTTGCCTTTATATACTATATAAACAAATATCCATGTTTCGTATCTTTTTTCACCATAACTTCATCTATATCATCTGTCCATTATTTTTTCACTTTAACCTACAATATCAACACAAAAGGACAAAAAAACACACCAAAAATATAAAATCCGATTTGAAAAAATGATATAATTTTTTGCATTAATAACACAAAGATGCTTAATGAACCTTTTTAAAGACTTTGAAAGTGAATATTGATTCCAAGTATTAGGTATATAAAATCAAAATTGTAATAAATTAAAACTATACTCAAATATTTGACATAAAAGCAGATCTTTACATAGGCATTTTCTCTGGTTTTCTACCCCACCCCCCACCCCCAGTCCTCCCAGTTTCCGCATCCAGTCCTGGTAGTTACCTGTGATGCTAATGCAGTCTGTGGATTAGAATCTGCAAATTTGGCCAGTTTTTTCTGTTTTGAAAAAAGGCAAAAAATCACAAAGATATGGTCAGAAATATATCGCTTGCTTTATATCGCTATAGTAATGCTATATCACTTGTTTGCTCCGATTTTAAACCGTCATATCTCCGGTTGTATTTGCTCTATCAACATCAAATAAAAAGTGGGAGAGTGTTTCAGGTCTGCACTTTCAAATGCAATTGTCCCCAGTGGTCTATGTGACTGACTTCCGACGCTACGATGTGTTGAAAATGTCCTGTGATTCAGTCACAGGGCTGTGACCGTGGACCCCTAAGGGTTAATTTGCACAAAAACATAATTCAAAGAAAACAAAAAAATATGGCTGGAAATGTTTCTTCCTCCAAAGCAGAGTTTGAGAACCACTGCCATAATGAAAGAGTATACACAACTCCTCTTTTATATTATTTATATGTATATGTACTCCAAACTAACTCTTTTTCTTTATTTTATTGCATTGCTTTAACCCATAAAGACCCAAACAACCACCGCGACACAAACAATCTACAGATATAAACTATTTAATACCTGTTCATCCACTAATCCTATCAATCCATGTAAATAATTGGTGTCAAATACAGTTTGTCATCTTTTCATGGTCAGAGGCTCTGTAGTTACCGTGGAAACACCATCATCTTCTATAGCATTGATTCACCAGTAAAACCCATTGAGTTGGATCAATGACAGTAAATGGAGACACTTGTTTTATGTTCAGTTAATGATATATTTTACTGAAGAAGACACTTTTTTCAGCAGTTTTCTCTGTTTTTGATGTAAAAACCTCCAATTTTAATTTGAGCTTTTGTGGACATCAATTGTGATCAGTAAATTAAATGTAGGAAAATACCTGATTTTTACTAAGAATGCAAAATACTGAGGATAATATTAGAACAAATGGTAATAAATTACTTAAGAAAAGTTAAAACTAGATTTAAAAAAAATAATAATTTGGGGACTAGGTTAAAAAGGAGATTCACTGTCATCACGAATTACAAATTTACCTTTTACAAATACACATGAATTAAGTGTTTGACTTGTTAGTGATAATTAGACCATTCATAACAATACTTTCCATATGACTAAATAATCAAAATATTCCCAGAAAAAAAGAAAAAACACACTGGTTGGATTTCTCTTTTTAGTCAAACCACATGAATTGTTTGTAAAGGCACGTATTCTGAGCTTACACTTACCTAGGACACCTGTCTTGTGTTGGTTTCACATAAAAGAAGGCGTAAATCACATGTGATGATGGGAATAAGAGCCGTTCAGTGTGTTTACCTGTGATTTAAGAAAGGGATGTTGGGCACAGTGTGTTCCCAGCGACAGACGGCCATGGTGTGAGTAAGAATTACCATTTGACTGAGTTCACAGCTTTACCTCATACAGGCGTCTCCATTACGACCTCACTGGGGGACACGAGGAAGTAGTTTGTGTATGTTTCCACCATTTCTTAAATGATTGGATGCCAGCCAGGAGAAACAAGTCCTTAAAGGTAAAGTCGTGTTCGGTAAATAGCTCAAATAGAGTCAGATCAGCTCTATTTCTTACATCCTTTATAAGCTCAGAAGCAATGGGCAATCTTTCCACTTTTTGCACTTTGGTAAAAGTCATCTGAAGGAAACTGCATCAGAGTGGAGACAGCATGTTCCAACTGAAACGATCTTCCTCAGACAATCAGGCCCTATCCGGGAGAATGAAATGGGTTCGTTTCAAGATGTTTGACTGAGTTTTTTGGCCTTTGGGATTTAACAGACAATAGCAATATCAAACAAATGACCTTAATTCTGTGTGTAAAACTGAAACAACTGGCCATTCAAAGGAAAACTGTAATGAGTGATTATTGGAGCTCCTTGGGTCGGAGGAATCATTAAACTGGAGTTATGACTGTCCAGAAGGTCATGTCAAGGAGCGGTCTCAGAAGGATTTTCCTCTGAGAAACATAAACCAGAACATTATTTCAACAGGGCAGGGTAGTGTCCGTGTATAAATCAATAACCAATCAAAATCTGTGATGATTAACGTGCATTTTAATGCGTATTCAGACATGCGCGTTAAAATGTCCTTGGCCGACAACACAAGCAACGTCTGAATGTTTTTTGTTTTTTTTCTGCTTTTAGCCAAGAGTATTGACAGTATGAAAAGAAAACTAAACAAGTGGTGCCAGGCACAACAAACCCCGCCCCTTGCACGTATTGTAGTTTATTTTGACATCGATCCAACTGATGTCATCATGTCTATGTCAGCATAGACATAGACTGCATAGACTAATTTCAGCCATTATAAATAAATGGGAAGAAAAAAAAAGATTTTAAAAATTCATAAAAAATTTGAACTTTGACCTACTGCTTACAAAATGCAATAACATCTATTCCGGGTCACTGGCAATCTATAAAGCCAATTTGGTGTGAATTCAGCCAATATTTTGCTGCTACAGACATATGAAATTCCGCCCATTATAAGTAAATTGGGAAAAAAAAAAAAGATTTAAAAACTCCATAAAAATTTTAAACTTCGACCTACTTTACCCAAAATGTAGTCACATCTATTCTTGGTCACTGGCAATCTATAAACCTAATTTAGTATGAATTCAACTGATAGTTTTGCTGCTACAGATATGTGAAATTTCGGCCATTATAAGTAAATGAAAAAAAAAAAAAAGATTAAAAAAAAAAAAATCACAAAAAATTCAAACTTTAACCTACTTTTCCCAGAATGTAATGACATCTATTCTGGGTCACTGGGAGTCTATAAACCCAATTTGGTATGAATTCAACCAATATTTTGCTGCTTCAGACATGTGAAATTTTGCCAATTATAAAAATAGGGGAAAAAAAAAAAGATTTAAAAAAATTGAAACTTTAACCTACTTTTCCCAAAATGTAATGACATCTATTCTGGGTTACTGGCAAAATATAAACCTAATTTAGTGTAAATTCAACTAATAGTTTTGCTGCTACAGACATGTAAAATTTCGGCCATTATAAGTAAATGGGGGGAAAAAAAGATTCTAAAAAAATTCACAAAAAATTTTAACTTTAATCTGCTCTTCTCAAAATGTAATCACATCTATTCTGGGTCACTGGGAATCTATAAACCCAATATGGTATGAATTCAACCAATAGTTTTGCTGTTAAAAACGTGAAATTTCGCCCATTATAAGTAAATGAAAAAAAAAGATTTTAAAAATACATACAAAATTTAAACTTTAACACACTTTTCACAAAATGTAATGACATCTATTCTGGGTCACTGGCAATCTATAAACCTAATTTAGTGTGAATTCAACCAATAGTTTTGCTGCTACAAACATGTGAAATTTCTCCCATTATAAGTAAATGGGAAAAAAAAAAAATTTTAAAAAATTCATAAAAAATTGTAACTTTAACCTACTTTTCCCAAAATGTAATGACATCTATTATGGGTCACCGGCAATCTATAAACATAATTTAGTTTGTATTCAACCTATAGTTTTGCTGCTCGAGTGTTAACAAACAAACAAACTGAACCAAAAACATCACCCCTCTCCTCCCCTCCGGTGGGCAGGGTAATAATAATACGTAAAACAATATGTAATGCAAGGATAAACCATTGTTAGATACATTTGTTTGAACCTTGGCTTTTAATGAAATGTCCGCAGCAGCCTTCTGTGTTTTAACCTCACAGCTTTGTTCCCTTACTGCTGACAGCTTGGATAATAGTGAAGCGCTCCAGTCTAAATGAACTCTTGAGTCTCACTATAGGAGCTGAAGAGGGGTCAGTGACTCATTTCTCTGCCTTGTTCAGATCTGTCTTGTTTGGTGTTTTGCAGCCTGATAATTTTTAGTCCACAGAGTGCTAATTAGCAACAAAACAGGATCCCCTTAAGGTGAACGACCAGTTGCTTTGTAGCTGGACACTTAACAGTAATGTACTGTGAGTGTTAGGCTTCCAGCTCCATCAAATGCATTACCTAGAAACATCTTTATTCAAGGTTTTCTGAGGCTGATGCACCACGCTAATGTCTCATTTCTTATTTTACTGCAGTAAGCACAGGCAGATGACTATGAGGCTAATTTGCACCAGATTTTGCTCATCCTGCAAATTAGAAATACTGCGTTTTGATTGGAACCAATCATGTGCAAATATGATCATAATGCAAGAGTTCACGCATAGAATCTTAACCACCCCGGATGACTCTTCCCCGATGATATCAGATGCTTTGTATGTTTTAATCTGACATCTGCGTAAGTCCTGTACTGTGCGGGGATCGGAGATTCATTTGGGAGCAGTGACTGTTAACAGCCTCTGAGAGCTCCATTTGTAGTGAAGTGGGGCACAGCGAGCTGACTGTGACTGTTTGCCTCTGTTGTTATTTTGATTGGAATTACTGGATCATGAGATTACAGGTCTTGATGTAAAGGACGTATCAAGAGTCAGCAGGATAATCTCATATCATTAAAGTTTGCAATGTGAGCATATTCACAGTTGAGACGCTAACTAATCAGCCAAAAATGTTCATTGTGTGATGTAATGCCTAAATCTAAATTCCTTCTATTCTAACGCCTCTCCAGCCAAAAACTGTTTGGTTGTTTTTTCCACAAAGTTACTAACAGCTTATCTACCTTATTTATTTTGTTTTGCTGCAGAAATTGAAAAGTATGAAGGTGAAGATTCGAGAAAAGATGGTGACATGAAGAAATACCTAGATATCATCAGCAATAAAAATATCAAGCTCTCCGAAAGAGTTCTTATTCCTATCCAACAGTATCCAAAGGTAAGAGACGCAGCATCCACCCACCCACCCACACCCACACACACACACACACACACACACACACTAGTGATCACAAATGCTAACAATGACTGCTTATTTTCTTATTTTTCCAGTGTTTTCAGTTTCATATATGACTATTAGTAAGGATGCACCAATACCAATACCAGTATCAGATATCGGCTCCGATATTCGGCCAGTATGGTTAATTAACAGCGGCCCCCCTCTGGTGGATTGATTGAGAAACGCTCATTCCAACGCATTAAATGTCAGTAGCAGCACATTGTTACAGTCAGACTAATGACAATGACATTAACCCTTTCATGCATACTGGTCACTCTAGTGGACAGCTATTCAGAGCTGTTCTTTTGTATATTCATGGATTTTGTTGTTTTGGTTTTTTTTTTTGCACATATCTTTATTAACCCTTTCATGCATGAATTATGAGAACCTTAGTTGAGATTTTTTTCCTGAGTGTTTTTATTCCTCTTTAGGCATGAAAAAACAATGCAATTTAACTTTTTTAATAAACCTGTTTTTTATGAAGGTAGATTTGTTTCTTTATTGCTTCAACAACAACAAAAAATCATTAAAAAAAGTGAATGCAAAAAAAAAAAAAAAAAAAATACAATCCAAAAAATTGCATGTGAACATTTTTTCTTTGATTGAAGTGAAAAAAATTTTTAATTGATTTTTTTTTTTTTTTTTTAATGAAAATATTTTTTGGGTTAAAGCAATAAAGAAACAAATCTACCTTCATAATTTTTTGTGGAGTTCCAAAAATGTCCACTCCACTGAACACCATGTGTTTAATTTTTGAATATTAGAAAGTGATATACAAAATCAAAACATTTTTAATGCAGCTAATGTGATGTTTTCTCATATTTTATCATATGCGCAATTTTTATTAGCAAATGATTTACACTCAAACATGTTACTGCAGATCAGGTTTATCAAGAACAGCAACGTTATACTAATGGTATGAATGTCAGTGTATGAGATGGTGCAAAAGTGTCCACTGTGTTAACTCATATCAAACTAAAACAACAAAACCCATGATTATATTAGAGAACAGATGCAGAATAACTGTCCACTGTAATGACCAATATGCATGAAAGGGTTAAAGTTTTAACACATTACATATGTTTTCTGACATGAATTGGTAACATTGTTGTAGATCTCCCCTGAGTGTAATAGTTATAGTTTTCATGCAATTTAATCAGTAAATACATGTTTCTTTGCTTCAAAAATTAAATCCATGGTGTCCAGCTGAGTGGACATTTTTGCAACTTCATGAAAAATAGGTTCATAAAAATGTTTTTTTTTATTATTATTACTACTATATTTACCTCCACCAAGGAGGTTATGTTTTTGCCGGCGTTGGTCTGTCTGTTTGTCTGTCTGTGTGCAAGATAACTCAAAAAGTTATGGACAGATTTGGATGAAAATTTCAGGAAATGTTGATACTGGCACAAGGAACAAATGATTAAATTTTGGTGGTGATTGGGGGTGGGGGGGGCACTGATCTGCCTTGGCGGAGGTCTGCGCTTTACGAGTGCTTCTAGTTTTTAAATGTATTTTTTTTTACTTTTAAAAATTTATTTATTTAATTTATTTTTCATCATAAGAAAATTTTCAATCGCATTGTTTTTTTCATGCCTAAAGAGGAATAAAAACGTTCAGGAAAAAAATCTTGATGAAGGTTCTCATAATTCATGCATGAAAGGGTTAAACCACATTTTTGAAAGTAACTAAGATTTTTAAAAGTAACTAAGAACTGTAATGGTATTATTAAGTACTCATATCGGTACTCGATATCGGCAAGTACTCAAATGTAAGTACTTGTACTTACACTCTGGAAAAAAGTGGTATCGGTGCATCCCTAACTATTAGCTGATGTTTTCTGAAACGACACAAGGAGCACTACATTTGAAAACCACTGAGTGTGTGTTTGTGTGTGTGTGTGTGTGTGTGTGTGTGTGTGTGTGTGACATTGTGTCATTAATTATAGTTGTCGGGCAGTGGATGCCTGAGCAGTAAAGGTTGGTTTCACCTCATCCACCCTTTGCACATTTTCTTTTGCCTCTGAAAATCCCTCTGAGCTTCAAATAGGCTAACAGAAAGTCATGGGGTAGTGTCTGTTTGTTTTGATGCAGTCATCAAAAAGTAAAGTTTTAGTGCACTATAAGGCACTCCTGGGTACAGTGAAGAACACCAACCATAAATCATTATATAACACATATCCTTTGTTATATAATGTCAATATTGACAAAGATTGAAATGTCACTTATACACGGAACTTGTAGGGAACAAACAGCGTTCACTGCCAACAAGATGAAGAGAAAATCTTCCCCTGACTTTGCATCCACACATTTAATTACATATATTATTGATTATTTTCTCTGAAAGTACAACACATGCTATTGTAACTAGGGATTCACAGATGTACTGCATGAGCTGAACATCAGTATCAGCCAACATCGGCCACGTTGACTGACATCAGCAAATAACATGTCATTTCACCGATGGCAGTGGCTGATGTTTATCTGTTGTGCTATATTGAAGCATCAAATCTCAAACTTTCCCATTCGAGACACAAAAAAAAAAAAAAAAAAAAAAAACTTTGTCTCCAAATTGATGAAAACATGTCATGAGTCATCATAATGTCTACATTTTTACCGGTTTGTCCACTGTCAAAAAAAAAAAATTGAAGTAAATGGATTTTGCTGAAATGTCACAAATAGGAAGATAACAACAACATTTATTTCTAGCATTTTTTAAGAATAGTTGACAAGGTAGCGACACATGTGAAACCAACAATATAAATGATAAGATGCACAAATAAACACAACTAACTGACTTTTACACTGTTGTTTTCCTTTGTTGTTTTTGTGTTGTTATGCCATTTTCACCTTGTTTCATCTTTCATTTTGTTTTTGTTTAAGGTTAACTCATTTTAATATCCCCATAGGGAAATTCGGTCTCTGAATTTTACCCATCCCAATACACACACAGGACTTAGCATTAGCATTATTAGCACTAAAAGCACATCAGGAATAGTGAGGGTCTTGGGGACCACCTCCAGATCTTCATCAGTTCTGTGGTCAAGGGCACTGACAGGAGATTTAACCAGCATATAAAACTTTTTAATATCACTAACTAAAGATATTTATTTTAACCTAAGCAATTATTCCACAAATTGGACATCATTCCCAAATTTGGCAAAGTATTAAAGATTGATTTGTGAATTTATTTGATTAAATTTGTGCATACACATTTTGCGCACTTGCAAAGAGAGCAAGAGTTTTAATTTGACATTCATTCATTCATTTCTGAGCTACTTAACCCTTTAGAGGGTCATGGGGGTGCTGGATATTTTCCCAGCTACCAGTGGGCGATGGTGGGGTACATCCTGGACATGTCGCCAGTTCCTGACAGGGCAGACCTATACTACAAACAATTTACTCTCACATTCACATCTACAGGCCATTTAGATTGACCAATTAACCCAGGGGTGTCAAACTCATTTTAGTTCAGGGGCCACATTCACCCCAATATGATCTGAAGTGGGCCGGACCAGTGAATTAATAACATAGTAACATATAAATAATGCCAACTCCAAGTATTTCAATATGTTTTATAGTGCAAAAAGTAAAATTACACTATGGAAACGGTTACATCTATAAACTGTCCTTTTAAAAATGTGAATAACATGAACAGCCATGAAAAAACTGACATTTATTAAGAAAAATAAGTGCAATTTTAACTAAATTCTGCCTCTGCTTATCATTTGTAAATGTCCATTACAACTTACAGATCACAATGGATCTGCAAAATACACTAAATGTTTTAGTAACTGACAGAAAATTAGTAAAATTACACTTACTTCTCTTAACACATCTCTAGTTTTTGATATTTTTTGTGAAAGGCTAGTTTGTAAATTTACACATTTTCATGTAATTTCCCTTTTTTTTACACTAAAACAGAGGAAAAATTTGGAATTGTCATTATTTGTAGAATTTTATGGTAGTATTTTACTGACCTGACCCACTTCAGACTAACGTAGGGCTTTTTATGGGCCCTAAAGTAAAATGATTGACTGTTAATATCCTGAGTATCAAACTCATTTTAGTTCAGGGGCCACATTCACCCCAATATGATCTGAAGTGGGCTGGACCAGTGAATTAATAACATAGTAACATATAAATAATACCAACTCCAAGCATTTCAATGTGTTTTATAGTGCAAAAAGTAAAATTACATTATGGAAACGTTTACATCTATAAACTGCCCTTTTAAAAATGTGAATAACATGAACAACCATGAAAAAACTGAAATTTTTTTAAAAAATAAGTGCAATTTTAACCCTATTCTGCCTCCGCTTATCATTTGTAAATGTCCATTACAACTTACAGATCACAATGGATCTGCAAAATACACCAAATATTTTAGTAACTGACAGAAATCAGTAAAATTACACTTACTTCTCTTAACACATCTCTAGTTTTTGATATTTTTTGTGATAGGCTAGTTCGTAAATTTACACATTTTCATGTAATTTCACTTTTTTTTACACGAAAACAGAGGAAAACTTTGGAATTGTCATTATTTGTAGGTTTTATGGTAGTATTTTACTGATATGACCCACTTCAGACTAAAGTAGGGCTTTTTATGGGCCCTAAAGTAAAATGATTGACTGTTAATATCTTGAGTGTAAATTTTGCATTTCACAAATTCATCCCAGGGGCCGGATTGGACCCTTTGGCGGGCCGGATTTAGCCCCCGGGCCGTATGTTTGACACCTGTGAATTAACCTATTGAGGTGCAAATATTCTGAAGACTTTTTTTTCATAATAAAATAAGATTTCTCTTCTCTCCTGGTACTCAAGAGAGACTAAATAATAACACAAATAAACAAAGAGAAAATAATGTTGATGTCTTCATTGGCTACACTGGTTTACAGGTAAAATGCCTTCAGAAAAAAAAAGGAAATTGTGCAACAATTCATTTTCAATTGATGTGTCACATATGATACAGTGTTTGTATTGCCCAGTTTGTACAAAACTCCAAATAAACAAAGGTTGGAAAAAAAAATGCCTTCAGAATAAACGGTGTGAAACTTTACCAATTTTCAGTAACTAATAAAGAAAATAATAACTACAAAAAAAATAGGACACATCTTTCACAAGCCATATACATTCTCAACATTCTGGTTTTGAAATTGTATTCCTCAGACTCATAGATCAGGCGAAAATAGATGTTTTCTGAGGCCTGTCCCAATCACAACAATGAAGTCTCATGTGATCTCACAGCACAAATATCACCTGAAGGATATGAAAACGATCAGGAAAAAAAGTAAACGATAACACTGCTTTACAAGTTAAATGCCTCCAGAATGAAAGTAGTGAAACTTTTCCAAATTTAGTCACTAATAAAGAAAAATTAAGTACAAAATGTTAGTTGGCTGTAGTTTCTAAGATACAGTCTTGGGTCAAAATGTGAAATTCTGAGAATTAATGCAAGAATGTGTTTTACTCATAAGAATGTTTGTCTCAGGTCTACCAGATCTGCTTCAAAACACTGACTGCACATAATAATACAGTCACTTTTCAAGTTCTCTCTAGTAGAAGATTTATAAATCTACTGTACAGGGTGGGGAAGCAAAATTTACAATATTTTGAGGCAGGGATTGAAAGACAGTGTATGACCAATTAGTTTATTGAAAGTCATGAGAATTTATTTGCCACAAGAAAATGTACATAATAGAAAATGTTTTTATTCTATGTGTCCTCCTTCTTTCTCAATAACTGCCTTCACACGCTTCCTGAAACTTGCGCAAGTGTTCCTCAAATATTCGGGTGACAACTTCTCCCATTCTTCTTTAATAGTATCTTTAAGAAAGTCGACATTGCTGTGTGATGTTCTATTAGTAGCATATTCTAAAATGCCCCAAATAGCAGAATCCAGAGGGTTTAGATCTGGGCTAGAAGGCGGCCATAAACGTGATTCCCAAAAATTGCTAAAGTTGGATTTGCAGAAATCTTGTATTTTTCTAGCTGTGTGGGCTGGAGCACCATCCTGTGTCCATACATAATTTCCATCTGGGTAGTTTGCTTTAAGCCATGGCAATACCTGGTATCTGGATGGATTTGGTTGGATCCTTTAGGATTTTGGATTTGAGAGCTTTAATAAAAGCTTTGGTACGTTTTTTGTTGCTTCCTTCACTTCCAGACTTTCTCGTAATAGTTTTGCTCATAGTCATTCTCTTCTTTCCATTATAAACAGTCTTTATGGACACTCCAACTATTTTTGAAATCTCCTTTGGTGTGACGAGTGCATTCAGCAAATCACACACTCTTTGACGTTTGCTTTCCTGATTACTCATCTGGGCAAAAGTTTCTGAAAAGGTATGGATAATAGTGTTAGGTATGATTATGACATCAATATATGTTTGGTTTCAAAACAATTGACGTAGTGCCTGCTGAGAAAAAACAACTAAACGTTCATTGTAAATTTTGCTTCCCCACCCTGTATAAATGTACATAAACCAACATATATGTGTAATAACACTTTATCATGTACATTGAAGTTAACCAGCACTTTTGTTATTTGTTTCCTAATTCATTTGATTAAAGTATGTAACATTTAACCCATTTAATCTCTGACGCAGATCATTTCCCAAAAAAAAAAAAAAAACGGTTGTTGCACACATTTATATTGAGTCGGTGCATCTGTAACTGTAACTGCAGGTACATACAGACGGCAGCAGATGCAGATATACCATATTTCCTCAAATAGGAACCGGGAGTCAATTACAGGTCACCATAAACTGATACCGCCAACGGAAAAAATAAAAAGGATAAACATCTGCTGCCAGTTTAGCACAATGTTTACATCAGCAAGTTCAATTTAATACATTCCACAGTATATTTTCAACGCTTTTTTGTTCTAGATCACTCATCCGACGATGAATGTTAGTGTCTGATTTTAGTCACTGCAGGTGTGTGTCCTTCACACTGTAGACACTTACAATTGCCAGAGGAAGGTAAAAACACAAACAATGAAACAGTGAATTATCTATCCACTGAAACAGGGGTTTTGATTTTGAAACAGTGAAGCAAGTTTAGCATTTGTTGAAAGAAAAGGAGTGGGTAAAAATGATGTTTCACACAAAATACATTAACCTCCTAAGACCCAGCCATGGGTTTTCTGTCCCCAGCTTTATTAAAAAAAAAAAAAAAAAGTCCACCGCAAAGGGTATTCTATAAAAATAAAATTAAAAAGTATCTGAAAAAACTGTTACATTATGATGTTTCCAATACAAGCAATTATTTAATTAAAAAAAAAAAAAAAGAAACTTGTACTTTCCTGACATTTCCTGGCTCTCTGGAGGTTAAATAGAGAAAATTAGAAATAAAGACTTGCCTCTAATATAGACCTCATTCAAATAAAAGCCTGGTTCCTTCTGCCACTGAAGTAAATAAAGACCTGTTCACTGTTAGAGGAAATATGGTATAAACCGAATAGTTTTCGATGTTCACTTTACTGTCGTCATTATGATTCTGTTGAATACATTCTAAAGGTACATACATTCACGGAAAAAATTATTAGACCACCCTTGTTTTCTTCAATTTCTTGTTCATTATAATGCCTGGCACAACTAAAGGTACATTTATTTGGACAAATATAATAATAACAACAAAAAGAGTTTCATTTCAGAGCTGATATCTAGTCATTTTTCATGGTTTTCTTGATAATAACCAAAATCACTTCAGTTTTTATTTTAATAGCTATGACATTGTACTGACCAAAACAGTGCTTTGTTTTTCTTTTCTGTCTGTTTTAGTCACATGATACACACAGGAGTTAATACTTGATTGCATAATTATTGTTTTTGATGACTTTTGATGGACTAATAATTTTTTCTGCTCCTGTAGGATCACAGTTTAGGTACTCCTCCTTTATTAAACATGTTTGTCTTCTTTTCTTTACTCGTGTGTATTTCAAATAAATAAATGACAGCTCTCAAAAAAGAAGAGACCAAATTTATAGACTTAAACCCCAACTGAAAACTTTTGGAATGTGAAGGAGAAGACGACGGATGATTGCAGGGCATAAAAAACAAAACAAAACAAAAAAAAAACTGAGCTGAAGCATTTTTGTGATAAAAGTGGCATAAAATATGACAAAAAAAAAAAAAAAAAAAGACAGAAGCAGAGCAGGGAAAGACACATGAAAACCGATTGAAAAGAAGGGATTTTCTACCAAACATTGACATGTGAACTTTTCCTACTTTAAAACTTTATTACATTGTTTAAAAATTAATATGAGCTGGGTTTTATTTTCATTATTCAGGATGTGAAAACCCTTTTATCTCTGTATTTTTGATTAGCTGTTACTGTGCAAATAAATACTCTACATGAGAATATTTAATTATCATTTTATCACATTTATTTCATATTTTCACAGCATTATTTTGGAATTTGGGAGAATCATGCTTTCATTCATTTTACTCACACGCCTATAAATAGTAAAAAACTGTCTTGTAATATTTTCACGAGTTGTATATTTTATAATATTTCAATTCTTTTAATAATATTTTTTAAAAATGCATGTGGTTTATTTTGAGATTCGTAATAAAATGGATTTGCAGGGATTATAAACCTACACTTGCTTCTGCTCGACTGCTTTTTTTATTACGTTCTAGCCTCGTAAAAACAAGGACATCCGGTGATATAGGATGCTCCACACTATTAAAAGTCCATTAAAATATAAAATACAATTTCCATGTTATTTGCTAGAGCCCTGAGTTTCACTGTAACTACTGCATTACTGCTTGATTTTAGGGCTAAAATCTTATCTTTCTATAAAAATCGGATCATAAGTTTGTTGGTAAACATCTTGGACCGTGTAAATCTGTTTCCATGTTCTATTTAAAGCATATACACTCACACGGGATGTATACTTCACTGACATTTTGCTGACCAACAGCGATGTCTTCATCAGCAGTGGTGTTTCCTTTCACCTAAAAGCTCAAACATATGTTCTGCCATTTTCTGCTTTGTTTTTACTTTCACCACCACTTGTTTCCTCAAAGTGCTCTTTTGAAATGAACCACTTCTGGCCACTTCTTCCTTTCTGTGAGTGCTTCATGCAGGGATTTAAAGAGCCGGGAGAAGTGTTTCTTGAAATATCCCGTGTGTCCATTTTTCAGTAGTTGTTGTTGTGCCTTTTAAACACTCTTGTCACTTCTTTTCAAGGTTAAGTTGTGTTCTAAAACAAAAATGTAATTTTTTAAAGAGGATCCCATGACATATTTCCATTCCTCATCGCAGTATCAAATAGAGATGTAACGATTTGAAAATTTCATATCACGGTTATTGTCACCAAAATTATCACCGTATTATTGAAATTGTGCTCAAAATGTTCAAAAAGTACTAATACACTCACTGAAATAATTTAACCAAGTTGTATTTAGAAAAAAAACAAATCAAAATAACCCCAATTAAAATAATAGTCACAACGTACCTTCTGTTGCAGAAACATTCAAATATTAACCCTTCGTGGTCTGAGCTAATTTTGTCCGTTTTTCAGTCCTTTTGATTTTGCCTTTATATACTTTATATACTATATAAACAAATGTATATGCTATGTACATTTATATATTTATATATTATATACAGGGTGGGGAAGCAAAATTTACAATACTTTGAGGCAGGGATTGAAAGACAGTGTATGACCAGTTAGTTTATTGAAAGTCATGAGAATTTATTTGCCACAAAAAAATGTACATAATAGAAAATGTTTTTATTCTATGTGTCCTCCTTCTTTCTCAATAACTGCCTTCACACGCTTCCTGAAACTTGCGCAAGTGTTCCTCAAATATTTGGGTGACAACTTCTCCCATTCTTCTTTAATAGTATCTTCCAGACTTTCTCGTAATAGTTTTGCTCATAGTCATTCTCTTCTTTCCATTATAAACAGTCTTTATGGACACTCCAACTATTTTTGAAATCTCCTTTGGTGTGACGAGTGCATTCAGCAAATCACACACTCTTTGACGTTTGCTTTCCTGATTACTCATATGGGCAAACGTTTCTGAAAAGGTATGGATAATAGTGTTAGGTATGATTATGATATCAATATATGTTTGGTTTCAAAACAATTGACGTAGTGCCTGCTGAGAAAAAACAACTAAATGTTCATTGTAAATTTTGCTTCCCCACCCTGTATATATTTATATACTATATAAACTATACCCATGTTTGGGATCTATTTTTTCAGCACAGCTTCATCTATATCATCTGCCTATTATTTTTTCACTTTAACCTACTATAAAAACATAAAAGGACAAAAAACACACAAAAAATATATAAAATCCAATTTGAAAAATGTATATAATTTATTGCATAAATAACACAAAGATGCTTAATGAACATTTTCAAAGACTTTAAAAGTGAATATTGGTTCCAAATATTAGGTATATTCAATTAACCCTTTCATGCATGAATTATGAGAACCATAGTCAATATTTTTGTTTTTATTCCTTTTTAGGCATGAAAAAAACAATGCAGTTGAAATTTTTTAATGAGCCTATTTTTCAAGGAGTTACACAAATGTCCACTCAGATGGACACCATCTGTTTAATTTTTGAAGCAAAGAAATATATATTTAAAACCCATCACCAGAAATTGATATACTGTATGAAAACTATGAAATAAAAACAATTTTAATGCTAATCTGATGTTTTCTTACATTTTAACATACTCTAATACTAGTTATTACTCAGTTCATGGAGATAATTTGCAAAAAAAAAAAGAACTTTTTGTGCAACGAAACTTTTAATTGCAGTCCAATAACAACTAGCAATTGATTTACATTCAAACATGTTACTGCAGATCAGGTTTATCAAGAACAGCTGTCCACCTTGTTGGCTGATATGGAACTAAAACAACAAAACCCATGAATATACAAGAGAACAACTGGAGAATAGCAGTCCACTGTAGTGACCAGTATGCATGAAAGGGTTAAAATTGTAATAAATTAAAACTATACTCAAATATTTGATATAAAAGCAGATCTTTACATAGGGTTTTTCTACGGAAAAGTGCGTTAATCAAACATGGCTATCATGATAATTAGAATTTAAACAGTAATACTAACCGTCTGCAATTTTACCGCGGTTTATCGTTATACCAGTAATCGTTACATCCCTAGTATAAAATAATGTCTGAATCCAGAGAATAAGGTGATTTGTTTGCGGATGCATTTCTAAGGAGCACAGATAGTGTATTTCAGTCCAGTGAGCCCCTCAGGACATGCTATAGAAATCAATTTGCTGTTTCTGTCTCTGAATCAGTGTTAGGAAAGTAATCATGCTGTGTTCAGGAACTCCTCACTCTATTAAATTGATTTTGGATCGATAAAAAAATGCCAATTGGGCCAATTTCAAAGGAGCAGAAGATTCACAGTGACTCAGGACAAACTAAGAAAGTCTATTTCTCAATACGTGGACTGTTTCTGCTCCCTGTACATAGTGCATATGTATCGCATTTATTCATCCTTTATTTAACCAGGGGTACTGGACTGAGATACTACCGCCTACATTTACAAAGCATTGCATTAGATCTAGCGTAGATAGGAAGTCATAAATACACTCCACATTCTGGAGTTTAACCAGTATTTTGTTTTAAAGGCTGATGTAACAACAATAAACAGAGCAAGAAAAATCACATAACTGATTAATTTCCTGACACCATCCCCATTCATGCCCCCGAAATGTGTCTGTGTTTGAAATAAACCAACATTGACTATATTATCAAGCAGAGTCAAAGTAATAAATGTCTGAATAAATACATTTGAATTAAATGTGGAACTGAACATCACAATAACCAATAACAAAGGACTGTAACACACTCTATTGGTACCATTTAACCCTGTAAAGCCTGAACCATTAAATCATTGACAGAAAATTCCAGTTCTTTGAAATCAGAGCCTGTATTGGTCCTTCTGAACAACCCCCAATTTTTTTTTTTTTTTTTTCAAATATCAATTCCCACGTATGAGTTTCAATTTTGTATCATATTTGATACATCTCAATGCTCAAATATTATTTTTGAACAAAAAAAAACATAATTTAACATGAACATGTCTAACAAATTAATAATAATAATAATAATGGATTGGATTTATATAGCGCCTTTCTAGACACCCAAAGCGCTTTACATTATTGACCCATTATTCATTCGCGCTCACATTCTCCCTCTGGTGGTGGTAAACTACATCTGTAGCCACAGCTGCCCTGGGGCAGACTGACAGAAGCGTGGCTGCCATTTTGCGCCTACGGCCCCTCCGACCACCACCGAACATTCATACACCAGTGTGGGTGGCACTGGAGGCAAGGAGGGTGAAGTGTCTTACCCAAGGACACAACGGACTGACGAGGACAGAGCGGGATTCGAACCGCCAACCCTTCGGTTATTGGACGACCCGCTCTACCAACTGAGCCATGGCCGCCCCAACTGAGCCATGGCCGAAGGTTGTTTGAAAATTGGTAATTCCTTTTCAAAATTGGGAAAGTTCCGCCTCCTTCCTCATTAATAACAATCTTTTAATGTCACTGGAAAGGCCTCTGGTGAACAAATCCCCCCCCCCCCCCCCCCCCCCGGTGGAATATCTGTGTATTGCATGTATCTAATTGTACACATCAGGTTTTTCAAGAATAAATATCACACTGATCATGTAGAGGGCTTCAAAACTCATGTATCAAATATGAAACATTTGGCGTTAAAGGGTTAATAGATCGATAGGTAGACCAAGTAATCAGTTTGGCCTATTGACCTAGCTCTAATCTACAGTATTAGTATTAACGCAAAACCAAGCAAAAACTCAAACAAAAAGACTGTTTTTTTTTTTTGAACCTTCAAAGATTTAAACAGCAGCCAAAAACCAAAAGCATCTACTAATCCTATCAGTCAAACAAGTCTTATCATGTAAATAATTCAGGTAAAATACAGTTTTTTAGTGTTTCAGCAGCATTAGATATGATGCATTTGGATGTTACATAACCTTGTACTGAAATTGGAAACACTGTCATCTTAAAACCCATGCAGTTTGAGGTGAAGAAGGTTGTTTTTATGCTCAGTGAATGATGTATTTTGCTGAAAAAGTGACTTTGTCTGTTTTAATATAGTAAGCTCTTAATTCACTCTACTTTAAATGAAAGACAATACCTGGTTTTCACTGTAAAATGCTAAATGCACTCGCACTTTCAAACATTCCATTTTGAGTGTATTATTATGTTTATTCTATTGTTTTACTTGGTATTTTTATTTCACTGTTTTTAATTGTACAGCTGTTTTTTTATGTCTTCTTAGTCTATTCTTGTATTTTAGTCTATCATTTTGTTTTTTTTATTCATTTGTATGACACTGTTTTTTAATTGTACAGCTGTTTTAATGTCTTTATATTTGTATTTTATTTTATTCTTTTATTTTGTTTTTTAATGTATTCTTTTGTACAGCATTTTGGTCCACTGTGGTTATATTAAAGTGCCTTACAAAAGAAGTAGAGAGAGAGAGCTTAATTGTTAATCTTCCCCTGTAAGTCGCTTTGGAAAAAAGCATCTGCCAAATGCAGAAATGGAAATGGAAATGCACGGGATAATATTGTAAATAAATGGTAGTGAATCACTAAAGAGAGGATAAATGTAAAGAAAAATTCATCTGGAAGTTAGTTTTATTCACCTGCCATATTCTGGGTCATAATAACCTATGCATGAAAACCACAGTAAGAGAGAAACCAATACATGTCAGTATGTTTTAATATTAAAAGAAACAAAAGATTCACAGAGACCAAACCCAGACAGTATAATCCTGGTCCTGTTTAATCAACATAACAGTGCCAGCTCTGCAAAGTAAGCAAAGCAGTGCAGTCCAGTGGGACAGAGCAGTTGTCCAACAACAGCTTCTGTGACCTAATTGCACAGTCAGCATCCCACAAGACTGCAGTGTCACTATCTTAAACATCTTGGTAACACTGCACTTTTAGTTAATGGTAATTAGCCACATGAAGCAACTCTTTGATCAAAAGCATGCCCTGCAAAGAGGATGATTAAAACAAAAGTCAGGCAAAGCTTGGAAAGACGTGGAAAGAATGGTGGTCAGCAGTAGCAGGGTAAGACAGCGCTAATACTCTGCTGGTTTTCTTAAAAGCTGCTTTAGGCCAAATGTCGTTGTGTACAGAGGTGAACGTTAACATTACTGCTGTGGAAAGGGTTTGTATATTGTAACTACACCGATGACTATGGCTGGGCGATATGGGAGAAAAATCATATCATGATTTTTTTTTTCAGATCAGACAATATCGATATGTATCACGATATAAATCAAATCACTATTTTTTTTGTCAAGCTTAAATTTTCTGCTAGTTGTGACGACATCAGAGAGAGAGAGAGAGAGAGAGAGAAAAATATATATGTGGCGGTACTTATAGAGAAGTCCCTCCCTCTGCTCTTAGAATTATCACCCCCTCTGCTGTTATGTATTATTCCCCCTGCTTTATTCATCTCCCCCCAGCCCCCCATCTTATAAGCGTCTTAACCTCCTAAGACCCAGCTATGGGTTTTCTATCCACATTTGTAGACAAGAGTTTCACAACTTTATACAAAAAAAAAAGGAAAGAAAACTGTCCACCACAAAGGATATTCCATAAAAATTTAAAAAACTGCATCTGAAAAAACTGTTGCATCATGATGTTTCCAATATAGGCATTTATTTAATTAAAAAAAAAAAAAAAAAGGTTGTACTTTGCTGACATTTCCTGGGTCTTAGGAGGTTAAGTTCCAGTTATATGATCATATGGTTTGCATGTATTAGTATTAGCAGGCATAGACCACAACTCACAAAGGTATTTCCATTGCAGTTTTGTGTGACATACCAATTGTGCTACGGCCAAAAAAAACACCTCTTGCCAGCGTAAAAACGTTTAATTGAAAAACAAGTGTTTTGGCGAAATTGTTGTTTTTCTATTAGGTAAATTTTTATGCGCAAGTTAGATTTGCGCAATCTGAAGGTCAATGGAAAAGCAACTAGTGTTCATGCAGAGGTGGACCCTATAGACCCTGTAGATTACATTGGACCTGAGATTGTTGTCTACACTGCAACTGTTGTTGCCACTGTCTTGTAATGAGTGTGTAAATGACCAAAAATAGTCACTTGCCTGATAAAGGGTTAACTGATCATCACGTTTGACTTTTATAACTCTGAGAGCACTAGAGTCGACTGAGAGTTCCACAAACTAATTGTATTACTCTGACAGCTATTTTCTTACATTTCAATTATATGGAGTCTTTTCAGTTTCTGTCAGAGGACAAAGTGTCATAAATCTATGTTCTTTCACATGTCAGTAACTCTAACAGCACTCTTTCGTGCTCACAGCTGCAATCTTGATAAAAAGTAATAAAATTTTGAGATTTCTTCTGCACGGTTATTTGACATGTGGGATAAAAGTAATCTAACAATGAAAAACTGGCACTGATGCATTAATTCTATATATTACACTGATGGCCGTGTATAAAAGGACATTTTCACTGGTGACATTTTTATATATCATGGAAGAAAAACCACAAGCGTTAATAATAGCCTTAATAATGTTGTATTCAAATTACAGGTTCAACTGATCCTTTAGTGAAAAGAAACCTCATTAATGTTATTAATGTCATCTGGGCCTCTGCTGCTACAGAATACAGTGGGAACATCTGCTCTGAAGACGGTTCGCTTTAGCTGTTTTTCACTAATAGCTTCTTTTGTTTTGGTTGTGTGATACTAATGATGGGATGTAACAAATCCAACCTCAGGTACATAAATGTCTCAGATGCTTGGGAAGGTAATGTTGATGAATACAATGAAATCATAATCCCTCTTTTTAACCTGTGCCCCTCAAAAATACAGTCATACTACATTTCACAGCAAATTAAATAATCTAGAGCATCACCAAATTGTGGAAAGTGCTGTGTAAATTTATGAGGTTTTTTTTTGTTTTTTTTTTAATTATTTAGAGAGCGGTTTTATCTATATTTCTAGTTTGGTCTGGACTTTGGTACTTTCCACATTGAATAAAATTCACAGGCATGACCCTTCCCTATCAAAAGAAATTAGTTTTTTCCACAACTAGAGTCAGGTGATTTAAAAAAAATGGATTTTAACGTACATTACAATCAAAGAAGAAACATGTCACGGTATGTGTGGACACACCAGGAAACTCAAGTATTTTTTTAATTTAGTACAAGATAGAGGGGTAATATATAATAATAATGAATATATCTGCAAATCAACACAATATTTACGTTCATCGCCATGTTTATGGAATGACTTCTCGTGTCATCTCACAATAATAAATAAACAAATCATCGCATTTGTGATTTAATGGAAAAACCGACATTACACACTTCTGTTTTTTCGACATTTAGTAAATATCGGTAAAGTTTTGCACAGATGTCCAATGAAAAAGTGACTGTTGTCTGGTCTGGGTCAAGTAAACCATGGTTTGGAAAATGGACAGTGCAAGCACTTTCTAAATAGCTAGAACTTTCAGAGCAATGATAGGAAGCTCTGAAAGGTGTTGTTGCAAAAAACAAAAGAAGAATAAAAACTACAGACCACAGTAGATTAAAAAAAAATTAAATGGATTAATAACATACTGATGTCAAATGAGCTGCCATTTATAAAAGGAGACATACATACAGTCACGGAAAAAATTATTAGACCATCAAAAGTCATCAAAAACAATGGTTATGCAATCAAGTACAAACTCCTGTGTGTATCATGTGACTAAAACAGAGAAAAGAAAACATGGAATGCCTAAAAACTGTTTTTGGCAGTACAATGCCATAGCCACTGATGTAAGAACTGAAGTGATTTTGGTTATTATCAAGAAAACATGGAAAATGGCCAGATATCAGCTCTGAAATTAAACTCTTATGAGCTATTT
The DNA here is from genome assembly GCF_902148855.1 of Sphaeramia orbicularis. Taxonomy (NCBI): domain Eukaryota; kingdom Metazoa; phylum Chordata; class Actinopteri; order Kurtiformes; family Apogonidae; genus Sphaeramia; species Sphaeramia orbicularis. Next base: position 21,070,233 of record NC_043971.1, on the reverse strand, counting down.
TTGTTGTTATCATTATATTTGTCCAAAACAAATGTATCTTTAGTTGTACCAGGCATTAAAATGAACAAGAAATTGAAGAAAACAATGGGTGGTTTAATAATTTTTTCCGCGACTATATGTACCTTTAGAATGTATTCAATAGAATCATAATGACGACAGTAAAGTGAACTTTGAAAACTATTCAATTTATGCCATATTTCCTCTATTAGTGAACAGGCCTTTATTTACTTAAGCGGCAGGAGGAATGAGACCTACACTATATTGCCAAAAGTATTGGCTCACCCATCCAAATAATCAGAATCAGGTGTTCCAATCACTTCCATGGCCACAGGTGTATAAAATCCAGCACCTAGGCATGCAGACTGCTTTTACAAACATTTGTGACAGAATGGGACGCTCTCAGGAGCTCAGTGAATTCCAGCGTGGAACTGTGATAGGATGCCACCTGTGCAACAAATCCAGTGGTGAAATTTCCTCGCTCCTAAATATTCCACAGTCAACTGTCAGCTGTATTATAAGAAAGTGGAAGTGTTTGGGAACGACAGCAACTCAGCCACGAAGTGGTAGGCCACGTAAACTGACAGAGCGGGGTCAGCGGATGCTGAGGCGCATAGTGTGAAGAGGTCGCCAACTTTCTGCAGAGTCAATCGCTACAGACCTCCAAACTTCATGTGGCCTTCAGATTAGCTCAAGAACAGTGCGCAGAGAGCTTCATGGAATGGGTGTCCATGGCTGAGCAGCTGCATCCAAGCCATACATCACCAAGTGCAATGCAAAGCGCCGGATGCAGTGGTGTAAAGCACGCCACCACTGGACTCTAGAGCAGTGGAGGCGCCTTCTCTGGAGTGACCAATCGCGCTTCTCCATCTGGCAATCTGATGGACAGGTCTGGGTTTGGCGGTCGCCAGGAGAACGATACTTGTCAGACCGCATTGTGCCAAGTGTAAAGTTTGGTGGAGGGGGGATTATGGTGTGGGGTTGTTTTTCAGGAGCTGGGCTTGGCCCCTTAGTTCCAGTGAAAGGAACTGGGAATGCTTCAGCATACCAAGACATTTTGGACAATTCCATGCTCCCAACTTTGTGGGAACAGTTTGGAGCTGGCCCCTTCCTCTTCCAACACGACTGTGCACCAGTGCACAAAGCAAGGTCCATAAAGACATGGATGACAGAGTCTGGTGTGGATGAACTGGACTGGCCTGCACAGAGTCCTGACCTCAACCACACAGAACACCTTTGGGATGAATTAGAGCGCAGACTGAGAGCCAGGCCTTCTGTCCAACATCAGTGTGTGACCTCACAAATGCGCTTCCGGAAGAATGGTCTAAAATTCCCATGAACACACTCCTAAACCTTGTGGACAGCCTTCCCAGAAGAGTTGAAGCTGTTATAGCCGCAAAGGGTGGACCCATGTCATATTGAACCCCATAGACTAGGAATGGGATGGCACTCAAATTCATATGTGAGTCAAGGCAGGTGAGCAAATACTTTTGGCAATATAGTGTAGATGAGAGGCAAGTCTTTATTTCTATTTTTTTCTATTTAACCTCCTGGCTAGATGTCAGCTCTTAAATTAAACTCTTGTGAGCTATTTTTGTTGTTATCATTATATTTGTCCAAACAAATGTACCTTTAGTTGTACCAGGCATTAAAATGAACAAGAAATTGAAGAAAACAAAGAAGGTCTAATAATTTTCTGTAGAAGGTGAGGTCAGACTGTATTTGCCGGTGGTGTCAAAGCAAAACTAAGTGGACCCAATGTGTACAGTACAAAAACACAAACCATCTCTGAAGACCTTTGCTGTTGCAAAATCAAAAACACACCCTGTTTTGTTTTGTTAAACTTAAACCAACAGTTATGACGCACCACTTGTACGTCTCACATGGTTGACTTATGTGTTTTGTGCACCACTCTCTGTGAAATCTGCATTCAGTGTGTTGTTGTTTTACACCCTGTCAAGATAAAGCAATATGGCCTTGAAGCTTTTCACCAGTGACCTTAGCATCACTTTCTATCTTTAATCTCCTCTGAAAAAATGATGAAACCTTGAAAACAGGGTTGATCTCGGTTAAGGGGAGAATAGGCGGTACATCTGTACCTGTCCCTTTTTGTCATGTAAACAAACGACATACTCACAAGGTGTTCGTGGAAGTCTAGCGTCCGTGAGCTGAGATCCGTATTTACTCAGCAAAAAATATGATTAAGATAATCAGCGTAGTCGTTTTCATTATCACTTAACTAGAATTTATCTTCTGTTGTTTAATGAGACAGCTTGATTAGCATCTCATAACCTTGGGGCATGAAATGGATTTTCAGGGGCTGATGATGTCTGTTAGTCAGAGTCCAGTTCCAGGACTGTTCTGCACGCATGCATCTAACAGTGTTATCATAAAGATGCATGCTGGAATTATTTGTTACTGGTATTATTTGTTACTGGCATTATTTGGGCGAACGTGGTGTATGATATTGTGTTCATGCTTTCTTTTCTTATATTCATCATTTAATAGGTCTTATGTATTTCTTTTTTTTTTTTTTTTTTTGTAGTTTTGTTTGTTTGTTTTGTGTTTTTTTTTCTTTCTCTTCTGCCCAGTTTACTCAGTTCTGGTTGTAGTTATTGTTACTATTATAATCATCACCATGGTTGTTACTGTTTGTCCTGTTGATGCTTTCTTATGAAGGTCTTTGCCACCTTCTTCTTTCTTGCCCCCCCCCATGTCAGGTCCGGCATTGAAATGCGGTTCAACAAAACTCATAATAAACCAGTGGTGGCTGCTCGTCTTTCAGAGAGGGGAAGCTGATTGTCGGCTTACATTAAAAAAAAAAAAAAACAAGTCAAGTTATTTAAACATTAATTCGGCCGTCCGTTCCTTTTTAAGAAAATGGTCATATCGTACCAAGTAACAAGAAAACGTTGAAATTATGTTAAATTGAAACAAGGAAGTACAATGAGTGTGTTTTATTTACAGTGCAAGAAATGAACAAGTAATTTCGTAGTGGTTTCTCTCTTGATTTCACAGCAGAATGTGCGACGGTATTAAACTGAACTGTGTCAGTGAAGGAGTAGATCTCAAACTAGCTGTCAATCAAACGGGATTCAGCCTTTTGACCGATCCTCCAATCAGCACGTGAAAACCTGGCGTCCAGCCCGGCTGAGCTCCGCCCACAGCTCCATTCACCCCCAGACACGCCAAGTGTCCAGGGGCGGGACAACATCGTAGCATTTATCCAATTACTGTCCAGTTTTGAGGTAATGAAAAAACTGTTCCACTCAGTCCCATTGAAGTGCATGGACGCCGGGCGTCTACGGGCAAATGCACTGAGCAGAGATCGTATGAGAAAACAGCGCAACGGGAATGTAGGAGAAGTGAACAACATTGAGTCAGTTGATTTGTGATAAAGCTGATTCTGAACGAACTTGTCTTTGAGATGAACGCGTTCTAACACAGTTGGAGTCAATGAAATGTCCACACAACTGTACATATTTAACTATCTAATTTTCATAATTTTAGGGGAAGTTGGTCTTCCCTTGCAGTCTATGAGAAATCGCCTCTGTAATAAACATAGTACAATTTCAAGGGGCGCTTCATATACTTACCCTTGGCAAAGCAAATTTGTTCAGCATCAAAAGGCAGCCAGACTACCATTCTGCTGTTAGGATGCTGGACAAGACAAGTTAAAAAAAAAAAAAAAATGTATGCTGGAGAAATGTAAATGAATTGGATTTACTTAAAAACAATGTCAACACTTTTTTGTCTGGTCCCATTTTATGTAATTACTTATAGCATATTTCCTTTAACTCTCTGTTCCTCTTGGACACTGGAAGCAATACATGAAATTACATTTTGTCCTTGTCCTTGTACCACAATTTGGAGTTTATCAGTCTTGGGTTATTGTGACCTTTAAATAGTGCCGCAGCTGTGCTTTACCCATTGAGAAATTTCATTTTTGTCTGCCTTGAGATGCCAACGTCCCAAAGAAAGGCCTATCATATGGAAAGGTGTTTTGTGTAGATAAGTGCTGAATACAGTAGAGTTGTACAGAGTGTGAATTAAAATCAAGCACCGGTGTGATAGCATCGCAGTTCCACTTCAGGATCCCACTGAGTCAGTGTTTGTGTGATGACTTTGTCTGCCTCAATGCTGCTTATAAGATATAATAAAGATAAAAATGTCTTCCTATGTTAAAACCTTTTCCTGTATATAGTTCCAAAGCCCTACACAGAGTCTGACTCCAACATGGGTTTCAGAATGTGCTGAGTTCACAAAGGAGACAAATGAGAGAATGCTGCAGGAGAATACAAAAGTAGCGCATGTTTGCAAAGTATGTGCGTCCTCTTTACTGATGCAGTTCTGATATTTTACAGTCAATCAGCGGATTGCATAAATAAACCCAGCATTCACTATGACCGGCCAGAAGCAAACAGCAGACAAATAGACCAGCTGGTTAGTGCGGATCTAGTTTGCTTCTGAATTGTGGAAGGTCAAACAAATCACAGCTGAAAGGACAAAAAATATTCAGGTGGACACAAATATGCTTTTGTATTGCCTGTGGAATGCTGTGTGACTTATCAAACTACCCATTCTTCTATCTTATGTTTTCAGGATTGTAGGTTGGTTGACATTTATGAACACAGATCTGTTTATATTATATACAGAACATTTTTTAACATACTAAATGACAAAATTATAATGTATGTACCTGTTAATAGCGTTGTCGACCTTGTAGGGGTGTGTATTGGCAAGAATCTGGTGATACGATACAAATCACAATACTAGGATCACGATACGATATATCACGATGTATCATGATACTGTTAAAAAGGCAATTTTTTTGTTTGTTTCTTTTTTTAAAAATGATTATTTGTTGAAAGAACTGAATTACACCAGCAGTATGCACAAATACTAAACACTTTTTTTTTATTTTTATCGCAACAGGATCTAATGCTATATCACAAAATATTCCTGTGTTTAAACTTAAATTATGTTTTACAGACATTACAGTTTAAGATCTTGTTCAAATGTTCATATTCTATTAGTTCAGAATTAACATCAGAACATTATTTTTGTCCCAACAAAGGAATTAACATCTGCCTCTCAGACAGTAAAAAGTGCTTTTAGGATGCTTCAAATAACCATTATTTAATAAAACAGTATAAGATATAAACAATAAAGAAAAACAAAAAACAAAAATGAACCTCCGTCATATCTGCATTTGAATAAATACCTGAAAATATCGATACAGTACTTTTTAATATCAATACAGTATTGTGAAATGAAATGTTGCGATATATTGCAGAACTGATATTTTCTAACACCCCTACTACCTTGTATTTTGCTGTACTTTGTGTAGGATTTTTCCAGCACTGGCTTTTGATTTATTGCAAAAACAATTTAAATATAAAGAAACTGGTATTTGTTATTTGTCATTTAAAGGCCAGGGCTTGTTAGAGCCTTGCAAAAGAATAGCTCGGATTGTATAAATTGATTTTTTCCCCTCTCTCTCTACCAGGGAAGCTATGAAGCTGCTGCTCTGACAGCAAAACACAGTCTGTCTGGAAGTTTTTCATGGTCTTAAACAGCTTTTGTTGTGCTGCGTCACTTTGGCATTGCTGTCGGCCTGTCTGTATTGATTTTGGCTCAAGTTATTTGTCTCTTACAATGTACAGGATCCACAATATTAGTTTTGTTTACTGCCCGTGAGGAGACAGTTTATTAGTGAGAATCGGTTACGTTATTAGTTTGTCTGTCGTCTCCCACTTCTAAACAGTATTATGCAAGTTACTTCCAAACTGTAATATATTACAGAGTACTTGTTACTGTTATTTAAAAGTAATTCGATACCTTAAAATATTACTGTCTCAGAATTGCAATGCATTACATGACTCCTGTTTTACTTTTAAGTTACATACAGACTCTCCTCATAAACGGCCCAATACAAGCGATAGGAGAGCCTTAGGACTAGGGATGCAAATTTTCAATTATTCCATTAATCATTAGTTGATTGACCTTATTGATCGATTAATGATTAATGGATAAGCGGGGATTTTCCTGAGAACCTGAATTTCTCTTTCGATAGGGTCTATAAGAATAAAAGCTAAATATTGTTTATATACGTCATGAAAAAAGCATGTCATATTCCTTAATGATTGATTTATTGTACTGTTGGATACACTACAGGCAATGACATTTATGTAGTAGAACTAAATAAATTCCGCAGAAAAATTCAATAAAATAAATGGATCTCAAGAGGGGCAGTTTAGAAGAAACTGGCATTTCTGACTTCCCAGATAGCAAAGAGATACTGGGACGGATCTGGAACAGAATCGCACCCCGACTCAGCCCAAAACCATTTGGCAGATCCGTCCTGGTGTCCAAACGCGCATCGAGCCAAAACAGGTACTGCTCCACAAAACGGATCTTCTACAGAAACGGTCCAGCTCTGGCCCAGCTCTGTTCAATCACATCCAGAATATACACAAGAATCATTTTGACCCAGATTCATATTACGATTCTAGTCCAGATCAGCATTACAACTTTGAAAATCAGTCTTGGTTGTGTGATGGGAGCCTTTTCTGGGCCGAATCTGTAAGCCAGCACAACTTCGAAACTGCTAGAGAGAGCTGAAAGACAGATCAGATGCACCCGTTATCCAACTTCAGCGATGAATCCTACTTTGGGCAGTGGCGCCCCCTACTGTCGACACCACAAATCCCGCTGTGGAAAAGAGCAATTAACCGACAATTAATAATTTAATCAAGCAAATTCTTACCGACAATTAATTGATAGTGGATTAATTGTTTACATCCCGACTTGGGATGCATACATTTGTGCCCCAAAGTACATATGGACAGATAGCTGAGTAAGTAACTACGATGTTTGAATCCCAGCAGGAACGCTTACATTTTTTTAACATTTTACATGTTCAAACAGGGGGCGTGGCACCAAGGACACCAGTAGATAAATCCACAATTGATAAAGAACTGTAACGAGTCATAGAAACGTTAGCTTAACTTGTCATTGTTCATCACAGGGATCATGCTAATGCTAACTAGCTTCTTGAAAGCAGGCTTAGGGTTAGTAATGAGCATACGCCCATGTGGCCAATGTACTGTCTTCTGCCATCTTCATCCATTCGCTGAAAACCAACAGGAAATAGAATTTTCTTGCTGCATTTTTCATTCCTTAAAGGGGTCATATTTTGCTAAACCCACTTTTATTAGTCTTTGGTACATTTATTTGTGTATTTGGACCCTAACAGTTCCAAAAGTTTGAATTTGAACCCTCCAGGTGCTGCAAAGCTAGCTTTATATTCATTTAGGCAAAAATCGAGTGGATTTCTACGACCTGTTTTAATTCCTGCTTAATTTGTTACGTCTTATAACTAGTTATGTCACGACATTTGCACATATAAGGTCAAGACTTCCAATGAACATTTCTCTTAATTGTTCTGTCAGCAGCAGTGGTTGTAGTTCATACTGAAAATATGTCCAAATTTTGAGCCGATTACCTAAAATGTTCAGTTGTTGGTTGTATTAATGAACTCAAGTGGCTGAAATGGGACAGAGAAGCACGGTCAACAACCTGGAGGGGGTGGGGTGTGAAGTGGCTCATTTGCATTAAAATGACCTTTCTGGTGTCATTACTCAAAAATAGAGTTGAAGATGGACCTGTGGAGTTGAATTAATGAAGAATTCAGACCCAAGCAGAGCATTTACAGTTTATGACCATGAGGAAATGTTTTAAAATGCATAATTTCATTTTAAAAAAGTTCAGTTTCACTCCTTTAAGATTCGGTTGCTGTTTTTCTATTGATTTTTTTTTCATTTGAGCAATTAAATTATGGACGAAAAGTGTGTTGTAACGCAAGCACTACTGAACATGTACCAAGTAAAATTTATTTATTTATTTTATTTTATTGGTTTATTTAATAGGGACCATGCACATTTATGAATATTGCTGTATAAAAAAATACACCCATGAAAATAATATGAATAATAATAATAATAATGGATTGGATTTATATAGGACTTTTCTAGACACCCAAAGCGCTTTACATTATTGACCCATTATTCATTCGCTCTCACATCCTCCCTCTGGTGGTGGTAAACTACATCTGTATCCACAGTTGCCCCGGAACAGACTGACAGAAGTGTGGCTGCCAATTTGCGCCTACAGCCCCTCTGACCACCAACAAACATTCATACACATTCATACACCAGTGTGAGTGGCACTGGAGGCAAGGAGGATGAAGTGTCTTTCCCAAGGACACAACGGACTGACTAGGACAGAGCAGGATTCGAACTGCCAACCCTTCGGTTATTGGATGACCTGCTCTACCACGTGAGCCACAGCATTTTATTTTATTACCTCCGCCAAGGAGGTTATGTTTATGCCAGGGTTTGTTTGTCTGTTTGTTTGTTTGTCTGTCCGTTAGTGTGCAACATAACTCAAAAAGTTATGGACAGATTTTGATGAAATTTTCAGGGTTTGTTGGAAATGGGATAAGGAAGAAATGATTAAATTTTGGTGGTGATCAGGGGTGGGGGGGCCCACAGGGGGGCCCCATTTCCAACAAACCCTGAAAATTTCGTCAAAATCTGTCCATAACAAACAAACAGACAGACAAACAAACAAACAAACAAACCCTGGCAAAAACATAACCTCCTTGGCGTGGGGGGGGCCCACAGGGGGGGCCACTGATCAGCCTTGGCGGAGGTCTGCGCTCTCCGAGTGCTTCTAGTTGGTTTATTTAATAGGGACCATGCACTTTTATGAATATTGCAGTATAAAACTAGAAGCACTCGGAGAGCGCAGACCTCCGCCAAGGCTGATCAGTGGCCCCCCCCGTGGGCCCCCCCACACCAAGGAGGTTATGTTTTTGCCAGGGTTTGTTTGTCTGTCTGTTTGTTTGTCTGTCCGTTAGTGTGCAACATAACTCAAAAAGTTATGGACAGATTTTGATGAAATTTTCTGGTCTGCGCCCCTCCCGTGGGCCCCCCCACCCCCGATCACCACCAAAATTTAATCATTTCTTCCTTATCCCATTTCCAACAAACCCTGAAAATTTCATCAAAATCTGTCCATAACTTTTTGAGTTATGTTGCACACTAACGGACAGACAAACAAACAAACAGACAAACAAACAAACCCTGGCAAAAACATAACCTCCTTGGCGGAGGTAATAATACACTCATGAAAATACCAGAATTAGTAAAAACTAGAAAAGCAGTTGGACAGCGCAGACCTTCGCCAAGGCAGATCAGCCCCCCCCACCCCTGATCACCACCAAATTGTAATCATTTGTTCCTTGTGCCAGTATAAACATTTCCTGAAATTTTTATCCAAATCCGTCCATAACTTTTTGAGTTATTTTGCACACGGACAGACAGACAAACCAACGTACAACAACATAACCTCCTTGGCGGAGGTAATAACTACTTTTCATCTGCAGTCCTTAGGCAGGTGACAGAAACAAAACATAAAACAGCCCACATTAATACATCACTTGTTCACTATAAATTAGAAAATTAAAAAATACAAATAATGATGACAAATAATGAAAATAGTACTGAAAATGTATTAGTAATGCCTTACACTACTGCATTACAGCAAAAAGTAATCTGTTACCGTAATGTATTACTTTTCTAATGTGTTACTCCCAGCACTGCGAATGGATGTGTCAGAAGTTTTTTTTTAGTAGATTTTTCAACGTCTTAGAAAACAGTGGTGAGGTAAAGTTACACCTTGATGATGCTGAATAGGCATTAGCGCTTTTCCACTCTCACCAGGCTGACAGTAAATATCCTGAGCCTGTCACACACACACCAAACAAGCACTCATCTGCTTTCTGTAATGTCTGTGGAGCTGATAGGACACGCTCCTCTGACACGCTCGCAGCCTTGTCATTCGTGGCTGTCTTTAAAGCGTAAACCTCAACCTGAGGCTTTAATCCTTCTATCAGACAGGACCTGGATTTTCCCAATAGCACAGCTCTCCAACTTGTCAGCAAGTGCCTCAGGACATCTGTGAATCTTAACTGGCCTCAGTGAACTGCATTAAAGGGCAGCCACCATGTACATTTTTTGACCTAAAAGCTGAGACGTTTTTTTTTTGTTATGACACTGACAGTGCAGCACCTTGACAAGTGGCAGAATTTCAATATTTTCATGTTTCAGTGGACTGACCTTTTACAAAGTGATAGAAACATGCTATACTGGTATATTCTGACTTACTTCTGAGTGAATATGTAGGATTTTTATACACATAGTTAACCTGACATCATTCAGGTTTCTCTGAGGATTATTTATGCTTCCTTCACTATGTAATCTCTTATGTGGTACATCTGATAATCATTAATTCACCAGTATTAAAAATTAAGACCATGAATTTATGCAATTTAGTAACATCAATTTGAAATATATTCTGTTAATACAGCAATGCACTCAAGAAAGAAAACATTTTCATTTGTATAAAGAAATCTATATGTTTATATTCATTAATGTCCACATAATGCTTATTTCATAGCGATGACTTTATGTATGTTTACCATGCTGGCAGCTGCATCATGTTCCAGTTAAGAGTCAGTCACTTCTATATGCAGTGTAGGTACTGTGGAAAGCTTCAAAAATGAGAAGGTCGGTGTCTTTTGTGCGAATATGAAATATTTGAAATGTTTTCAAACAGGTTTTTATTGATGGATTATATCGTATATAATAGTATATGGAACTGTTTAAATTCTTTAACCCTTTCATGCATGAATTATGAGAACCTTAATCAAGATTTTTTTTTTTCCTTAGTGTTTTTATTCATGACATTTAGGCATGGAAAAAAAAAAAAAACTACACAATTGATTTTTTATGTTCCTATTTTTCGTGGAGTTACCAAAATGTCCCCTCAGCTGGACACCATACGTTTAAGTTAGAAGCAAAGAAACATGTATTTACTGATATATTGTGTGAAAACTATGAAATAAATGCGGATAATGTTTTCTCACATTTTAACATACCTGCATTGATATGATATGCAAAAAAAAAAAAAAAGAAAAACTTTTTGTTTAACAATTAGCAATTTTTTCCACTCAAACATGTTACGGCAGATCAGGTTTATCTAGAACAGTTAAGTTACAGTAATGGTATGAATTGCAGTGTATGGGATGATGCATAAGTGTCCACTGTGTTGGCTGATATGGAACTAAAACAACAAAATCCATGAATATACAAGAGAACACCTTGACCAGCTGTCCACTGTAGTGACCACTGTGCATGAAAGGGTTAAAAAATACAGGGTGGGGAAGCAAAATTTACAATATTTTGAGGCAGGGATTGAAAGACAGTGTATGACCAATTAGTTTATTGAAAGTCATGAGAATTTATTTGCCACAAGAAAACTGACATAATAGAAAATGTTTTTATTCTATGTGTCCTCCTTCTTTCTCAATAACTGCCTTCACACGCTTCCTGAAACTTGCGCAAGTGTTCCTCAAATATTCGGGTGACAACTTCTCCCATTCTTCTTTAATAGTATCTTTAAGAAAGTCGACATTGCTGTGTGATGTTCTATTGGTAGCATGTTCTAAAACGCCCCAAATAGCAGAATCCAGAGGGTTTAGATCTGGGCTAGAAGGCGGCCATAAACATGATTCCCAAAAATTGCTAAAGTTGGATTTGTTGCTGTTGTCAACAAGTGTTTTGGTGTTCTTGTGTAAGATTTTAACTTCAAATCATATTTTACTGCATTTCTAACGGTCTTGTTGTCTACCTCAAGTTCAATTGCCATTTTTCTCATGGATTTGGTTGGATCCTTTAGGATTTTGGATTTGAGAGCTTTAATAAAAGCTTTGGTACGTTTTTGTTGCTTCCTCCACTTCCAGACTTTCTCGTAATAGTTTTGCTCATAGTCATTCTCTTCTTTACATTATAAACAGTCTTTATGGACACTCCAACTATTTTTGAAATCTCCTTTGGTGTGACGAGTGCATTCAGCAAATCACACACTCTTTGACGTTTGCTTTCCTGATTACTCATATGGGCAAAAGTTTCTGAAAAGGTATGGATAATAGTGTTAGGTATGATTATGACATCAGTATATGTTTGGTTTCAAAACAATTGACGTAGTGCCTGCTGAGAAAAAACAACTCAATGTTCATTGTAAATTTTGCTTCCCCACCCTGTATGTTGTATCTTTTGTGTTTGTTTTGTCTCCCACAAAAGCCCACAAAATAAAAATAATAATCATTTTTATTAAGTAGGAAAAGTACACTTCTTGTAAAGTATTGTTTGCTCAACCACATTAGGGGCTTTACAAGTTGTTAGCTGTGCCTTAGATTTCATATGTAAATTAGGATTCATTGCACCACCAAAGCTTCCAATTACATGTTTGCCCTTCATGGAGAGGTTACAATTAAGAACCAAGGAGAATAGGTTCAACTCTGCACATCCATTTTGTTAGTAATAGGATGTTTGGTTAACATCTTAGACGCTGATGTTAATGCATAATTGTTGCATTCACCCCATCTTCTAATATCTGCATAGTTATCAGAGTTGAGACTGCGGGGGGCACATTGCATCATTTCAAACCTCATTTAACACTGAGCCATGCCCCTTTCTAAAACCCAAATTGCTCGCCATGGAGCAGCAGAGTGGCTCCAGACATTCATTAGCTTAATGAAAACAGGCCACTCTTCTTCTACCGCCCAGCGAGCGAGTTCTTGACGTAGCTGCAACGACCATCTGCTCTCAAGCTCCCTGCCAGCTATAGGATAGTCCTGTCAAAGCAACCCCTGTGAAGAAAGGCAACCACAAAGGTGCCTTAATCAGTCAGATCTGAGGACAGGCAAGGACAGTAGGGATGCTGTTTTTTTCATGATGATTTCATCTCAGCGTCCCCTGGCGCCTCCCTAACCTGAGATGTACTGCGCTCTTCTGATGATAATGACGTTTATGAAATAAGCTGAGTGTGCATTTGTCGGAGTAGAGTTGCAGCAGCCACACAGCTGGCAGCGAAATTATTAACAGCTCAGCCACAGTGGGAAAGGCTGCTTTGTGAAAAGGTTAATATCATTTTAGACTTGGCCAGACTATGTTTTGGTGAGCGGCTGACCACCTGTTCAGCTCTGGAGGTGGTCTCCTATCATCTAATCCAACTACGAACATTTGAAGGTCGAGATATTTACCACAATTAAAAAGAAACAGACTTAAGAAATGTGATTAGAGGCCATTACAGATGTGCTTACGAGGCAGAACATCATCACTTCACTTCTAATTGATCATTTGGTGCTTTTTCCTCAGACTTAGACTTGTGTTATGCATTTCACCTCCTGGATCAACCATCACTAATCTCAGCAGTGTTGTGCCTGAACAACCCAGAGCTACTTTTCTCAATATGAACACTAGCTGGTGCACAGCGAGAGGGAAATGATAGTCAGAGCCCCAAGGCTTGAATCTGATAGTTTGTCATCTGGATAGTATTACTTAATTTCCCACTGGGAAGAAACTCATTATTTCTGACTTTATCTCAGCACTGACCTCTGGAACGGTCTCAGGAACGTTATTGGTTTGTGCCCGTGTTCCCCATGTTTTTTTTGGGTTTTTTTCTGTTTTTTTTTTTTTTCTGCATGACAAGGATGACCCTAAACGGCAATAAGATACATGACTAGCGAGGGCACAGTTCAAGTAAAGGATGGATACATATTTTATGCTGGACCACAGATGAAAGTCCTATTCACCTTTAATATGCTACACAGAGAGCACAATTATATTGATTTATTGTAGTCTACATTCCAGTTTTTTCCCACATGATGTATGGTGAATGCAATGTGAGATTATATTGATAAGGTATGACTAATGGCCGGCAAACATCCAAATGGATCAAATTCCTTATATTTCAACAGTGTATAAAGAAAAAGACTCAGAAACATTTATCTTCATATATAGATATTCAGCAAAATCTGCCATGAAATTAAACTTTATAGTATTTACATTTCTTGAAAGCATTGATAGGTGTCTCTTTGCTCTTTTCTGTCTGTGTCACAGTTTAATTTTGTTGGGAAGCTGCTGGGACCACGGGGAAATTCCATGAAACGATTACAAGAGGAAACGGGAGTGAAGATGTCCATCCTGGGTAAAGGGTCCATGAGGGATAAAGAAAAGGTGAGGTATTGATTTAACTTCAAAAGCAGTTGTTTGGTCAGTTCAAGGTAGTGATCAAATGGAAATATTTACAGAGAATAAAACAGGGGGAAGAAAAAAATTCCACCAGTGCATGGAAAAATATTCTATCCAACAGAACAGTAACTGTGATGAATAACACAATGTGCAGAATTAATAGTCTTCTCTTGACAAACATATGTATGAGAAATAAGAAGTTTTTTCCCTCTGTGTTGTTTAATAGCGTATTCTGTAACAGTCAATTATAAATGCAAAGTAATGAATCTTTTTTGCCAAAGTCGTTTATCCTGCTGACTTGTGCTTCCCTGGAGCCAAACTTATCTGAGCATGTACCCAGACAGCCTGCTGGATCTGGTATTCACACTGGTAACAGGTCCCAGTGTGCTGCTATTGAGTTACGTCGCTGTCATTACTGTATCCTCTGATTCAGACATCAAGACATGACAAAAGACGTACAGTCTTACCACCTCTTTGGTGAAACCGGAGATGCATTTTAATACGCGAACAGCTTGCTGACAGTAAAATGAGGCAGAACGTCTTAAACATATCTGTATGCTTCCAGCTATTATGCATTAGTATGACTAAACCATTGTTATTTATTGTATTTAGTATGGATTTATTCTGAAAAATCAGTTTCAAGCACTCAACAAAAGGCAATTGACACTGATGGTAAGATTGTATAGAGTGGGAAAAAAACGAGGTGCATGAATACATAAATAAAAAATCTACATAAAAGTAGTTAAAGTACGTACAATGACCTAGTAGATATACCATGTGTATATGACAGTGATTCCCACCCTTTTTTGGCTCGTGACCCCATTTTAACATCACAACTTTCTGGTGACCCCAGACATTCAATACAGAGACTTTTTTTGTTTTTGCTAAAATGAATTTGATTTTGATCGTGTAATAGTTTGCTATACTATGTTGCAAATAAACGTTAATTTTAGATGACATTTAGTCTATATAATGTATATTATTATGGACAGAGGCAGTAAAGCCAGGTGTAGATTACTGCACAAAGTGAGAATTTGATTTTCCTTGGTCAGGATATGTACAGTCAGTCCAGCTTATATTTACAAGGCTGACAATTAATACTGAACAAACAAGAACTCAAACTATGGATTATGAAAGAGCTGCAGCATCTGAAACTGACCACAATGAACATTTGACAGATAAATAGTACCACAGCACTTCAGTTTCAATCAGTCAATCAATCAAATTTTATTTATACAGCGCCAAATTATAATGAAAGTTATCTCATGATACTTTACATATCGAGCCGGTTGAAACCAGAGTCTAAAGCTTCAGCTTCAGAGTTTGTCGTGTTTTTTCTGTATTGTGATTGTCTCTCTCAACTTACCATATATTTTTTTAGTAAGGGGGTTGGTGGATTTTTTGTTTGTCTGTCTGTTAGCAAGATCACTCAAAAAGTTATGGAAGGATTTTGATTACATTTTCAGGAAATGTTGATACCGGCATAAAGAACAAATGATTAAATTTTGGTGGTGATGGGGGGGGGGGGGGGGGGGGGGGGGGGGGGGGGCTGATCTGCCTTGGCGGAGGTCAGTGCTCTCCAACTGCTTTTCTAGTTTTTATTTTTATCAATTACTAGAAATTTCAGGTGACCCCATTTGAATTCCAGGCGACCCCACATGTGGTCCCGACCAGGGGTGTTAGAAAATATCGGTTCTGCAATATATCGTGATATTTCATTTCGCAATACTGTATTGATATTAAAAAGTACTGTATTGAAGTTTTAGGCATTTATTCAAATGCAGATGTGGCAGATTTTTGTTTCGGTTTTCTTTATTGTTTATATCTTATTTATTATTATTTAACACAGTTTTATTAAATAATGGTTATTTGAAGCATCCTAAAAGCACTTTTTACTGTTTGGGAGCCAGATGTTAGTTCCTTTGGAAACTAGGAGAATTAGAAAAAAATTTGTGATGTAGCAATAGATGCTGTTCTCATCAAATAAAAATTTATTTAGTATTTGTGCATATTTCTGGTGTAATTCAATTCTTCCAGGAAATAATCATTTAAAAAAAAAAAAGAAACAAACAAAAAATTGCCTTTTTTAACAGTATCATGATATATCGTATCGTGATCCTAGTATTGTGATTTGTATCATATTGCCAGATTCTTGCCGATACACAGCCCCAGTCCCGACCCTAAGGTTGAAAAACACTGCTATATGGTAAGGGCTGTATTTTCCACCAAAAGTCAAATATTAGTTTTAATTCCTCCTCAGCCTCCAGTTTTCATTGACTATATGGTGCATTTTAGCCAAGTAATTTTTTGGATGAATAAACCTTTGGTTAAGCCAACTAAATAAAATAATCTGATGGCTGTGTAATTAAAATGCAATACCTCTTGTAGGTGGCTTGTTTCGGGCTTATATTATGCATGGATTTCCATTCATGCCTAATTTCGAGGGCTAAAGTCTTTACTCTGACAAAGGCTGAGGGCACTGAGACCGTACTTAATAATTTTTATGTGTGCCATGGCTGCCTGCGATAGTTCATTTAAAATTTTGGCTTCCTTCCACTAAGTCTGTTCTGTTTACTCATGTTCTGCATTAACTCGTCGTCAGTGTGTTGAATAGAATAAAGACGCACTAAAATGTAATCAGACTGTCGGTGTGTTTACTTGTATTCAGTGCTTAATCTGTAATACTGTACCGAACACCATACGAATACGTTTCAGGATTAGTCAGGTGCTATTGGAATAAGATGTTGTAGATTTCACCTAGGGTTTCAATTTAGAAGACGAGGTTACAAAGATATGGTACTGAGTGCGAGACACGAGGGAAAAGAAGCTGCCTATGTTACAATCAGATTAGGCGTGGGGTTTTCTGTGCGCTGTATTGATTTTGTGTACACTCCCAGCTACTCTGAAGGACTCTGTGATGAGACTGACACCTAAAGGTCACGACTGAAAGGCTGGCTGCCATTCGAGACTGCTAGCCACAAGGCAGCGTGGTACAAACCAATCCACAGTCCCATTACACACCAAAGCACATTTCTGCCGTCTTATCCAGATCCTCTGTGAGGTAGCGATACCTCAGCTTCAGAAAATCTGCACCGTCCCACCTACTCATTTTACACCATATGGTCCACGTTGCACATTGTGCCCAGGTGTGAAACTCGTTAACACTTTGCTGAGTCACAGAGACTGAAGCCAAACCAACATTTCACTGAGCAGCCAAGTTGTGCAGGATTAGTCCTCATTTTATCACTAGTATCTAGCGTTGCGCAATATATATCATCCTATACATGTGAGTTTAACCCTTTCATGCATGAATTATGAGAACCTTAATCAAGATTTTTTTTTCCTGAGTGTTTTTATTCCTCTTTAGGCATGAAAAAAAACCAATGTGACTGAATTTTTTTTTTTTTTTTTAAATCAACCTGTTTTTCATGGAGTTACAAAAATGTCCACTCAGCTACACCATGAATTTTATTCTTGAAGCAAAGAAACATGTATTTAAAACCCAATATCATAAAGTGATATGAAAACAGTGAAATGAAACCATGTTTAATGCAGCTAATCTGATGTTTTCTAACATTTTAACAAATTCTAATACTAGTTATTACTCACTTCATGGAGATAATATGCAAAAAATAAATATTAACAATTGATTTCCACTCAAGAACCAACCAAGAACAGTAAAGTTACAATAATGGTATGAATTGCAGTTTATGAGATGATGCATAAGTGTCCACTGTGTTGGTTGATATGGAACTAAAACAACAAAACCCATGAATATACAAGAGAACAGCTGGAGAAGAACTGTCCACTGGAGTGAACACTGTGCATGAGAGGGTTAAGACGAATCAGCTATACTTTTTACTTTTTATATGTTTTACACTGTATTTAAGATTTTTTTCATATTTTTGTTAGTGCTGCCACTAATTTTCAAACAATTAATCTTTCAACTAATTTTTTGATTAGTCGACTGATCTAAACGACTAATTAAACTAGAAGCACTCGGAGAGCGCAGACCTCCGCCAAGGCTGATCAGTGCCCCCCCCCCCCCCCCCCCCCCCCGGATCACCACCAAAATTTAATCATTTCTTCCTTATCCCATTTCCAACAAACCCTGAAAATTTCATCCAAATCTGTCCATAACTTTTTGAGTTATGTTGCACACTAACGGACAGACAAACAAACAAACAAACAGACAAACAAACAAACAAACAAACAAACCCTGGCAAAAACATAACCTCCTTGGCGGAGGTAAAAAAAAAAAAAAAAAAAATCAAGTGTTTGTTATTTTGTTGTATTCATTTTATTTTGAATACAACTGAAGGGACAAAACATAAAATGTCAACTGTACCATGACAAATGTAAACAATATAAATAACTTAAATGTAACCAAACAAAAAAAATTACAAAGTGGGATGTTTTCCGATGGGCTGGTTTATTTGGTCGATCACGTCAACTAAGTCGACTAATCGCAGCAGCACTAGTTTTTGTACATATGCATATTTGTTTACACGCATAGATTTTATAACCTTATCTTATCTTAATTTATCTTATCTTGTCTTATCTTGCCTTAACTTAACTTATCTTACCTTAACTTATCTTAACTTAATTTAACTTAGTTTAACTTGTCTTATCTTGCCTTGCCTTACTTTAACTTACCTTTACTTAACTTAGTTTAACTTGTCTTATCTTGCCTTGCCTTACCTTACTTTAACTTAACTTATCTTACCTTAAATTATCTTATCTTAACTTAGCTTAACTTGTCTTATCTTGCCTTGCCTTACCTTACTTTAACTTAACTTATCTTACCTTAACTTAACTTAGCTTAACTTGTCTTATCTTATCTTGCCTTGCCTTATTTTAACTTAACTTATCTTATCTTATCTTAACTTAACTTAGCTTAACTTGTCTTATCCCATCTTATCTTATCTTGCCTTGCCTTACTTTAACTTAACTTATCTTTTTCATGTACCACCACGACATAACAGCTGTAAAGTATTGTATAGGCTCAGAGCAATGAATAAAACACAGCACATGGAGGATTTTAATAAATGAAGTCATATCCTGACGCTCCATTATGTCCCCCTGTGTGTGTCCATGTGATGATTGATAAAAAAGGAATCCACAAGAGCGGTTAACAGTGTACAAAACTTGACATTAACTTAAAAAACCAAACAAAGGTAGACAACGAAAGGTCAAAACAAAAACTGTTCAGCTCCACTTTTATATCTCCAGTCCCACGTCCACTTACTTGCTAACTTGTGTATTGTATCTGAGGGAAAATAAACACCATAGCAACAATAACTTATTCCCCAGTACATTAATTAAGAAAGAAAAGAAAAGAAAGAAAGACGAAAACATACACATGCAAATTTTTACCCATCCACAAGGGTCAAATTTCCATAACATACTATATCTAAACTGCAAATAATTCTGTAAATTAATTATGTAAATTAATGCTTTTACTGGGAAATCATTATTTATATGAAATGAATATGAAATGGAGTTTTATTCCATAAAGATCATTTATGCTCCTACACTGCCTTTGAGGTATAGTTTACACTTTAAGCATTTTTTTAGTCAGTTTATGTGTTAATAAAACTATTAGCACTAGGACTGCCAACATTTTTTTTTAAGACTGTTGGTCTGTAAATGTTTTGATTGAGTGTATGTGTTTTTTCTCTGTTTGCAAATGCTTTTATTATTGTAAAATTGTAATGACTGCATCGCTGCCGTCTTGGTCAGGTCTCCCTCTCTCTCTCCCTCTCTCTCTCCCTCTCTTTAGCGATGAATCCTAGTTCGGGCAGTGGCGCCCCCTACTGTCGACACCACAAATCCCGCTGTGGAAAAGAGCAGTTAACTGAAAATTAATAATTTAATCAAGCAAATTCTTATTGATAATTAATTGATAGTGGATTAATTGTTTACATCCCTACTTGGGACGCATACATTTGTGCCCCAAAGTACATGTGGACGGATAGCTGAGTAAGTAACTACGATGTTTGAATCCCAGCAGGAATGCTTGCATTTTTTTCAACATTTTACATGTTCAAACAGGGGCCGTGGCAATGAGGACACCAGTAGATAAATCCACACTTGATAAAGAACTGTAACGAGTCATAGAAACGTTAGCTTAACTCGTCATTGTTGATCACAGGGATCATGCTAATGCTAACTAGCTTCTTGAAAGCAGGCTTAGGGTTAGTAATGAGCACACGTCCATGTGGCCAATGTACTGTCTTCTGCCGTCTTCATCCATTCGCTGAAAACCAACAGGAAATAGAACTTTCCTGCTGCATTTTTCATTCCTTAAAGGGGTCATATTTAGCTAAACCTACTTTTATTAGTCTTTGGTACATTTATTTGTGTATTTGGACCCTAACAGTTCAAGAAGTTTGAATTTGAACCCTCCAGGTGCTGCAAAGCTAGCTTTATATTCATTTTGGCAAAAATCGAGTGGATTTCTACAACCCTTTCAATTCCTTTATAATTTGTTACCTTTTATAACTAGTTATGTCACGATATTTGCACATAAAAGGTCAAGACTTCCGACGAACATTTCTTCAAGTACGACATAATTGTTTATCAGCAGCAGCAGTTGTAGTAAAAACTGAAAATATGTCCAAACTTAGAGCGGATTACCTAAAATGTACAGTTGTTGGTTGAATTAATGAACACAAGTGGCTGAACGGGACAGAAAGCACGGTCAACAACCTGGAGGGGGTGGGATGTGAAGTGGCTCATTTGCATTTAAAGGGCCAGCGCTCAAAACGACCTTTCTGGTGTCATTACTCAGAAATAGGGTTGAAGATGGACCTGTGGAGTTGAATTAATGAAGAATTCAGACCCAAGTGAAGCATTTACAGTTTATGTAGACCACAGGGAAATGTTTTAAAATGCATAATTCCATTTAAAAAGGGAAAATATCACTCCTTTAAATAAAACAATCAAATAAATCCAGACTAAAAATGTGTGTATTCATATCTTAAACTTCTGTCTGGTCAAATTTACCCCTATAAAAATGTACTGAATTTTGCCCCATTTATATTACATTAGAATCAGAATCAAGTTTATTCAAGTACATGAACATATAGAAGGAATTCTTTGTCAGGAGTTGTTGTCGCTCTAGTATAAGATAAGAAACAATGTAAGAAAATGAAAGAAGAAAAACCCTCTATACATATAAAGTCTTTATACACAATATGTAGAAGTTTTTAAAGTTTTTAGGAAAAGGATTGGAAAACTACATAATTTAATGCAATTTACAACAGAGGAGAGAGACATTTATTATATAAACATATATTCATATACTTTCTTCTAATACCTATTGTCACTGTCATTTCAGACTTATTTTTACTGACATCCATGCAAAGTGACTGGTTTTCTTAAAGACACTCTACTTATGAAACTAGACAACCTGAACACAGTTGATGATTAAACAAACACGTTAAGACACAGTTGTCAAACATACGGCCTGGGGGCCAAATCCGGCCCGCCAAAGGGTTCAATCCGGCCCGCATGAGGAATTTGTGAAAAATTGCAAAGATTACACTGAAGATATTAACAATCAGTGGTGTCAAAATCATTTTAATTCAAGTTCCACATACAGACACATACAGTTCAATTAGATTACAAGTGGGTCAGACCAGTAAAATATTATCATAATAACCTGTAAATAATGACAACCCCAAATGTTCTCTGCTTTTTGGTGTAAAAAAAGTAAAATTACATGAAAATGTTGACATGACCAAACTCTACATTTACAAAAAATGTGAATAACCAGAACAAATATGAACAAACAGAAATGTCTTCAGAAAAGTAAATGCAATTTTACCAATATTCTGCTTGTTACTAAATGTTTTGTGCGATTGTAATGCACATGTGTAAATGATAAACTGATAAACCGAGGTATAATATTGTTAAAATTGCACTTGTTTTTCTTAAGACAATTTAAGTTGTTTATGTTATTCAGATTTTTAAGGAAACTTTCTCGACGTAAACCTGATCATAATACAATTTTACTTTTTTTACTGTTATTATTTTACTGGTCCGGCCCACTTGAGATCAAATCGGGCTGAATGTGGCCCGCGAACTAAAACGAGTTTGACACCCCTGCGTTAAGACTTCAGACAATTGTGCATGGGTGAATTTGACCTATTTGTCAGTTTCAGGAATATAGCAGTTTAATTGTTTTTTTCACATTATACAACTGTTACATACATGCTGATCTCTTAATATATTATATCATACTCTTGAACCAACCAAACCCTTATTATTTAAAGCTTTTGTTACATGTGTGATGAAATTAAAGTCTCTTAAAATGATTTGTACACACAGTAGAAAGGCCCAGGTCCAAAACTTCAGCACCACCTGGAATATAGAACAAATTTATTAAAGTTAGACAAACGCATTTCGACTTGTGACCTTTATCAGACTCAAAAAAATACATAACCAACTTCTCCTTGCACCTCGGAGGTCGGTAGTTGAGAAGAAACTTTCTACTTTTTTTTTTTTTTTTTTTACATTAGTATAATAAGCCATAAACTTATAGAGAAGCCCAGCCATGACAAAAATACCACTGTATACTGTGAAACCATCATATTGTTAAAATATACAGAAAAATACCCGGTACTATTAACTAGTCCTCCCTGTGACAGGCATACAGCAGCTGTGGTAATAATAGCTCAGTCTCTCAACCATGTCTGTAATGACTCAAATATAATTGTATATATACGAAGAAAGTAGCAAAAAGGAAAGGAGTTCACTATTATTTCCAGACTTAAGTTACAGTTGTAGTCAAAGTTTATGTTGGTAAAAGCCCAAGTATAATTATGATTATTATTATATGATTATGCACAAATTTGCAGAGTATGTGCATAATTATACTTAAATGCATTTCATGATCATCATTTGACTAAACACTTATGTGATCCATAATAATTTAGGCTATCTCACACAGAATGTGAAATTAGGGGAAGTATTAGAAGCTATTTTAATTGAATCTGACAGAATGCTCCAATGAATCAAGGACAAAAAGTTGGAATCCTCAGCGTGGTGTTATTTATGGTGTGGAGTTCTAACTCTTACTAAACGTCCACCAACATCACAGTGTCCTTAACCCACAGATGTCAAACATGCGGCCCGGGGGCCAAATCCGGCCCACCAAAGGGTCTGTTGAGCCGCATTATGTAATAAATTCCCATTATGTAATAAAAGTTCAAAATGTAATAAGAATGTCACGTCATCTTGTAATAAAGCCGCATTATGTAATAAACTGACGCATTTTGTAACAAACTACCTCAATGTGTTATGTAGTAAATTTTTTCGCATTATGTAGTAAGTTATTACAATTTGAGAAGTTTATTACAAAATGCACTTGACACATTTTTATTTTCAGGAAAATGTAATTTACTAAATTAATCTTTAAACTCTGTGGTTAAAGTTCTGATTACATTACCTGTAGCTCCTGTGACTAGTTTCTTCTAAATTGCTCTGAAATTATATTAATTTAGATTGTTATTACATAATGAACCATGTTATTAAATTTTTTTTAAATAAAAATGTGTCAAGTGCATTTTGTAATAAATTTCTCAAATTGTAATAACTTGCTACATAATGTGAAAAAATTTACTATATAATGCGTTGACGTAGTTTATTACAAAATGCGTCAGCTTATTACATAATGCGGCTTTATTACAAGATGATGTAACATTCTTATTACATTTTGAACTTTTATTACATAATGGGAATTTATTACATAACGCGGCTCAACAGGGTCCAATCCGGCCCGCAGGATGAATTTGTGAAATTCAAATATTACACTGAAGATATTAACAGTCAATGGTGTCAGAATCCATTTAATTCAGGTTTCACATACAGACACATACAGTCCAATTAGATTTTAAGTGGTCAGACCAGTAAAATATGATCATAATAACCTATAAATAATGACAACCCCAAATATTCTCTGTTTTTTGGTGTAAGAAAGTTAAATTACATGAAAATGTTTACATTACCAAACTATACTTTTACAAAAAATATGAATAACCTGAACAAATATGAACAAACAGAAATGTCCTAAGAAAAGTAAATGCAATTTTACAATATACTGCCTGTTACTAAATGTTTTGTGCGATTGTAACGCACGTGTGTAAACGATAAACTGATAAACCGAGGTATAATATTGTTAAAATTGCACTTGTTTTTCTTAAGACAATTCAAGTTGTTCATGTTATTCAGATTTTTAAGGAAACTTTGTAGATGTAAACCTGATCATAATATAATTTTACTTTTTTCACTGTTAATATTTTACTGGTCCGGCCCACTGGAGATCAAATTGGGCTGAATGTGGCCCCTGAACTAAAATGAGTTTGACGCCCCTGCATTAACCCATAAAGACCCAAACAGCTACTGATGACCAAAACCATCTACTGGTCTCATACGTTTAATACTTGTTGATCCATTAATCCTATCAATACATGTAAATATTTGGTGTAAAATAGTTTGTCATCAATTCATGGACGTTCAGAGGCTCTGTAGTGAACATGGAAACACCATCATCTTCTACAACATTGATTCACCAGTAAAACCCATGGAGTTGGATCAATGACAGTGAATGGACACATTGAGTTGATGTTGTTAATGATAGATTTTGTTGAAAAACTCAGTTTTTCTGTAGTTTTCTCTGTTTTTGATACAATAACCCTCAACTTTAATTTTAGTTTTTTATGATCATCTACATCACAGATGTCAAACATGCAGCCCGGGGGCCAAAACTGGCCAACCAAAGGGTCCAATCTGGCCCCTCAGATGAATTTGTGAAATGCAAAAATTATAATGAAGATATTAACAATCAATGATGTGAAAATCATTTTAGGTCAGTTCAATCTGAAGTGGGTCAGACCAGTAAAATACCATCATAACAACCTATAAATAATGAAAAATGCAACTTTTTGTCTTTTTTTGTGTAAAAAAAGTAAAATTGCACAAAAATGTTTATATTTACAAACTAGCCTTTTACAAAAAATGTGAACAAATATGAACAATATAAACTTTTTTAAGAGATGCATGTAGAATTGTACCAATATTCTGCCTGTTACTAAATATTTTGTGTATTTGTAGATCCACTGTGATCTGTAAGTTGTGATGCACATGTATTAATAATAAACTGAAGTGTAACATTGTTAACATTGCATTTATTTTTCTTTAGATTTTTCAGGTTGTTCATATTTGTTCATGTTATGTTCGAGTACAGTTCGTAGATGTAAACATTTTCATTACGGAATTTTACTTTTTTCACTCAAAAACATAGAGAAAGCATTAGTGTTGACATTATTTATAAGTTTTTAACCTATTATTTGTATTATTTTACTGATCCGGCCCAATTTAGATCATATTAGGCTGAATGTGGCCCCTGAACTAAAATGAGTTTGACACCCCTGATCTACACGATCAGTAAATTATATATTGTCAAATACCTGATTTTCACTGAAAAAAGCTACATACAGAGGATAATATTAGAATAAATGGTGATAAATCGCTTAAGAAAGGTTAAAATAGAGAAAATTACATTTGGGAAGTGTCACAAAAGTACCTCTAGGTCTTTATGGGTTAAGTAAAGCACTTTTTGTTTGGTTAGTTTAGTTTTATTTTGAGCACATAGAATCATCAGATAACATAGAACCATACAACATGGTCAAACCAAATTTTTCAGCACTCGATAAAGAGTGGAAAAAAGTACAACTGGTAGACTCCCACCCCCTTTTTACAAACTAATTCCGCTTCCTTTGCTTTGTTAACACACTTTTTTTTCTGTATATTTTTACAATAACACAAAGCATCCATACAAACCATTCACATACACTTTTTTTAGTCACCTTACACACAATCAAACTTTTTTTTACATAAACTATAATATTTATATGCAGTTTAAATATTTACTACTAATACAATCATTAATAAATGTGATAATATCTACTAATCATGACAGTCTGTATTAATTAATTTATTACATTTATATCTTATTTTATGCCTTCTTCTATATTATAACTAGATTTTTACTTATTCAGATAATGTTCTATATTTACTTAAAAACCAACTGTTGTTCTGCAGTGTGAATGAGCAAAACAAGCAGACAACTTCAGTTCAAGTTTCACTTTGGATTATTTGTTCAACACAGGTTTGATTTATCAGTTTAATAGACTCAGTTAAAGCATCACCAGCTGACCCCAAACTAAATTACATAACTTCTGTGGCCTTAAAGCCGACCTTCAGTCTCAGGTAAATCCTCTGGGTCTGAGTTAGAACTAGAAGGTCAGCAGGTTCTGACTTTTATAACAGCAGCAGCTTCAACTTTTTTTTAACCCTTTCATGCATGAATTATGAGAACCTTAGTCAATATTTTTTCTTGAGTGTTTTTATTCCTCTTTAGGCATGAAAAAAAGCAATGCAATTGAATTTTTTTTATGAACGTATTTTCCATGGAGTTACAAAAATGTCCACTCAGCTGGACACCATGCATTTAATTTTTGAGGCAAAGAAACATGTATTTAAAACTCATCATCAGAAAGTGATATACTGTGTGAAAACTATGAAACAAAAACATTTTTAATGCCATTAATCTGATGTTTTGTCACGTTTTATCCTACTCAAATACTAGTTATTACTCATTTCATGGAGATAATATCCTCCTGAGACCCAGGAAATTGCCAATTTTAGCTCTTTTACATTAAAAATTTGTTTTGATTGGAAACTGCATTATGCAACAGGTTTTTTTTAGATACATTTTAAAAATTATTTTTATTTATTGATTGATTTTTTTAATGGAATGTCCTTTGTAGTGGACAGTATTTTTTAAGTTAAACTGTCAAACATTTGTCCCCTACAGAGGACAAAAATTCATTACTGGGTCTCAGGAGGATATGCCAAAAAAAAAAAACTTTTTGTTTTCAAAAACTGTTAATTACTATCTAGTTACAATTAGCAATTAATTCACACTCAAACATGTTACTGCAGATCAGGTTTATCAAGAACAGCAATGTTAAAGTAATTGTATGAATTACAGTGTTTTGGATGATGCATAAGAGTCCGCTGTGTTGGCTGATATGGAACTAAAACAACAAAATCCATCAATATATAAAAGAACAGCTGTAGAAGAACTGTCCACTGGAGTGACCACTATGCATGAAAGGGTTAAAACGTACCTTTTTAGAGACTCTTAACCTTTATTTTGCCTTGTGTCTGAACATTCAGCTTCTTAACCTCATATTGTAAAGAGGAATGTAATGTATTTAATTCTAAATGCGATCATTGTTATAACTGTAAATTATGAAAAGATTAGTACATCGTTATGAATAAAACTGACATAAATCTCATGAAATGATTGTGACTGTGATTTATTCTTGATAGATAATGTGTAACTGGGGCTCATTGTACCTGGTCAAAGATGTGTATAAATAAGAATAAAAAGAGGAATGTGTTTGAAAACAAAATTAGTCACTTTAATCCTTTCACTGGAGGTCACTGCAGTGCACAGTTATTCTACAGCTGTTCTCTTGTAGATTCATGGGTTTTGTTGTTTTACTTGCATATCAGCCAACACAGTGGACGCTTATGCATCCTCCCAAATGCTGCAGTTCATACAATTATTGGAACTTTGCTGCTCATGATAAACCTGATCTGCAGTAACATGTTTTAGTGTAAATCGGTTGCTAATTGTTATTAGACTGTAATTAACAGTTTTCTGAAACAAAAAGTTGTTTTTTTTTTCATATCCTCCTGAGACCCAGCAATGCATTTTGTCCTCTGTTGGGGACAAAAGTTTGACAGTTTTACTTAAAAAATGTTGTGCATTACAAAGGACATTCTGTTAAAAAATCAATCAATCAATAAAAATTATTTTAAAAATGTATCTGAAAAAACTGTTGCATTATGCAGTTTCCAATCAAGCCAATTTTTTAATGTAAAAAAGCTAAAATTGTCAAATTCCTGGGTCTCAGGAGGATATTATCTCCATGAAATGAGTAATAACTAATATTAGAGTATGATAAAATGTGGGAAAACATTAGCGATTTAGTAATTAGCGGCATTAAAAATTTTATTATTTCATAGTTTTCACACAGTATATCACTTTCTGATGATGAGTTTTAAATACATGTTTCTTTGCTTCAAAAATTAAATGCATGCTGTCCAGCTGAGTGGACATTTTAGTAACTCCACGAAAATAGGTTCATAAAAAAAAAAAATCATTTGCATTGTTTTTTTCATGCCTAAAGAGGAATAAAAACACCTAAGAAAAAAATATTGACTAAGGTTCTCATAATTCATGCATGAAAGGGTTAAGGGCAATAGTGGTAGGTTAGTTAGCTCATCTATCTACTTAACTGTTTTAATAAAAATACACGTGATGCCATTTTTGTCACAATTTTAACAAATGTTTCATCCTGGCATCAACTTTTTTTTAATTTCATGAGAAAAATATTGTTGAAAATTTAGCGTTGACAGTTGCTCTTCTTCTCGGCTGGTCACAGCACAGCAGGGCAACGAGCAATGCAATGGCTGACTGGCAACTGAGAGGCGATGTGAACTCAAACTATCAGAAAACAGCAGTTACAGGCTGACTGCAAACAGAAATTAAATGAATGGAAGCTGTGTAGATGCAGCAGCCCCTCATGAGCCGTCCTATCCTGCATACGGTCAAACTTAATAACCCTCTTAGACGTAAACAGCCACTGGCGATCAAAAGCATATACAACCGAAAATGTTTAATAACTTTTGAACCTCTAATCCTACCAACATCTGTAAATAATTCAGTTGAAATACAGTTTCTTAGCTCTTCTTTGGCTTTAGATATGGCAGTTTTTGGATGTTCAGAGGCTCCGTAGTGAACATGGAAACACCTTCATTTCTGCAACATTGATTCACCGTAAAAATCTATGTAGTTTGACAAATGACAGTAGATGCTTTGTTTAAATGTTTAGTTCATGTACTTGGCTGAAAATCTTTTTTCTCTATTTTCTCTGTTTTGATATAATAACCTTTAACTCCCCATCCTCCATTTCACACCATGTACATGTGCAGCCATGATTATGTAAACATGTAAACAGTATTACATTTTTAATTAAAATTCTATGTTTATATAGATATTTATATAAATATCAAATTTTTCTCTTTATATTTTTCATTTTCACTTTTTTTCACTTATTTATTTCTTTTTCAACCAGTTTTTTTTCTGCACTTGCTTGTTGTATGTTGCTGCTGTTAAACTGTGAGATTTCCCCTCAGTGGGAATACAATTTTACATCTTATCTTATCTTAGCTTAGCTTAGGTTAACTTACTTTAGCTTACTTTACCTTATCTTACTTTATCTCATTTTATCTTAACTTATCTTAGCTTAGGTTAGCTTACTTTACCTTATCTTATCTTACTTTATCCCATCTTATCTTATCTTAACTTATCTTAGCTTAGGTTAGCTTACTTTACCTTATCTTATCTTACTTTATCCCATCTTATCTTATCTTAACTTAGCTTAGGTTAGCTTACTTTACCTTATCTTATCTTACTTTATCCCATCTTATCTTATCTTAACTTATCTTAGCTTAGGTTAGCTTACTTTACCTTATCTTATCTAACTTCATCTCATCTTATCTTATCTTATTTTATCTTACCTTGCCTTATCTTTTATCATCTTAACTTAACTTAACATATCTTAGGTTAGCTTACTTTAGCTTACTTTACCTTATCTTATCTTGTCTTAACTTAACTTATCTTAGATTAGCTTACTTTAGCTTATCTTATCTTACTTTATCTTATCTTAACTTATCTTAGCTTAGGTTACCTTAGTTTATCTTATTTTGCCTTATTTTATTTTATCTTATTTTATCTTATCTTAGCTTATCTTAGCTTAGGTTACCTTAGTTTATCTTATCTTATTTTATCTTACTTTGCCTTATTTTATCTTATCTTATCTTATCTTAGCTTAGCTTAGCTTAGCTTACTTTAGCTTACTTTACCATATCTTATCTTATCTTACTTTATCTTAGCTTAGCTTACTTTAGCTTATTTAACCTTATCTTATCTTATCTTATCTTATCTTATCTTATCTTACCTTATCTTACTTTATCTTACCTTACCTTACCTTACCTTACCTTACCTTACCTTACCTTACCTTACCTTACCTTACCTTATTAACTCTGAGGTTGTATGAACAATTACATGGTCAGGAAATCAAATATAGGAAATACCTGATTTTCACTGAAAAATTCAAAGTGTAGAGGATAATATCATAATAAATGTCAATATATCACGAAAAAAAGGTTAAAATGTAGAGAAAAATTCATTAGGAAGTTGCCACAAAAGTAGTTCTAGGGTCCCAGGTTATTTTCTTTAATAGCATTTTTCAGAAATCTCCCAAAGGGAGGCATTCAGTTTTGTTCCATGTAACCCATTTAACGAAATGTTTGGACGTGTAACTGCGACTTAATTAGATATTTGTTCTCAATAACACTGACTGAAAATGAAACTTTTGCATTCAGTAAAAAACGGTATTTCTGTGTAAGTACTGCTCAAAATTATTCAAAATCTGAACCACAAAAAAAAAAGTCATAATGTACTAAAGATCTGAGGAGACATATAAACTAGACTTGAATGTAAAGTAGCCTATTTTGGAATGCATTAAAAGAAGTAATCAATATTTCCGTATAAACAACAGATGAGAGATGGGTTCGCACTCAGTACCCGACCCATATGCTTCTCTATATAGTATCTGTTTCTTCATTTCTGTATATTCCCTCTGTTTACCCACTAACATTTCTTACTGTTTGCTTTCTTCTGTTGTGACTGTCTGAAGTTAAAGGTATGTTCGCAGAGCCTTGGAGTTTGCAGTCTGTATGAGATTTATATACTGCTGATAAACATTTATATAGGTGTGACAGATGTTACCTTCAGGTTTTGACTTTTAGGTGTCCCTTTTTTTCATGACTTGTGAAGTATTGTCATTTTGTCCATCATTTTATTCAAGGATCCTCACGTCCATTTGGTAAAAAGCAGCCATCATCTGACTGTATAACATGACTGGGTCGAAAGATCGCTATCTATTTCAATATTTCCAGGAGCAGAGCCCGTTGCGCTTTTTCCACAACATCAACAAATCACAGAATGCAATTTCAATCAGAAAATCATTCACTACTAGCATCACTGGTGCCAGAATCTGTGACTAAGGTCGTACTCTCCAGACTGTTATTATTATTATTATTTTTTTTTTGTGGTTGTCAGATGAGCAGTAATCATTGTGTAGTTATTCCAAACCCAAAGGAAGAAAAGGATGTGTTATTCCAAAATGTTTTGTACGTCTTATAAGTGTTTTCCTGGTGATGAATGTGTTGAATGCTCAAGTGTCTCTTTACCTTCAAACTAAATCAACGTAGGATGCAGACACAGACAAGGCAAACAGATTAAAAAGAATTCACATCAAAACCTTTTTATTCTCGGAATGTAGAGGTAGGAAAAGGCAGAATGTAAATGTTCAAAGTGGTGACCTTTATTTGAATCTAATGAGAGTCTTGTTAATGAAAATGGCAATTACATGCTTTTTTTAAATGCATCTTTCCACTGGTTTTACTTCCATGTGTTAATCCAACACAGTAAGTGATGTAATGGTTAAAGGGGTTACATGTAATTAGGGATGTAATGATTACCGGTATGACGATAAATTGCGGTAAAATTGCCAACGGTTAGTATTACCGTTTAAATTTAATTATCATGATAACCGTGTTTGATTATCGCACTTTTCTGGAGAAAACACCAATGTCAAGATGTGCTTTTATGTCAAATATTTGAGTATAGTTTTAATTTATTACAATTTTGATTTTATAAACCTAATATTTGGAACCAATATTCACTTTTAAAGTCTTTGAAAAGGTTCATTAAGCATCTGTGTGTTATTTATGCACTAAATTATATACATTTTTCAAATTGGATTATATATATATATATATATATATATATATATATATATATATATATATATATATATATATATATATATACAGGGTGGGGAAGCAAAATTTACAATATTTTGAGGCAGGGATTGAAAGACAGTGTATGACCAATTAGTTTACTGAAAGTCATGAGAATTTATTTGCCACAAGAAAACTGACATAATAGAAAATGTTTTTATTCTATGTGTCCTCCTTCTTTCTCAATAACTGCCTTCACACGCTTCCTGAAACTTGCGCAAGTGTTCCTCAAATATTCGGGTGACAACTTCTCCCATTCTTCTTTAATAGTATCTTCCAGACTTTCTCGTAATAGTTTTGCTCATAGTCATTCTCTTCTTTCCATTATAAACAGTCTTTATGGACACTCCAACTATTTTTGAAATCTCCTTTGGTGTGACGAGTGCATTCAGTAAATCACACACTCTTTGACGTTTGCTTTCCTGATTACTCATATGGGCAAAAGTTTCTGAAAAGGTATGGATAATAGTGTTAGGTATGATTATGACATCAATATGTGTTTGGTTTCAAAACAACTGACATAGTGCCTGCTGAGAAAAAACAACTAAATGTTCATTGTAAATTTTGCTTCCCCACCCTGTAGATATTTTTTTTGTTTTCTGGCCTTTTATGTTTTTATTAGGGCTGCACGATTAATCGATTTTAAATTGAAATCGGATTTTTTAATTTGGACGATTTTTAAAAAAGGGAAATCGTAAAATCGATTTCATCTGTCTTGTGCCTCCGGGCCACACACTTACGGGCAACCGTAGGCTCCTCCTCCTATCAGTGACAGCGGTCTGTCACAGAAGTCTGGGGATCACTCATATTCCGTGGTCCACGCACACATGACAGATGCCTGTCACTGACTTACATTGGTATCACTTCTGTGGGCCAGATACCCCAAAAAGAAAAAAAAGAAAAAAGAAAAAAATAAATAATTTAGTCCTCTTGCTAAATTTTTCATTCACAAATGTAAGTTCTGTAACTCAAAACCAAATATTATTTATTTTTTGAAAGATGTTGAACTTTTTTTTATAGCTGTTAGATAAATCTGGAAACAAAAAGGCTGTAAAAAACATAAGTATTTGCTCTGATTTGGACATTGTATTATAGTGTATTCCCTCTGGCAAACTTATGTTATTTTCTTGTATACATTGTTTGTATACTCTACTTCATTATATTCATATACTCTACTTCATTCAATAAAGATTTAATTAGGAACAAATAAACTTCGGTGGGTTCATCACGTGATACCATCACAGATTTGAGGTCAGAGCAGTGCCTTGCATTGTGGGCTGCTCACGAAAACGACATGCTGACTTCTGTTGTCTTTTGTAGTTTTACCCAAAAATCGAAATCGAAAATCGAGTTTTTAGATGAAAAAAATCGGGATTTTTTTTTTTTTTTTTTTGCCAAAATCGTGCAGCCCTAGTTTTTATAGTAGGTTAAAGTGAAAAAATAATAGACAGATGAGATAGATGAAGTTGTGCTGAAAAAAAAGATACCAAACATGGGTCTAGTCAACATTTCTGTAAATAGTATATAAAGGCAAAATCAAAAGTACTGAAAAACAGACAAAATAGACTCAGACCACTAAGGGTTAAGACTTGAATGTTTCCGCAACAGAAAGTGCATTGTATGTATTATTTTGGGGTTTTTTTGCTTTTTTTTTTTTTTTTTGTTTTTCAAAATACAATTTGGTTAAATTATTTCAGTGTGTGTATTAGTACTTTTTGAACATTTTGAGCACAATTTCAACAATACTGTGATAATAATGATAACCGTGATCATTTTGGTCACAGTAACTGATATGAAATTTTCATATCGTTACATCCGTACATGTAGTATTGATATTCCAATGGAGTTGTTTATCAAAACCACCAATGCTATGTATCTACAGACTGCATCACTCACTGAATAAAATATGAAGCTCATCATTTGCACACATCACCAAGTTTTCTTCTTCGAGCAAAAATTTGGAGCTCTATTTTGACAGTTGTTCAGAATAACGCTATGCCTTATAAACATTATAAACCTATATGCACTGGCTTTTAATACAAGTGTTTTATGTGTTTTATTTTCTGGTTGAGTTTTAGGTGCTATTTATCCGATTACTGTGTTTTATCAGTTTTAATGTATCTTGTATTTATTCTTATTTTACTAGTTTTAGCTTATCCTGCATTTGTATCTGCAGATTTGTACAGCACTTTGGTCACTTTATGTTGTTTTAAATGGGCTATATGAATAAACCTGACCTAATAATCTTCATGTGCTGTGTCAGGTGTTTAATGTAAACTATCAGCTCTGTTAGCTTAGCTCTGCTTTTAGAGCCACAGTAAATCCACAAATCACCTCAGTTTTCTGTAGGGTTTGTCGTGTCAATAGCTGCACTAAAGATCTGTTTGGAATCATTCAAACAAGATCAGAACTAACTGCAAATTTAGAAAAGATAATGACATCGCATAATTATTTTATACCTTTATTAGCTTCATAATGAAACTTACTTAACCGTTTCATGCCTGAATTATGAGATTATGAAACTTAGTTGAGATTTTGTTTCCTGACTTTTTATTCCTATTTAGGCATGAAAAAACAATGCAATTGAATTTTTTTTTTTTTCTTCTGAACCTATTTTTCATGGAGTTACAAAAATGTCCACTCAGCAGAACACCATGCATTTAATTTTTGAAGCAAAGAAACATGTATTTAAAACCCATCATCAGAAAGTGATAAACTGTGTGAAAACTATGAAATAATAACACTTTTTCATAGAGTTAATCTGACATTTTGTCACATTTTAACATACTCTAATACTAGTTATTACTCACTTCAAAGAAAGGAAATGCAAAAAAAACAACTTTTTGCTCAAGAAAACTTTTAATTACAGTCCAATAACAATTAACAAATGATTTACACTGAAACATATTACTGCAGATCAAGTTTATCAAGAAAAGCAAAGTTACAGTAATGATGTGAATTGCAGTGTATGGGATGATGCAGAAGTGTCCACTGTGTTGGATGATATAAAACTAAAACAACAAAACCCATGAATTTAACGAGAAGAATAGCTGTCCACTGTAGTGACCAGTATGCATGAAAGGGTTAAACTGAAGAAATGCTGTGATTTCAGCATCAAACTCCATTCTTTTCATTTCCATTTATAGCAGTGTACAGTGGTGAAAACAACAACAGTGCTTCTAGTCATCACTTTGTCACTTTCTTTAAAATTTGACATCTCGTCACCTTATGACCCTTTGGTTAAAGCCCTGTGGTATTATTTTTCTTCATCATGAGTAGGAATGGCATGATGGAGGATGCCTGATGGTTAAAAGCCTCAAAGTCAGACATCTTTATGGTGACTTATAGAAGAAATTAATTTTTTACACCTTAACTTACAGTAGAAAATCAGAAATATTACTGGAAGTTCAGGTAAATGAATCTTTAATGTTTCAGACTGCGCATGAAGAATTCATAGAAAATGAAGAATGCTTAAGTTAGCTTAGATGTCAGATGACGACACAGAAATCCATTGTTTACGTCCCTACACCAAACACACTTCAAAATAAATGTGCAGTAGAAATCTAATCCACAGAGCCTAGAGATGGGAATCGAGAACTGGTTCTTTTTGAGAACCGGTTCTCAGTTGCTCAATTCCTTGGAATCGTTTGCCTGCCTACTTAACGATTCTGCTTATCGATTCTGCCTTTGTTGCACATGTGCGATGGTGTCACATGTACGCTGCATTGTTTTGGTTTAGAACTTAGTTAACATAGCGTCGAGACACGAAAAGATGACACCAGGTCCACTTGGAACACTCACAAAGCTTCCATTTTTTCAAAAGTGGGAAATCACTCCAATTTGCTAAAACATTTGTCCACACAGCATGTGATTCATTTGCAGGAGTATCATGTGGTGATATGCTACTTAGTGACGCTTATGACTCTAGCAGCAGAGTGAACACCAGGGCGTCATCTGGGTCCAGTTCTAGGGGGGTAACTAATGCCGTGTTTCCACTGCGTGGTACTGGCTCGACTTGGCCTTTCTGCGTTTCCATTACGAAGAAGCACCTGGAATCTGGTACCCGGTACTAGTTTTTTGGTATCACCTCCGTCGAGGTTCCAAGCAGTACTAAACGGTGACGGATAAACACTGCAGACCACTGATTGGTCAGACAGTCGTTTCTGTGACCGGCCGTTTTACATAAAACAGATGTGGAAGTTGACAGTAAATATAGCGGTACGTTAATCCACATGATAACAGCCCAAAACTACACCATGGTCGGTTGAGGAGATTCAGTCTTTGGTGGCCGACGTAAAAATTCAGATGAGACAACACGCAACGAGCGAGTTTTCAGTAACTGTCTGAGCAGACGACGCGGAAATAACGCGCCGCGTCGCTATGACATCCAGGTACTGTAAAGTCAGTAATATTCTGTAATGGAAACGGTCTCCAGGAATACCGAGTCGAGCCGAGCTGAGCTGAGCTGAGCCGAGCTGGTTCCACGTAGTGGAAATGCGGCATATCACCCTGCCCCCTCAAATAAAAGATTCTGAAGGTATGGAAAAGGAAAATGAGGTGCACAACAGCAGGAGACATAGAAGAATTAGTAAAGCGTCTGAAGTTTCACTTTCACTTTGTACGGTCGTATGGTGTGACTCCCCCTACCCCCCACCCCCCAAACTGGGCCCGGCGTCATCTGTTATTATTATTATTTGTACATACTGTACATGTGATATTTCTGTGCAGAGATGGAAATATAAAAGACAGTTAATGCAAACAAACCCGTTTGTACTCTTTTTTATTCCCTCACCCATTGAGAATTGATAAGAGAATCGGATCAATAAGCAAAATTGATAATCAGAATTGCTAAATTCTTATCAATTCCATCCCTAACCATGGAACACCATCACAGTGACTCACTACTCCCTCTAGTGGTTACATACTCCTCTGACCTGTCGATGTGAATATATTTAGTTCAAATCTGTACAATCGAAAACGTCGGTGTCTTGGGTACAACTTCAGAGCTCTTTATTCTAAATACTCTAACAATAAGTTTAGGTCATTTTTAAAATATTTTAAAGTAGAAATATTACATATACCCCCACTTTAACATAAATTAATAAACAGCTGTGATATTAAATCCAAGTCTGAGTATTCTGTTAAGGTCGATATTTTTTACCTGTTCTCTTTTATTCACAGGAGGAAGAATTGAGGAAAAGCGGAGAGGCCAAATACGCCCATTTGAGTAATGATCTTCACGTTTTAATTGAAGTCTTCGCTCCACCTGGGGAAGCTTATTCCCGCATGAGCCACGCCTTGGAGGAGATTAAAAAATTCCTAGTTCCAGTAAGTGCTTTATTTCACTTCATGCTGTCCTCCACCTCTTAATTCATGTAGTGTAACATCAATGCGCTTTTTTTTTTTTTCTCTGCATCACGCTCACTGCCCTGTACTACAGACCCTCACTTACAAAGAAAATATAATGTATTCAGCAATTAAAGTGCAGTATGGAAGAACTCGGAAGACTCCAGCAACTTATAGCCTGAAGAACTTAGCAATAATTAATGTGCATGTTGTGTACTCTTGCTGAGTCTAAGCTGTAAATATTAATCAAGCTTTGCAAATGTGACAAGCCTAATAGAGGAATTGTGCTGCATGAGTCTACTTTATAGAGTTCATGTTTCTTTCTATAACAAATCAATGTTTTTACAAGCACGTCCGCTCACTGGGCCAGAAGGATGATACCGCAGCACTGAACTGTTCATATCCTCCCAAATACGAAACAAGTAATTACTTAGGACTGTTGTCAAAAGGGCAAGCTGAGAAATATGTTTCTGACATTTGTGGGTGAGTTTTCTGTTTGTTTGTTTATTTGTTTTTCTTTTTGGAGAAATATCCCCCCCATCGCATTTGGTACATTATTGGGAGTCGCTTAAAGTCTGCAAAGGTTAGAAAACATTTCCTAGAAAGTAAAAGCAAAATTTTGTTTGCCAATTTGCAGTCTCTTACCTATTTAAATTTATTGTTACATCAGTAATGTAAAAAAAAAAAAAAAAAGAATGGATGGGTGGCTTGTGCAACTGCAGATGATAGTCCTGAAGCTGCCATTCACTCCAGTTCACAGCCGAGATTTATCTTTTGGGGGGAAGTAATTTGCATGAAAAATAGACCCTCGCAAAATAAATTGGTCCCCGCTGTACCATGTTGCATGCATCCAGAGCACATGTTGAACTAATTGACATGCTCATATGTTAAAACATTCGTAAAATCACTCTTACGCCTACTCTAAGGACATGTTCGGGGGGACTGGGCGTATAGATGCGTACGAATCATACATTTTGACTGAAATCCTAATTTGCAATAGAGTGCTCCCTGTTTGGGCTCTGGTGCACTTTGCGCTGTGTGATCCACTCCAGCCTAATTATGAAGGGGTCAGCTGCACTGTTTGGGTTCTTTTCAGAGCAGCAGGACCTTTGTGTTTTGTTTTTGGGGAATTAAAAACTAAATAAAAACAAAATCTCTTCTGGTATGGTTAGCAGCATCTCACCTCTCACCTGCTTCACTGCAGCACCCTGAGAAAAGAAGAGGAATGGATTCATAAATTATGTTTTTTTTCCATAATTTGTAGTAGGTGTACACATTGGATTGTCTGTAAAATTGTTCTTTTAGAAGTGATTTACACGTACAATAAGCACAAAGAGTTCACGCTAAACAGCAGCCTGTGTCTTTTGTGAATATAATATCAGGATATCAGGATCAGGTTGCAGAAATGGTAATTATTCCATTAATAGCAGTAAAATAAAATTCCGCAATGCATTTTTAATGCTACTCTGAACTGAATACTAAAATGCAGGAATCAGATATTCATCTTTCCAGGCTGTTTCATCGGGTAGTACATTTAACCCTCTGCTACATTTATCTTATGCTTCATCTTCATGATTAGATTGAACAAAATGACAGAATATTAACCTTCAGTGAAGTTTAAAGAGGACTACTATTATTTCCTTTATAGCAGGGAAAATATAATATCTTTAAAAATATATATCCACACTAAAGCATTGAAATAAAACATCAAATAAAGACCTTATCATCTATTTTATGGCACCTACCTGCTGTTTCTGTGATATTATGGATTTGCAGAAAAGCAGCCCATCATAAAACACACCAGGCATCTGTCAGTATCCATAGTGACAGATGTTGTCTGCCTCTGGCGGTGTGGTAAGAGAAGGTAGAGTCCTGCTGTTTACCTTTTTTAATGCTGTACTATTCACTCCTCGAGACATCGCATTCATTTGAAACGACAATCAGAAGTGTAACGGAAGTGTTGCATGGAAATAAGTTTGTTTGCTAATAATCAGTGTGTGTTTAAGAACCTTATAGTAACATTAACACTGACTCATTATGTAATTGTGATATTTCCTGAAAGCAGCATGGGGTTAATTTGTTTATGCGGATGAATTTCAGTTTGTTTTTAACTCAGCAAGTCAAAGGTTGAAAGTAAAGAGGGAGACTTGGCTCAGAAGGAAAAGACAGACTGAATTTATTCCCATGCTGCGAACTTGCTTGTGTTGAACCGGTTGGTGTGAAACGCGTCCCCCTGCCAAACCACTAGGAAATCCACTGCTCCAGTGACCAATCTTCCACTTATTTTGTGAAATTTAGCCTCAGACAACAAACTAAACTCAAAATAACATCAGGATTAAGGGTGTGTATTGGCAAGAATCTGGCGATACGATATAAATTACAACACTAGGACCATGATACGATACATCACGATATATCACAATACTGTTAACAAGGCGATATTTTTTGTTTCTTTTGTTTCTTTTTTTAAAAGATTATATCCTGGAAAAATTTATTTTACGCCAGAAATATGCACAAATACTAAACAAATTTCTATTTGATCAGAACAGGATCTAATGCTATATGACTTTTTTCTTTTTCTTTTTGTATGTATTATTATTTTATGCTTCCTTGAATTTTCATTTCTACATTATTTTGTGCAAAGAAGTCAATTAGTAGCAATCAGGAAGCTTGTATTATTTCCATATTCAAAATAAATCAATCAAAAAAAATAATAATGATAAAAAAAACTTTCCAATGTAGAACTTACAACTTATATTATGTTTCAGAGACATTGCAGTTTAAGATCCTGCTCAAATAGAAGGTGTAGTGTACAGTCCCTGAA
This sequence comes from Sphaeramia orbicularis, assembly GCF_902148855.1. Taxonomy (NCBI): domain Eukaryota; kingdom Metazoa; phylum Chordata; class Actinopteri; order Kurtiformes; family Apogonidae; genus Sphaeramia; species Sphaeramia orbicularis. The sequence goes on along the minus strand of NC_043971.1, from coordinate 21,029,892 downwards.
TCATCCAATGTCATAACCTTATTTCTGTGCAATCCCAACAAAGGAACTAACATTTACCTCTCACACAGTAAAAAGTAGCGATGTAACGATATGAAAATTTTATATTACGGTTACTGTGACCAAAATTATCACGGTTATCATTATTATCGCGATATTATGGAAATTGTGCCCAAAATGTTCAAAAAGCACTAATACACACACTGAAGTAATTTAACCAAGTTGTATTAAAAAAATAAAATAAAATAAAATAATTGGCACAATGTACTTTCTGTTGCAGAAACATTCAAATATTAACCCTTAGTGGTCTGAGCCTATTTTGTCCGTTTTTCAGTCCTTTTGATTTTGCCTTTATATACTATAGAAACAAATGTTTACAATACTCATGTTTGGGATCTGTTTTTTTCAGCACAACTTCATCTATATCATCTGCTTATTATTTTTTTCACTTTAACCTACCATAAAAACATAAAAGGGCAGAAAACACAAAAAATATATAAAATCCGATTTGAAAAATTTATATACTTTATTACATAAATAACACAAAGATGCTTAACGAACCTTTTCAAAGACTTTAAAAGTGAATATTGGTTCTAAATATTAGGTATAGAAAATTAAAATTGTAATAAATTAAAACTATACTCAAATATTTGACATAAAAGCAGATCTTTACATAGGCGTTTTTTCCCCTAAAAGTGTGATAATCAAACACGGTTATCATGATAATTAAAATTTAAACGGTAATACTAACCGTCTGTGATTTTACCGCGGTTTATCGTTATACCGGTAATTGTTACATCTCTAGTAAAAAGTGCTTTTAGGATGCTTGAAGTAACCATTATTTAACAAAACATTGCTAAATAATAATAAAGTATAAACAAAAAAGAAAAATTAAAAACAAAACTGAACCTTTGCCATGTCTGCATTTGAACAAATACCTAAAAATGTTGACACAGTACTTATTAATATTGATACAGTATTGTGAAATGAAACATTGTGATATATTGTGGAACTGATATTTTCTTACACCCCTAATCAGGATCTCAGGTATGTCTCACAATGTGTAACATTAAATAACATTACAGCTAAAGATCTTAAAAATGTCTTCCTTATTTAACCCATAAAGACCCAAACATCTGCCAATGATCAAAAATGTTTACCTGTTGATCCACTAATTCTATCAATACATGTAAATAATTGGTGTAAAATGCAGTTGGTCATCAGATATGACCCATTTGGACGTTCAGAGGCTCCGTAGTGAACGAGAAAACACTGTCATCTTCTACAACATTGATTCACCAGTAAAACCCATGGAGTTGGATCAATGACAATGGATGGAGACACTTGTTTTATGTTGTTATTGATATATTTGCTGAAAAAGTCGTTTTTTCTTCAGTTTTCTCTGTTTCTGATAGAATAACCCTTTACTTTAATCTGAGTTTTTATGAACATTTACAAAATTAGAGAATTAAGAATAAGAAACTGCAGGATTTTCACTGAAAAAAATGCTAAATACAGAGGATAATATTATAATAAATGGTGAAAAATCATTTAAGAAAGGTTAAATAGAAAAAGTAATTTTGAAACTATCATAGAAGTAGCACTGGGTCTTTATGGGTTAACCTCATCTGTCCTTTAAAACTGTTTCATCTATATTGTCAAACATTTGATTATGCTGCATCTTCTTCCAAAATAAAATGAATTTTAATGCACATTGACTCATGTTGACTCGGAAAATTAAAGTCCTGCACTTATAATTTAACAAACAATTCTGACTGCGCTTACACAGTTACAAAACAGATAAAATAAAAAATCTCTTCCATTCATCTGATATGAAAACTAATGATTTTGTAAACAGAGATTTCGTCTGTTGTGAAGCTGTTTTAAGTTCAATTATTGATTTCTTTGCTGAAAAATTCACCTTTTTGTAGTTTTCTCTGTTTCTGATGTAATAACCCTCTACTTTAATCGGAGCTTTTATGAACATTTAGAAGATCAGAGAATTAAGAATAGGAAAATGCAGGATTTTCACTGAAAAAATGCAAAATACAGAGGATACTACTGTAATAAATGGTAATAAATCATTTAAGAAAGGTTAAACAGAGAGAAAAAATCCTTTTGGAACTATCATACAAATAGCACTGGGTCTTTATGGGTTAACCTCATCTGTCCTTTAAAACTGTTTCATCTACATTGTCAAACATTTGATTGTACCACATTTCCTTCCAAAATAAAATGAATTTTAATGCGCATCGACTTGTGTTGACTCAGAAAATTAAAGTCCCGCACCTATAATTTAACAAACAATTCTGACTGCGCTTACACAGTTACAAAACAGATAAAAATAAAAATCTCTTCCATTCATCTGATATGAAAACTAATGATTTTGTAAACAGAGATTTCATCTGCTGTGAAGCTGTTTTTAAAAAAATGACATTCATATTGAAACAGGAGACGATTTAAGAAAAACAGATTTACCAAGAAGCAAAAAGTAATCACAGAATCGCTGTCAACATCGAGTTGTGCTCCCGAAAAAAAGGCACAGGCTGTAAATAGGAAACTAATCAGCGAACTGTTCCATGCACAGAGTCAGAGGAACAGAACAGGTGATCCTGATCTCAGCTGGAGGAGCATGTGGCCTTCATCTCTGTCCAAACTGCTACAGGGAAGGTTCTGGCAGCTGAAGGTTTTAAACACTTTAACAAATCATGTAGCAGTAATTTATCCTTTCTGCATAAAGCAAGCGAGGTCAAATAAAACATGTGACTGATATTAATGGTAATCCAGGCTTTTTCTTTCTAATTTAATGCAATATATCCAATTATTTGATTCATTTTATTCCAGTGAAAACTAATGATCATTAACAGCCACACTAAAACCACTTACATAGCGAAGTAGCAATGCATCTGTCATGTCATCTGGAGCCTTATTAGCGATATTGTGTTTTGACAATGTATTGTGTCAGTTTTGCCGTGGAAATAAAGGAGCCGCAATCAGTATTAAGGTTAAAAGAACATGTGAAGTGACATTTTTGACAATGAATACAAAGTAATATGCGTGCAAAATGGATAGTTTACTGTCAGTGAAGAAAGGGAACCGTAATTTTACTCTGTACTCAGGGTTATCGAAACATGCATTTTAATGAAGGTAAGAGAAATACGTCATAAATCCACACTGATATGAAGTAAAGATCCGTGCATTTAGAATTGTAAAACACAGAAGGAATATCCAGCTCTACAGCACAAAGAAACTTGCTGTGATAGATTTGGAGATAATCCATCTGTGTATATAGTAGCAGGTGTTACAGCTGTGGTGGCTTCTGGGCCTCAGCTTGTCGGATGTGTTTTGGGAGAACAAGAACATCATTCAGTGGGAAATTATGCAGGACAATACATACTGTTGTGTTGCATACATTTTCACTCCAGAATTTTCACTGTTCACAGTCTTTCTCTAAAGGTGCTACTTCTCTAGTGTCAATAAACCATACACTGTAGCTTTCATGTTACATGTAGATGTGTGATATAACATGTAGTGTTATGCACTTAGCCCTTTCATGCATGAATTATGAGAACCTTAATCAAGATTTTTTTTTTTCCTGAGTTTTTACTTATCTTTAGGCATGAAAAAAACAATGCGATATAATTTTTTTTTTTGTTATGAAACCATTTTTCATGGAGTTGCAAAAATGTCACTATGCTTTTAATTTTTTGAAGCAAAGAAACATGTATTTACTAGGCCTGTAACGGTACACAAAATTTTCGGTTCGGTACGTTTTCGGTTTTGAAAGCCACGGTTCGGTTTTTTTTTTCGGTTCGGTACGGGAAGAAAGAAAACCCCTCAAAATGCTTTTAATACATTTATGAGTTTTTGAAAAATTTTCCCGGATTTTTTTGAAAAATTTGAATATAGAAAAACAGGAATATAATTCTGCTGCTATAAATCAAATAGAAAATAAAATGAATTATTAATATTACTAAATGTATTTTAAACATTAGTATTGCACTTTTCCCTGACAGGTAGTTTTGAACAAACAACAAAAATCTAATCACAGTTCTATCAGTTCACATTCTGCATAAAAATACCCAAAAAATTCCACATGAAGTGCAACATTAACAAGAGGACAAACTGGTATTCTCTTTAAACAAACTGAAGAGCAATATTGACAACAAAAAATTAACCAAATTATCTATTTTAGGACAGATAACAAACTGTTTAGGACACTGTGTGTATGTGCGTGCAGGGTGCGATTTGTCGGGGGGATGTTTTGTTTTGTTTTTGTTTTTTGGTCGGAGCCGGGTGGTGGGGGGTTCATAACTAACGTAACAAACGCTGGCGTGGAACGAAAGTGAAACTTTATATAATTTCAACATCCAACAATGGGTTCTATTTCTCTGTTATACAGCGTGCGTGAGAGAGAGAGAGAGAGAGAGAGAGAGACAGAGAGAGAGAGAGAGAGACAGAGCAAGCGTAAGTGTTTTAGAATTACCATAGTTCATGGGCGGCAAACAGCGTCCATCTTTTTAACGTCTCTTTTGTCGTTGTCTTTCACCGGGACCTGAACTGATCCCAAACAGAACTGATGGTGGAGGGTCTTCAGTCCCGTCCTTCCAGGGTCACATCTCATTTGTTGTTTTTTTTTTACCTTATATCAGCTGCTATTTTGTATCTCGGCTCGATGTGCGCGTCCTTCAATATGTCCGTGTGGAACTTGTGCGGATTTAAAGTTCCGCATCGAACAGCGTCTTTCGTTCCTTTTTCTTTTTCTCATCATACTGTGCCGTTTCGGTACGGCTGTGTACCGAAACGGTTCGGTTCAGTTCGTGTACCATTACAGGCCTAGTATTTACTGATATATTATGTGAAAACTATGAAATAAAAACATTTTTAATGCTGCTAATCTGATGTTTTCTCACATTTTAACATACTCTAATGCTAGTCACTACTCACTTCATGGAGATAATAATAATAATAATATGTTCTAATAACAATAACAAGCACTTGATTTACACTCAAACATGTCACTGCAGATCAGGTTTATCAAGAACAAAGTTACAATAATGGTATAAATTGCAATGTATGGAATGATACAAAAGCGTTCACTGTGTCGGATGATATGGAACTAAAACAACAAAATCCATGAATATATAAGAGAACAGATGTAGAATAGCTGTCCACTGTAGTGACCAGTATACATGAAAGGGTTAAACAAAGTCTGAAGATATACGGTACCAAAACCTAATCTTAGAGGATTTTTTTCCCAAAACATCCCATGCATCACATTTAAATGGATGAGTTTACTTAAAGGGGTCATATTTTACTAAACCCACTTTTATTGGTCTTTGGTACACTTATTTGTGTATCTGGACCCTAATAGTTCCAAAAGTTTGAATTATGAACATATTATATTTCTGGGTGTTGATCAAATTAAGTTGTGAAGATACTGTGGAAAACGGTAATTGTTAATGTGCTGTGCATATCTGTGCTTTAAAGGGCTCATATTTTGCTAAGCCCACTTTTTTTTTTTTTTTAATTTGTGATAATTAACAAGACATTGTGGACAGGAAAACAACAACACATAAACAAAAGGAAAATCAAACGAATGAACAAACCAAAAACAACAACAACGACAGAGTAATGACAAATAACTACAATGACAACATCATATTACAATGAAAAAGATAATAAATGTAAAGAGCAACTAAACAATATAGCTTGATTAGGGGTGATAGTGAAAAGGGGAAGAGGGGAATGAGGGGGAAAATAATAATTGTTGTAATAATGATAATGATAATAACAACAACACAAAAATATATAATAATAATAATACCAATAGTCTAATTTGCTAGTATTATTGTGGTAGCAGAGGCAGTCACAATACAACACTGCTAAACCCACTTTTATTAGTCTTTGGTACATTTATTTGTGTATTTGGACCCTAATAGTTAAAAAACTTTGAATTTGAACCCTCCAGGTGCTGCAAAGCTATCTTTATATTCATTTTGGCAAAAATCGAATGGATTTCTACAACCTGTTTTAATTCCTGCCTAATTTGTTACATCTATAACTAGTTACGTTATGACATTTGCACATATAAGTGTTTGTCAGCAGCAGCAGCGGTTGTAGTTCATACTGAAAATATGTCCAAACTTTGAGCTGATTACCTAAAATGTTCAGTTATTGGTTGAACAGGACAGAGCAGCAACCTGGAGGGGGCGGGGCATGGAGTGGCTAATTTGCATTTAAAGGGCCAGCGCTCAAAACGACCTTTCTGGTGTCATTTAGTATTTTTTTTAGTCAGTTTATGTGTTTATAAAACTATTAGCACTAGGACTGCTGACATTTTTAATTTTGCTTTAAGACTGTTGGTCTGTAAATGTTTGATTGAGTGTATGTGTTTTTTTTTCTCTGTTTGCAAATGCTTTTATTATTATAAAACTGTAATGATGTGACTTCATTGCTGCTGTCTTGGTCAGGTCTCCCTTGAAAAAGAGTTCCTCCATCTTAATAGGGCCAACCTGGTTAAATAAAGGTTAAAGGGGTCATATTTTGCTAAACCCAATTTTATTAGTCTTTGGTGCATTTATTTACATATTTGGGGACCCTAAGAGTTCAAAAAGTTTGAATTTGAGCCCTCCAGGTGCTGCAAAGCTATCTTTATATTCATTTTGGTAAAAATGGAGTGGATTTCTACAACCCGTTTTAATTCCCGCTTAATTTGTTATATCTATAACTTGTTACGTCACGACATTTGCACATATAAGGTCAAGACTTCAGATGAACATTTCTCTGAGTACGACATAACTGTTTGTCAGCAGCAGCAGTTGTAATAAAAACTGAAAATATGTCCAAACTTCAAGCAGATTATCTAAAATGTTCAGTTGTTGGTTGAACAGGACAGAGCAGCACAGCCAACAACCTGGAGGGGGCGGAACATGAAGTGGCTCATTTGTATTTAAAGGGCCAGCGCTCAAAACGACCTTTCTGGTGTCATTACTCAGGAATAGGGTTGGAGGTGGACCTGTGGAGTTGAATTAATGAAGAATTCAGACCCAATAACATTTACAGTTTATGTAGACCACAGGGAAATGTTTTAAAATGCATAATTCCATTTAAAAAACAAAATATCACTCCTTTAAATAGAAAGGGGTCATATTTTTCTTTTTCAATTTGGTAATAATGTACCCGTATCTCATAAATGCAGTCAGCCTGTAAATATACATTTAACATTAAAATCCTGTCTGCACCCTCCAAAGAATCCCAATATTCTTCATCTTAACATCTTCAGCAACATAAATTATATAATTGCAATAACAATAATTATATTTTATTACCCTGGTAGATACTTCTAATACAAGTGCACAGATTTTTAATTTTTAAAAAATCTGGATTGATTTGTTTCTGTTTGTCTCTCTTTCTATTGTCTGTTGTAGAAATGAACGCTTGATTATAATTATACCTCTTTACGCCTTGAGGCTGATAGAAAATCTGTTAGGAAGCATTTTTTAATTATATATTAATTCTAGTGAGTTTAATTTCTACAAAAAAAAAAAAAAAAAAAAAAGTTGAATTTAAATTTTATCTGTATTTCTCCAGGTTATAAAAGCCACCTTCATGTGTTGACCCCTTTAACCAAATATTAGTTCTGTGAAGGGCATTGTGTGCTTACAAGGTCACGCATGATCAGAATTCATCTCCGAGAGCAAACAGTCCAACCTGAGAAGCCTCAGGAGGGGTTTATCTCTGTATACTTATGTTAACACCTCTGTCAACAGTCAACTTTTACAGGCCCTGGCAGATTTATTGTTCTTTGGATAAGCTGCCAGCTTTCCAATTAAAAGCCCTGCCTGTCAGAACAGAATGCTGTAGACCTTATTAATTTATTAAAAAAGAAAAAAAGAGAGAGAAGCACATGTGCACAGTCAGGCAAATGTTTTGGAATCTAACAGATTTTTGTTTTTATTGACACAGGGGCGGTAAAAAATCTGCATCTAAATCTGTTCCTCATACGGTTCCTTCTATGTCACATCAGGTTGTTTGATGCTTTGCTGCAGAAGGACCTGATTAGCCAAACTATAAACTCTGCATTGATCATGAGCTGAAAAATCAACAATTTTTAATAAGGTAGAACTGATTATTGCAGAATGAATGTGATTACAGGTTTTTTAAGGTCAGTGTGTGATAATGAGTCCACAACAACGGTTAGTGTTCACACATTCGGAAAATAATTAAGATCCTGCGTGTGTTTTTGATGTTCCCACAGAATTACATTAACCTATAAAAGGTTTCTGTTGATGGCTGAATTCAGTCTGGTCTCTAAACTAACTGCAGTGTTATGTTGTGGGCAAGTGTTGTGAAGGCATCCACTGTGATATTTTTTGTAACTAAATGTAGTGTAGGTGGTCTTGTAGATGTAAAACAAACAAAAAACACAGAGATGCTAAGGCAGGATACATTTGCAGGAAGTGTTTGTGATCACAATCACAGAAGTGTGATTTTACATTTCTGGTGTGAGTCAGAAACTGTCCTTAAATCCCTCAACTAAGTCTTCCCTGCATATTTACTGCTGTGATGAATATACTTCACCTACAGCAAGTTTTTTGGCCTTTTTTTTCTACTCTAAACTGTGCAGTGAGTAGCTTCTCATTTCTTAATCAACCATCTGTTCGTAAAAAGCATAAAGACTGGACTGCATTTCAATGGAACCAGGTCATGTGGTCTGATGAGTCCAGATTGACCTTGTTCCAAAGTGATGGATGCGTCAGGGTGAGAAGACAGATGCAGTAATTACCCACCATGCCTAGTGCCTACAGTACAAGCCTTTGGGGGCAGTGACATGGTCTGGGGTTGCCTCAGGTCATCAGATCTAGGTTCAGGAATAATATATGTCCAAAAATGATGGGAATACATTTTGTGATATCGCATTGGCTTATTGAAACAATGCCACAGTGAATGTTTGCAATAATTAATGCAAAGGTTAAATATTAGAGGATGGAGCTTTTCTCTGACCAGGTTGTGTATTTATTGGTTGAAAGCCACAGATGATCTACAGGGGTTGGACAAAATAATGGAAACACCTTCACCTCAAGATGATAATGCCCCAATCCATACAGCTAGAATTGTTAAAGAATGGCATGAGGAACATTCTAATGAAGTTGAGCATCTCTTATGGCCGGCACAGTCCCCAGACCTCAACATTATTGAGCATTTATGGTCAGTTTTAGAGATTCAAGTAAGACGTCGATTTCCACCGCCATCGTCTCTAAAAGAGTTAGAGGGTATTCTAACTGAAGAATGGCTTAAAATTCCTTTGGAAACAATTCACAAGTTGTATGAATCAATACCTCGGAGAATTGAGGCTGTAATTGCCGCAAAAGGCGGACCTACACCATATTAAATTATATTTTGTTGATTTTTAAGGTGTTTCCATTATTTTGTCCAACCCCTGTATAACAGGGGTGGGGAATTAATTTTCTTATGGGGCCACATGAGAAACTTTGACAGTTATTAAGGGCCAGATCAGTACACTTACAGCTCTGCTCAATAGATATTGGGGGTGCAACGGTACAGGTAGCCCACGGTTCGGTCCGTACCTCAGTTCTTGGGCCACAGTTTTGGTTCGGTTTCGATACATGTTCTGTGCGTAAAGAAAACCGTTTTTTTTTTTCTCTCAAAATTATATTTTTATTTTGCTTGTCAGCAAAACCTGAATTTCACAGTAGGAACAAATTATATCACTGTACTAAATAAAATAACATTTTCTATACTGAACAATATAACCGTGTCTTATTCCTTGACTACTTGTACACAGTAATATAAAACCGGCTTGTGCACATATAAGGCCCAAAGAGAGCTTTTTTTAAAATAAATAAATTCCTGTTCTGCATAGGGATGTAAAAGAAAAGGGTGGTATAAAAACGCCACAGTTATCTACCGTACGCATTTCCTTGTAATAGCGTGTCACAGTATTGCATGTGTGTCAGAGTCCTGCACCAGGGTGGGTAAAAAAAAAAAAAAAAAAAAAAGAGAGAGGGAGTGAGAGACGATCAATTGCAAACCCGAAAACCTGTGGTCCATAAGGGTGGTTTGTCCCATGCAGGGTGGACTGAACAGTACATGGTTTTCTCAAGTACTGCTGCATCCCTAATATATATCTCTATAGAAACAGTAAATGAAACAATATAATACAAAGAAAATGTGGAGCAAAGATTACAACTGTGTAATGCATATTCACAAAAACATTTTCAAAAATGTGCAAAACCAGCTCCACCTTAACTTTACATGAAAAACAATAAATGCATCCAGCTTTGTTTATTTGCATGTATCAGTTCCTTTTTTGTTTGGTTACTTCAGTGAAGAAATACTTAGAAGTCCATGTCATGTTAAAAATGCTGCATTCTGGATTTCTTTTTTTGGTGTTAGCTAACATCTTCACGGGCTGAAAATGACCAACTGATGCTAAGTACGGAAAGTACATGTGAAAAAATGCTAATGTACCAGATCCTTCAAAATAAAAGCAGTGAGGTTGTATAGGTTACATCTATTGTGATGATATTTATCAGAATTAGATTTAGTTTATTTGCCATTTACAGAAAAACTGCATTTGAAAATGAGTTGCAAGAGCTCAGCATAAAAATACATGAAAGCCAGTACAAGGTAAAAAAAAAAAAAACAATGAAAAACAAGTGTTCAGAGAACGCAAACCTCCGCCAAGCACCCCGAATGGTGTGCATGTGTGGATCGACTATTTCTTTTTAAATTAAACAGTGTCAAAGTTGTTCCATACAGCAGAAAAAGTTGAAGCTTGGTACCAGTCATGTGTTTGTCAAATTATATTAAATTCGAATCAATACTTGTTGAGTTATAATGAAAAATGTGTCGTAAATGGGATTTTCAATGTTAAATTGAAATGTCCACAGAGTCCACATTCCACAGTGGATGTGGACAATTTTGTGCCAGATACAAGATATTGTTATAAGCTACGGGTGGATCAAATTGGAGGCTAATCAGAGTCGTTTGAATTTTTTATGAATTTTCGAAAATTGCTCAATGATAAGAGATAGGAAAATTTGAGATTTTGTGACCTTGCTGTGACCCTAAACTTGGGCCTACTTGTCCCAGAATTTAATGGGTTTGTCCCAGGGCCTAGGCCTATCTGTGGGTAAAATTTGGTAAAGATGGTTGTAATAGATTTCTGGTAAAGTTGCTAACAAACAAACAAACAAACCCGAAAAACAAACACACAAAGCAAAGTGATCACAATACTGCCTGGTGGAGGTAATTACTTGAATAAAAGTAATAAAAAGACAGGTCCCCCCATAGATAACTGACACTCACTTGAACAAAGTGCATGAATATAAAGTGTGTTATTTATACACAAGTACAAAAATAAAACACACACCATACATTGTTAAGTATATCATATGAAGTTGTTAAGGCTACGCACAGCACTGGGAAAGAAACTGTTGGCAGACAGAGACGTATTTACATTCACTTTTAATTTGTTTATTTGTATAAGATACAAGAAATATTTTCATTTCTAATTAAATTCTATAACAAAATATATCATCTAAAAGTGCAATAAGGAACATTTAGAATGCAGTAAACACATTTTATTTAAAGAAAAGTTAGTCGGCCCAAGTTTACTCAGTGTCCATAGTTCTTTTTCATTTTGTGACACCCAACGGATACAATGTCCAAGACCAAAATAAGTAAAAAAAAAAAAAAATACGGTTGTCAAAAACACAGATGACCAAGAAATAGGGTGCCGCCTCCACTGTATTGTTGTCAGTACAAAAAAAAACACTTCACGTTCTACACAGAATCTCATGAGATTTCTTAAGTGTGTCTGAGAAATAAGCCTGTTTATCTGTCAGCAATGACAAGATAATGAATACTTCTTTGTCCACTCCTTATCTGCTGTGTAATGATCCATATCATGTTTGATAACAGGCAGAGAAAAACAGCAACAACTGAATCACAAGATAACCATATTGTACACAAACTGTCAATTACAAGCTGTGTGTGATGGCACAATTAGGAATGCTTTCTCTTGGCTTAAAGTGGGGGAGAAAAGTTTCTTTATTTTTACTTTGATGCCCTACTTCCTCTAAATGTAGAGAACTGTACAATAATTCAGAAGCACAGATGTTCCTGGTTAGACAGTTTTGTCTTCCAGGAGACAATTCAAAACTAGTTTTGTAAGCAGGAAAAAAACTTATTTTCCCTTCTTTTTAAATTATTGCTAACAATAAACCTCAGCTCTTTTGTGCAATATTTATTTTCTTGTCCTACATTACTAATCTCCCCTTTGCATTTGCAACCTCACCACAGCCGAAAGATAACATTCTTCATTGAGTATTCAAAGCTCAGCAATGCCATGTGTTTCCAGTGTGTGTCAAGATAATTTTAATTTGATGACATTTGCTGCTGTTGCGAGCATCTGCTGTAGTTGGAAAACAAATGTTCTTGTTTTTTTGTTTTCTTTTTTTTTTTAATATGAGACATGCTGCATTTTGTTCCCGCAGGACTACAATGACGAGATCAGACAGGAGCAACTGAGGGAGCTCTCCCTGTTGAATGGTTCTGATGAATCTAGCAGGAGGAGCACACAAGCAAGGAGCGTACGACCAGCAACCACAGTATCCACGAGGTAAAAGACTAATTACAACCGCATCATGAAAAGAGCTTTAAAAGACGATTAGTATTTGTTTGTGTAATTATAACAAATAAGGATCTCGAGGGTAAGAAATGTTGAAGATTCCTATTTTCACTGAATGGTTTTTGAGAGAAAATAATATGAGATAATAGAGAGATAATAAAATAGAATGAGATAATAATATGAGAATTTCTGCTATATCAAGCCAACAATTGCATTAGAACCTTTATGACAATGTTATGACCTTCCCAGATGTTTAAGGTGATGCATGTTTTATGCTTTCCATTATTTTCTGTTGTGTTTTAATGTCAGATGTCCATTTTTAGCATTTTACATGTGAGTTAAAAGCTCAGGCTTCTCTCAACACAAAGTTTTTTTTTTTTTTTCTTTATTTCTTTATTTAAGGATCCCCAATAGTCTCTACCAAAGCAGAGACTATTCTTCCTGGGGTCCATTCCCAATATTAAAGTATTACAATTTATACATTTACAAAGCACATAGACAGAAAAAAACAAAACAAAACATAGTTACATTAATTTAACATTGTTTCATTATTGATTTTTTTCATTTCATTTCATTCATTCGTTTGTTTATTTCGAGCATTTATAGAATACAAACAAATTCACAATCCCCCCCCCCCCAAAAAAAAAAAAAATCATTCAATTATATTCGAAAAGGAGTGGGAAGAAGAAAAACTTATTTAATCCCACCCCTATTCTCATCATCAAATAACTGAACATAATAGCATTTTAAATACTCACTCCTGTCCTTCGACTTCAAGCCAGAACAATGGACAAAATATAACAAAATAGGCCTATACCAAATTAGAATAAACTCATTTGACAGTATTTACATTGCATAAACAAAATGTGTGAAAAAAAATAGAAACAAAGTACATTCCTGGTGATGTTACCACAGGTAACAGTTAACCGTCAACTTACATGATAATAATTACATACCAACAATGGTAAAAACAAAAAAAACTGCAATACCACAAGTGGTAAAGAACAGCAATAATTACATACCAACAATGGTAAGAAAAAAAAAAAAATACAATAGCACTAATGGTAAAGGGCAGCACATACCGGCGATGGTAAGAACAATAGCAGATGGTAATGGACAACACATACACATTTTTGATTTGAATTATTTATTTATTTCGAACATGCAAAGGAAAAAAATAAAACAAAATAGACAAAATAAAACATTTAAATAGACAGAATCTATATTCAAGCACATACAAGTCTGAATATTGCATGGTCGAAAAGGAGTAGGAAGAACTATAAACATATTTAATCCTACCCCTCAGTGCTTTTACACCTTTATCACTAACTTGATACAAGAATCAAACAATACTATTTTCCTCATTTTGGCATCGAACCACAACAATTATATAATGCCGTAACTGAATTACACACAACAATATGATCATGGCAGTACAGTCATACAAACAGACTCAACAAATCATCCATTTTCTTCAATAATTACAGCAGATTTGTCAGTACATCATCCAATTATTGATTACAGATATCTTAAGATTTGTTTTAAAAACAGCATGATTACTTCTCAATATAAAAAAAATTACAGTTTATACATTTACAAAGCACATAGACAGAAAAGGAAAAAAAAGGGAAAAAAACCCCACAAACATCAGCTCATTTCACATGTCACCACATACAATTTAACACACAAACAAAATAATAATAGCAGTAAAGATACAACCATCCTGTTAATCATAATGGTCCCCAGGTAGTGATATATCCTTCTTAGACCCAGGAAAATAAAAGGCTTTTTTACATTAAATAACTGGATTGATTGGAAAGTGCATGATGCAACATTTTCTTTTTTTTTCTTTTTTCTTTTTTTTTTTTTTAATGAAATATCCATTGCTGTGCAAACTGCTGTCCCCTACAGAGGACAAAAATGCATTGCTGGGTCTCAGGAGGATATTCAGTCATGACATACTCATGTGAAATTTCTATTCCAAACAAAGAAAAAAAAGAGGAATCATCCTTCTGCTAAGTTTCAGGAGCTACTGGAAGAATGTGGTGATGCTCGCTGTGCACTGTTGCTAGGCGAACAATGTGAAAACCAGCCAATCAGTGGCTTTTTAAGGAACAGGCAGAGCTCAAAATTTAACAACCTGTGTCTGAAACAAGGGGATGCAGCGGGTGGTAAATAAGATGTAAAAGTAATATTAAATATCCTTTTAGTTAAGCCAGTATATCATGCAAAATTATAAAAATATCAACCAGGTTGGAAAACATTATGCCCTGCTTAAGACTGGAGACAATGAAATGCCCACTTCAGCAATCAAATGGGAAATTCCAGAAAGTGTGGGGTCCCTTCCTAAAAACATTCCAGACCCCGTAAATACTTGACGTTTAGGTACAGTTTAACAATGCTGCTCACTTTGTACTTACTCCTAGTGCAGGTTTCTGTTGTGATAGTGATACTTTACAACAGTGTTTTTTATCCTTGGGGTCGGGACCCTATGTGGGGTCGCCTGGAATTCAAATGGGGTCGCCTGAAATTTCTAGTAAGTGATAAAAAAAACAAAAAAAAAACCTTATTAATAAAAAATATATGGTGAGTTGACAGAGAAAATCACAATATATAAAAGACATGACAAAGTCTGAAGCTGAAACTGAAGCACTGTGGTACTGTTTATCTGTCAAATGTTCATTGTGGTCAGTTTCAGATGCTGCAGCTCTTTCATAATTCATAGTTTGAGTTATTGTTTGTTCAGTTTTAATTGTCAGCCTTGTAAATATAAGCTGGACTGACTGTACATATCCTGACCAAGGAAAATCAAATTCTCACTTTGTGCAGTAATCTACACCTGGCTTTTCTGACTCCGTCCACAATAATATACATTATATAGCCTAAATGTCGTCTAAAATTAATGTTTATTTGCAACATAGTATAGCAAACTATTACATGATCAAAAACAAATCAATTTAAACTCTTTGTTTTGAATGTCTGGGGTCGCCAGAAATTTTGTGACGTTAAAATGGGGTCATGAGTCAAAAAAGGTTGAGAGCTACTGTTTCACTATGTCTAGTGTACTGGCAATGACTGAGGAGGGATTATTTAATGTGCAGGCTGTCGTTTGCTCTGTTTTGCTTTGTGTTGTTCTGTTTTTGCTAGCTGAGATTGATATACACCCATGCTTCCTTCAGATTTCTGTAAGGACCATTCAGCACTGCACTTGTATTATACTGAGAAAACTTCAATAAAAACATCTTGATAAAAAAAAAAAAAAACAAAACAAAAAACAACTAGATAATTTCCATGTAATAGGACCGCAGTAAGACTTTTTCTGAACACAAATCAGTAGAAACATCCTCCTACAGCCATGATAATATAGTATAAGTTTGTAGCTTAAGACAATAGAGCTTTGTTTCTATATGGATGACACTCTATTCTAAATAAGAAATATATTTTAATGGTAACACAAGAATGTACTAAAATGTAGTTTACAAGTAATTGGTTTTGCTGCATCAGTGTTAATATTTCATGTGAAATTGCTTGTGTCCTTGCTCAGTTTGAAGCTATTAGTGTTTCCATTATTTTTTTCATTTATTTAATTCATGGCTGTCTTCTTGATGACTCGAATGTTAGTTATTTTTTCATATATGTAGCTCAAGGGGATCCTAGGATATAGGTAGGATTAGCACAGATAACCAAGTACAGAGAAACTCAATATTACAGAGCAATTGATTGGCTTATCCATGCATGGAGCAGCTCATGTGAAACACCTGCCTTCTCCGGCCTCCTTTTTAAGTTAGTTTTTTCAGCAAATTGTCCATAATCTACCTGAGCCACGGCAGCCCCTCAGGAGTAAGCAGGTACACTTTGCCTTGACAGCCTGGCCTAATTCACGCAGCACATGTACATGAGCTAAATCCAGCCGGTAACATGGGACGCTCCCAATTTAAAGTCACCAGCACTTCTCCTACCCAGATTTTCTCCTTATGGCACACCGATAAGCGATTATTGTAAATCTCCATGAAAAATATGCACCAGTAATTCTGCTTTAAATGTCTGTATTTTTGGATCACAATGGTTTGCTACCTAGTGAAGGATGAGCCAAAGGGAGGAGAAAAAAAAAAAAAAAAAAAGCCATCCTAGCCCACCTACATCATGCTGCTGTTAAAATGTAACTTAGCAGACAATAGAGGGCTTTGTGGAGCTAAATCCACTGTGCAATCCCCGTGGTGTTCGTACAGTCACGCTGCTGGACAGTCACACTTTTGGAAAAGGAAACAATTCACCCCCAAATTCATCATCTCCACCCGAGTCATTTGGGGTTTTGATGTCTTTTAGTTTGACAATGCAAAATGATTCTTTGCTGCCTTTAAAAGCTATACCTGTGTGAGAACAGTAAGCCTACATCCTCAGTGTATTCAGCAGCTTCAGGCAGATGGAGATGTGATTTTGTACAAACACAGACACTGCTCCATCTTGTTATTGAAATAACCACGCTGCATCCCACAGGCGTGTTTGTAGAGCAGCGAAAGACACAGAGTGACACTTTTAAGCCCTGTGATCATTCTAAGATCTACCTCAGTGCCAGCGGAGGTTACACTTATCAGTTTCACCCAACCATATTGTATGACAGCCACCAACTGTGACAGCCTGCGCATAAGCGGTGATAAGAGGGATTTAACAGATTCCTTACTGTCTTAGCCCACTATTTCCACGTTTTTTTGTTTTTTTTTTATATATATATATATGTACACTCACAGTCAATGAAAACTTTGAGACTATATTTTTATTATTATTATTTTTATTTATTTTGAAACCCTAAACTGGAATTTTTTTATATGAATCATTTGTTTAGGTTACAGGTGTCAAACATGCGGTCCAGGGGCCAAAACCGGCCCGCCAGAGGTTCCAATCCAGCCCATGGGATAAATTTACAAAGTGCAAAATGCAAAAATTACCCTGAAGATATTAACAGTCAAGGGCATCAAACTCAAAAATAACAGCATAATAACCTAGAAATAATGACTCCAAATTTTCTTCTTGGTTTAATGTGAGAAAAATAATATGACATTATGCCAAGAAAACATTGCAACACCATTTTTTTCCTCTTTGATTTATTGCAAAGAACATTAAATTCTGATATCCTTTAGCAATAAAATGTCAATAACCTAAACAAATATGAACAACCTGGAATGTCTAAAGAAAAATATGTGTAATTTTAACAATATTCTGCCTGTTTAGTGTCTAGGTTGATCTGATCTGTAATGCACATGTAGAAATCCTGAGTTGAGGCATAATATTGATAAAATTGTACTTGTTTTTCTTCAGAAATTTCAGTTTTTTCCAGTTATTCACATCTTTTTTGTTTTGGATAGAAATAGTTTCATCATTTAATGTTATTTTTTGCCCTAAAAAATTTGGAGATGTCATTATTTATAGGCTATTATGCTATTATTTTACTGGTCCGGCCCACTGCAGATCAAATTGGGCTGAATATGACCCCCGAAAGAAAATGAGTTTGACACCCCTGGTTTAGGATATTGGCATACAGAAACAAAAATCTAAAGTTTCAAGAGTAATTTCAAAACAAAAAACTTAAAAGAAAATGGCACCTGCCAAACACAAAGTCACAACAATAGCGGTCCTGGTCGGGAGTTGTCTCTCTCTCTCGCCCTGGATGCAGTCTATCATCAACAGAGCCTGTGGTGTTGTGGCGTTCAACCAGGTTTCTGATTGTGGGTTGGGAACAGCCCAGACATAGGCCTGGCTATATCACTGTAGCTTAAACCGGCCTCCACCATACCCAGTGTCCGGAGACATTGTTCACGTGATAGATGCGGCATGATGCCGTTCCCTGGACTAACAATGGTGGCCTTTTTTGGGCCTTCAAAACCAATCCTCAAATTGTGCAGATACCCACTGAGTATTGCTCAATGTGTACAGGGTGGGGAAGCAAAATTTACAATGAACATTTAGTTGTTTTTTCTCAGCAGGCACTACGTCAATTGTTTTGAAACCAAACATATATTGATGTCATAATCATACCTAGCACTATTATCCATACCTTTTCAGAAACTTTTGCCCATATGAGTAACCAGGAAAGCAAACGTCAAAGAGTGTGTGATTTGCTGAATGCACTCATCACACCAAAGGAGATTTCAAAAATAGTTGGAGTGTCCATAAAGACTGTTTATAATGTAAAGAAGAGAATGACTATGAGCAGAACTATGACGAGAAAGTCTGGAAGATACTATTAAAGAAGAATGGGAGAAGTTGTCACCCGAATATTTGAGGAACACTTGCGCAAGTTTCAGGAAGCGTGTGAAGGCAGTTATTGAGAAAGAAGGAGGACACATAAAATAAAAACATTTTCTATTATGTACATTTTCTTGTGGCAAATAAATTCTCATGACTTTCAATAAACTAATTGGTCATACACTGTCTTTCAATCCCTGCCTCAAAATATTGTAAATTTTGCTTCCCCACCCTATATTTGGTCCACTTTTGCAAAGAGACCGACCCATGTGCAATGAACTGTGACAATATGACAACTCATCATTATCTCAACTACCCGAAGACTAAGTCATCAATAAATCCACAGTGATTAATTACAACCCCCCTACAAGTAGAAATATGCAAACATTTCTACCTCAAAGTTTCTATAGACTGTCAGTATAGGATTGGATTTTAGGGTAAATTAATGCCATATGTGTGAATGTGTGTTTTACCAGGGGCCACAGAGGCACAGGAAGAAGCTCAGTGGCACCCAGGGGGACGGCAGGAGCCACGCACAGCAAACTTCCCACAACTGCTTTAACGAGGGAGGTACAAGCTCCGAGAGCCAGGGGGGCAGCAGCGAGCACTGGATACAGGCCGCCGCTGCTAGCGGTCACACATGAATCATACGACGACTATGTGAGTCCAATCCTCTTTGCACTCAGTGAAAAGTATAGCTGATAGTAATTTCAGTTGAACTGTGTGTAAATCAGACTTGGTTTAATCCCCTTTCATTTGATCTGGATGAGTCGTGCTTAAGACGCTGAGGTACAGGATACAGGGAGCTGTGTATAAATTAGAGCAAGTAGGATTATATCTGCATATTTTTATTTCATTAACCTCAATTTTAAAAAGCAGAACTTTTTTTTTTTTTATTAAGAATACATCTGGATACCGGTTTTCACATATATAAGGGTGTATTACATAATTAAGAAAAGATTAATGGAGTAACCATCACAGTGAACCTTACAGCACTTGGTTTTTACCCATAATGTCATTAAACGCACATTGCTTTGTTTGATTTTCATTTATTTATCTATTTTGGTATGTTTTTTACATATGTCATCAATGTGCATGTCATGTTTTTTCAGTCATGAGTATTTTTACAGAGAATACGCTGCAAAAAAAATCAACATTGTATTTATTTATTTATTTAGTTTTGTGGTTTTTTTTCTTTTCTACGCCAACCGATTAAGATGTGTGGAATGGACGTGACCACTTGTTCAACCTATTATTAGAAACTGTGAAGCAAAGGTGTTGACAGACAATATGTGGAGGAGCAGCATCACCAAACAAATAGTCAGGATAGAGAGGAGCTTACGTAACACCAACGTCATATGAATGAGATCCAGTTTACAATGTGGACACTTCTCACAGGGTATGGGTCATTTCTCACTCTCAAGGAACAATGGATCTGTCAAGGATTCATTTACATAATGCCATGTTAACAGATTTCAGTGAAGGACTGTTTCAGTGTTCAAGATCATTCCAAAGACTGAGTCCTCCCTTTGTAGAGATGTCAAGGATTCATGTGTGGATCCTCAGCATCTTCGCTGCTGTTTAAGTACCCACAATCCTTTGCATGAGTCTTTGCCGCTACTGCTGAATGAAAAAGAGTCAACGACAACGGCAAATAAATCCTCCTAGAAGGAGAATAAAGAGCTGATTCCTTTGCCAGTGTGAAATACATTTAAATATAATTATCAGGTGAACTTATTAGGCAAGACGAGAGTATAATATTAAGATATTTTAGAGTAATTCATACACAAATGCAGTTCACTGTGATTATACATAACTAAATAAATGAACATTATATACAGAGAGAGTAATGTAATAAAATACATTTTTAAATGATTAATAGAAGGAACGGTAGTCCCAAACTTACAGTAAACTTACTATTTACATATAAATCATACAGTGAAATAAGAATTACGAGTTAAATCATGAGAAATGAAAAGGTTGTCTTGGATTTAAAATACAGACCTATGGGATACATTTAAATAAACTTTGTTTCATGTTGCAGCAGAGCACATAAACACAGCTTCACCTTTACTGTTGCCTATATAAATGTATTTTTTAGTTTTCTGTCAAATACTCATGTGGGTCAATGTGTGACTGATCCACTGATTTGAGTCCACTGTCTTTTCTGCTCTTGTCTGACTGTTCTATTCATGAACTGATCAGAAGAAAGGACTCTGGTCTGGTCTACAAAAGTAAGAAGTGACTGCTAAGGACGAGTCCTTGAGACTGAGAAACTCCCTGTATCCATGTGATATTGAATCCATTATAACATCTGAAGAATGAGCTTTGGTGATTATTTTTAGACCTTTTACTGAGAAAGTCTTGGACCTCTTCAAACCAATTTACTGCTGGTACCAACAGTACTGATGCAAAACGTGTGTGGATGAGAGCTTTGCACCTGCGTGTTGTTTATTCATAGATTCTGATTTAACTGTTTAATATTCTAATGTTCCTGTTTAGATGCAGACATGTATATTCTGATTAACCCATAAAGACCCAGCGCTACTTTTGTGGCAGTTCCCAAATGAAATTTTCTCTATATTTAACCTTTCTTAAGCAATTTATCTCCATTTATTTTAATGTTATCTTCTGTATTTTGTATTTTATCAGTATGAATCACGTATTTTCCTATATTTAATTCACTGATCATATAGATGTTCATAAAAGCTCAGAGTACAGTTGAGGGTTATAATATCAGAAACAGAGGAAGCTGCAGAAAAAGTGACTTTTTCAGTCCAATCTCTCCTTAACTGAACATAAACCCAGTGTTTCCATCCACTGTCATTGATCCAACTCCATGGGTTTTACATGGGAATCAATGGTGTAGAAGATGATGGTGTTTCCATGGTAACTACAGAGCCTCTGAACATCCAAATGGATCATATTTGATGACCATAAAAGGATGAATAACTGTATTTTACACCAGTTATTTACATGTATTGATAGAACTAGCGACATTGTACCTGTGGTGCCATTATACAATAGCATGATAAGTAGAACTTTTCTGCCACCACTATCCATTTGTAAACTACTATTTAATCATGCACTGTGCAGGTAATAATTTGAGCCAACATGTGAGGCATGAAGGGAAGAGCATGTATTAGTTTGGCCTGTCAAGCATGATTAAATTCATACAGCGGTAGTGAACTGCAGCTTTCACATTTTAGCATCGTCTGCTAGCAGTAGAAATGTCATGAACAGCAGCATAACCACTTCTGAAAATGGAGTATGGTGGCAGGAATGAAGAATTCAAAGTAGAAAGAGGCTAAAATCGCCCAGCATACCTCACAGCATTTGAATACGGACATAAAATTATGCCTAGTAGATAGTCAGGTAATGTTTCTATTCATTTGGCGAGTTTGGTGGTGATTGGGCCTGTGAAGGCTGAGGAAAATCCGTACAAATGCCCTCTTGTGCTGCAACATCGATCGATTGGACACAGAACCTGTATTATATAGTAGGATTAATGGATCAGCAGGTATTAAACAGTTTACATCAATCAGTAGATGGTTTTGGTTGGTGGTGGATGTTTGGGTCTTTATGGGTTAAAACCAGGATTTTTTTCCACTGATGCCAGACTTGCTCAGCTGTGCACCACATACATCCTCCTTAAATTCATTCATTCAATTGCATTGTTAATGAGTGGTGCCAGGCACAACAAACCCCGCCCCTCGCATGTATTGTAGCTTATTTTGGCATCGATCCAGCCGATGTCATCAAGTCTATGTGTGTGCTGATGTCAGCATATCAATTGCTTCTATATATGTGCCAAGTTTGAAGTAAATTGAAACAAAATTGATGTTTTTATAGACATTTGAAATTTCGCTGATTATAAGTAAAAAGGAGAAGAAAAATATTTTTAAAAATTCATAAAAAATTTTAACTTTGACCTGTTTTCCCCAAAATGTAGTCATATCTATTCTGGGTCACTGGCAATCTATAAACCCAATTTAGTATGTATTCAACTAATAGTTTTGCTGCTACAGGCATTTGAAATTTCACCCATTATAAGTAAATGGGGAAAAAAATACTTTTAAAAATTCAGGAAAAATTTTAACTTTGACCTGCTGTTCCCAAAATGAACTTAGATCTCTTCTGGGTCACTGGCAATCCATAAACCCAATTTGGTTTGAATTCAACTAAGTTTTGCTGCTACAGACATTTGAAATTTCACCCATTATAAGTAAAAATGGGAAAAAAAAAAAAAAATCATAAAAAATGTGAACTTTGACATGCTTTTCCCAAAATGTACTCACATCTTTTCTGGGTCACTGGCAATCTATAAACTAAATTTGGTATGAATTCAACCAATACTTTTGCTGCTACAGACATTTTAGATTTCACCCATTATAATTAAAAATGGGAAAAAAAATAAAAATAAAAATTCATTAAAAATTTGATCTTTGACCTACTGTACCCAAAATGTAATAATAGTAATAATAATAATAATAATAATTATAATAATAATTATAATAATAATAATACATCAGTTTTATATAGTGCTTTTCTAAGTACTCAAAGACACTTTACAATAAACAACCAAGGGACAAACATACATCCAACGGGTAAACAGATACGAAGTTAATACTAAATGGTAATCGAAGAACAAATACAGAGACAAATACTGACAAAAGAAAAGCACACAAAAGAGGGTAGGTGAGAGTGGAGGAGGTCGAACGGGCGGTCAGTTTTCGAATGATGATCTGAAGAGATGGGAATCACATCTATTCTGGGTCACTGGCAATTTATACACCCAATTTGGTATGAATTCAACAAATAATTTTTCTGCTAGAGTGTTAACAAACAAACAAACAAACCTAACCAAAAACAATACCCCTTGCCTCGCCTTGGGGGGTGGGGTAAAAATATGAACATTGTGAAAGTCACACCCATATAACATCAGCAGATCACACAAGTTTTAATCACAACATGCAACATAAAACCTGATCTAGAACATCTAAATGGAATATGTTATTTACACCACCTGTATCACTTTCAGGGTATTGCCATCACATTGGAATAATAGTTGAATGTTTATGTAGATATAAATGTAGTAAATGAAGTGAGGGTATGAGCAGGGGTCGTATAAATACTCTGCATGGCGGTGTATTAAATCGCTCTCTGTCATCGGTAGTGTGGCCTCAGAAAAATATTGAAATTCTAAAGTCAGTTAAGGCCAAAGGACAAATAATCAGCAAGGTAGAAACTGTGAATATAGTCATTATGAAGTCGCTACTGGTGTTCCTGAAAAGTCACAGGAACAATAAAGGTAACAAAATGCCCACTGTGATGAATTAACATTCTCAAGCAGGCTTCAAGGTGATTTTCATGCTACATTGAAATGAACTGAAAACAATGACTGCATGAAAAGGAGGAAATGCAGTTAATACATGCGGTTTGCGGTTAATTTGAGTAATACTGTATTTGTTTGTTTTGTTAGAATCCTCATTAGCTGTGCCCTAAAACTCATTCTGACTGGGGTCCACCTTTGGAGATTCAGTGTGTAATATTTAACAGCATCATTTAGCGGTGAAGTAATAGATTACAATCACCTACAACTGAATTCTCCTATCATCCTCCACTACTGGCCCTCATTAGAGCCAGTGTTTGTCTAGTCTAGGCATTTTAGTTAAGGGGATATTAACACTGGATGCCACTTACTATAAAATGGAAAAATAAATAAATAAAAGAGTGTTTTATGGACGACTGTAGAGACATGATGGCCTCTGTGGTGGGGAACGGCTCCATCTGCGGAGGCAAAGGACCCATTTTGACTCAACAAAATTGCAATGATTCATATTTACAGGTGATTACAGACTAACGAAAACACAATTATGAATAATTTAATCCATTTCTGCAGTTGATGCTCCTAAATCTCATGCGGTGGAGATTGAAATGCATTTACTATACTATAAAAACAAAAACTTTTAAAGGTACACCTTAGAAATTAGACATGTAAATTCATTAGACCTTACTATCTGCTGAAACTTGGATGCAAACTTTCTGTGGCAGTAGATATTAAAGCTGTACATGCATGTGGTAATGATTTTTGTGAGATATGGTGGGGTTTTTTGTCATGTTATGGGAATAGAGGGTATGCATGTGACGTCACCGCTAGCGGAAGTCACCGCGGTTACACCCACTGAGTGGCAGAAAGAGGGAGATGAGTGACAGAATTGGCTTCAATACTGTCTAAACTTAAGAATAATATTTCATAAACAATGAGGAAGAGCTGTTGTGCAATTGATTGTATGAACAGGTTTGAAAAGCAGTCGGAGCTATCGTTTTACAGACACCGAAAGACAAAGAAAAGAGACGTAGATGGATCCACAAATCCAGGAAACCAAACCTAGATCTCTGGTTCCCGTTTTGTGTCAGGTAACATTAATTTATGCTGTACTTTTGGGTAAAATCATACCTTAAATCACAGGTGTCAAACATGTGGCCCGGGGGCCAAATGCGGCCCGCCAAAGGGTCCAGTCCGGCCCTTGGGACGAATTTGTGAAATACAATAATTACACTAAGATATTAACAATCCTTCTAGTTCAGGTTCCACATTCAGACCAATTCAATCTTAAGTGGGCAGGACCAGTAAAATACTATCATAATAACCTATAAATAATGACAACTCCAATTTTTTCTCTTTGTAAATGTCAATATTTTCATGTATTTACACTAAAACAAAGTGTAATTTCACAAAAAGCGTGAATAACCTAAACAAATATGAACAACCTGAAATGTCTTAAGAGAAGTACGTGCAATTTTAACAAGATTCTGCCGGTTACCAAATGTTTTGTGTATTTGTAGATCCACTGTAATATGGAAGTTATAATGTGCATGTGTAAATGATAAACTGAGGCAGAATATTGTTAAAATTACACTTATTTTTTCAGTTTGTTCATGTTATTCACATTGTTTGAAAGGATAGTTTGTAGATGTAAACCTGTTCATAATGTAAATGTACTTTTTTTTTTTGCTCTAAAACATAGAGAAAAGTTTGGAGTCAACATTATTTATATATTATTATGTTATTATTTTACTGGTTCAGCCCACTTCAAGTCAAATTTAGCTGAATGTGGCCCCTGAACTAAAATGAGCTTGACACCCCTGCCTTAAATGACATATTGTTTTGGCTAATGTTACTTCTTTGTAAAGCTCTTGGTTTCATGATCAGATCTTTCATGGTTTTTGTCTTCATTTTGTGATTCTGAACCTTGTGCTCCTACATGATTTGCAAACTAACTTAAACTGAGGCTAACCTAGTTTTTCAAATACAGGGGAACTGGAGAGTAAAGCTATGATGGAGTATTAGAGCCACATAAGAAAATAAAAACACTTGTCACTACGAGTTTAAAGTCATAAAATATTGATATAAAACCCGTAATTTTATGATAATAAAGTCAAATACAAAAAGAATCACAATGTTATGAGAATAAAGCCGTAGTTATAAAAATACTCATAATTTAACAAAAATGTCATTCGTTAATGAGATTAAAGTCGTCATATTCCAACAATAAAACCATAATATTACAAGAATAATGTCGGAATTTAAAAACAGGTGGGAAAAATATCATAATTAACAAGAATAAAGTCGTACCCTGCTCAACCACAGCAGTAGTATCTGTGTTGTATAAAGTACTTGATATGAACTAGACGTAAATCTCCTCAGTCCCAGTAGATCATGCGTATATTCAGTGGGGTCAGTACACGGTCTTCTGTAAACGCACTTTGGATCAGTTGGTTCTCTGCCTAGTTTTGGACCCTGGTTGTCAGTAATGATGAAACCATGTATATTTGTTTCAGGTAAAAATAGCAATAATCCCTTACACACTGGATGTCGGGATATGCGATTTCTGTCCACATGTCAATGTTCATGGACCACTTGTTCTTTGGTAGCTCATACGGATCCATGTCCAGCCCAATTGTCCTTAATTTAATTTCATATTTCACATTTTCCCGGTCTCGCTGTGTTTACTGCTATACTCCGTC